>NC_138725.1:47452877-48652877 GCF_965113295.1 Leuciscus leuciscus | reverse complement strand
AACCCACATAGTCTTTGTATTGTGGTTAAAACAAGCAAAGATCTGGGATCACTCAGGGACACCTGCATGTAGGTAAAGAGGCCAGTGGCTGAGCCTGTGCACCAGTGCGTAATGAACACATGTCCATAACTGAATAAGGCTTGAGTCCAGTGACAGGACATTTCTGTTGACCTTTATCTGACATTCAAGAGGTGTCTGGTGGGAAAATGGCCTGGGAACTAAAGAGAACTCAGCATGTTTATTTTTACTCAATAGGCTGATCACAAAATCCATTTACACTGCTTTATCTTTCAGTAACAGAACAATGATCTATCTATTTATCTATCTATTTTCTAAAGAAAATATTTTTCTGGGACATATAATAATACATTTCTAAAAGTAAAATGTAATTATTATTATTATTATTATTATTTATTTTTGTGTGGTTGGACCAATGCAAGGGAAAGTAAAGTTTTGAATTACTGGCCTTATTGTCAAGCCCTATATTGGCATTGGCAGTCAATCAGACTACTTGCAGCAGAATGAAACGTTTAGAGTAGATTTATAACATTGGTCATGCTTTTTCCTTCTAGTAATGATGTGGAATAATTTTAATCACTGAATTCAGCCCTCTAGAGAGTACCTGTATCTGCTTCGAGCATATTTGGATTGTGTAGATAACATGTGAACATAATTACATTCCGTCCTAAACTAATTAACTGAAATATTATTTTGGAATAGTGCAAGCTGTTACTGAAGTAAGGACTGTTATGTCATTTAGGTGTCTACATTTTTATTATTATTATGTTTTTGAAGGTTTACATTTTTTTCTTGGACGGTTGCATTATTGTCATTTCTTCTTTTGTCTTTGTGTAGTCGAGAATTTGCAGAGCTCCTTGAAAAATATGGCTCGAACGGAAGCACAGGATCTACCAGGAATTCTCCTATTCAGCAAAGTGTGTATATTCTCTCAAGTTTGCATGAAATGCACATAATATAAATCCTTTTTATTCATTCATTTTTGTGCTCGTGTTTAGAATATCTCTCTTTCATAACCTCACTACTTCCTGACATGACAAAGGTTATGAAATGCTGATTCATTCAATATGATCCTCACAACTGGCTAACAAACGGGAGGAATAGAGAAAGAAATTCACGTCATCATCCCTAACCATTTTAACTTCTACATTCATACTCTTTCTCAAATATAAATGAAAAACAGGAGACAAACAAACTGTGTTTTCAAAAAACAATCTCTTTTTTTGAGGGGCTCAAGTCAATTATAATTATAATGTTTGAGGGAGAAACAAATCAGCCCTTGAAAATGGCTTAAGACAGCGCATTTGTCCATTATGCAATTTTGAACATCTGTTTCTGCCGGAGGGAAGACGCTTCACAGGAAAAGTTCTTGAGAACGGAGCGTGTGCTCAGTCTTATCCCTGCTCTCCCCTCTGTGTAGAATATTCTAATGATGTAACTTGCTTTAAGCACAGCAAAGAGTTTCATTTGAGTCTTTAATTTAAAAGTGCAAATGAGAGATTTACAGGAGTTATGTTCAGATGGCTTCGTCTGGACGTTTTGTGTTTGTTTTTGACGAATGAAGTTTCAATGAAGTTTCCGAGATTGGCAAAACTTGCAAACTCAAAAAACGTTGTATTCACTCAAAGAATTATATACAGTCTTTGAAGAGAATTTTTCCGTTTGTAAATTTTTTCAGTTTTTGCTACATTATACAACAGTTAGCTCAGACATACAGCGTTCCAAGAGTTCCAATATTAACTTTTATTAAAATTGTGGATTAAACAAGCCAGTGTTTTTGAAATGGATAACTTTATGGATTGTGTCACTGCCCTCTGGTGGTTATCATATAAGCTTGCATAATTACTAACTACGTAGTGTTATGTCAAGTTTGATCAGATATTTTGTAATAATAACCAAATCTCACTTTTTGTGCCACAGCTGGCAGATATTTGGACAGCATATCATCGGGGTCTTCGTCCAGATCTCAGAGTCCTCTATTGCTTAGTCCTGCTGGATCTCAGAGTAATTACAACAACACAGGACCCATGCTACGCTCCCTAAGGTACTGATAACAAATGATTTAGTCTAGTAAAGTTTACATACTGAGTTGTTTAACAGTTTATTTGGATTCAGTACCACTAGTACTTCACTAGTAATTTTGAGTATGTGTGTGTGTGTGTTTGGTTTCAGTCACCCAGGTGAAGGGGTGATTCAGCTGATATCAATCGCTCGCTCCTGCAGTCTGGGTATTGCCATTGGAGGTGGCTCCAACAGAACTGATGGCCCTGCAGTTTTCATCCAGGAAGTGCTGTCTGGAGGAGACTGTCATCGGGTGAGAGATTGGCTCCCTTTAACAAACTGTGTGCCTGCGTGTATTTGTGCATAAAGTGTAAGGGTTTTCACGCAGAAATCATTGATCAAGGATCAGTAATTTATTTGCACTGCAGATTTTGAGTGCTGATTCCCGGACAAATGACTTTCAGTTAATAGAAAACATAAGGTGGGTTCCATTTGACTGTAAGTGAAGTTCGCTTCGGCATAAGGAATAAGGGAACATCGATACATCACTTCACAGGATGTGGAGAGGGAAATTTAACCACCAGTCATTGCATGTCAGTCCAGTATTAAAGAAGTTTGTATAAAAGAATGGTGGTGAAAATGAGTTGAGGCTCCTACATTTTGACTGAGTTTACCTGTCCCAGGTGTGGAGTGCAAATCTCATGATTACTTTAAAAAAAAAGATTAAATATACATCTAATATAACCAAATGTTTATTTTCATAATAAACAATGCAACAGACATTTATCACTCAGTGTATCACTTTCGAAAAATGACAGTATATATTAATTAAATTATTTCTGACTTAATAGTTATAAATGCACATGAGTGTATTACATAAACACATGTGTATTAAATGAAAGTACGGTCATTTATATTGCATTAATTTACTGAAGCATATTATGTCATCATACCTAGTCTAGTTGAATATGTGCAACACAAGTTTTGTAAATCAAACACATAACAGCTACAAATGCGTGAGACTTAAAACAGTATTTTCACCGACTGATTTATATGACGATGTGTAGTTAAAGATACACATTATACATTTTGTAACAAGTGTAATTTTTTAAAAATGTTACCACATTTCATTTGTTTAATATTGTTGTTAAATACATAATAGCAATTACATTAATGCCATCTCTAAAGAGACTGTGAAAACTCATTAACTTGTTAAATGAGTCTAGAGGTCAACTCTAGAGGTCTATAAAACAAAAACAAATAAATTTTGCGGAAGAACAAATTTCTTGGCTGTGCTTTGGCTCTGCGTGGCTGTGTGAATTTATATGTTTATCCTACTGATCATAAAACATTCACTTCTAGGCTAAAGGGATATCACCAGTTTAGATGGAAAGGATCTCAAGCTGACTAGCTGAAGACATTACTTAAGTTATAATAATAGACACGGTACTTCCTTGAAAATAAATTTCAGCACTGCGCTACAACAACCATAGTGAAATTACCCTTCACAATAGATGAAGCTTTATAATGAACTCTGTTAGAGAGCTACATATGGCAATTTATCTGTTCAATAAAATACCTTACTATCTCTGCGTTGCTTTTACAACATTTCAAATCGTTTAGTTCTCGCCATCTCTGAAAAGCCAAGCCAATGTTGATTCTTGTTTTATTACGAGCTCTGTCGCGTTCTCTTTTTGCCTGCAGACTCTCCTTTGTGTGCAATTTACCTTGAAAACCATTCTTCTAGGTCTAAAATATAAACACTTAAAATAGGCTTACCATAGTGAATCAGAGTAAGACAAGTTCATGTTTTGAAAGAAGGATTGATGATGTATTGACTAATTGTTTAAAGTTTGTTCATTTTGAACAACAACGAGAACAACAAACACAAATGAGCGGGATATGTCACACAATTCGTGGAAGTGTTTAGTCTGAGCTGGAGAAAGAAACAGATTATAAACCTCTGGGAATCTTGCCCCCAATGCAAGGATAACTCAGCTCTTTACACCTTACCAATAAGCTTCAACACTTTTAGCCATCTTTATCACTGAGGGGGTCAGGATTTAAGTGAGGATAACATCCTAGAATGTCAGACTACTACGTTATAGCCTGAGCCAGTGCAAAGGTTTCCTCTTAAAGTAAGTAGGTAGTAGGTAGTAAGTAGGTATCTCCTGGAAATGATCTAAGCAATTTATCCCCTGCTATACATTGTTTTCCCCAGTAAGTTCTTTTCCTGAAAGACAAAATAGGTTTAGACTCCGCTGGGCTGTTCTGGACATGGACAGTGCTGTCGCAGCAGACTGCAGAGGTCAGGTGCACCCCGTCTAGGGCATCGCCCTCCCTGTGGAATATAAAACTCCACAATGGGGAGGGGAGCTGTACTATTCACCTACAGGACTATTGTGCTGAAACTCAGATATTCAATATCGCTTCGATTTTCAGCGTCAGATTGTTGGCCATCTGTAACATCTATTAAATAAGGTTCCATGTCCGTTTTGAATCTTTTAGCCAGAATCAATGATCATAACTCAGAACTTCCAATCTGAAATATTGTTACCCTGTTTTTGGATTGGTAGCCAGTCATTGGAATTCTTTTTTTTTTCTTTTTTTCTTTTTTGAGAATTACTTTGTCTGGCCCTTAGTTTTAGTGTTTACTTGCATATATTGGTGTCTCCAAACACTAGCCTCATTTTTATTGTTGCTCATAGTTAGAACTTAGGAGAGGAATGCTGCAATAAATAACTGAATTGGTATTTAATTTTACTCAATATTCTTGTTATGTCCTCCAGTAAAAATACACAAATGTTCAAAAGATTGGGGTGGGTACCATTTTTTTTTTCTACAAAAAAAGCATACAGGGACTAATCATTTGATTTAACTAACCAGTAAGACTTACAAAAAAGTAACAATTATTTGCCGATATTGATACGACTCTGATATCCACCTTAGTTTTAACGTAGGAGACATTTGTAACTTGAGTGTGCAAGACTTTCAGTTATTTTAGCTGTTCAAAACAGCTTGTTATGCTACTTGATATTGCAAACATGGTTTTACAAACAAACAATTGCAAACAAATTTATTTTAATGGATTGTCATAATTATAAACACACTGGTTTGTAGTGCAAATTGTTCCACTGTTAACTGCAGTTGCTGTATTTATTTACCCATAGTGGCAAATGAATCAGAACTCTCACACATTCACAGAACATAGCTTACTTCTGTGTTGCAAAATAAGGTGGATATAGTGCATCCCTAAACCATCAAGCTGTGGAAATGGTTTGGAAGCGGATTGGATTCACTCGAATATGAGACTTTTGGCACAGTTGTGTAGTTTTAGTGACTTTGGTGTCTCTGGGGGGATGGAGTTTCTGTAGTGGTGTCCTCTGTAAAGACATGAGAGAGGTCTCCACCTGGTGATGAGTAGTGCAGTAGGTTATGTTCCTGCTGATGCTGTTGGTGCAGCTTTCTCAAACTGAACGTCTGCCAGGAATTGTGACTGATCAGCAACATTTAATAAGGATCTTCATTCCTTTGGCCTTATAGGATGGACGGCTCAGACCTGGAGATCAGCTTATTGCCGTTAACAAGGAGTCGTTGATAGGAGTCACATATGAGGAGGCCAAAAGTGTGCTCAATAAAGTGAAATTCAGGTATTCGCTCTGGTTCATGTAGCTTTACGTCTTTTGAACAATATTTAATAATTAATCAGTATCATTGTACTTATTTCTTTTATAGAATTTACTTCTTTTGTCCCTGTTCTTTACCTTTGAAGTCAGGAACAAGTGGTGGATATTGCCTTCATTCCAGGAAAAGGACCTTTTTCCAACAGCCCGTTGTTGCATAATGGGGTTCAGAGGGGGGTTGGGAATGGATACAACGCCAGTCGGTTAAAGGTTCATGTCCGATCTCCTGAGGTGAGTGTTTAATAGTGTAAAATCATGTCATGTCTCTGTATAATTAGTATGACACCAATATCTTGTTGTGTACATTGTACACAGGCAATTTCCTTGTTATGGTCTTTTTACTAAGCATGTAACGCTTCGATACTTTCTTCTCATAGATGCGACAAGAGGAAACAGTTCCAGTCCTTTCATCCCCCCCAGAAATCTGCCCTCCAGACATACAGGCTTCAGGTACATGTCTCAAAGGATGGCTCATAACACCCTTAACTCTATTTTAATGAGCTTTACAGCTAGTTTCCACCCTTTCTCATCACCCACATGAACAGTGCAGATTTTGTTATTCATAAGGCTAATATTTCCATTTTGAAAGGAGTACTCTAATTTCATAACATTTATATCATATTATGTTAGTGTTTTACAGCAAACAAATTTACATTAAAATATCTAATATATAAATATAAATATTTAAATATCTGTTAAAAAGTTTGGGTTCATTAAGATTTTTAAGAAATCATCTTTATTCAGCAAAGATGCATTGAATTGAATGAATACTGGAAGTAGTTGCTCTCTCAGTTTCTGTACCTTACAGATTGCACCTTGTGTCTCAGTGAAAGTAGCATCCAAAATGAACCAGTGCACGGAGAAACAGGATTTATTGCAAAGCAATTATTTATTTTGAGAGAGAAAGATTGGGGATTAGTCAGTAGCAGTGTTTGGATTTTAATCAACGGCTAGTTGCAAAGTAATCTCTCTGTGCTCCGGGGGTCGGGCATGTATGTGAGGTGTTGAAATTACACAATCAAATTCTAGAAGACATAACCAAATAAAGGAAGAAGGCCTCTTTCATGTTGAGTCAGATTGTGCTCTTATCTCAGTTCACAGCAGCTGGGTAGCTGTTTAATACAGATTGATTTGCTGTGCATAATGTGTAATCCTTTCTTGGGGCACAAAATGGGATTGATAAATTGTTATAGAAACCATACAGAGATAGCCCCTTAGGTCCATTTTATGCTATTAGATACTTTGAAGAAGCTATCTGTGTGGATGTTAACATGTCAAGTCACTTCTCCAGACACTGAGATCTTTGTATGCTTAAATAATGCCCCAAAATGCTCTGTATTTCTCTGCATAGAGGACCAAAAAGTATTTTGACACCTGTGGACATATCCAAAACATCGGAAGGTTGTGTATTAGATACAAAATACCAAACCCAGTGGAATCTGCAAACAAATGATGCAAGACCTTCGAATTTCGATCCATTTTTTTATCATTTGAAACCATTGAAACCATCGAGAAACCTTTTTTTTTTTTTTTTTTGTGCTGTCTATAAAGAAAATGCCTTTTGGTTTGATATTTTGACATTTGACACTCAGACATTTTAAAGTATGGCTTCAGTGTCCAAATACATCGTGGCGCCACTGTATTTCACGTTCACACTATGAATGCATGTCAGGCCCACTGAGATGTGCACCACGCACCTGTCCGTCAGGCTATCCCCGGCTCGCCCTTGAACCCTGGGTGGTGTCGTGTTTACGAGCACAGTGTTCTAATCATTCATGACATCTATGAAGTGTATAGTGCTTAATTACCCATTTATCCAGACTAAGTGATAAAATCTTAGAAGAATAATGGGCACTGTAATCTTGCAAAAGCCCTTCTGGGAGTTCTTGACTGGGTGTGCTCAGACTCAGACACATGCTTATCTTCATTCAGTGTCATTCTTTAATAATTGTGATTTGTAGAGATGTGGAGATTGTTATAGAATTCTGCTATCCAATGGAAACTGATGTTTACAACAGGTTTGCACCTAACATAAAGGCTGACTGTTATTTAGTTAAATTAATGTACTACACTGGGCTAAACATGAAACTATTTATATAAGTTGATTTAAGTGCTTATGTTGTCAGATTTTTAGCTTGGACACTGGATAGTTGAATTTCTGATGCCACCCATATCACTTGAAACCTGTATCACTTGAAGAATTTTTGGAAGAATATCTAGGCTGCTCTTTCCCAAAGTGATTGGGTATTGTCAAGAAGTGAAAATGCAAAAAAGCACCAAAAAGCATCATAACAGTTGTCTAAATTAATCATATGCTATATCCCAAGTCTTCTAAAGTCATGTAATAGCCTTGTGTGATAATCTTCCCCTCCATGATGCTCTGAAATGGACTACAAAAGTGACAAAATGTGATTTGTGTTAGGACCCTAAATCTAATGTTGCCATATGTAGTTTGAGAGTACTTGGGAAATGGTGCTCAAGTTAAATAGTCACTTTTATTGTAGTTTTTTGTGATTTTTGAGCTTGATAGCTCACCATTCACTTTCATGATAAGGAAAACTGGCCAGAGAATTCTTCAAAAATTCACCTTTTGTAATTTCTCCTTATGTAAGAAAGGAATTGCTATGCATTTGAACAACATTTGGGTGATTTGACAGAATTCGTATTTAGATTAACTATCCCTTCGATTAATAGTTACGCTACAAACATATTTGGCTATCCACATGCTTGCAATTCTGGTGGAACATTCGTAGAAGCACCATTAATCTGGATTGTTTTAGTTGTCCTGGATTGTGTACAATCAGTTCCACCTGTTAAATCCACTCCCCCTGTCCGAGCTCCCTGCTGTGCGTGTTGGTCCTGAATTACCAGCATTGAACCTGTCTGAGTCTGCGTGAGTCTGACGACGTGTCTGAGCTCAACCTGTCAGTCATGAGCGTCAGAAGGCAGCTAAATCCCCTGCGTTGCTTAACAATACACACGCCACTGAAAGCACTGGCGTTAATACCTCTCTTTCTCTATCGCTATCTCTCTCGCCCCCTAGATTCAAATCCCTCACACAGTTCATAATCTTTATTGTATTAATATAATACCCATTCATTTGTTCTCCTAGACAATGAAAAAAACACATTAAGGCCATGTTTTCCAAAGCAGCTAACTAGCTCTCACCACTAAATGCTGTAATGTGAGTATGACTCTTAAAGTTGGTGTTTTTTTACGTCCCTTTTTCCCCCTCAGCCTCCACCGCACAGAGACCAGCCACTGTTTCCAAACCCAAGATCTCGCTGGACCCCCACATACGGCTCAAATCAGAGAAGCTTGATCTGGTAAGCCTGGTTTACACAAACAGTTTTACATGTGTACAAAGAGTGATTTTCAACCTTCTTTTTATTGTTACAATGTAAATGAACAATGTCTACTCATTCTCCATGTTACCTGGACCAAGAAATTCACCTTTATTTGTCACCAAAAGTATTTTGACAATTCCAGGGCTTTCGTGAAAACTACAGATTACACTCCCGCCCACGGACAGTCAGATCAACAGAGGGTTATTACAAAACAGTTACTTTAAGGTTAATGTATTATCACTAAAAATTGTATTGTGCTTTGTCTACTCTATAAACAGCGTTATGGTAAAAATGGTCCACTATGGCTACAGCTTTTGCACCTGTATGCTGTGGTGGGTTGGGCAGAACTGTCAGAAGGCCATTTCTTTCAGTTTTGCCCCCTCCATTTGGCATAAAACAGTTTTCGTGGCCAAATGTTGACTACGTTTGGGTAGGATGTTTTTTTTTTTTTTTTTATACATTAAATAAATAAATAAATAAATAAATAATGCTGTTAATTTAGGGATAAATGTTTTATTAAGAAAAATGTATGAGCGCAAATGTAATTATCTTTATATATATTTTTGCATTATTCATGACTGCAATGACATTATGCTTGTACCTGTACTTTTAGTAATGATTAGGAAAATGTGGTGAATTTAAAGGGTTAATCCCCCATCGGAATCTGTACGATCGACTTCAAAAGGAGCCTGTATCTCAGTGCAAAGTAACTGACAGAGTGCTTATGTAGATAACCTCTCGTATCTCAGTGTCACTTTCCTCACAGATATCTGTCTCTGCTCTTTGTTATGGTGCAGTTGTTTAGCAGAGATTTAATTTAATCCTGCTGATCCTGGGGCTGACCCTAATCTACCGGCCCATTAATAGGATTAGGTCTCAATGGACGAGAGCACTTAAATGTGGACTAAAGGCACAATGCACACTATGTTAAGTGTTGCACGAACAGGTATTTGACATGGTGCAAAGTTTTCTATGTGACTTTATACTGTTCATTGCACTGTTCATCACGTTTTTCAAGCAGATATTTTATCTGGTACAGGACAGTTTTCTTGCCATTGGTGTTTGAACAGTATATCTTATTTTTGTGGCAGTATCAGATTGTTGGTTCGACCTTAATCTGATTAGCCTTATTAATGCCTTTTGAACTCTTATGGACCATAAGCCTGGATTTATTGTACGCCACTGACTTGACCTCTGTTACCACACTGCCATCTTGTGTATGTAGCAGTAGCATGACTCTTTTCAAGCTTGACTAGATACTATACAGTTGAGAAATCATAGTTATCTGTCAACTCTTAAAATATACTATACTAAATATTTAAAGGTAGGGTAGGTAATCCTGTTCAGAAACACTTTTTTTTATACTGGGTGAAATGGTCCTTCCATCCTGATAGTAGTCAATACATTATGTGTTTAGAAAAAGGAATGAAAAAAATCAGACCTCTGTAGCAGCTGCAGGACAGTAAAAACTCTGACCAATCACTGCCATTCGGTGCGAATGTAAAGAACCAATCAGATGCCTTCATGTCTCGTGCCCGCCCCGAGTCCCACTGCGCGCGCTGCCCGGCGTGCACTCATCACATGTCACCGTTCCCGGAAATATTCAGCTCAAAGCACCTGCATATGCAGTCAGCGAAGGCAAACAAGGCAAAAACTACTTCCTCGGACCCTGCCCGCACTCTTGAACGACCTCCTCTGCTTCGCCCTCAACCCCGGACCTGTCCTCGAACCGACGATGCGGTACTTTTCTCCGGACTCGGAGTGTAACTTACGTTAGTCTTCATTAGAGTCAACAATGTTTTCATCATGGAAACTCTTACATGCAAAACACCGTATATGTTATGAATCTTACACGAAATTCATCTTCATCACAGTGTAACTGATGGTAATGGAAAAACGTGTATCAATGCAACCTGTTTTTAGTTTTGCCTTATAAATATAGCTCGTTACCGAATGAAACTTTACCATTATCGATATGCTAGCTTGATAGTGAGTACTAAAAGAAATCTTATTTGTTTATATTCATAGTGATAAAGTTAGGTATTTTACTACATGTGATTCTGACATGATGTCACTGTATGTACTGCGCTCCTTCCTCTCCACTCGTCTCAGGTAATAAATGCGTCTTGTTCCAGCCTGAGCGTTTGGCGTCGCGCGTTCATGTGTTTTGGGGGCGTGGCTTTGGAAGGAGCTCAGAAGGGAGGGGGTGGAGTGAATGGAAATAATGAGCTGTGTTTATTGCAGATTAAAAGGTCTACAGTCACTCGATTTTTATATTTTCTTTTTCAGAGTACTTACATTTTAATTATGTATTGGTATATAAAGACAGTTTAAACAAATTTGGAATGTTTTTTTTTTAGAAAAATGATTACCTACCCTACCTTTAAGGTTCAGTGTTCATAGTTATTTTCCTTTTTTGTTTTTATCGTTTTTTCGGTAACACTTTACAATAAGGTTCATTAGTTAACATTAGTTAATGTATTACTAACATGAACTGACAATGAGCAATCCATTTGTTACAGTATTTATTCATCTTTGTCAATGTTAGTTAATAAAAATACAGCTGTTCATTGTTTGTTCATGTTAGTTCACAGTGCATTTACTAATGTTAACAAATACAACCGTTGATTTTAATAATGTGTTAGTAAATGTTGAAATTAATATTAACTAAGATTAATAAATGCTGAAGAAGTATTGTTCATTCTTAGTTCATGTTAACTAAGGTAGTTAACTAATGTTAACTAATGAACCTTATTGTGAAGTGTTTCCGGTTTTTCTTCTTTTTTTAAAGAAACATTTCGCACTCGTTTTGTAGTAAAATAATAATAAAATATTGGGAAAAAATCATTTGTAGCACAGGCTTGTAGCACTATAATGATGAAGGTTTTTGACCGTTTGATCATTTTGCAGGCTCTGTCGTACCTGGGTCTGGATTTAACAGAAGAGATGAGACAGCAGCTCAGAGAGAGTCTCACTACAGACCCTCAGGGAACGGTCTCATATGGAGGTATAGACATATTCTTAACATGATCCTCAGTCAGTCAACTACTGTAGATGCAGGAAATTTTCCTCATTTTCACAATCATTTTGATGTGGACTTACATCCCCATATTCATCACATATTTCAATATTGGAGATGAATCCGAAACAGGGGTCAGCAACCCTTTTGATCTGAGGTGCCATTTTTTATATTTCCTCACTTTTGAATCACCAGTATGAGCACATGAGACCCACTTGATAGGCAGTTTACTTGCACTGTTCACTGTTAGAGTGTTAGGCTTCCATAGTGCTTATAACTAAATTAAACAGGTTGCATGACGAAGAAAAAAGGATTACTGCAGTTTATCAAAAAAAAAGATGGAGTTTAGCACGCAATGCGTTGGATTTCAACATTACTGAAAGAACAAAAAATAACATTTAATATTAATCTCTCTCGTATTCATCTTTGGATGCCAATGATTACTGCTTCGGCTTGCGTGCCTAGGGTAAGGTTACCATCCTCCTGAAATAACCACAGGAAATAATCACATTTTGACATGAACGGAAATACCCCTTTTGAAAAGGGAATCACATTCCATATTTGGATATTGGGCTTGAGTTTGTGCTTTGAAACACTTAGAATGAGTTTTTAGAGACAGATTGTCAATTGGGTTCAGTACAAACTTAGACAGCTAAGTATATTTCTAGGCTGCTCTTGACAAGGAGTTACGCTTCACTCCTGAACTCCTCAGCAGGAAGATGTCACCTCGGCAAATCCTGATCAAAGTGTGTGTGGTGGAGCTAGAGTTCTGCCTGTTTTCTTGTACTTCAGCTGTGCAAACACTTACAGCAAGGGCACCTGAACATAAATATTCCCTCTAGATGCTCTTTCTCCTGTTATGAGGAACAATCTGGATATATTTAGCTGAGTGACAAGAGAAGAGACTATATGGCACCCACTTTTCTGTTTAGAAAGCAAATGTTGACCTGAAATCACATTTTCAAATCTACACTCAGACAAAAGTTTCGAATAACAAGGCTGCATTTATTTGATCAAAAGCACAGTAATATTGTTAATATTATTACAATTCAAAAAATAATTTCTATTTTAAAATGTAATTTATTCTTGTGATTTTCTTTTTCTTTTGTTATATCTTACTTTCCAAATTTTTGAAAGGTTGTGTATCACAGTTTTCACAAAAATATAAAGCAGCACAAATCATCATATTAGAATGATTTCTGAAGGATCATGTGACACTGAATATCTGACAATGAGTAATGATGCTGGAAATTTTGCTTTGCCTCACAGAAATAAATTACATTTCAAAATGTATTAAAATAGAAAAAAGTATTTTTTTCCCCCCACAATATTACTGTTTTTACTGTATTTTTGATCAAATAAATGCAGCCTCTGAGTTGTGACCGACTTAAGTTAAAACATAAAAAAAAAATTCTTAATGATTTTGATACTGTAATTGTTATAATCTAAATATCTTACATGTTTTTTATATTTCTAGTGTACTTCTTGGCTATTTCTAAATATGCCTCTGTTTCCTTAATAAGACTTTGTGGAAGCCACCCGCAGTGTGTATCAAGAGAAGCTGGAGGAGGTGGGACTGGGACAGGGACCCTTTATGTTCTCGTATCAGGAAGCAGCTAGTTTGATGGACACCTCTGCCTTTCATTCCCCTGTAAGTAGACCCGCAGGATTTAGTATCGGAGTGCTTGACTTTGATTTGGGCTAAACTTCGGCACAATCCTCAGAGCACCTCCTCACATTTGAGACTTCACTTTCTCCTAAAGCTGAGCATGTCGGGAGATTTACTCAGGGATCTTAAAGGAGCTTTTCTCCCGCTCAGAAAAGTTATCAAAGCTGTCTTTTAAGCTTCGATTGTCAGAGTTTGCCTGTTTTGTAGCCTTGTGCCTTTGGATTTGTCTCACTTAGATGTATGAGCACTGAATTGGTACTGGTTTTATTGTTTTGTTTTTAACTTTCTGCTCCCAGAGGTAGGGTCACACACTTATGAAAGAGTTGTTTTAACAGTGTCACTCTCTCTTTCAGACCTATGAGTCAGAGTGCAGCTACAGCAGTGAGGAGCTGGAGGAGTTTCAGACGGAAGTCAAACAACTCCAGCTGCAAATGAAACAACTCAAGGTGAGTACTGAAATAAACAGGGGTAGCTGGATCGTGCTTCCTTCAATCAATATATAAGTATAGGACTATAATTGCTGACTGCAGGGTCCAAAATGAACACTCGCTAAGTGCCAAATTCAAGTCGAAATTTGGCTTTAGTGAGTAAATAAACCAACAATTGTTCAGTAAATTAATTAGTCAAATTGTAAGAATGATAGTCTTGACTGATTCACTTAAGAAACACCTGTCGCAGCTCGTACAACTTTTCTCTCAGTGGAAAACCTACCATCATGTTTAACTCCATGTTTCAACACGTGGAATATTCCTCACCAAAACCCACAAAACAACAACAAAAAATATATAGAATATGAAATAAATAGAATAGACAGAAAAAAAAAAGAAAAAAAATTATGGAAGCTCATTTCCGCCAATAAGAAAAAAAGACTCATGCTTTGGTAAATAATAATTATGACATACTAAGTCATAATAATGAGATAAAAGTCATAATTATGACATAAGTTGAAATTGATTACATTTTTTGAAATGATGACAGTTGAAATTGACAGAAAATCTAAATGATGATTGATGATAATTTCAACTTTTTGTTGTGATGATATACAAACAATCATAATTATGTCATAATTATGATATACAAAAACATGATTTATTTTCTTATGTGGCAGAAATGGGCTCCCATACAAAATAAAGTTTCATAACCTATAAGAAATATTTTAGTCAGTATATTTTGCACATTTACATTTAATTTACATTTGCATTACATTTACATTTATGCATTTAGAAGACGCTTTTATCCAAAGCGACTTACAAGAAAGGAACAAAGCAATATGTCAAGGAGTCAACACTATTCGTAATAAACAATGCCAGGTTTTCTGACAACTAAATAGAGAGAAGCTAGAGAAGAGAAGAAATGCAAAGAATATTTTGTGTGAGTGTGTAAGTTGTGCATTGTGTTAAGGGTGTGTGGGGTAGCTAGTTCACACATCATTGGTGTGGCAGAAAGTTAATTTTGGACCCTGGTTGACTTTCCATAAAATGTTGCTAGACTATGAGGTCCCACACATGACATGCAGGGGGAAAAACAAGTTATCGTTGCCACAAATTAATTGATTCCCTCATTTTAGGGAAATTGTGGCCACAATTAAAAAACAGAAGAAAACAAATTATTACAAGGGGGCCACAAATTAATAAGTTGTGGGATCAAATATCTATTGGCCACAATATCTGTTTTTCTCCCACGTGTCATGTACGAGGCTCTGTACAAGACTGAGCTGAACATTTGTGCAAAAAGCTTTTGTGACATGAACATCCCTGACATTGCTCTCAGGTGTTACTGAAAGACACAGAAGACAGTAAGAAGACTCTGGAGGAGGAACTGCAGAAGACGGCTGAGGTAAAGCCTGGAAATAAACACGACTTCTTCTATGTGACTAATCTTAAATGTCTCAAAATATGACATCCAAATATAAAGAGGCATGAGAGCTGATTTAATACATCAACACTTTGTGCATACCAAATATATACTATCACAACATGAGCATCTGAATATTTAAGACATTTGTCCACCCGTCAATTTGTGTGTTCCCTTATTTCAATATGTGTGGATGAAACAGAAGGCCACGGCCACAGTGGAAGAGAATAAGTGTCTAAAGAGTAAGCTCCAGGTAGCAGAGGCTGTTCAGAGACAGACTAACAGTGCCGAACAAGACTACGAGCAGGTCATTCAGCTCCTGGAGGCTGAAATCAAAGATCTGAAGAACCAGGTAGCCGGAAAGAAACAGAGAGGACTTGAGGCTACCAAGGTAATTGTTCCTCTTTCATAACATCTCTTTGTTCTCCGAAAAATTATTCATATAATTTATATGAAATTTACAAGACTTTTTGGAATGAGTTGCCAGGTGATTATCTAATTAAACACTGTCCAGTCCAGTTCATGACGAACACTTGAAACAGTGTTATTTTAGTATTATTATAGTATTTATGAATATTTTAAATTAGTTTTTATTTTTTACATTTTCAATTATAATTTTAGTTTGTTTTAGTCATTTGTTTGTGCTTTTTTTTGTCATTTTTGTTAGTTTTTTAAAAACATTTCTGTTTAGCTTTAATTTGTTTTTATTTCACTTTTAGTTTTAGTCATTTTAACACTTCAGCTAAAATTAATTGTATTTTGCGTTAGTTGCCATGCAACATTTCAGTTTTTAGTTTTTTGTCTAATAATTATATTTTATTTTAATTCAACTTTCATTTTAATTAATTTTAAGTTTAAGGTTACGTATACACAACCACAATGTACCAAAAATGGAAACGTTTTTCCTTCGCGTTTTCGCAAGTTTCACGTAGAGGCGACAACGTTGTCAAAATGATCCCCGTTCTCACGGATCTGTGAAAACGACTAAAAACGCTGCATTATGCAGGCCAGTAGTTCACGATGTCAAGAAATACTACGTACCTGTGCACAGAGCCGCCTTAACCTAATGTTAGGCCCCGGGGCTGAGAGGTTTTGTAGGCCCCCCATCCCCTCGATTTATAGAGTCTCATTTTGAAAAAGTGTAATAGGTCATCTACATCACAGTTGAGAAATTTCAACTTTATGCAAATGAGAAGCGATTTTCGCGAGCGACAACCAATAGGAAAGAAGCCTTTCGGTGGAGCTCAGCTCCCGTCACCGTCTCGTGTGCAGTGCAGGCAAGACAGAAGAGTTCGAGGGCGATTTCACTGTTTTATATGATTTGACTGTAACTGACCACAAACATGGATATAATAAAATGATGCATGGAGAAGAAACTGTCGACAGTCTCAGTGAGTTTAAAGCTACACTGTGTAGGATTTACTCCCATCTAGCGGTGAAATTGTATATGACTACCAACTGAATATTACTTTCTAGCTCCTCCCATTCCGAAGGCGTTTTAACTCCTACGGTGGCCGTATTATTTCAAATCTGCCGGCAAATGCGAGCAAATCTCCCTCTCGCATTCGTCACAGTGCCACTGCGTGTAAAAACGCGAAAGGCGAAGCTTGTATGTCCTTCTTTGTCTAATGTATTTTCAAGATGGATGCACAACATGGCTTCCGCCATTCGAGCGACTCGCTCGTATGTATTCTAAATGGCAGATTATACACTTACGAGAATACTTAATTAGTTGGTTGAAGTGATTACACATTAATGAGAACGTATAATTTTGAAATAACGTGTTTTTTGCTTAAAATCAACCTAAAATATTACACAGTGTAACTTTAATTAATACATTTATAGTTCGAGTGTTGTAGTTTTATGATGCAAGATTAGCACTGCTGCAGTTCATTTTACAGTTTCCCCTGCATCATGTTGACTATTAGGGACAAGAAAATGTATTATTTGTCAAATTCGGATGACGTTTTAGTAATTTATGACAGTATGAGTGAGTTTAATTTGTAGATTGATCGATCGTTAATCTAGTAAATTATTTAATCCACTGAACACTGCTGTGTAGTAATATAAAAACACTCTCCCAACAGCATACTGTTTCTTTTGAGCCTAATTCCTAGTCAAATTAAAATAATATAGTTGTATCACTTGTGATGGTGTTTTATATAGATGTGGCCAGACGAGCAGTCTACCAATAACATTAGAGCGACAGCACTACCAACGCCCACAAGCGACTTCACAGTATAGAGACTAGCGACATACAGCGACAAAATCGCTGGCTGTGTGAACGGGGCTTATGGGGCCACGTGGGTCACTCAATCAGCAGACATGTAACGTGCGATTAGAGTGATTGACAGAAAACCTGACAAGTTACAAAACAATATGACCTTTTCAGCTCATCATGAACCTGAACATGGGAGGCCCCTGAACTTGGGAGGCCCCTGGGCTTCAGCCCAGGTAAGCCCGTGCATTAATGCGGCCTTGCCTGTGCATGTACACATTTTTCTACAGAGCGGTGAATACAATTCTTTGCTGGAGAAGTGTTAATAAACTCAGTGTCTTGAGCAGCACAAACACAATCCTGTAGTCCGCTATTGTTGTTTTGGCAAGTACTCACGCATGCCTATAGACTAAACGCAGTATGCATGCGGATGACGTCACCGTTCTCACAAATTCATGGAGAAGATAACGATATTGTTTTCAAAAATGTGCACTTTGAAACCTGTTTTCGAATGTTTGCATTTCAGGCCCCTAAAACGCCACTGTCGTGTAAATGAACAGCCAAAACGCATAAAAGGTTTTCTTTTTTTAGTTGGAAAACGGTGTTGAGTAAACGTCCTCTTAGTTCACTTTAACAACACTGGTATTAAAGGCCATTTTTTTCACAGGAGGATGTGGTGGATCTGAACAGAAAGTTCAACGTCATTGACAGCCAGCTGAGAAGGTCTGAACTCACACGGAAACACCTGGAGATTTCCAACAAGAAACTCCTTGGCTTTGCCCAGGTAAAAACAAACCACTTTTTGACTTAAAATCAATTGTAATCTGTTGTATTTAGGTATCAGTGGTCCTTCAAGAACACCAAAGCACCAAAACATTCAAGTTTATAATTTGCACTATTTTTACAGAATGTCCACAAAGTTCTCACCAACACCAGCTTATTTGGGATTGAAAATGGGTAAGTTTCTCAAGCCAAACACATTGAAAGTTGCAGTGGTCCCCCCTATCAGTGATCATGACATTTCCTTCTCATCCTAAAGGAGCGCACGGGCGTCTCCGGCGACTGACAGCCCCGACACACCTTCCCCGATCCCCGACCCCGCCTGCCAGCTCGCAGCTGAGGCCAAAGAGCTTGTGGATGGTGTCTGCTCACTTTGCACTGAGGATCACAGTAAGTGAGAAATGTGCACTAGATCATCACCAGTTCTGGGCGTCTAATCTGAGTGGCTGCTTCAAAGCTCTTTCAGTCCGTCTCTGTTTGAGTGCAGTGTGACTTCATATGGTAGAATGGGACAGTTTCTGGACTTTTTGTTCTAATGAACTCATTTGAACTTGTGTTGTTGTCACATCTGTGTTGTCACACAAAATGTTCGGTTGATTTGCAGCATTACCGCAGTACGTAGAGGGATGCGTTGTGACGGCCGAAGAGGACTGTGATTCAAAGTGAGTGGCCGTTATTGTGTTATGAAGCAATCAGCATTTTTCCCTTCAACTGCTGCTGTCAGCTGAGTTTAGCTCAGGCCAAATCCCGCTTATCACACTGCTACTTGCCACATAAATAAGTGATTAGACACAAAATATTGACTTGAGTTGAAATATTTTATTAGCTCTTTAAACGCAAAGCTTTCACTTAGAAAGCAGTTGCTAGCGTGGCAAGTTCAAACTAGACGGGACATTTAAGGGATACGGTACAGTCATACCACTTATTACACGGTATTTCGCCACATAAATAATTATGGAGATAAGAGATATTGATCTGAGTCGGCGCCAATGGCCTCGTGGTCAGTGCGCCGACATGTAGCGCCTTTGCGCTCGGGCGGCCCGAGTTCGAGTCCCGGCTCATGGACCTTTCCCTATCCCATCCCCTCGTTTCCTGTCATCTCTCTACTGTCCTGTTACAATAAAAGGAAAATCACCAAAAAAACAATATAAAAAAAAAAGAAAAAGAAAAAAGAGATATTGATCTGAGATGAAACTGTTTTAAAATCGTACCTGTTTATTATCTTATAACCCATTACAGAGTACAAACCAATAGTCGCAAAATGGCAGCAGCTGTCTACGATAATCCACGATACCCGGATGACATAAATAATTGTTCACAAAATTTTGTGTTTTAATATTTTATTAGCTCACCAAACTTTCCTAGTAAGCGTAAAGCGCTGACTTCAGTTACCCAGATGAGCCTGTTATCAGTTTTTACCAGTTGTTATCAGGGGATAACATACCGCTGGATGGCGAGATTGACCAATCAGAATCAAGTATTCCACAGAGCCGTAATAATAAACAAGATGCACCTGCAAACACACACAGATTCTGGAATTTAAAAGGCTGTAAAGACCCTTCACTTCTAGGTTTTTTTTATAGTCTTGAATTGATATGATAATGATATTTTATTCATACGTTATGCTAATGTCTTCTTGGGGCAACATGTAATAAAAAAAGAAGTGTAATAATGGGAGTAATAATTGGCAACATTTTCATAATATCAAATATTTCATAGGAATATTGATATATAATCTCTCTCCCTATTCACTTGCTGTGTCTCTCAAAATGCCTGATAAACATGCTTTAAGTCCCGTTGTCCACTACAGGGGACATGTATGAAATCCATGTCCCGTTTTGAAAGTCACATCTTGATTACCCAAAACCCCAAAACATTTTCCTGAAATGTTCATTTATGACAATTTGAAAATTTTTATTTTTCTTCACTCAAGTCTAACAGTAAAAAAAATAAAAAATATTTACATTATGTAAAAATACAACTAATGTCCAATAGTGTCAGCTCTCACCATGGAAGTTGTGTCCTCTGAAGGGAATATGACATAGGCATATGACTTCTGAAAAGAATGCACTCATAAACATTTTTCAGATTCATATTTACAGTAGAATATTATAGATTTACATAATACCATACATAATCTACAATCATGCTCTCTTTTTTCCTGTAGCCTCGTTCACTGGCCACAACCTCCTGTCCTCGGCGGTCCTGCAGTAGAGCGGAGAGGTCAGTAGAGCGTCTGGGACGGACAGACGAACCCGGCTCATTCAGAACATCAAGGCTAAACTGAAACTATACTGTGGAAAATAAGAGACTGTGAAGTTCTGCAGTGTGGTTTTTACTCCTTCAGTTCATAGTTCGAGTGGAATCAGAGGCCTGAGCTCTACTGATCAAACTGATAACCATTTTTTAAAGCAGTCCATGTACTTATTTATATGTAGCATTACTCAGTGTCATAATGTAAAGCCAGAAACCAACCAAGGGGATTGAAATCTGAAACACAAACGGCACTATTAACAGCAGAGGCGACTTTGAGATGCTCAAATGCGATTTCAAGCGTGTCAGCGTGTGGCGTGCAAAACACGAAGAGTTAGGAAGACGATCTCTTCAGAATGAGAAAGAGAGCATTCAGACGTATATCTCCCCATTCAACCACTGTAATGAAAACACATGTGGCTGAGCAGCTGACCTCTCTTTTAGAGTTAGCTATATTATACAGTACATGTATTACATTTCATTTAGGGATTTTTGGGACAGTCCCCACTTTTCATCATTTGATATGATGCTTATTTGTATCTGTTCTGAGAAGTGCTATGACGTTTTGAAGATTTTATATTTTTGGTCCGAATCTTTTATTATGCAGACACACATAGACTTGCTCGCTTCTAAGTACGTGGGCGCTTGCCGTCATAAAGCTTGTAAATCTTGCCGTCAAACCCTTCGATGTCCTCTTCATGTATTTGCCGATCGCGCCAGTCTGTGCTCGGATGCATTTGCGGTACAGGTCGGTCCAATGTCACCCAGCATCCACTGCACAACTATCAGGTATGGTCTGTTAAGTGCTTTAGGGGGGATCCTTCGTGGCTTGTTTCTGAGATGGACAGTAACTTTGCTCCATCTCAGTGTCCTTGTCACTGCACTGATAGTTCTGAGGGGGATTTTGGTTGTCATGGCACTAGAATCAAGTAATGGGGGTCATATTGCAGCGTTCCACCCCGAATGCATCCATTCAGCTGAACAATGCACATGGTTCAGGTTACTGTTTTCATAAGCTCACTGTATTCGGCTGTTTTGTCTTGGCGTGTAGGATCTACCATCACCTATATCAATGTGTAATAAGCTGGTATCATTAATTTCCTGAGGATAGGAGGTGTACGGTTATGGAGGTGGTTTGTTGATATTAATAACAGCACATGCTCTACAAATGTTGACATGTAGTCCTGTGATTTAAC
This sequence comes from Leuciscus leuciscus, assembly GCF_965113295.1. Taxonomy (NCBI): domain Eukaryota; kingdom Metazoa; phylum Chordata; class Actinopteri; order Cypriniformes; family Leuciscidae; genus Leuciscus; species Leuciscus leuciscus. The sequence continues at coordinate 48,630,839 of NC_138725.1, read as the reverse complement.
TAGATTGCATCATATGTGTGGCCTAAATATCTTTCTTGTAATGTTTTTATTAAAGTCAGAACAAATGTGTCATGTGTGTTTTTGTATGATTATATGTAGTGGAATTCTGTAGAGCTTTGACACTTAAAATACTAGAGGGTTTGTCTGTTATTTTTAAATCCACTCATGCTTATGTGCCAGTATACATTGTTGTGCCACAGCTGGCTCATGATAAAATATTTTAACATTTTTATTTGGCAACCAAGGGTTGCATGCTGACACAGTTTTAATGCTTGTGTAATCTGCAACAGCTTGTGTGTGTCTGTTTTTTTTTTGTTTTTTTAAGATATGACTATGTACATCTGTACAGTTTCTGTTAAGGATGCATCACTGAATTTGACCTTCCAGTAACCTTTATATATATATATATAAATAAAAGTTGCTGATTCTTTTTTTTAAAAGATTAGATGAAAAGCAAGTTCAAAAGAACAGCATTTGTAACACTATAAATGTCTTTATTCTCACTTTTAATCAATTTAATGCATCCTTGCTGAATTTTTTTATTTTCTTTAAAACAATAAATAAAATCCTGACCCCAAACTTGAACAGTAATATATATCTAGCTGAAGGATAAAAATGCAATTATTTACCTTTATATTGTATTACTCAAAATATACTAAATAAAATGTGTATTTTTGGTGGGAGAAAATTATATATAAAAATAATTAACAGAGTAATAAGCCTTTAGGAAAACAGTTATTAATAATTACATACTTCTAACATTTTAATAAAATAGCATTACCACTTCATTATTTCATGTTAATTATTTTACAGAGTACAAATTTCAAAACTCTTGAGTTGCACAAACACAACATTCAGAACATATTCACTGTGCATGTTGTGAAATTTGTACAGAACAATATGACAAGTCCAAAAATTCCAATAACTTTTTAACAGATAACAGAACTCCATCTTTAAATGATGGTCAGTTTCCTACAAAATATTTTGTACAAACAGACACCGATTTAGTCATACCTCAAACTTATAACATGGGAAGTAATGCCCATTTACCAATGAAACACACCACCAGTTAATTACTCTCCAATCCTTTCAGAACAAGCTGAAAATATTTTTTTTTCAATTGCTAGTTATCTCAGTGATAATTTAATTACAATAGTCTCGAGAGTCTCCTGAAAACAGAAAAAAAAAAACATTAGACTGTCAACTTGAGAACCAATGTTTCTTTCATTTTACTACTAATATAGCTAAAATATGCAACAAACACATATTTGTATTATATGATGCAGTCTTAAAGTGTAGTAGAGGGTAAAACTACTGACAAACACTGGGGTCAGTAATGCTGGTGTGTCAAGGCTCTAGACTAGAGAAAGATCTGCGCTAACACAAGCATTCCTTGAGCGCCCCCTCGTGGCGTGAAGTCTGTGACCAGCTGTTCAGGACAGCAGTGGATCAGAAAGGCCGCTGAAGGAAAGAGATGGGGGGCGAGCCCACACTCCGCGGACTGTGCAGATTGGAGTCATAAGAGCCTGGAGTCATGCCCATTATTGAGTCTCCATGAGGTGTTTCTCCATGCAGAAAGTCATCTTCCTCCTCCATAGACCCCTATGAGACAAGATCAAAGTGTTATTAGATATTCTCTGAGAACAGTTCATGAAAAATCTATTTGACACCCATCATTTAGTTTGTTTTAGTTTATGGAATATTGATGTATTTATAATAAACGATTTATCCGTGCACATATTTTGTGCGCCCACGTAATCTTTAATTAAAATAACATCTCTTCTCTGATAAGGTGTTTACTGGCGAGAGGGCGGGACAACCTGTCACTCACATGACATCACAACAATAACAAGCCATAACCATCTAATCAATTCCCAATGAACAAAATCAAGTCCCTCCCTCCATTTTTTCTTTTTCGAGAAGCCATTTCACTTGTATATTTTCAGTATCCAAATGAAATACTCTTTGTGGCTACTGTGAATGCAGGTCAGGGTCACCTTTCTCGCTTTCTTTTTGGGCACTTGAATCATACAGTCGGATGGCTCCTCCCACACCTGGTAGATTGGCTCAATGAATTTTCCAGAGCTGTTGTAAAAATGAACAAATAAATAAGCATCCAGTGAACCATTATTCCAGCACTGAGATAGATCGAAATGGACATGATTTTCATACCTTTTCAGGAGATATGGATCAAAAGGGAAGAAGGTATCCAGGGGGTTTGTGTTAGTGTACACAGAGTTGCCGCCCACTGAACTCCTCACCACTGGCAACAAGTGGCGGTTGTTCCGCTCAATGATGGTGTAACAGAACACGAGCTGGTACTTCCTGCCAACAGACGGGTGAAATTGCCCTCATTTGTCATGCATTCATTTCATAAAGCTTTGTTACCTGATGAATGATCTCTCTCTCAGGCTGTACCTGGTGATGGCTGCAAACATGTTGGTGACAGCAGGTAGACAGACCCTCAGAGGGTTGAGCTGACACATCACTATACGCTCTAGATTCAAACCCTGAAGATACGCCAACCCTGCAGAATGATCAGTGTTCACCATAAAGAAAAGCAAACACATTTGTCAAGGTCTTAGATATGTACTCTTCATATTCATGTTAATTCTTACTAAAATTTGTTTTTCCCAATTAAATATATAAACAAAACGTCATGTGGTGCAAATAAAAAAGTAATAACATGCTTGCATTAATTCTACTATAATTTTATAAATGTTTTACAACCTGAACCAAAAAATATCTGATATTTTAAGAGACTTATTGACCTTGTCACACAGTCATGAGAGGGTCCTCTTTATATCACTTCCCTTTTTTTCTGCATGTTGGTTGGACCACACGAGTTTGATTTGGCAGACAAACGTCACAATGAAGCACTTTTGTTAAAATACTTTAATAAAGAAAGGACTTTGATCTTTGAGGGTGCTTTCACACTTGTTTCGATTGCCTGGTCCGAACTAGAGTTTAATTGCTCTCCCTCCCCCTGCTGGATTATTTGGGTCTAAACCAGTGCGTTTGCATCATCAAAGGAGGTAACAACGACACAGGAGAACTTAAGGCAGCAAAATGCATAGAATTTCTCGCTTCACTAGTATATTAAGATTTTTTAATGCTTGGTTTTGTTTTCAAAGGGTCAGCACAACAACACTCGCGTCTATCTTCCACACAAATGTACTACAAATGTTCTAAAGAACGCGGCAGTCCATTTCTGCTGAACTCGGGCCTCTCTGCTTGAAGTGCATCAGTCACGCTTGTCAGGAAAGTGAGTGAGAACACACACAAAAGCAGTTTTAATCAAATCAAACACCATCAATAGCGGTTCACTTCCGCAATTTAGTACGATTGCGTTCACATCAGCTGCGAACCGTACCAGAGTTCACATGAACCGTACCCCAGACTTGGGTATGGTTCACAGGTGCACACCCGAGTTCGGAAAACAGTGTTCACATCATCCAAACGAACCAACCTCTGACGTCAGTTCATAAAGAGAACTGTTCTCTTTATGAACTTTTTGAGGCGCCAAAGTGGTAGTTGCGTAGACTGTCAATGGAGGGACAGAAATCTCTCACATTTCATAAAAAATATCTTCATTTGTGTTCCAAAGTTGAAAGAAAGTCTTATGGGTTTGGAACGACATTAGGGTGAGTAAATTAATGACAGAATTTTCATTTTTGGCTAAACTAACCCTTTGAAGAGGCTTTTTTTCTTCATTATGTTATCAGGTTATTTTTTTACTCTACAATTTTGACTTAAACCCTCAAAATATCTAAATGAATTTGAAATTCAAAATAAATTTCAGGCTTAAAAGTGGTCATAGTTTGTGCATGCATTTTTTGGAATAAAAAAAACTTACAAATGATTTAAATTCCACATGTACTGACCTTTCTTCAGACTGCCCTCCAGAATGACATTGTGCCTGAATATCAGTGTGTAAAACACAGCCTGGCAGGCTGCATAAAAGGGGCCGTGGAGATTGATGTCACAGAATGCTTTGGATCCCGTGTCCTGACTGTCAATGTAAAGGTGCAGCCAGGGAACTAACAGGTCCAGACAGGCCTTGACTGTCCTGTGGAAGAGAGAGGAAACTCTATTTTGACATGTAGGTTTCAAATTATGTTTTGACAAATAAAGGTACCCGTGTCCAATCAAACCCCTTTTTTCTTTCTCAGACACCAACATAGAGGCATTAATGTTTAATTACCTAATCGAGGTAACAAACCACGGCCAAGAAAGATGATTAAATATTGAACTCCAATGTATTAGATAAGATAAAACTGCATGATAAAGTCACTTACGACACTGGCAGAAACTTGGCTCTTGCCATGAAGCTGCCCATGTACCCAGCAGCGGCCTGTCTCAGGATGGGGGGCTGGTTGGGGCCTTGTAACAGCTTCCATAAGTGATCCAAAAAAGCTTCAGCCAAACCCTGAAAAAAAAAAAAAAAGTTTGAGATGTCTAGGTATGCTTTTTGATTGTTTGTGAATGAGAAAGAAGTGGGACCTTACCAGATGGAAGCTGCACAGGTAGAAGATGTAGTACTGCACATGACAGGAGGCATGAGTGGGAAGCACCACCTTATCAAACACACACACCAGGTCTCTGTACAGAGCTTTAGTTTTCTCAATATCTAAAGAGCCTAATGAGATTGAAAAAATGAAGTTGATGATGTCATTAGTTATATATTAATGCTGGTGTATTTTAACACTCTTCTTTAAATGTATTTATATTCTGCAATGTCATCCACACAAACTGGCTCACACAATTACACATATATTACCATTCAAAAGTTTTGGCCTAGAGATTTTTTTATGTTTTTGTCTCCAAGTCTCTTATGCTCGCCAGTACTGCATTTATTTAATAAAAAATACAGCAAACACAGTAAAATATTATTACTATTTAAAATAATTGTTTTCTATTTAAATATATATTACAATGTACTTTATTCCTGTGATGCAAAGCTGAATTTTCAGCATCATTATTCTAGTCTTCAGTGTCACATGACCCTTCAGAAATCATTCTTATATGATGATTTGGTGCTTATTATTATCAATGTTGAAAATAGTTGTGCTGCTTAATTTTTGTGTGTAATTCGTAATAAAAAAATTCAGGATTCTTTGATGAATAGAAAGTTCATTTGTTTGAAACAAAAATCTTTTGTAAGATTAAAAATGCCTTTACTGACCCCAAACTTTTGAAAGGTTAGATTTTCTTGTTTTCATTCCTAAAAAAAGGACTGCATGTGCTAACTGAGTTGCGATTAAACATTCTTCTTGACTGACATCCCTTAAAAAAAAAACAATATTGAGTTAATAAAATGGTAATTCCCTGACCATTAACATGGCACATGTCTTTAATGTAAGCCAGCAGGACAGTCATCATTGTGTCCAGTCTCTCTGCCATGGGATGGACCATTACAGCTCCATCAGGTGTTGAATTCAGTGGAGAGTCCTCTTCCTCATCCTGAATCAACCATATCAAAAGAGTAGATTTGACTATTCAAACATTAAAAGAAAGACTATGACATGAATGAGTTAGGCCATTCCCTCATACAAACCTGCTGTGTTGCTATCAAAATAACGTATAGTCCAGAGGTCTTCAACTCTGCTCCTAGAGACCCATTGCCCTGCATAGTTTACATCCAACCTGCTTCAGCTTGTGATTTTCAAGCGATCCTGAAGAGTAGCTGGTTCAGGTGTGTTTGAAGGAGCAGGGTTAAAGACCTCTGGTATAGACTACTTTTACGATAATCTTGCCTCTTTTTTAAGCGTGAAAGCTCCCGCTCACATTCACTGCGAGTAAAACAGTGACTACACAACATTCTTCAAGATTTCACAGAAGAAAGTCAGTCATACATGTTTAACACGACTGAAAATGAGGTTAAGTACATGATACATTTTCATTTCTTGGTGAACTATCACTTTAAATTAGTCTCATTGAGTATGGCTTTTTGTGCTTTTATGTGAGTGTTATATATTAGTGTTTTGGACTCACCATGTTGAAGAGGCACTCATCCTGCGATGCTCCACTGGCATCTTGCTGAGCTCCACTTTCCACTTCTTCAATCTCACTCCGTGGTGCACTAACCTAAATGTAAAAAAGGTCAAGCTTTTTTGTAAGAAAATGAATACAAAAAATGTAAAAGCAGCAGTCAAACATCTGCACGGATGCAAAGACATCAGTACAGTGCCGCTTACATCTAGTGTGAGCATCTTGCTGATGGTGAGCTCTAAGATGTCTCTCCTCAGGTCAGGGATGTAGACCGAAACCCTCAACAGGTTGTGCACATAACACTCCTGAGTAGAAAGGTAGCACAGCCTCAGTACAATCACATTCACACATGTAATCACATTACTTTACTCAAGTACTGGATTTAAATGCTGTGAATAACTCACAAGTGTTCTGGTGGACTTCTGCACAAAAGGGAACTTGTCAGAGAGGATTGGCATCAGGAACCGACTGGTTCTGAAAGAGCGAGGCAGTTTATTAGAGACTACTAAATATTTAAAAGAAGCTTTGGGGGATTTTGTGAGACACTTACGATGGAACATATCTCGTAATCAGCTGTAAGGCTTGATGACACTGATCAAAGGTCCTTGGCAGATCTGTGTGAATTTGAAAAGAAACAGTGAATTATGGAGTGGAGTAAAAGGGCGATTAGTGGCCCAGTGCGAGCCAGGGCTTTCAACGGGCAGGTCGGGCTAATAGCCTTGGACCTATAGCAGCGAGCCCAAAACCATTCTGCGTTTCCACTGTCGGGCCAGAAGTTCAACCGCGCTTCACTAAAACACGCCCGTAACACGCTTATCTGGAACAACGTCACACAAACCCATCATTTCACCAACAAATGGAAGTTTTATCAGAAAACTAATCAGAAAGTAATCACTGGATATGATAAAAGTGGCCATTTTTAAACCTAAGCATCAATGTTTTACCCACAGTTTTACAATAGTAAGTGATACATTGATCATAATGAATTAATTTGTGTCAAGATTGTGAATTAGTCACACAGAAATAAAGTGGTATTTACCGGTATTTCACAAAAGAGAGAGGACACACGTACTTAATTCAGTCGCGTCGGTTTGTGTTTATTTGAAGTCATAGGACAGTATGTTTACATCACATTTAGAAAATTATAATTTCTACAAATTTTCAACCAAAAATACTATATGAGGAGCTTTAGCACTCTCTCCATTGACAGTCTCAATACAGTAATATTTTCAGTCAGAGAAACAGAGGAAGCTCCCGAAAAACCAAACTTGCTTAATTTTATGACACATGCGGAGCTAAATATGGATATCAGACAGTCCGGTATAAAGAGACGAGACGTACTTTTTTCTCCATTAGGTCACCTGATGGAGTTTTAGGACACCATTAGGTCACTTGATGAAGTTTTTCGGTTCCTTGCCACTGTTGCCTTTGGCTTGCTCAGTTGGGGCAAGCCCGTAACACGCTTCCAGATAAGCGTGTTACGGGCGTGTTTTAGTGAAGCGCGGTTGAACTTCTGGCCCGACAGTGGAAACGCAGAATGGTTTTGGGCTCGCTGCTATAGGTCCAAGGCTATTAGCCCGGTTTTGGAACCAAGATGGCGGCGCGAGTACATCGCGAGGCTCGCGGTCTCTCCAGATTCTGCAATTTAGTAGTATTTTTCTTGCTCATTTCGGGTCTGTTCGTGCAGAACAGTTGTGCCTTAACATCGTACACCCAAGGTGAGCTTTTGGATATTGGTTTGCGAATTTCCGACAGTTTTATGGACAACCTTCGACTCCTTCCTGAGATCGCCAAAACACCCGGGGCTATGCACTCTGCCCGGCCGGGCGGAAGTGCTCGCAGGCGGCGTCGAGATCGTAAACAAAGGCGGGGGAAGCGCGGAGGACTAAGAGCTAAGCTAAAGCTAACACCACACCGGCTCTCTTTACCCAGCATTTTCCTTGCCAATGTACGGTCGCTGTTGAACAAAATGGAGGAGATTCGACTCAACATCACATACAGCAAGAGACTTTTGAACTGTAATGTTCTAATTTTCACGGAAACATGGTTAAACAGCGGAATACCGGACAACGCTATTGAGCTAGCGGGACGCCATACATTCCGGGCGGATAGAACATTAGATGGATCCGGTAAGACCAGAGGTGGTGGATTGTGCATTTACATTAACAAAGCTTGGTGCACAAACTCTGCTATTGTTGGGAGACATTGTTCAGCTAACCTTGAGTTTCTCATGGTTAAATGTAGACCGTTTTATCTACCGCGGGAGTTCACTTCCACTATTATAACTGCAGCCTATATTCCCCCGGATGCTGATGCCAAGTTTGCTATGAAAGAACTTCACGCAGCCATCAGTAAACAACAGACCGTTCACCCGGAAGCTGCGTTTATTGTTGCGGGTGATTTTAATCATTCAAACTTAAAGTCAGTGCTACCGAAATTTCACCAGCATGTTTCCTGTCACACCAGAGGAAACAAAACCTTAGACCATGTTTACACAAACATGGCTGGAGCTTACGTCGCGACACCCCTCCCCCACCTGGGACAGTCAGATCACCTTTCTTTGTTCCTCACCCCCAAATATGCACCTCTCATCAATCGCGTGAAGCCATCAGTGAAGACCATCAAGGTGTGGCCTGCGGGGGCAGATTCCTCACTCCAGGAAAGGTTTCTACACACAGACTGGAGTATGTTTGCTTCTCAAGCCACCAGTGGCTCTCACACGGACATTGACTGCTACACCTCCTCTGTACTGGATTATATCAATACCACCATTGACAGTGTTACAACCCAGAAGCAGATCACCACATACCCAAATCAGAAGCCATGGATGAACAGGGAAGTGCGACTCCTATTGAAGACACGCAACACTGCCTTCAGATCAGGAGATGCACAAGCCTATAGCACATCCAGAGCAAATCTGAAAAGGGGCATCAAAGAGGCCAAGCACTGCTACAAGCTTAAGATAGAGGGACACTTTTCCAACGCTGACCCTCGGCGCATGTGGCAGGGCATTCAGGCCATCAGTGACTATAAACCCTCTCACTCCACCCCCGCAGCCACTGATGTCAACTTCCTGAACGAGCTAAATGACTTTTATGCTCGCTTTGAAAGAGACAACAGAGAAACTGCCACCAAGCTCAAATCCTCAGCTGACCACCCGCCGATCACACTCTCCTCCACAGATGTCTGCAATGCACTGAGCAGGATCAGCGCGCACAAGGCTGCTGGACCAGACAACATCCCTGGACGCGTACTCAGGGCATGTGCGGAGCAGCTCGCTGGGGTTTTTACAGACATTTTCAACCTGTCTCTTGCCCAAGCAGCTGTACCAACATGCTTTAAATGCACTTCCATTGTGCCAGTGCCAAAACACTCCAGCCCGAAGTGCCTTAACGACTACCGCCCTGTAGCACTCACACCCATCGTAATGAAGTGCTTTGAGCGGCTGGTCCTGGCACACCTAAAAGACTCTCTTCCATCCACATTGGACTCACACCAGTTTGCCTACCGTAGCAACAGGAGCACAGAGGATGCAGTTTCCATGGCACTGCACTCTGTGCTCACACATCTGGACAATAAGAACACTTATGCACGCATGCTGTTTGTTGACTTCAGCTCAGCATTCAACACTGTCATCCCAACTAAGTTAATAGCCAAACTTGGAGACCTGGGCATCAACACCTCCATGTGCAACTGGATTTTGGACTTTTTGACCAACAGACCCCAGAATGTTCGATCAGGCTCCAACTGCTCCACGTCCATCACACTCAACACTGGTGTACCACAGGGCTGTGTGCTAAGCCCGTTTCTCTACTCCCTCTTCACCTCCGACTGCAAGCCTGTGTACGGATCTAATTCCATCGTCAAGTTTGCGGACGACACTACGGTGATTGGTCTCATCAGCAACAACGATGAGACTGCCTATAGGGAGGAGATCAAGCACCTGGCCACATGGTGCACTGAAAATAACCAGCTCCTCAACACCACCAAAACGAAGGAGCTCATCGTGGACTTCAGGAAAGTGTCAAGAGGCACACACGACACCATCCACATCAATGGAATGGCTGTTGAGCGTGTCTCCAGTTTCAAGTTCCTGGGGACCCACATCTCGGCGGACATGACCTGGACAACCAACACCTCCAGCCTGGTCAAGAAGGCTCACCAGCGCCTTTTCTTCCTGAGGACACTGAGGAAGAATCAGCTTTCCTCCACTATCCTGGTGAACTTCTATCGCTGTGCAATAGAAAGCATCCTGACCAACTGTGCTACAGTGTGGTATGGGAGCTGTTCTGTTGCAGAGCGCAAGGCACTGCAGCGGGTGGTGAAAACCGCCCAGCGCATCACTGGGACTCCACTACCTGCCATCGAGCACATCCAGAGGAAACGCTGTCTGCATCGAGCTCGCAGCATCCTTAAAGACTCCTCTCACCCAGCCCACAGACTGTTTTCTCTCCTGCCCTCCGGCAGGCGTTTCAGGTGCCTCCGGACCAGGACCAGCAGACTAAAGAACAGTTTTTTCCCCAGAGCTGTCTCTTTATTAAACTCTAACCCTCATTGATCCCACTCCCCTCATATACTGATTGACTCTCCTCTCCCTCCTCACACCTGCCTCCATTTTGTTATTTGCAATACTATAATGTTCATTTGCACTGCTGACTGTTATTACAGAAACAACTGTTTACATATGCATCTTGCACTACTACCTTGACTGGAATATGCTCAATTTGCACTGCCGACTGTTTATTTACAGTACCGACTGTTTACATATACATTTGCAATACCGTACTTTAACTGTAATATGCAATTACTTCCACTGCACTTTCACTCGGATAGCTTCTGTCCAAACTTTATTTGCACTACTTTAAATCCATTGTTATACTGCTCATTTTAGCCTAACTTATACATATATCTATTTGTAAAATTCTGTTTATAGTAATAGCCATCTGTATATTATGCTCACATTCTGTTTATAGTAACACCCATCTGTATATATATATTCATAGTACATATCTATCTGTAAAATTCTGTTTATAGTAATAGCCATCTGTATATTATGCTCACATTCTGTTTATAGTAACACCCATCTGTATATATATTCAGTACATATCTATCTGTAAAAATTCTGTTTATAGTAATAGCCATCTGTATATTATATTCAGTACATATCTAGCTGTAAATTCTGTTCACAGTAATAGTTATCTGTATATTATATTCATAGGACAAATCTATCTGTACATTTTTGTTTATAATAGTATTCAACTCTATATTTATTCAGTACATATCCATGTTCTGCACTTATGGAACCACTGTATATCCTGCACTTGCTGCTATTGCACTTCTGGTTAGACCTAAACTGCATTTCGTTGCCTTGTACCTGTACTTGTGTAATGACAATAAAGTTGAATCTAATCTAATCTAATCTTGGGGATATTTTGGGGATATTTAATTTAATTTTATCAATCAATAAATTCCTCTTGAAACAAACTTTGTTGTATTATTTTAATTTAATACTGTGAAGCTGCTTTGATACAATCTGTATTGTGAAAAGCACTATACAAATAAACTTGACTTGACTTGACGTACTGAAAGATAAAATAAATACACGATTGTGATAGCATATATGATTTGTCTGAATTCTTCAAGCAGTCGTATTTACCATGTTTACTATGGTAATGGTTAGCGCACAGTCTTTTGCATTGCATATAAATTACTCTGCCTTACTTCTGTCTTAGTACACGGGTTAAGGTTAGGTTTAGGTGTAGGTTCTGGGTTATTACCGAGTTATTGCAATTACTTGGATAAGTACATAATGTGTACATGGGAAACAGGACTGTAAAATAAAGTGCTACCAAAGTATTAATAAAATGGTACATCAACAAAAACAATAGTCAATAGGCCTGTCACGATCACAAATTTTGTGCTGACGATTAATTATACAAATAATTGCGATTGACGATTTAATTCTGTTTTGTTCATGTCACTTAAACCTAAGAAGTTCCTATTTTTTGGTAATATTTATATAACATTTTCAATAATATTAATAATATATAATGCAGTCTGATTAAACACACAAGCCTTCATTTCATATGAAGGAAGACCTTTGACAATCTTTTGTACTTTATAACAGTGTTCTTTTGATGGCATTTTTTAAGTGCTTCATTTTTCATTATTTGGATGGAAAAATGTCATTGAAATTTAAACTGCACAACCATTGCAGTTATCTCAAATAATTGTGATTAGGTAGAATAACCAAAACCATACGATTAATTAATAATCGTGACAGGTCTAATAGTCAATATCACAAATTAAATCACAAAACACAAGAAGTTATATAATGAAATGCACCAACTTTCATCTTCGTCATCAGAATCTGAAATATCCACATTTCCCTCTTGTATTCTTATTCTCTCTGGAAAAAAGGCAAAACAACAACAACATGATTTTAAGTGATCTGAACATAGTGAATGGAGTGAAGCATTATCAAGGAATAATAATAATAATCATAATCTTACTTGGTGCAAAATTAGAGACGACCATTCTGAGACAGGGTCTGAGATAAACCGTCTGGGCCGACACTAGATTACTCAGAAAAGCCAGATATTCTTCCACGACAGCCTGACTGCGACCGAGCCATGGCAGCTTCTGTTTGGGGAAACACGTCATATGTTACAGCTAAAGTGATCTGACTGTATTTGATTCACATTTGACATATTGCTGTTTCACTCACCAAAACAACATATATTAATTGCTCATGATCCTTTCCAAGTTGAGTGACACAAACCCTGAATTCCTGCAACCAGCTGATAATTTGAGCATCCTACAATGAGAAATATAACCATGAGAAAGCAAATTCCCAATGTGCATGTTTAAACAAATTCCAGGATTCCCACACCAATAATTTGTGCTTACTAAATTAGGATGTGTATACATCATTTTGATTCAGACCGATTCGCCAATGAATCATTAAGGCTCGAGAGAATAAATACATAACACACTGAACATCGCTTTAACTTGAATTTGCTTATTAATAGGCTAACTGATGAACTTTGCAACACTGCCACTATTATTGACCTGAATGGAGTCAACACTGACCTAAACTAAAACGAGGTGAACACAATACTGAGCATGGGAACTCTGAAATATCCATTAAAAGCAATACTTGCCTTAATATCAGGATCTGAGAGTTGATGTTTTATCAGCTCATAGTCACTTGAGTCGCCCTGTAGACGTCACATCAGACATGTCAGGGCATGTGTAACAGACAGTGATATGTATTAGCTTTATATTGCATTTATAATCTGGCCCTACTCGCCTGTTGTAGTTTAGCTAAAGTATTGGCAACATTGCCTCCAAAACGCACAGTTTTCATTGGAGGTGAATTGAGGAAATCTCTGCCCTGACATTCCATTATGTATCGCAAAAACTCTTAATCTGAGAACATAAAAGAAAAAGACGTTAGAGTCAATGACACCTGACAAATGACAACAAAATCCACTTCCCAAATAATTCAGTAAACTATAACCGCTGCCTCCATGTAACGTTACACATGGTAATGGTAAAGATAATCAATAAAAAGACAAACGCTGTATGAAGATTTTAAGCATCGTTAAAGACTGCGCGTAGTTATTAAAACGACTACATCACGCGAGTTAATAGATCACAACTTACCACAAAAAAAAACTTTATTCAAAACAAGCTATAAATAAAGCCGACATTATAAGTGAAATATCAAAATAATCACATGCGCAACCATGCCGAGCTCTTCTTCTTCTTCTTTTTTTAATTTTAATGGCGGTTGGCAAACCAGCTTTGGCGCATTTCTGCCACCTACTGGGGTGGAGTCAGTGAGAAGCGTTGACGGACAATGAAAATAAATAAAAATAAAACTTTACATTTTTCTAATCAAATGTGTTTTCTTAAGATATTCTAATAAAGCAGTAGTCGCTTTTGAATTATTGTTCAGCAAGTTCTTTAAACCAGCATACTTTAGAAGAACTTGTTCGACAGTTTGTAATCCACATGCTGCTGCACAATCCTGTATTATGTTTACCAGTTTTAAAAAGTGATTGATTCAAAGCTGTGTGTCCAATACGAAGTCGTGAAATGATTGTGTCATCCCACCCTTATTTTGCCACAAACTTCTCTCACATTTCCTACTTCTTTTATCTCATATAAGTTTCTTCCCTTTCCTTCCTGTGTCCACAACTCTTGCCATCTATAAATATCTTTAGATAAGAAGATAAGAAATTAGATGTTCTTTCACCTATTTTAAAGTCCAGCTGTGGAATTAGGCTACTATACTACTGCAGCTGTAGGCCTATGCCCAGATTCAGGATCTTTTGAGCCGTCAGTATATATTTGAGTAGGCTACTCTTGATGTAAATATTGTTTCACCAACAAATCTTTAGAAATCTTTCTCTGAGGGTCATTTATTTCTTCCAGTAAGTGTAGATTGACCAACGGCATTGGACATAACCATGGAGGTATAGCTGATATTGCCAATGTCGGACTAATTTCATAATCAAAAATTCATATAATGAATTCATATCACTCATTATTAACATCCCATCCGAAACTGGCTACTTGTGAATATTCATATTCCCAACAGTTCATAATAACATCTTTAACATGGTGACTATTCTTGTGTCCTTTTACTGATATCCAGTAAATCATTTTCAACTGTTGCCACCAAAAGCATTTCTCCTATTTCCACCTGTAACGGCGCTACTGAAAAAACAAAAAAACAAACAAACAAACAAGAAAGCCCCACAGCAAATTCTTAAAGCCTGTGATTGTATACTTTCCACCTTTTTTTATCTGTGATGCTGATGCAGAAGAATAAACAATGCATAATCTATAGGTTTTATAGATCTTATTACTGCACTATATATTCTTCTAATGAATCCCGGTTAGCTCCCCAATCTGTCCCAGCCAAGCATTGAGTATATTAGTTCCCTTCCTTCATTTATTTACTATATTTTGAATATGTGATCCAAATGATTCCTTAGAGTCCATCCATGTTCCTAAGAATATCTGAAACTTGTTCTAAAACCTGTTAAAACTTAAACCCCTAAAACATTTTTTTCTTTTTTTTCTTGAAAAACATACTACATGAGTTTTGTTTATAAAGAATCTGAATCCCCAGATGTTAGCCCATGCCGGATTCTACACACCCGGAAGATCTCATACAGCTGTAATATTGTTATTACGGAAGTAGCCTGGCCCTGTTTAGTTCAGTTGTGCTCTAGAAATGAAAGTTCTGCCACCTAATGGTTTGAAGTGTAATAATTTTAATTTAGAGGTGAACTATCCCTTAATGTTGTATTTATTTATTTTTTATGCGTAAAATTTGTGTAAGATCTAACAATAATTGGTGGACCTCTTACTGAAGACCCCCGGCACATATAGGATTTGAAAACTGTCACACTTAAAAGCTACAAAATATAATTTCTTATTTTTCACTTTAATGTGAAATACGACCAGGACAAGAACGTGTTCTTTCGGAATATTCACCCTAGATTTCAATATTAACCCCCGGTTTCACAAACAAGGCTTAAGTTAGTCCCAGACTAAAATGCATGTTTGAGCTGTTTTAACTGAAAACAACTTGCACTGGCATATCTTAAAAAATTCCAAAGTTTAGGAATAAATATAACAAAGTTTAGGAATAAATCAACTTTCTCAATAAACATAATGTCCAGATTGAGAAATAAAGCTGTAAATCCACCTGAAAGCTGAACGTAAATATCTAGTAAACTTGTGAAAAAGAGAGGACCGTCGATTGTCTGCCGCCCATCTGCTTCATTTACACCTGCTGATTCTAAATTGGTATGAGCAAACAAAGATAAGAGGAAGCAAACCTAATAACACTTCTCACTGTCCAAAGGTTGTATACAGTACAGATGTATGAGATTCAATAAAAGCAGGAGACTAGAAAAGGTCTGGATGTAGGAAAATACACAATTGTATTTCTTTTGTCATACAGACATTTTTTTGTCAGTGCATAATCTCAGTGTATAGTACAAAGTACAAAACAAACAAAAAATCAATCAAATCAACAAATAATACAAATAATACAAAATGCCATTCAATTGTAAACATTTTCAATAAAAGTCAAAAAAATTATTGATTCAACAGGAGAGAAAAACCACTCTGCTTCGATGCCATATGGTTGAATATCCTCTTCCATAACCTGTCAAAATAAAAAAATAAAATGTTCATTAATTTTCATTTTTATTTATAAAGTCTCTCTCTCGCTCTAAAAGTGTCTTGTTTGTTCTACATTATTTAAACTTAGTCTACCAATATATTTATTATTGTTGAACCCAAACATAATACTTTTTTTGTGCTTTTAGATATTTTTCATACACAGTTTTTTAATAGGCTACATTGTTTTGCTACTTTATTCATTTATATATCATTTATTGTCCTTCATACAGTGTATACATTCTTTACAACATTGTATGCAGTCACACTCAAATAAATAAGTCTTTATTTCGTGCAGAATGAATATGAATAAAGTCTTAAATATGAAAATAAATCGGTCGTATTTTTCATTGCAGGTCTCCACTGTTGAACTGAGCTATTGTTGGTTTCATGGTTAATGTTTAACAGAGGGATCTGCCCTTACTTATGATGCAAATGCTTCCTCAAAGTCATTTCTTTAACATGTTTTCTATGCCATGTCCAATTTTCATACCATGCCAATTATTAAATCAAGAATAAGTAATGACACATTCATACAACATTTACAAACACTGTGTCTGTTAGTATAGCTTAAAACAATACATTTCAACCAATAATTGATAAACTGGTCTATTATGTCTATTATTGAGAGAATTCAGACAACCAAACGTAATTAAAGTGTATTAACCTGTAGCTATTCCTGATGGTTCATATGACCTGTGTTTCTGTCACGGCCGCAGACACAGTGCTCACATTATCCTGAGAGGTCATTGCAAAAGCCACTGGTACTTGACCGCCTTCTCTTCTGTGCTTTGCTTGACGGGGAGCTGACCCTTGACCTCGGGTTCCCTCATTTCTCCTGAAAGAGCTTCTGATTCCGCTCGAGAGGCGACTGGAGAACCTCCTGACAACCCCTGCCAAACCTCTGCCCTTCTTCAGCAAACCCACATCATCCTCAAGCTCCTCGGGGGGCACCTCAATATTACCCGTGTACCAGAAAACCCACCAGATGAGACTCAGGAAAATGATGATGGCGCCTGCATATATCAAAAAGTCATAGTAAAACAAATCTCCAAACACGCCAAGCAATAAAATGATGAGTCCAAATACGTCGAAAGCCACCGCGAGCCAGAACGCGCAAGAGCAGCGCCCGAGACCGCCCGGCGCTGCCTCCATCTCCAAGCTGTTTTTATAGTAATCTCGGTCGTTTGGGACTGTTGAATTGCCGAACAGCCGTCTAAATGAAGCGTTTAGAAGGGTTTTAAAGTGTTTTCGTTTGTTTCATAGGTAAGCAGCGCGAGGAAAGGAGCTTTCTGTTACAACTTCACCTGGAAGGGAGTGGCATAGAGCGGTGGGTGCGTCTTAACTACACAGACACAGACTCACCTAGACACGAGCCCGATGCTGCCCCGAGTGTACGACACAACACTCCTCCATATAGACGACTGTCTTCAGGTATGCCTCATGGAAACACTTTCAAGTAGGCGTACTATAGTAAAGTATCTGAATCCTTCTCTGATCTTTTTTGGATGGCAGTGTTTTTTTTTTGGTTTTTTTTAAAGATACCAGATTTTTTGTCAAAATGTTATTATATATTAACCATTTATAATATGTTTATATTTGATATACTAATAAAATAAGTTAAAAAAAGATGTTGTTATTATTATAAATAATTCTAAAGTACTAAAACAATGTGAAAAATGTCAGAATCTTTCTCCCATTTAGTTTAATATCTTTAATTTGTTTAACATTTGTGTGTTTATTCCTTTATTTATTTATTTTATAGTTGAGGCTATACTAATTACTTTTCAAAAAGCATCATGCTTCATGAGCCTGGTGGCAACATGATCAACTTAGGCTCCAGATGCTTTTGGGAAATGCAGCCCAGGACTGTTTTGCTGTGCCCAGACAGCTATAATAAATGCTTTAAAAAAAAATCTGAAACGTACTCACATTTAGAAACATGGAAATTTAAATGTTTAGAAACGTAAACAGATTTAACACTTTAAGAAATAGGGAAAACAATTCTGTACTCCTTAATTTTAAATAAAATAGTCCTGAGCAGTGTTGAAGAAAGTTACCAGCAGGCACAGACTATAACGTCGGTCAGACGTTGGATTTTGGTTAAAAATGAAAGTCGGGTTGATGTCTAAATCCAATGTTTGTTTGACGTCAAGCTCCAACGTTGAATTTTAAAAACAAGCTACACAAAATCCAGCTGCATAATGTATTAATACCGTAATGCATGCTGGGAGATAAGGGTGAGTTTTGATTGGTGGTACCCAGCATGCACTGCAGCATGAAGCATTTCATTGATTGTCACCATTGTTGAGAGTCATACACTGATTCTTGATGACTAAGTAATAATGTAGAGGAAAAAGTTTAATGCACTAAATGTTTTTAAAATCTTTTAAATGGCTTCTATTATAAAACAACATTAAAAACACAAGTCCTATATAATCAAAACATTAGACACTGAATAAGTTCAGGGATTCAGGCAATTACATGATGATGTCATCGTCGTCATCATCAATAAACAGCCAACATCACCTGATCTCATTTTCTCTCTTTATAAACACACAATTATAGCAGTCAGAGGAAACGTTATATTAAAAAGTTAAGGGTCAAGAGTCCAACTAAAGCAAACACTAACCACCATCATGGTGACTTTAAAATACAACTATTGATTTCATTAAAACGGAAACTAAATAAAGTAAATCTGGTCAGTAATAAGTGAAGCTGGTAATGCTGTTTGTGGAGTTGTTTAATCCTCCTCTGCTGAGATCTTCACAGATTTAATGTGCTGCCATGCATGTCACATTTTTTTGCGGTGCTTATTCCAACCAAAATTCAACATCTGTCTGACGTTGGAGCTTGACGCCAAACAAACGTTGGGTTTAGACGTCAACCTGACTTTCATTTTCCACCAAAATATGACGTCTGACTGACGTTGGATTAGTTGGAGTCCAACGTCTTCCTGACGTCACATTGACGTACTGTGCCTGCTGGGTTACTTTTTAAAGTAATGCATTACAATATTGCGTTCCCTAAAAAAGAAACTAACTGGGTTATTTAGTTAGCCTACTTTTTTATGCAAACGTTGCAAAGTAATGCGCTTTTGCGTTACTTTTTCTCATCTGGGCTGGGTTTGCCAAAAGTGAAATGAATAAGCCTCAGGCTGAAGGAAGTGCAAATTCACGTCTGTACAGTGGAGTCTAGTATGTATTGTAAATATACATAAATTGTGTACATAAATTCAAAACCTATGCAACAGTACACATTCAAAACCTTTATTTAAAACCAGCACAAAAATGTACACAGAGTACAAATACATAAAATGTATACACAGCACACACAAATAAAAAAAAGAACACTAAATTTAACACATTAAATTCAAAACCTACACAAATATGGACAGAATACACAAATTCATAACATTAAATCCTTTAAGAAATAAACACAACTTTATTCAAAAGTCTTCTCTATACACTGTATGCACTGATGTGATGTTGTAAACATACCTTAAGTAATAAAACTACAAATATTATAAATATGTTGGCTACTGGACCTAATGATGATGATCAACGTTCTTAATGAGGCAGCAATGTGTTGAAGGAACTCCTCCGGATATATTAAAGTTTGCATGCTACAAAAACTCCCAAATGGATGCAGAGGTCTTTAAATAGTTTATGTCATTTATATAAATGTTTTTAAACACCTCAATTGCTTAAAATAAAGTCTTCTGTTCAACTGCTTCCACTGTGATAAAAACTTGTGAGTTCTCTTTGTCCCCATGCATCAAGTCGTGTGGATCCTGGCTTGTCTCACTGTTCAGGTAATGCACCATGTTCCAACCTTAAAAGAATAAAGTTCAGTTGGCATGCACTGTGACAACATCAACAGTGTTAAATTACGTAAAAGTTACACCAAAGCAGTTCTGTACTGAATTAAATTATGGTCACACTAATTAATCATTACACCTGCTGTTAAAGGGTTAGTTCACCCAAAAACGAAAATTCTGTCATTAATCACTCAGCCTCATGTTGTTCCGAACCCGTAAGACTTTCGTTCATCTGTGGAACACAAATTAAAATATTTGAGATGAAATCTGAGAGCTTTCTGTCCCTCCATTGACAGTCTACGCAACTACCACTTTTAAGCCCCAGAGAGGTAAGACATAATTAAGGTAATACATAGGTTCAACCTCAATTTTATTAAGCGACATGAGTATATTCTGTCCCTTAACCAGTGTTGGGCAAGTTACTTAAAAAAAGTAATTAGTTATAGTTACTAGTTACTTCTCACAAAAAGTAACTGCGTTAGTAACTGAATTACATCATTAAAAAAGTAACTAATTACCAGGGAAAGTAACTATTGCGTTACTTAAAAAAAACAAAAAAGTTTAAATATAAGACATTTCTTGGATACCCCCAATATGAAATGTTAAATTAATGAAATTGACACTAAATAGAACATCTTATTATTATAAAACATTGTACACTAATCTACACTATTTTAATGTTGCTGTGGGACAATGTGAGAGACACCTATTAACTTAAATATTAAAATATTTTCATTACTATAGTGCAACAATAAAACAATAGATGGTTTAGAACTTTTAATATTTATTGCACAGACCACAACCAGCCAACAAATAAGTCTAAAAATAAATGATGCTTCTTAAGAAATGTACCAAAAATAAATAAATAGTAGCCTAATAAAAATATACATACACATACACTAGTGCATATAATTAAAATAAAACTCCCACACCTTTACAACTGGTAGACATTCTGTATAGACTACTTGAAGTATTTTCTTCCTCACAATAGTAAGTTTAACAAAAAGTGCTTTCAATATAATACTGAACAATGTATCAACATAAATAATATAATATAATCTTTTGGGGGTTTATTTTTATAACCTACAGAGAACGTCATCATCAGAGGTTATTTTAGCCAAATTCTAGTCGTGTTTGCCGCACGTGCTCACAACCGTCAAACAAATATGTTTGAACGTTCCCTGCAGGTTATTTTGGAGTTTATGTTATATAAACTAATTAAAACATTGCATATGATACCAATATGCTACAGAGATTATTCAAATGCTGATATGTGTAATTTATTTATAAATAAAGTATTTATGCTCGGACACATTCGGTCTCTGTCGCGCACTGTCGAGCGCGTTCTCGGACACACTCGGTCTCTCTCGCGCACTGTCGAGCGCGTTCTCGGACACACTCGGTCTCTCTCGCGCACTGTCGAGCGCGTTCTCGGACACACTCGGTCTCTCGTGCACTGTCGAGCACGCTCGCGGCATTCGCCTCGCTTTTGTCGAGTCCCGCGCCTCATAAACACACACACACCAGAGAAAAAAAACTTTGCAGCTCCTATGGCTGAGAGAGAGCCTACTCGGATGAAAACCGCTTCAGTGAGCTCAATTAAAGTAACGCCGCATTTGTATTGACAGTAACGGTAACGGCGTTGTAATGGAGGAAGCAGTAATTAGTTAGATTACTCGTTACTGAAAAAAATAACGCCGTTAGTAACGCCGTTATTTATAACGCCGTTATTCCCATCACTGCCCTTAACCATAATTTACCACCTTATTTACAAAATATTAAGCTCCAACGCATGTTCACAAGAGCCCCTCGATGCATGCGTGTTGTGTTGATGCGAGAGCAGACATTTGTTGTGTCAACGCAACAATTGTTATTCTGCACAAAGCACTCGCGTCAGTTCATAAAATTGAGGTTAAACCATTCACATGGATTACTTTTATGATGTCTTTACTGCCTTTCTGGGGCTTGAAAGTGGTAGTTGCATAGACTGTCAATGGAGGGACAGAAAGCGCTCAGATTTAATCTAAAAGGTCTTCCTTTGTGTTCTGAAGATGAACAATTGTCTTACAGTATTTGGAACGACATGAAGGTGAGTAATTAATGACAGAATTAAAAAAATGTGGGTGAACTATCCCATTAACAAGCAGAATCACTGAAGAAAATAAGAAATTGCTGCATATGAGCCGCGGAGCAATGTAATTTATCAAAGCTAATTTGATAGTGTTGCTTTTACTTACAGGCTGAATGTCTTTTAAGCTATGCTTCACTTCAGCATATGTTGGAC
This sequence comes from Leuciscus leuciscus, assembly GCF_965113295.1. Taxonomy (NCBI): domain Eukaryota; kingdom Metazoa; phylum Chordata; class Actinopteri; order Cypriniformes; family Leuciscidae; genus Leuciscus; species Leuciscus leuciscus. Next base: position 48,608,538 of record NC_138725.1, on the reverse strand, counting down.
ACACCATTTTTCCATTTGTGAGGTATGGCGATGATGGAAGGATGTCAGTGGCAATTTCTTCATGATCATCTTTGAAAGACAAGTTTACAGAAAAAAAAAAAAGAAAAAAAAGAAAAAAAAGTTTTCATTTATCCACACGCGTGAATTTCATATGCACTTAGACAGCCAAAACAATTTTTCCAAAATAAGACACCCCTTCCCTATAGAGGGTATGCATTGATGTCACTTTTGGTGTGGCAAAGGAGCCTGCTGCATGACTAGATTTAATAGGGAAATTGCGAAAACTTAAGTAAAACAAATGATTATCAGTTTAAACTAAAGGTTTAACTCGATATAGTGTTACTTACAACTTACCAAGTGACCCAATAATATGTGTAACCCAACGTCTTTTACTGTGTATGTTTGAATTTGATCATCAAAGGTCAGCAGCAAAGACATTAAGAAAGTGAGATTAAATACACAAGTATATTTGTGTAATTTCACATTTAATTAATTATTGCAAGTTTGCTAAATATTTTGAGTTTGCATTACACCGTTTTTATTCATTTTGAGGAATACTGAATCTTTTTTTGTGCAAGTGAGATGAGTCAATGCATGCTCACATAGATCTACAATAACCATCATGTTCACACAACACCTCTGTACCTTTTTGTACAGATGTCAGTCAATAAAAGGAAAAACAAAGTAACTTGCGTTACTTATTTGAAAAAGTTACTTTACTAGTTACTTGAAAAAAGTAATCTGATTATAACTCACGATACTTGTAATGTGTTACCCCCAACACTAGATGTGCAAAAAATCATGTTGAAACCAAATAGTGCATTTCATGCAAATTGCATGTAAGAAATTACTAAAAGTATTTGACCTATGGCAACATCCTTCTTAATTTGTCTAAAATATCACACATTTCAAAACCAAAATAAAAAAGCATTTTTGAAACTAATATGCTACATGTACGTCATTTTTTGTCTACTGTTATCAGAGGTCATATATAGCAGAAAGAAAGCACACAGCAGACATTTTTGCCCTTCTAAGATTAGCAAGCGTGTGATCCTGCCTAATCCAACACAGGCAATCAGTGCTGGAAAAGCTGTTTATCTGTTACCCAGCATCACCCTCAATATCTCATAAAATCTACATCAAGCTGTCGCGTTTCACAATTCTGCACGGTTAAACAGCTCACCTCTCACATACACTTCCATAACATCTAGTCTAACCACTGAATTCACTAAAATACATTTTGTGAACTGCACAAAGCAATATATAATCACAATACATTTTTTAATAAGATACAAATCTTTTGATTACTGCATCCCTTATGAGTAAATGTGCATGTTATGTATCCCTTATGAGTTTCTCTTTAGAAAGATAGTCATGTTTGGACGAAACACTGCATAGTATGTCCATTTCTTTTTTCTTTTTTTTTTGATAAATGAATAAGGTATTTGGGTAAAATGGCAACCTAATGTCAGAGCTGAATCAGGGCACACCTCTAAAACACCCAGGAACAACATACAGTGAAATTCATAAAGACACAATTAATTTCCCTTCTGTAAACAAACTGAATCACATCAAACGTAAAACTATACAAAATAAAATTGTTTTTTTCAGCATAAATATAAATGAAATCTGTGCACACGTTAATTATAAGTTAATTTAATATCACTTTTAATAAGATCATTTGTGACAAGATTTATAAACAGCCTCAATACAGTACTGTGGGACAGAACTATCCATCCGCAAAGGCACAAAGTTGTTCATGTGCGCCACTGTATTTCTACTTCTCCTCGTCGTTACTGCGAGGTAGAAGCCGTTTTTTGGGGGCCATGACCCAAGCGAAGGCCACTGCTGCTGTCCCATCCCCACTCTGTCGTGAGAAACATAAGAACGTGGCCCACAGGAATGCTGAACAGCCCATAAAAGCTGTCCTCAGATAAAGAGGCATCAGAACAAAATTCAGAAACTGCAAGAAAATACAGATTATTCAACATGAATAGGCATAAGAATATTGACAATGCAAAGGATCACAAAGTATTTATGGCACATTATCTGTGTATATATGGTTTGTGGTGACAGAATGTTGCTCTTACCTGCATGAATGGCCAGTACATTAGTCCAGTCTGAAATGTGATAAAACATATTTAGAGTATTTGCCATACAAAGCTACATGTTCTCAGTATCATTCTCAGTAACCTAAATTTAGAACATTAACATGTTAACTTTACCACCCTTTTGAACACAAACCCAAGAAATGACACACACACACACATACATACATATACTTTTTTATTTTTATTTTTTTTTGTGGAACTTTTATATCATGTTGGTCAATCTTGTATAGCTGCTACCTAGGTAAAGTTTAAAAGGTTAGGTTTTTTTAAATAAAAATTATTACAGTTTATGAATCCTTTATAGACTTTGGTCTCTTTTAAAGATGACACTTATGTCCGGAGTTTAACACATAATGCTTAATCATAAGATATTGTATTACATATAGAAATGTACACTCTCAAAAATAACGGTTCCAAAAGGTTTTTTTTTTTGGGCAATAATGCCATAAAAGGACCAATTATGTGTCACGTTTTGGGTTTGTTCATGTCATGTTTCCATGTCTGTCATGTGATCCTGCCATGTGTCTTGTCATTGGTTAATTGTCTGATCATTGTTCACAGGTGTCCCTTGTCTTGTCATTAGTCTGTGTATTTAAGCCCTCATGTTTGCCATGTCTTTGTCAAGTATTGTTTCCTGTAACCACTGTTTGTGAGTTCTGTTCAAGGTCATGTCTTGTTTTGAGTTTTCATGCCATGTTTGGTTTTGTTTATAATAAACTGCACTTGGGTTCTCATTAACACTTGCCTCCAGTAGATACTTTACATTATGGTTCCCCAAATAACCTTTCAATGAACAGTTCTTAAAAGAACCAATTTTTTTTCTTAGTGTGAAGAACACTTTAATAATCTAAAGAACTCTTTTCCACTATAAAGAAGTTTTTGTGCGACAAAAAGGTTCAATGGATGTTTAAGGTTCTTCATGGATCCACAGATGCTAATAAATAACCTTTATTTTTAATAAGAAAAAACATTCTTTTAACATTTTAGAAGAAATTAATGCATGTTTATATACCTTGACATGGACCCCCAGAAGAAAATCTTGGCTCTACAAACACTCAAAGTTGAACCTTAGATGGATTTTTCAACTACTGGACATATTCGATTTAGACATTAATGAATTATCCTCTTTAAAAGAGGTGGATGATGGGCTAGCTGGTAACATATGACATATATGGACCTACCTTGTATGTATTAAAAAACTTTTCTCGCCAGTCAGCAAATATGTCCTCTTTGTCCTCCAAGAAACTCACACCTGTAAAGACAAAGAAAGAACTGAGGGAAATAGAACAAATAAACGTGCAATATATGTGACAAAGTTGGTATAGCCTATTTACCTGTGTAGAAGACACTGGTCGCCAAAGGTGAAGCAAAAGTTTGGTCAAAAAGCAGTTTGCGGAAAATCATACCAGCCGATCTCCCAGGGAAACGATGTTCTAAGGCTCGTAACCAGAAGTAATTGAAGTTACCGTGGAAACTCAGAGCCACAATCGCCACGTTTCTCGTGTGTCTCCAGTCCATTTCATCTTTCTGCGCGATGCACTGATGGACGAAATCCCCTCCGGCGAACAAGCATCCGTACAGAGTCACATTACTGAGCCAAGGCAATACCTTTGCTCGTTTGAAAAAAGATTTTCTCATGTTCAACAAAACGACAAACGGTTGTATTTTGTAACCTTTGTAAATGATGTCGAAGGGCACGAAACAAAACGGTGACCTGACATTGACAGACGGCCGCAGCTAAGCTCATAAAATGACCTTTTGCTTAGTAGCCTACACGTCAAATATTCAATTAATCCCTTTTGTTTCTAGTCAGTTTGGTTCAACATATTTAAAAGGCACGGTAAATTACAGAATAATAGTTTGACAGCTCATAATTGTGACTGTTGGCGAACATCTTTCAGAAACATTAGAAGATCATTACAAAGCACTGCCAAATAAAACAGATCAATCGAGAAGGCTACTTTTGCTTCAGTCCATCTTCGTTTACTTTAAAAGGGTCAGCAAGGCAAAAATAAGAATTACGGTTCATTTGTCCATTTAGCAATTAAATGACAAAGTTCCAGCGCGCGTTCGTACAGTGATCAGCAGTTTCCCGTACTTAGTGCTCAAATCCTGTGTTAATCTGCCCGCGCGCTCCCGCGTGTTCAGCGGTGGCGCGCTTTGACCTGATCTGCATGTAATAAAGATCGACCCACACTCAGTAAAACCCGTAAAACCAGTTACCAGATGTTTATGTTCGTGCTATCAACGTTCACTGAGACTTTTAATGCTTGAAATGTTAACATATTTCATCCTTAGAGGACAACTGAAAACTTATATAACATTTTATTTTTTGGTATTTGAGATGATCTCATTTCTACAGGTCTATAGGCTACAACTTCACAATCATGCAGCACTTAATATGCATAAGCTTCCCAAAATGTTGTTTATTTTCAAATATTTGCTCAACCTCTCAGGTTATTAGCACATCCCAGTGTGTCTCTGATTCTTGGTAACAGATGGTTAGCTTGTATCGGATCTTTTCCATTAATCACCTGAAGCGGTTAACAAAAATGGCTGCAGTCGAAATCACATACTTCCCTACAATATAGTATAGGCGAAAAACAGTAGGCTATGTGACAAAAGAAGTAGGCCTATGTCCGAAAGGAACCGTTTTTGTAAAAAGCGTTTTGTTTGTTTTTAAATTTTTAAAATTTAGTTGCGTTTTTTTAATTAAATGTAGGCCTACATTTATAACACTATACTTAGTATTAGGCCTATATTACCTTTGCATCAAATTGCAAAAAACTAGTTAATGGCGCTGCTGTGAGGGTGTTTCAAATACAGCGGCTATGGGACTGATGGTAAAGTTGACGTCTTTCTCTCTTCTGATTGCCATTATCAATCTCTCTATTTTTTCCCTTTTTTGAAAGTTGTAAAAACACTATTGTGGAGTTTTTCTTTTGCTATTTGAGCAAATGGAGCACAAATTATATATATATATTTAATGAAGTCTCGCATTAAATGCTATAGAGGTTTACCCAACTGACCACTTCCGCTTCTGAGAAACCCAGAAATGTGAAAACGGTCAATGCACAGTATTCATAAAATTGGTTGCATCTGAAATCGCATAGCCTATACTTCCCTATATATAGTAAAACATTAAATGTGACAAAAGAAGTATGTCCGAATTCACAGTATTCATAAAAGAGTTGGCAAAAGTACCCAGATAACCTACTTCCGGCAAGATTTTGAAGTGTGCATACATCTTTTTTCACAGTCTATGGTGCATACGATTGACAGTTTACTATTCCATGAGGCCACGGGAGAGGATTTATGAATGGCAGTGAAGTGACGTAACTGATGCTGGCGAATGTAGTAAGCTACGTCTGGATTACATTCATACTACACACATTCATAGAACATACACTATATTGCCAAAAGTTTTGGGACGTTTGCCTTTTCTGTAGGGTTTAATATGGAGTCGGCCCACCCTTTGCATCTATAACAGCTTCAACTCTTCTGGGACGGCTTTCCACAAGGTTTAATTTTTGACCATTCTTTTAGAAGCGCATTTGTGAGGTCAGGCACTGATGTTGGACGAGAAGGCCTGGCTCGCAGTCTCTGCTCTAATTCATCCCAAAGGTGTTTTATCGGGGTGAGGTCAGGACTCTGTGCAGGCCAGTCAAGTTCCTCCACACCAAACTCTCTCATCCATGTCTTTATGGACCTTGCTTTGTGCACTGGTGCACAGTCATGTTGGAACAGGAAGGGGCTATCCCCAAATGGAGGTCCGTAGCTATTGACTCCACAGAAAGTTGGCGACTTCTGCGCACTGTGCGCCTCCGCATGCGCTGACTTTGATGCACTTTGTTATAATACCACTAACAGTTGACCATGGAATATTTAGTAGTGAGGAAATTTCACGAATGGACTTGTTGCACAGGTGACAACCTATCACGGTACCACGCTTGAATTCACTGAGCTCCTGAGAGCGAACAATTCTTTCACAAATGTTTGTAGAAGCAGTCTGCATACCTAGGTGCTTGATTTTATACAATTGTGGCCATGGAAGTGATTGGAACACCTAAATTTAATGATTTGGAGGGGTGTCCCAATACTTCCAGTAACACCTCACTGCAGTACACGAGATCCAGGGGGCAGAGTTGGATCCAGATATAAGGGGTGGCGATTGGTAGGTTTAGGGGTGGGTTTAGGGATCAGGGGGTGGAGATGGGTTGGTTTAGGTATATGTAAGGTGGGAGGAGTTGGATCTGGATCCAACTCCTCCCCCTGGATTTCGTGTTCTGCAGTGAGGACCATCTCAATACTTTTGGCAATATAGTAGCGGTTGTGAAGTTATTAGTACTTATTTAAAATAAGTCTACTCAAGACTCAAGAGAGTATGCAATTTTGGATGCAGCCAATCAGTTTGAATAAATCGGAGAAGAGAACCGTCTGTTCCGAACATCACGTAATGAAAAATGGGTTATTAAAAACCCAAATAACAGCAATTTTACAAATAAAACTCTTTGGAAATATTTTTTTTACAACAATTTTATCCACACACAAATTTGTTTTTGGTAAATACTATTTAGGCTAATAAATCCTGCAAATGCTTTTCTTAACACGAATATGGTTTGGTTTTGGTAAACAGTATTTTAATAAAACAATTAGCAAAAACCTTTCAACCAAGAAGATGTAAATTAATTTGAATGCAAATTATATTTTGGTTTTAAATTTCTATAGTTTTGATGAGCTCAATCATGGCTACAACAAAGTGAATTTGGACACGTTAAATGTATTTATTTAAACGTAATCATAAAAGCATGTGATTTCCACGCCGTGATGTCAGAGACCACGTGATGATGTACAAGAATAACTGAATCAGGGTTTTCGAATATTTTCTATTCGAAAGAACCGATTTGCGTCGGAGTCCTCACACTACTGTACTGCATCATTACATGTCTTTGCGTTGGGGGTAAGGGGTAAACCAAGGAGTTCACGTACAATGTAAAGGGGGCGTATGTTTAGGCTACGTCAGCGCTGCCAGCGTGGAGCGGCATGACACCAGGAAGTAACACAATTCAATTGACTATCCAAATAACCAAGAGAAAGGGTACCCGAGGTGGATTCTTGTGCTTTTTGAGTTTGCTTCCGTAAAATACACAGCAAGCGACAACGCACAGGGACTAGTCCCTGCGACTGGGTTTTCAACATTGCATGGATAAACCGCCCGTGAAGGTAATGTAGAACAGTGCGTATCATTCCCTGAAGGACTCGCTCATTTGATTAAAGTGCAGGAAGCTTATTCACTGTCATTGACTCAGGGAAGATGATGCGGAGATCTACTGGATTCATTTAAAGCCTCAATCGAGTATTTGCTAATAGTGCATAAAGCTTGATTCTCGCCGTCCTTTTTTATTTATTAATGTGAAAATGAAATTTAGGCTTTAATAGATGGTGGTCTGCAAAACACACAAAAATGGTGGTGTGCAAACCACTTTCGTGTGCAAAGTATCTCAATATCTCAAAACTGAAACAAATTCATGCGTTGTGTTAGAGCAGGATGCGCAGGAGGATAAGGCATGACATTATCTCACCAGATGAGTTCCCGTGTAATGGAATGAGCCAATTGTCATCCGACAGGTTTTCATATCCTGTATAGCAGGAATTATACATGTAGAACAGAGGAAGCTAGAATTAAGAGACCAATAAGACAATTCACAAAAGGCATTTTATCAAGTCTACTTATAGTTTTTTTTATTTAGTCAGTGTTTAAATGTATTGTAATGTTAAAAACGCTCCATTATCACAAATGGACATAGGCCTGAATGTTTTATTTTGTCTCACAGACAGTGAAAGTGCCCTACAGGTGAAATATGAGTTTTGTTAAAGCATGAGGAATCATTTTATTTGATGTGACAAGAAATGTGATATACAGCCATCGCCATCAAGTTAGCAAGTTATCCAGTTTTTCAATGCAATGTCCTTCACTGGAAACCATATACACTTTACTGTGTAATTGTAGATGATGGACCCTACACTTGCTGAGATGGGGAACCATCTTTCTGGTGCCATGAAGATTTTAGAAAGTGGAAAATTGTAAGACCTTTTGCATTACAATATTTTCAGTAATTGTTGTTATTACATTTAAATTGCTGTTCCCTACAAAGCTATCCTTATGACACGTTGACAGTATGTCCAGGGTTTTGTTTTACATATAGTACCGTTGTATAACCATAATGTTGTGTGGATTTATTCAGGGAATCTGAACAGGGCAAAGAAAGAAGAAAGTTGAGTTGGAAAGACATTCCTGGACCCTTACAAGGAGAGTGAGTGGGACTCTAATACTGTAAATCACATTTTACATTTATAATGTTTCTTGCCTTGCTCTGTATTTACAAGGTATTTCATGGGGTTTCAAGCCAGTGCATATCAGCTATATTTACAAAACATTTCAAAGTCTTTCTTTTCTTCTTTCTTTTTCCATATATTTCCAACAGTGGACAGGATGTTGTTAGCATACTCCAGCTAGTCCAGAACCTGATGCATGGAGATGATGACCAGCAGGGTCATCGGTAGGTCACAGCATTATGGAGCTGTTTGGTTTGTAGACCTAAAACCAAGAAACAAATTCCTTAGGAATTTTGAATGTGTTTTTGACAATAGCAGTTTTCAATTTATACTCTACTGTTTCAAAGTGTGGGATCAGTAAGATTTATATTTGCTCAGTTGCTTAACTATGTTCTTAAACTAATGCTTAAACTATGCTCAATATTAATAAAAGTAATTCATACTTTTGTTCAGCAAGGATGCATTCAATTTCTCAAAAGTGACAGTAAAGACTTTTATAATGTTACAAAATTCAGCTTTGACATCACAGGAATAAATTCTACCTTTATAAATATTAAAATGGAAAACGGTTCTTTTAAATTGTAATAATATTTTACAATATTACTGTTTTACAGTATTTTGGATGAAATAAATGCAGCATTGTTGAGCAATAAGACTTCTTCAAAACATAAAATGATCTTAAAGACTTTTTACAGACAAACTTTAAATAAAATACAAGGCAGAAAAGTCTCTTAGAGTAATGTTATTCAAAGGCTTTTTTTTTTACTCATTAACCAAACCTGTTGACGCCACAACAGAACAGCTCCATTATATTGCACCGAGAGCATATGTAAACCCCTCCGTGTGGTGTGATAAAACTATAAATGTCTGTTTAGCAGGATGCAGTATGTCGGAGAGCAGGGACACATGGCTCTGTTGGGACACAGTCTGGCCGCATATATCTCTGTCCTGGAACGAGAAAGATTGAGAAAGCTGACCACCCGTATCCTGTCGGACACCACTCTCTGGCTCTGCAGGCTTTTCAGGTACGTTCAAGTTCTCTCTGTAATCTCATGTGGTTTCGGGTGGATTTTCTTCTCCTTGTCATACAACCACATTTAAGTGATGTATAGAGATTTATGTAAAAGAGCATTAATAAATCCATCTTTGGTTCATCTTAGCAAATTGTATAGGTTGTGTCTTTCACTTAAAAAAGAGTAGGAGGCAAAACATCAAGCTTTTTATTATATCAGTGACCCAGAAATTTAAATTCTGTCATTAATAATCAATTAAATTAATTAATTACTCACCCTCATGTCTTTCCAAACTCGACTTTCGTTCATCTTCGTAACACAAATGAAGATCTTTTTGATGAAATCTGAGAGCTTTCTGTCTCTCCATTGACAGCTACGCAACTAAAACTGTGACACTTCAAAAAGTTCATAAAGAGATCGTAAAACTAATCCGGTTTAGTCCAAATTTTCTGAAGAGACTCGATCGCTTTATATGATGAACAGATAGGATTTAGGCTTTTATTTTGGACAATTTAGGCTTCTTTGACTTAGGGGATTCTTTGACTTTAGTTATCAGCAGAATTGACATCTGACAGGAGTTACGACATCCTGACGCCACGTGTCTTTCCCGGATCTTTACGGGATGTGTGTGAACGCACTCACAGATTCCGGAAAATCACTGGCAGTGTGAATGAACCAAAATTAAACAATTCCGGGACAAATCCCGGGACACATTATCCGTGTATTTTCCGGAATCCATGTGTGAAGGGGGCTTTAGTCTATTTTTTCCAGGGTGGTCCTATTATCACTTTACACAGATTAAAGTCATGCTTTGAACTTTGGTGATTTTTGAAGAAATGTATGGTTTTAAATTTTCAGCAAATAATTATAATATATTGTAATGGCCAATAAATGAAATTAAAAAGGTAAAAAAGAGATGCTCTACCAACAAAAGAGGAGGTGCAACCGAAAATCTAAAATTCATGACATGTCAGATGCCTTGACAAAACGTCGCATGTTTTTTTTAATCAATGAAATTGGATTTCTTCAAGAGCGAGTGTGGATCTTTTTCGAGAGACAAAGAACTAGAGACCTTTTTTAATCCTCAAATCTAAACACTCTCAATAATCAAGCCGTTTGGATTTTCTGAGCAATATGATGTCATATTGCTCATGCTCCGCCCACGACCACTGACGAACTGTCCCGTATTAGCATATCTCCGCCCTCAGCCATTTGTATACTGTCTGCCAAGGCAGCACTTTACCTGTCTTGTGTGACAGCCCCCATGTAAGAGAGGGTTGGGGTGAGCAGTTGCTCATTATCATTTAAAGAGACATGCACCGAAACGGGGCGCTGTCAACAGAGCTGTTTTTGAGGAGGTAAAAAGCGTGTTGTTTTACACAACCATTGAGGAATTTTAACCAAAGTGTGTTACAAACTTTACATGAAGACCCTAAAGAATCACACCAACTTGTGGAAAATGGGCATCCGATGACCCCTTTAAAATATTTGAATTCATTATTTTTCATAGATATGAAAATGGCTCGGCATATTACCATGAAGATGATCGTGAGGGGCTGCTGAAGGTGTGTCGGCTAGTTATTAATGCTCATTATGAGGAGTACGCTACAGAGGGTTTTACAGTGCTGAGCTCCAAACATCCTGTGATTTACCAAAGTGCTGCATGCAGACCTGGCCTGGGACAACATCTCTGCAGTCAGGTACAATGTCACCTCCACTTCACTTGTCTATGCTGCATGATCTGAAATGTTTCACATTACCACCACACTATATTAAAAAAATGTGTGTGTGCGTTTGTGTAGTGGTGGATACTATGTGCTTTGATTTAGACAACTTTTTTTGTGTTTTCTTTTCAGCTAGGACTGCCTCTGTCAAGCCTTTGTATTGTGCCCTGTAACACCATGTTTGGCTCCTTGCATCAAATGGTAAGAATTTGTCTTTTGGTGAATACTGAAGTAATACACTACCTTTTCAAAAGTTTTGCCTTGGTAAGATTTTTCTAAATGTTTTTTGAAAGAAATCTCATATGCTCACCAAGTCTACATTTTTTTAAATAAAAAATACAGTAAAAACAGTAAAATATTTGATTTATATTTTAATGTATCATTACTCCAGTCTTCAGTGTCACATGATCCTTCAGAAATCATTCTAATATAACGATTTGCTGCTCAAGAAACGTTTATTATTATTATCACTGTTGAAAACGGTTGTGCTGATTAATATTTCTATGGAAGCCGTGATGCATTTGATCAGGATTCTTTGATGAATAGAAAGTTAAAAAGAACAGCATTGATTTAAAATATAAATCTTTTGTAACTCTATAAATGTCTTTACTGTCACCTTTAATCAGTTTAATGAATCCTTGCTGAATAAAAAAAAATCTCACTGATCCCCAAACTTTTGAACGATAGTGTACATTTAAGAACAAATTAAATCAAGTAAAAGATAAACAAGGAATTTGCATTAGTGTATATGCAAAACAGTGCAGACATATAACACCTTAAATAGAAAGACAAATGGAATTGAAACTCTTTGTTCAGAAATGTGCAAGTAATGAGACCGTGTTGATAAAATGAATAAAAGATGAGCTAAAATTGTGTGTTTTTCTGTAAATTGTCTTTTACAGGATGTTGCATTGCTTGACAAGCTCATCAAAGATGACCGTGAATCAGGGAAAGTTCCACTGCTGTTGATAGCGAATGCTGGTCGGTTTGCTATAGGACCTTATTTATTCAAGCAACTTCGTTTTTTGCATATATTTGTTGATAGTCAATTTTGCAGGCGATCATTAATGTTTAGTTAATCTTTCAGGAACGCCAGGTGCAGGTCACACAGACAAACTCAGTCGTCTGAAAGAGCTCTGTGTTCAGTACAACATGTGGCTCCATGTGGAGGGGTTGGTATCAGCTGGTTATATGTTTATATGTGTGTGTGTGTGTGTAAATGAACAGATTTGATTAATAGATTTTGAACAGATATTGTTTAAATTGACTTTCTGTGGCATTCTTTTCAGGGTTAATTTGGCAACACTTGCTCTTGGTCAGATCTCCTCCACTGTCACGGTATGTTGTGGGTTTTTTAGCACTCAAATGCCTGCATTTTCTTCTTGTTTCAAAGAATGTGCTCTAATTTTCTCCCTCTCACTATCAAGGCGGCCACCAAGTGTGATAGTATGACTTTGACTCCAGGCCCGTGGTTGGGCCTGCCCGCTGTGCCCGCTGTCACTCTTTACAGACATGAGGATCCGGCCCTGGTAAGTTGGACCATTAATATAAGTACCAATTAACATTATACAGCACATCATATGGAAATGTAATCCAGAGTTGTGATCATACAGTGTGCAAATACCTCATGCTGTTTGTCTTGTCCTCCCTGCCGTTTGGGGGCAGTCTCTCACAGCTGGTCTGACATCCAGCCAACCAGTGGAGAAGCTTCGGGCCTTGCCTCTCTGGCTGTCCCTTCAGTACCTTGGGCATGATGGGATTGTCGAGAGGATTAAGCATGCCTCTCAGCTAGTGAGTACCCTGCCAACTTCATTTAGATAATCCCATGCACTGTAGTGGGCGTAAAGTACTATAAACACTGCAAGATTTACTCTGACCTTGTTGGGAATTGTTCTGTTTCTTTGTAGAGTCAACAGCTTTTGGAGCATTTGAAGACACTGGCTTCAATAAAAACCTCGGTAGGTCAGCTTGTCTTCATCCATTCAGCTGTATGTCGGTACAGAGTATTTTACAGTTACACCACAGTCCTCACAAATAAGTATGTGAATTGAAAAGTATTTAAAGCTTCTGTGTATCAGTATTTCCTCTTCCCGGAGTTGGTGTTGCTCCATCTATTTAATGATCGTTCTGTCTTCACTCGCCCCATGTTGTTCCAAACCTAAATACATTTTTCTTCCATGGAACAAACACTAAATTGAAAAGTATCATAAAAGTACCGGTAGTCTTTGTGACCTATATTCTGAAGCCATACGATAAGTTTCTGTGAGGAACAGATTCACTTGATAGCTTCGCTCAAATTCGCATTCACAGAAAATGTTTGGTGAATAATTACTTATTTTATGGTCTGTTGTCACACAAAACTATTGTATAGCAGTGTTATTATTGTTAACTAAATGTAAAACTAAAAATCATTTTAATTAATTGAAATAAGCTATAAATATAAGAAACACTTAACCTTAAAACACTTAAATGAAAAGTAGAAATGTTGCTTTGCAAACTACCTGAAATAAAATAAGGTATTGTACTAGGAACAGAAAATAAAAAATAAAAATGACAAGCACATAAAATTACTTAAACTAAAATTAAAACTAAAAAGCTAATTTAAAATATTAATAAATGCTATAATTGTATATAAATCAAATTAACATAACAATGTTGTATGGCTTCCAAAGGCATACATTGATAGTACACGAGTTGACTACTTTCAAGATACTTTTGTTGTGCTTTTTTCATTTTGGAGTTCGACAGCCCCAGTTCCCATTTACTTTCATTATATGGGAAAGAGCTGTCACAATATGCTTTAAAAATTCACCTTTTGTGTTCCACGGAAGAAAGAAAGTTGAACGGGCTGGGAATGACTTGAAAGTGAGCATATGACCCACCTTTTCATTTACTAGTGACCTTTTTCTTAAAACGTTGATGATATCATCAGCACTGGTAGACATTTCTGCCATTTAAAACCATACTATATCACAGTGCTAAAATATGTCAGCTGAAAATGAATATATCAGCTACCATTGGTAGATATTATTTACACTTTTTATTTGAAGCTTTTTGAAATTTTGCTTCTATTATATCAGTGGCCCACTTTTTCCTTTCAGTCAGAGAATCTAGGCTTAAACCTTAAAAGAAAACACCTCTGTTCTGTGTCACCACCATTAGGATATCCTTGACAGCGAGGTGTCTCTCCTCGAGGCTTTGCGCATGGTAAAGAGCAGAGTGTTTTTCATATGTATGTTTGCGATGTGGTTTGTGACCGTCAGCAATGTGTGCAGCTCTTATTCTGTATACATAGTGTGTTAGTGAGCGTGGGTACCTTGGTTTCAGGATGTGGTGTCTCATTCCCGGGTCCCTCCCATCTCCGGGGGCTCGCTGCGGGACGTGCTGGGCTCTCTTATACTCTCTATTGTAGGTGGGACCAACCCTCTGCTTGCTTGATCCCACTCCACTCCTCCCTTTCACCTGCGCTGTTTCTCCATTGTTCCCTCCCTCACCATGTCCACCCATAAGTGCTGGTGCTGGTGCTCAGTTTAAAGGCTTTTACTCATGTAAAGGCCTGCCAGTGCTACAGGCATGTGCAAACAACATTTAGGAAATGTCACTTCACAGAGCCTGATGACTTGTTGGGCATCAATGCTGGACCTCGCTTTAGAGCAACGATGAGCCATGATGGGAAATAAGCAGAATTCTTTAAAATGGCCTTTTTGAGAGATGGAGCAAATTTGATGTTCCTGTGTGTAATACTAACAATCGAGTTTGTTCTGAACAAAGTTAATCATACGTTAGATGCGATTATATACGTAGCTATACCAGGAACCACATTACAACATTTATAAAAAAAATTTGAGAGGCTCAATTAAGTCATTTGTTCATAAAACAAATCTTATATTTGTTAAAAGGGCTTAGACAGAAAAGAGTCACTTGGATGATATTTTTAAGGTTTTATTTCCTTTATTATCCTTTATTTATCCGTTAATTTACGTATGTGGTGGTTAGACTTTTATTTATGAAAATGTCCATTAATCATGTAAGAAGCATAATTTAATTATATGCTTTTCTTAGTTGTAGCAAAGTTTCCAGCAACACATAGACATTCCAGCAGCACTAATGCATGACTTTAGGTCACGTGCCACATTGTCTAGATTGACCTGTCAAACCTGTAGCTAGCAAACAAAAAGCCTCTCCATGACATTGCCTCACAGCATTTAAATACATAACCAGTTGTCACAATAAAATGTTAGTGCTCACACAGCATGACATTAAGGCCTCCTGTAATAAATGCTCAGATGTGTCACAGGTGTTTTGAGACCCCCATCCCCACCCTCTGTGTCTCTCTGATGTTTGTAGGTGGAGGATGAACTGAATTCTCCTGTGGTGGTGTTCAGGTTTTCACAAGACAACAGCGCTCGTAAGTTTCCTTTCCTTTCTGTGTCTATATGGTTCTATGTGTGTGTGTGTGTGTGTGTATGTGTATATATATATATATATGTATATATATATGTCTATATATGTCTGGAGACAAATATGTATATATATATATATATATATATATATATATATACATACAAAAGATTTAATAATATTTAACAATATTATTGTTTTTACTATTATTTTTGACCAAGTAAATGCAGCCTTGGTAAACATAAGAGACTACTTTCAAACTTCTGAATAGTGGTGTGTGTGTATATATATCTCTAACAGCCAAAAACTCTCATTTTCAGCCTCGAGTGGCGGCTCAGTAGAAGGATATTTTGTGGGAGAGAGAGATATCATTGATGCCCTTAACAGATGGGTAAATGCTTCTCTCACTAACAATATATTATAGGAAATAAGTAAATTGTGAAATAAGTAAGCTGTGAGCATGTATAATAGATTGCAGTGCGATCTATATATACAGCGTAGATGCTTTTCTTACAAACGAGTGACCCCGACTGCTTTGATCTGATTTGACAGTTGGGTGAGCAGTTGGCGCAGCAGGTTCCCCTCAGTGGCGTAGATGTGGTTGAGCTGGAAGATGAGGGCACATGTGTTCGTTTCAGCCCCCTCATGACCGCTGCAGGTCAGACATTTGAGAGATAATTAAAAATCTGGAATGCTAACACACTGACTAAGAAACTGGAGACAAACTGGGCAGAGCTTTTCTTATAATTATGTGGGTTATGCTAAGAAGAATAGGCCTATATAATGTTATTTAAATACGTTTGAATGGCTGGGCAAACAAGCATATGTATCTATTCTGAGCATGGCAAGTAAAAGCTGTTTTCTTTGGCCAAAATTTCTCACACATTTTTAACAGGCTTATTTTGTAGTAATGAGACCTAATTCATGTTGCCATGTTCATGCTAACAATGGTGGTGGTATGTGCGTGTAGCCCTTGGCACTCAGGAGAATGATGTGGCGGCACTGGTGGAGAAGCTGGGAGAGATGATTCCAGTGCTGTGCTGCACCCTACGCTTCAGACAGGACTTCAAGGACGAGGTGCTACAGCAAGCTTCACTCTCATACATTGAGGACCTGAGCTGGCCTGGTCTTGGAGTTGTGAGGTGAGACTCTGGAGTCAAACCTCAATCAATTTACAGGACATTTTACATTACATTCATGCATTTGACAGACGCTTTTATATAAACTGCATTTAATACATTTAGTGAGTTTTGTGTTCTCTGGGAATCAACAGTTACAGGAACAAGCTACAGGATACATTCACCCTAATATCAGATGTTCCTTCGTTCCGAGGAAGAAGGAAACTTTCCTTATTGCACGTTTCCACAGTGCCTGACAGGTTCTTTTGTTTGTTTTTTTCATCAGGTATGAGCCCAGAAACACAGACCTTGATGAAGATAAGAGACAACAAAGTGTGGAGAAGATCAACAGTGAATTGCTTAATAAACTGATGGAGCTTGATACAGACCTGGAGTTCTCTTGTGGTAAATGACTAATGGTCCCATGACTGACAGTTGTAGCATTGCTTTTAAATTCACATGAATTCTGTGACCTCAAAACTGCTGTCTTGTGTCCAGGTCCTGAGTTCTGTGAAGAAGCTAATTGCATATTTATTGGAATGGCAACTGAAGACCTGGATGTGGCAGAGTTGGTGGAAACTATAGGATCTGTTGGAAGAGACATTGAGGAAAGTGGAAAGGTATGCATTCTTTTTTTCTTCTTCTTTTGGACAGGTGCTTTAATCATTTGAGTAGACACCGAATATCAGATAAATAATTAGAAATAAAGCATCTGTTTGTGCCTAGTTGTTAGAGAACATGACTGAGGTCGTGAGAAGAGGCATTCAGGAAGCTGAGCTGCAGCTTCAGAAAGCAAATGAAGAGAAACTTATTGAGGAGGTAAGTGCATATGTGTAAGTAGACAGTGGAATCCAAAAATCTGAGACCAAAAAAACTTCTTTAACCCTGAAAATAAACAAATTTCAGGATTCTGAAATAGTTAAACCAAAGAAAGTTTATTGCAAGTTTCTGCACTTAATTTCTAGGAAAAATAAGTCAATATTACCCTGTTTACACGGTGTATTGAGATGCATTTTGGTCAATCAGAAGTAGACGAGGGAGGCACATTCCTGTTTATACCTGGTGTTTTAATCCGTCTCTTTTGTCCAGTTTCAACCACTTCTGTCCTGATCTCTTCAAGGGGAGGGTCTATGGGCGGGTACATTTATGGACTTATTCAGATCTTTCAATCTAATGGATGAGATAAGCTCATGCAATTTACATATGAACGCGAAAGGAGAGGATGGGAAAACTCACAGAGAGCAGCAGCTTTTGTTTCTGCTCTGACAGGTGCAAGACCACAGTAAAAAAAGTGAATACGTGTTAGAAATCAGGAATGGTGAGAGAACATTGTGCTTGGTGCGTTGTTCTTCTTCAAACCAAACTTGGGTCTTCAGTTAACAAAGTTTAAATCCCGTCTGGCTAGCGCGCTTCCCATAAGGTTTACGCATTAGGTCAGTAGCCGGAGAGCAGACGGTCTTTTGTGGCTGTTCAAACACATTCGACCACATGAGCGTCTACACTACGAAAGCAATCCAGTCGAATGAATTTTCAACTAACTCTGGAATTGGTCGAAAGTGGACAAGCTCAAAACGTTTTGGACCCCGTTTACACCTGTATTTAGTGTCGTCCACTTGTGATCCGATCGACCAAAACGCATCTTAATACCAGGTGTAAACAGGGCCTGTGTGACATTGATCATGTGACTCCTTGTTCAGATGGTCAAATGTTCTTGTTTCCATTGAAGATGCTCTTTATATCATCCTCAAATCATGATGGAGAACATGATCATTGTGTTTTACTATAAACAAAAGAGAGACAAACCAAATAGACATTTAGAAATTAAGTTCAACTTTTCAAATTGTAATTCTGATTAAATAATGTTTAATAAATGTAATAAATAAATGTTAATAATTATTACATGTATTCAATCAAAAAATAAAGGAAAAAATTTCTGTGAAATTCTTTTTCTGATTAAATAGACATTAAATCATTCCAATAGAGATTATGTTGATGTGTAATTTTTATCCATTTATTTTTCAGGGCGTACTTCGACAAATTCCTCTAGTGGGCTCTGTGCTTAACTGGTTCTCCCCGGTTCAAGCCTCTGTCAAAGGAAGAACTTTTAATCTAGCTGAAGGTATATATGTGCTAAAAATCTATTCTGATGAAATTGTCAAGAGAACTTGTAGTTTTCAGGTTTGTATAGTATCTATTTTTTCTCCATAGGTTGTCTGGACAGCACCGAGCCTGTTTATTCCATAAAAGCCCAGATGAACACAGAAGCTTCCCCTGATTCCCCCAAGTCCAGCACCAAACGGTTTCCAGGTAACATCTTGATCTAAGATCAGTATGACCCTAAGTACACCGAATTACTATGCGTCCACAACATAATGAAATCACATTTGGTCTTTCATTGATGTCCACAGAACTCTCAGGTTAATCATACCATGTGATTCACAGGCCAAAAACTCTTCCGGCGGCATGGAGCAGGCTCAGACTCTATCAGTGATACCAGCTCTATCAGCCACCTCGAAGAATCGTTCAGGGAAACGGCACAGGTGCAGGTCACTGATGTGGAGGAGGCGGAGGTCCCTCAGGAGAATCCTGCACACATACCGGAGGATACAGCTTCATCCGACCAGCGTGTGCCAGAGGGACAAGAGACAGAGAGTGTAGACAACCTTAGATAAGACCACTCCGAAATGGTTGCTCACGAGGTTTGCTCTATATAACAGAGGAATATGCGTCCATGACCTTGATGCCTTTGAGCAAACCACTTTTGAAATTAAGAAAAGAAGCAGCTTTAAATGCAAATAACAAAACACTGGAATTTCATGAAAATAATGTCTGAATATATGTCTAAATCTCACATCCCTTATTAGTTATTAAATAATCAATTGCACTTTTTTAAAAAAGTTTAGTTAATCATATGTTATAGGGTCTGCTCACAGTTCTTTATGTGCACTGCCAGTATATTCTACCATTATGGGTGGCAGTACTTGCGTTTTGATTTTGAATGCTTATCTTTGTCATCTACAGGCCTGTCTGACAGGTTTTCTGATCCGTTTCCACACATTATTTACACAACGAAAGGGCTATTGTGGCCTCACCGTCATGATTATTAATGTCAAAATGTCTTGTTTGCCAAAAGCTGGTCTTGCTTTATGTGCTCTCTAAAGGCAGACGTATAAGAAGGAAAATTGATGCTTGAAGACTCTGTTTCTTGCAGCTGTTTCTAATCAAACGATAGCCTTATTGCACTTTTATGTACAGAATGTCACACTTTAATCAGAACAGCAGAATATTTATTTATGCTATAAATAATTCTCTTGGAGAACATTAGGCTATTTAGAGACATGAGTAACATTTGCTATGTCTAAAATAAGTTCAAATCAAACAGATACCCATCCAGCACTTTTGGTTTTACCAATGGTGAAATGATTATTAGACTGTTCTCACTGTGAAGAATGTTTCAGAGATGTCTCTTTGAGTAATTGTTACATTTTATTTTGGATGTTTATGAAGGCTACACATAATGTACTAAAATGAAGATCCTTATTTGTTGTTTACACCAATGTTAATGGTTTTAGCACACAAAAAAAGCATTGCTATTGGGGAAATGTAGTTTAATTTAGTGTATGAATATTGTGAGAAGAAATTCACTACAGTTATAGCACATCCATCCATCCATATTTTTGAGGGGCAAAAAGTGCTCTTTCCGTAACTGTGCTTCCTTACTGAATAATGTAATTGTAGATCTGCTCATCTTTTTTCAAAATGATTCTGTCTTAACTGGTGCAATAAATAAATGGGATTTTCTTTGGGGAAATGAGTACTGACTTATTGTGTCAAACGTAAGAAGAGTTTTTTTTTTTATAATTACAATTTTATTTTATAATGAGCAGGTATGTAAATGACAATAAAGAAAATGCTAAAATACGACTTTAGAGTGTTTTTTTAAAACTGCCCTTAAGTTGTAATGGTATTTTTACATAAATAATGTAATCGGCTAAAACGGCTGTTTTATTACATTAAAAGCCTATGAAAGTGACTTTAAAGTTAAGCTTCGAATACATTTTTGAATATAGTTTCATAAGTAAGGCGAACGGAAATTGGTTATTAGCTAGTAAAAGAGGTAGTCGGGTTCATCCATAATGCGGACATGTAGTTTTGTCATCGACACCGCTCTGAAGCCTTTCGTGTTTCGCCAGAAGCTAAACTACTACATTTCCCAGAATTCAACTCGCTGTTGCTTCGCGAGGTCAGGGGAGTCGTCAGCGCACACGAGGACTCATTCCGAGCTCTCTCTCAAACCTCCCTTTCTCTCGCCCCTCGCTGAGAGACACCGGCTGTTTGATTTCAACCAAACGGGGGGAAGGCCATACGCCACTAACAGAAAGTTTTAACAACGCACGGGGTGACCTTAACAGCGGCCAAGGCCGGACAAAAAAGTGATCAAGTCAGTGGCTTTAAAGCGCGCGTGTGTGGAACAGCTGTGTGGCGATGGAAGCGATAGACACTGCCCCTGATTCCTGGGATCAGGAGGACGATGGCGAGGCCCAGGTCGACGTGCAACTTTCCAATGCTCTTACTACCACCCTTAACGTGGACGCCAAGCCGTTTGTCCCCAACGTGCACGCCGCAGAATTCATCCCGACCTTCCTGCCGAAGGGCTCCACGGAAACTGTGGAGTCAGCGGGTGAGTTCCCGGTGTTTTCACGTCTGTTAACCGCTTTAGCTGTTAGCCTCACACACGCTTGTTCGCATGAGCTTAGCATGGATGCTACATGAGTTACCGTCAACGGCTCGAAGCGGAAACGTGGCCAACGTGTTATATGGAAGTTAACAATCAGAAAAACTTGCTTGACTTGAATAATAAGCGTTCGTTAACACGATAATAACACTGTAACAGCGGTTCGTGCTAGAAAGTGAATCGTTTGGGTGGAGACTTTGTATGTAGGTGCTTGTGAAGCATTTCTAGCCTTATAATAATATATACCTGGCTTTAAATAAAGAGTTAAAAGTGTGTTCAAGTAGTTATTTGGTTAACTAGACAGTTAGCTGAAGCTTTAGTCATGTTATTGCCATTTTATTGATACACTTGAACATGCCGTTTGTTTAGCATGGCAATAATCAATACTGATGATCAGAGGCCTGGCGCTTCGTAATCAAACAGATTATTTAATTGCTTGATTGTTTGAGGGATCTCTTTTGGCTGGGGTTTGTTTAATGGTGAGGTTTGCCCCCAACCCCCCATGCTGTCTTAATGCAAACATGATGTATCCTAATGCACTGTGCTGTTATGGTGGAACAATGAAAGTCAATTGTTACCCTTAATCCCCTTAGATTATGACACGAGAAGTGTTTCACCTTCTAGTTTTAGATGAAATACTTTTATACAGAGTATCACCAACCAGAAAAGATGGATGATGTCAAAGCAGCTAAATGTTGCCACTACAGCCAAGACTCAAACTCTTACCTGAAGCCTTCGTGTTACCTGTTGTATTTGAAAACAGTGTGTTTATAAGGTACACACTGGAGGTCTTCTTGGAAAGATCAGTGTAGCGTGTAATGGAGGTAAACGCGGGGATATGATCTGATCTGAAGCTTATTTGCATAAAAATAACTTCTGTAGAGACAGGGTGTTAAAGTATTCTAAGCAATATGAAAAGGATTGTAAGAGATTTGAGAGTATTAAATTTGACCGTGGGACTCCGGCTACAGAATTACTTAAATTCATGATCTTGTCGCAAAATAACTAATTTGGACAAAAACGTGGGAGTTTGTTGAAGGATTAGGATCCTGCCCCCCGGATTCACAGACCAGGCTCAAGTTAGACTCAAATAAATGTTTACGCTGTTTTTTCATAAAATATGTCAGTGCCATTGTTTTGTCTCAAGATGCACACCAAGGCACGTTTATAAAAACAATTTAAATGCCCTAATTGAACTAAGGACTAATCCTGGTTTAGTCTAAGCCCTGTCTGTGAAACCGGGGCTATAACTTGTCTCTGTCTTACCACAAGTGGAAGATATGCTGTTCACATACTATTATTACATACATAGTGCAGTTTGTTGTCCTCAAATGTGTTTAATGTTGACATGCAATTTCCATTTTAAGATAAGTATTCTTAGTAACTAGACTGTTCTGTATAATTACAGCTATAAAAATAAGCATTTTATATTCCTGCAGGTCCTGATACGGATGCCAATGTGGAAGTATCAGAGCCCGAGGGTAAGTAAATGCTGAGAGACACCACCACATTGTTTTTCACATCCTCATAATGATGATAATCATACAGATGAGTCGGCAGCTAAACTGGTCAACCAATAAGAATTGTGCTTTTGGTCACATGCCCAGAGCCGCTGCTGTAACAAATCCACGATTTGGTAGTGCGCACAAACAGTATTTTGCTAAGTGATGATGCAGTCTTGTATTTTTTGATAAACACCCTAGCGATTTAAAAAAAATTCTGAATACCTGTGGAAAAATTATAAATATTGTTTGACTTCCTTTCTTTTCTGACAAGCGGATATCAGAAATGGAAAGTAGCGTAGCACTTTTAGAGTCACAGTATTTCTGCTTTTCTGTTCCAGCGCCACCTACTGTCAAAGAGTGAGTTTTAAGGGTGCTTAGATTGATCGGCGGCCAGTCAATATCGACCGATAATTTTTAATAGTTTTAAATAGTTTCATCGATGGTCGATCAGATGACGCAAAACCCGCAAGACAATTTTTCTATGCACAGCTGGAATTGTTTCACTACTTTCATCAGTCTTGTCTGGTAGTTCTACCAAGCATCTGATCATAAATTTGAAACTCCTTGCGGAGACATTGCAATGACAACAACCCTACAGTAATGACAGCAAGAAACTTGGGCTGTTTGATTCTACTACATTTCTTTCCTTCATAGCGGTGCGCTTTCGTTCCTCCCTAAAAGCCGACGTTGTTTTTGCTGCTATATATTTGTTTAACATGAAGTATATGCCTTCCACAACTCTCTCCCCATATGTCGAATATATCACCAATGAGGCTTATCACCTAGCAGCAGAAGCGCCGCGTCAGACACGTTTCTGGTGTGCAAAGACATAGTAAACGCCACGCAGCTGACACGCAACAGAAACGCCACGCCACGCAGCCAGTGTGTCGCCAGCCTAAGACTGAGTGGACCAAGGGCTTTGATTTTGCTGCTAAATGATCAAATACACACAGAAATATGTCAATGCCCGGCTTTGGTAATATATTAGGTGAACATAAACAGTTGGGAAATAAATCGTATGTGTATTAGTAAATTGATCCATGCATTAGGTTCTAATCTCCTCTTAGAGAGGGAATTAGGATACAATACTTAATACAATGCCACATATTGCACATGTGGCATTGTATTAAGTATTGTATCCTAATATCAAACTGCAGTATTAGTCAAAAAGGAAATGGCTGAAGTTGTTGACATACAACCAACTGTGAGTGATCAAACGGTGTAAAATGATAATGTTGGTTTTTGACTTCAGCTCCACCCATGGAGAACGGTGATGCAGAGATGACAACAGATGACACCTGGGAGCAGAAAGGGAGTGAGCCCAGTGAGGCTGAGGCAGAGCCAGGAGGCCCTGGAGGAGACGAGGGTCAAGCTGAAGAAGACTCCCCTCAAGAGGAAGGAATGGAGGAAGAAGAAGTGCCAACACCTAAAGTAGCCCCCACACAGCCAAATGCCCCCAAGAAGGAACATGTTAACGTGGTCTTCATTGGCCATGTCGGTTAGTTTTTGCATATTGCATTTACATGATTGATTGATGCTGGAGTCGTAAATTATAAAACAAACAAACATGATTGCACGGTAACTTAATACAATTTATTTAGTTTGTTGCATTAACTTTTTGTCTTTAGCGTCCATTTCAATTTCTTAAAGTGAGTAATTCTAGTAACTTGCTGGAATAGTTTTTGCACTTGGCTCTAAAATGGTTGGATTTGTTATATAACCACTTTATTATTAATCACTTACCATCAAGGCAGCTCGGTTCATGCATTTCAGAAGCATCATGGGGAATGTCTTTGGAGAACTGTGAATTGGCTATCTTTATCTGTCCTGGCCTCACACTGATTTTTTCTTATCTCGTATTCCTCCAGATGCTGGCAAGTCAACTATTGGAGGGCAAATCATGTGAGTTGTTGATTTTTACACTTGTTTTAGCAGAAGTAGTTGGGTTTTCCATCCCCTGTTTCTGAACGCCCTGCTTTCTGCCCATCCTCCACAGGTATTTAACAGGAATGGTGGACAAACGAACTCTGGAGAAGTATGAAAAAGAAGCCAAGGAGAAGAACAGGGAAACTTGGTAATTAGCTTAGTTGAGTTAATTTACCAGAACATCGGGTGGGTAATCAAAAAGATTCCCTCCAAACATAGCTAAAACTTGTAACAATTAAGTGCTTTTTGTGCCTAGAGGTGGAGCGATTTTTCATAGTAAATGTTTTTCTCAGGTACCTCTCTTGGGCTCTTGACACAAACCAAGAGGAAAGAGACAAAGGAAAGACTGTGGAAGTCGGACGTGCGTACTTCGAAACAGAGAAAAAGCACTTTACCATTCTGGACGCACCAGGCCACAAAAGCTTTGTGCCCAACATGATTGGTGGTGCTTCACAGGCTGATTTGGCAGTGCTGGTGAGTCATAATGTTGAATAGGCACTGAAGGACTGCCCTGAGAAATATCCACTCATGCTACCTACAATACCTACGATGTGGTCATGATACAGAAGAGGGCGCTGTTTGAATACAGATGTCAGACTCAAAAGGCATTGACTGTCACTCAGAAAACAGAAAAGTTTGTTTTTTGTTTTTCCATTCACTTCAGTCCCTGTATTAATTGTCACTTTCTCTCTCTGAAGGTAATCTCTGCAAGGAAAGGAGAGTTTGAAACAGGCTTTGAGAAAGGAGGCCAGACGCGAGAGCATGCCATGTTGGCCAAAACTGCTGGAGTAAAGCATTTGATTGTACTTGTAAACAAAATGGATGACCCAACAGTCAACTGGAGTCTGGAGAGGTCAGTGAATGGACATCTATATACAGAGGCGGCTGTTGTTGTTGTATATTAGTTTGTTTTATAATTTTTGTTTAACAAAAAATGCGCCAAGTGTGTTCATTAAATATTATTCACTGTTTGCACGTAGGTACGAAGAATGTAAGGAGAAACTTGTTCCATTTTTGAAGAAAGTTGGGTTTAACCCCAGGAAAGATATTCATTTTATGCCATGTTCGGGACTTACTGGGGCCAACCTAAAGGAGCCGGCGGATTTCTGCCCTTGGTATACGTAAGTGTGCTGGGCTTGCTAATTGCTACTTTTTTTTTATGTTTGAAGTAGAGATGCACCAATTTAAATTTTCTTGACCGATTATGGTTTTTTTGTGTGTGTAAGTGTGACCTGCCGATACCAATTTTTGCCAAATCTGATTTCCTTCTAAGAACTGTAATTGACAGCATATACAAAAAAAAATCTACTTTTCTTCAATGCGCAGTTTTATTTTCATAAAAAAAACACAAGTAAAAAGTCAGTAATAAAATAAGAACAAATAAACAAAGTGCAAACAACAGCACAAGCAAATGCAATAGAATAAAGAGAGATATGAAATAAACACTGCTTAAAGTTTTTCAGGTTGGTCTAAAAGTAGGTTAGTATTCAGCATTAGGCGGCTGTCACTTTAAGAGTTTATACATTGATCCAAAATATATTTTTCTCAACCATTTTTGTTCCAAAACTGATTGTTTAACTTAATACTTGCCAAGACAGGAGAGGCGGTATTAACATTAAGTGACATGGCATCTGATGCACAGAAGCCAATGGCACATGTCACTATGCGTATTGGCACATCCGGTGGCACATCCGGTCTTCATTGGCATGTGCCAGTGGTGGATAGTGGCATGTGTCACTGACATCGCGACACACTGACACTGACATGTCACCTGACTGACACCAAGTCGCGGAACATGTCACCGTGTTGCGACACCTCCAGTAGTGACTGACAGATTAATCGAACACCTATAGCCTACTGACGTAATTGTGGCACAAAATCCTAAATAAATAGCCTAATTTTGTGATATTTATAATATCAATTAAACGAATTAAAGTGCATTAGCCTAATATTTTGTCAAACGTGTTATTTGTGTCACGTCTGTATTTGATTGGCATGTGTCACTGAATGTTTTGTAATAACAATGCTACTTAATTTTGTTTATCTCGCAAAGTCACAAACTGCCCATTCTAGGAAAGACACAAAATAAATCTATCATGGGTCACTATGAATAACGTATTAACAGTTGTGTCCGTTACTGTACACCTTTATTTTTGCGTGATGCTGCACAGACGCACGCCAGTAGGTGTCAGAATAAGTGAGTGTAACCAGTGTAACACTGGACAGCGCAAGATTCTCATCTGTGGCTTTAATATTTCAAAAATATTTGTATCGAAGTATGTATGTTGTAGGCTACACATTAACTTAGCGATGTTATAAATCATATTTTTTGACAGCATAAAGCAAATTGTTATGCAAGTGGCATATATGACACAATCCATTGGCACATCTCACGTTTGACACATGCCAATATCCACTGGTATATGCCAGTTGGCCTGTATCACTAAAACTGACATGTCTCTTTATGTTGTGGCACCTCCAGTAGTGACACCTGCAGCTGTCTGCCGGAGTATAGATTATGTAACATATGCACATAGTTAATTTGTACAACAAAAAATTATTTTATTTATTGAATAATTCCATACAATTATTTTTGAAATATTAAAGGTACTGAGAAAGGTCCTGCGCGACCAAACGTTTGTTGAATTTTTAAAATGCACTGAGCACTTTTTTGCACTTGTATAAATAAGAATATTGCTAGTAGCTCGGTATACTCCTTTTCAGATAGGCCTACATAGCCTAACAAACAAATGATTTTAATAATAAATTTTTTTACACTTTTTGGAAGGACTTGAAATATTAAAGCCACAGATGAGAATCTTGCGCTGTCCAGTGTTACACTGGTTACACTCACTTATACGGACACCTACACTGGCGTGCGTCTGTGCAGCATCACGCAAAAATAAAGGTTTACAGTAACGGACGCGACTGTTAATACGTCATTCGTAGTGACCCATGATTTATTTTGTGTCTTTCCTAGAATGGGCAGTTTGTGACTTTGCGAGATAAACAACATAAAGTAGCATTGTTATTACAAAACATTCAGTGGTATTCAAGCTATAGGTGTTCTATTAATCTGTCAGTCACTACTGGAGGTGTCGCAACACGGTGACATGTTCCGCGACTCGTGTCAGTCAGGTGACATGTCAGTGTGTCGCGATGTGAGTGACACATGCCACTATCCACTGGCACATGCCAATGAAGACTGGATGTGCCACCGGATGTGCCAATACGCATAGTGACATGTGCCATTGGCTTCTGTGCGTCAGATGCCATGTCACTTAATGTTAAAACTGCTACTGGAAGACAGGCATTTTGACATAATTTTGTATCTATGTAACACTGCAATAAAAAGTGCATGAATATTGTGTCTCACTGTTTTTGTGAAATGTGTTTGTGTACTATGGACAGAGGGTTACCATTCATTCCACATCTGGACAGTTTGCCAAACTTCAACAGATCAAGTGATGGACCAGTCAGGTTACCCATTGTAGACAAATATAAGGCAAGTAAAGTGCATGAACGTGTTTATTTTAAATTGTTCTTTGACAACAAAATATAAACATTTGGGGGCGGGGGGTTAAATGGTGAAATGTTTTATTTATTTATGAATTATTTTGCATTGTACTACTTTGTATGAATGCTTTGAAGTTCATATATCATGTATGGATGTGTGTTTTTGCAGGACATGGGCACTGTGATATTGGGGAAATTGGAGTCGGGATCAATCAGTAAAGCTCAGCAACTTGTGATGATGCCCAACAGGGTAAGATTATGGTAACGTAACACTTTAAAGCGTCAGGTTTTTTGGCAGGAATTGGCTGAATGACATATCAGTGCCTACCTCATCTGTGTGCAGCACACTGTGGAGGTGCTGAGTCTGCTTTCTGATGACGTCGAAACCGATGATGCTGCACCAGGAGAGAACTTGAAGTTGCGACTCAAAGGCATTGAAGAGGAGGAGATCCTGCCAGGCTTTATCCTCTGCAATGCTGAGAACCTTTGCCACACTGGGCGCACCTTTGATGCCCAGGTCAGTGAAAACTCATTAAACTCGTGTAATTAAAGAAATGATTTAGCTTCAATACAAATTCAGTTCTATCTAGGGATGCACCTAAATGAAAAATCTGGGCCAAAACTGAAAATTCTGGATGCACTTGGCTGAAAACGAAACACAAAATTACCTTCTTTTTTAAAAATATAATTACTCTTAATAATCTCTTATTTAAATGATTATTTTTGTTTAATTTTATTAATATTAGAATTTAATTAAATTCAATTCTTTTTATTGAATCTGATTTTTTTTTTTTTTAATAAACATTTTATTTAAAGTAACACCAAAATAGACCAAAAATATATTAAAACATCAATATTCTTCATTCAGGTCTTTGCAACAGAATCAGATTTAACTTTTTTTTTTTTGGACCAATTCTAAAAAAAAAAAAATTTTGAGGGTAGCGTAATTTTACCGCTGATTCCCAGCACAGCTAAACCACTGTTTACAATAGCCCCACTATTACAGCACAGTGCGGCTATTGCAAACAGAATCAAGTCTACCACAGAAAAATGTCATGTCGGCACGTTATTTGAGCAGACATTGCTTTTCCGGTAAGTGTGAGCGGTACATGAGTGGAGCGTTCGCTTGTATGGAGGTATTTTTGGTGCAAAACTACTGAACGCCTGTGACAGTGGAATGTGTAGTTGTAGAGAATAGCCACACATGTGTATCACTAAATTTGAAGTCACATTGAGAAATGTTTTAAGAGTTGCAAACTTGTAGACTTTTTTTTATCTTCCACAAACACAAAACAACAGTTACACCTTCTCAAATTCTTCATTGCAGGTGCACAAATCCTATTCTACAAATCACAAATTAAGAAACTCATACGCTCACATTTTTGCTACAGTTGCTGCAGTGAATATGGTGCAAAACGCATTTACACACCCGCATCAAGAAATGTGAAGTCACGGAGAAATGTTGCTCATCTGTAAATCAGTATGTGAATTCATCCAATGAGAGTTGCACACTTGTAGAATATTTTCTCACAAATGTCTTGTATATTTTTCTAGCACAAACACAAGTACATAACCACAGCTGCTTGAATCTGCTGCGACCAATCTCAAACACTGTTTTTCGCTTTCAAGTGACAAGTTTCGCGCGCTCTCCCTTTTGCACCAAGTGCACCGTGAAATGTGGGGCAAAAATGAGTTGTGCATCTGTAGAGGCAGTGGGCGGAGCTTCATGAGTTTCCCGGGCATGCGTGTGGAACTGCTCATTCTAGTTCACGCTCCTCGTTTCTCAGCAGGTTTAATGGATTATTTAAAAAAAAGGTAAATATAGTTTCAGCGCGAACTTAAACTACAATTGTGTATCGTTTTGTTAAATTCATAATGTTTTTATTAATTCAAGTTCGCGCTGAAACTATATTTACCTTTTTTTAAATAATCCATTAAACCTGCTGAGAAACGAGGAGCGTGAACTAGAATGAGCAGTTCCACACGCATGCCCGGGAAACTCATGAAGCTCCGCCCACTGCCTCTACAGATGCACAACTCATTTTTGCCCCACATTTCACGGTGCACTTGGTGCAAAAGGGAGAGCGCGCGAAACTTGTCACTTGAAAGCGAAAAACAGTGTTTGAGATTGGTCGCAGCAGATTCAAGCAGCTGTGGTTATGTACTTGTAGAATATTTTCTCACAAATGTCTTGTATATTTTTCTAGCACAAACACAAGTGTGCAACTCTCATTGGATGAATTCACATACTGATTTACAGATGAGCAACATTTCTCCGTGACTTCACATTTCTCGATGCGGGTGTGTAAATGCGTTTTGCACCATATTCACTGCAGCAACTGTAGCAAAAATGTGAGCGTATGAGTTTCTTGATTTGTGATTTGTAGAATAGGATTTGTGCACCTGCAATGAAGAATTTGAGAAGGTGTAACTGTTGTTTTGTGTTTGTGGAAGATAAAAAAAGTCTACAAGTTTGCAACTCTTAAAACATTTCTCTCTGTGACTTCAAATTTAGTGATACACATGTGTGGCTATTCTCTACAACTACACATTCCACTGTCACAGGCGTTCAGTAGTTTTGCACCAAAAATACCTCCATACGCTTGGGCCGTAAGCGACTGAGCAGAGAGCGCAGACACGGAGCAGATCAAATTGGGTCCCGGTACAGACTTACTGACTCGACCCGAGTCGCTTCAAAGTTGTGTGCCTTTGGAAGCGGAGTCGCTCGCCAAGTTACAAAAAGGCTGTGAGAGAGTGAAACCTGAGCGCTGAACACTGAGGGGCGGCATATATTTTCTGCCTTTTTTCTCTTTTGGCTAAAAACCGAAAATGCCGTTTTTGGCCGATAATTTTCGGTGACTGAAATTTTGGTTCATCCTTAGTTCTATCAACAGTATTTCTGATTGCTCCATTTTTCTTTGCGTTTTACTTTGCAATTCCCCATAATAATTGTGCTTCTGTCTCTGCCATTTTCAGATAGTCATCATTGAACACAAGTCAATCATCTGCCCAGGTTACAATGCAGTTCTTCATATCCACACCTGCATTGAAGAAGTGCAGATTTCGGTAATGGTTGAGAATGTTACTCCACTTTTTTCAGTTCTTACATTGACTTAATATTTGTGTGGAAATTCTCTTGTGAAAGCCTGCTGATTTGAGTTGAGTGCCCTCATCTACAACTAGTTCTCTACCAAAGTGGTTTAAATGTACCTCTGGCCACTTTACAGGCCTTAATTTGTCTGGTAGACAAAAAGACGGGGGACAAGAGCAAAACACGACCCCGCTTCGTCAAACAGGACCAGGTGTGCATTGCTCGTTTGAGAACAGCTGGGACCATCTGCCTTGAGACCTTCAAAGATTTCCCCCAGATGGGACGCTTCACCTTACGAGATGAAGGTGAGTGGATATTTTCACCAAATGTAATTTTAACTTGCCTTCAACTCGGATTTGTGGGGGTTTTTTTCTGTTCTGTGAATTTGAGTAATATTTACCTTTCTTTGTATTTCAGGGAAAACCATTGCCATTGGAAAAGTGTTAAAACTTGTTGCCGAGAAGGACTGAAAAGAACGTTAAGTGGATCTGAAACGACTGACCGAGGCGGAGGTAGATGCTGCTATGGCCGCAGCACCACTTCATAGCCCTCCTGTTCTTTCTCCCCTTCGCCTCTTGAAGACCAGCTTAAAAAAACTTCTCTTAAAGAAATCTGTTTTTAAGCAAATGAAAATGAAATCAAGTCCACGTGTCAGCTTTCTCATATTGAGAGCTCAGCGATGCCATTGTTTTAGGTTCTCCCCCATGACCTGTTCCTCATCCATCTGCACACGTTAAATGGCAAGAGATCTAGCTCTCTTCCAAACATTTTTTTTATTGTTTTTTTTTATATATAATTTTTTTTTTTTTTGCTTCCATCAGAGAAATATAATGGCAGCATATACAGTAACCGTATGTGGACCAAGATTTGCTTGTTAACATAAAATGATTTATAATGAGCAGTAAAGTTTGAATGATTAACCAATTGAAACCAAAATGTTAAAATCTTGGTTATACATGTCTCCCATTGCTTATTCCCATTTTGGTTTCTGTTCACAACGTTCTTGCAAAGTGCATGAGCGTGTTCACGTTATTAAAGCATCTTCTATGACAATAAAATATAAAATTGGGGAAAAATTTGTATTGTGGAATTTTTTGTTCCCCCTCTTCCTTCACAAGATATTTTGTGCTATATGCCTGGATGTTTTCTTTTTAAAAAAGTGTGATGGAAATATTTGACCTATAGCTCTGCCTTGTTAATTGAAGATGTTTTGGTGAAGTCTTGTTTAAAGGGGTGGAATAATGATGCACCTTTTCACAAGATGTAAAATAAGTCTTTGATGTCCCCAGAATGTGTATGTGAAGTTTTAGCTCAAAAGCTTATGGGCGGGGCTTATGTAAATTCTAGGGTTTGTGATGTCACTAACACAGAAGGAATGTCGTGTAGTTGTAGTCCTTAAAAAGGGATTTCTTTAAAAGAAAATATCTCCCTTTGCTTTGAACTTTGAGCGTTGTAACTTTTTTAGATGTTGTTTATGTTCAAACAGCAACATTACACACTAAAGTTAGAAAGGTGAAATCATAATCAACCACCCTTTTTAAAAAGTGTTGATCTGTGTTTTTTAAATGATTTGGATTCCATCTAATTATGCACAATTTTTTGTTAAAAGCAGAAATCCTAAGCACTATACATTACTAAATCCTATATCATTACTAGCTTGTGTGTGCAAGCTGCAGTGATATTTTCAGTGTTTGTAGATGGTATAAACCCCATGTCTTGTAAAACTTATCAACTGTGTTTAGCCCTTTGCTTAAAGCAGATGCAATGTGTTTTTTGTATTTGTGGGCGAAACTGTTCTGAGACCTAAATAGGGCAGTGTAGTCCTGCTCCAGATGTTCATACTGACGCACCCACAGGGAGTGGCTTTCCCTCCACTGTATTTTGTGGGTAAATACAGTAACTGACAGACAGAGGTGGAACAAGAGCTTCTGTATAACCATTGATGGGCTTTGAGCTGTACTTCATTTCTGGTAAGTTACTGAAATGACATTTTAGTATGAAAGCAATATTTGTAGTTCATATAGATGGTCTTACATTTCTGTAGCTCGAAATGCACTCCAACATATCTTCTGTCCGGACTGAGACTGATGAAGCTGGTTCGTACCCTGAAAAGACTTCGCACAAAGGAGTGAAATGTGGATGGAGTCACTTTCAAAAGCCAGCCCTGGCCATCTTCATTGGGAGTCTTCTCTTTGGCACAGGCACTGCACTGTCCTTGTTGTACTTCACACAGGTGGGCAATGTGCCCTATTTAGTAGGACCTATATTCTTGTCTGTGGGGCTGATGTTTTTGGTCACTGGACTTGTCTGGGTGCCGGTCATTAAGCAGAAGATGATCCATACAGCCATGACCCAAATGAGCCATGGCAGACCTCTACTACTTGAGCAAGGAATTCATGCACAGTCCTGTGTTACCATTTCATAGAGACTCTGAGCTGTGGCTGATGTTAGGAAAGAATTATTGTTTTATTTATGGGATGGCATGTAAATCATGTATCTTTATCCTGTGAAATGAGAATTTTCTTTTTTTGTGTGTGTGTGTGCAATCTATAGATGTGTCTTTTGTTGTGTTTTTATATTTTTTTATTGTTGTGTTCCTAGCAAATCCCTACAACTGGATTAAAATGGCTTCAAATGCTCACCGCTGAGGTCATCGGAGGTCAGAATTAATTCAGCTCTCAGGGCCTCACAGAAAAAGCACAAATATGTAGGTCAGGTCCAGGAAAAACCTTTAGATTAAAAACATGAGGCACTGTTTTTGTCTACCATTAATTCATTTATTGATTGATTATGATTTAATGTATTCAATTATTAAACATAATTATTGTTATAATGTTAAGCACATGCTGGTTGTTGTCACCATGTTCATAGTGACTATTGTGTATCTGACTTATATTTCTCCAGGTTACGTTCTCACTTAAATTTGGGAAATAGTACTAATAATTATGTATGATTAATAATTGTATGATTCATGGGGTGTTCAATTAACCTGTTCACAAAAGGATTCGTTCACGAACACGACTGAATCGGTTTGAGCGATCAACAATTCACCGAAAACCATTTGTAACAACAACTGATGATTTGACTGATTGGGCAAAAAGTTATTCAGAATAGCAGACATTTTAATAAATAAACAGCATTGCAAATATGTTCACGACATGATTGTGAGACTGCTTTGTCAACGCATTAATGTAATGCAAATATTTAGGTTCTAAATGACTGTTTATAAGAGCTGAATCATTGCTGCTACTAACTGAACTGCCACATTATTACAATTATTGTAAAAAAAAAAAACGTAATGCAATAAATACCAAATAAATATAAAATGAGTTTATATGCCATGTCGGGATTTAAAGGGATAGTTCACCCAAAAATTAAAATGTTGCTTACCCTCATGTTGTTCCAAACCTGTATGAATTTCTTTCTTCTGCTGAACACAAAAGAAGATTTTTTTAAAGAATGTTGGTAATCAAACCGACGGCACCCATTGACTTAACGTTACATAGTTTGTTTTTTTGAAAGTCAATGGGTGCCGTCAACTGTCTGGTTACTAACATTCCTTCTTAACTGAAGAAAGAAACTCATACTGGTTTGGAACAACTTAGGGGTGAGTAAATGATGACAGAATTTTCATTTTTGGGTGAACTATTCCTTTAAGGTATCGCGTGATGACGTAAATTATGCAATGGCGTAAAATAATCAAATAATCACGAAACGAATCGTCTGGAAAAAAATCCATACAATGAAACTTCTCATCGCTACAGTCAGTTATAAATATTTTAAAGGTTTCGTGCAGTATTTTTAGCGCCGTCTAGTGCCCGACGAAGAT
The DNA here is from genome assembly GCF_965113295.1 of Leuciscus leuciscus. Classification (NCBI taxonomy): domain Eukaryota; kingdom Metazoa; phylum Chordata; class Actinopteri; order Cypriniformes; family Leuciscidae; genus Leuciscus; species Leuciscus leuciscus. The sequence goes on along the minus strand of NC_138725.1, from coordinate 48,573,233 downwards.
AAGGGAGGGTCGCTTGAAACCAAATACTTTATAAAAACGTAACCAAACAACCAACCGTTGGCTTTAACAAATGATGGCATCATTACAAATCGGCCAATCAGAAGAAGGCATGAAACAAACCACGAGCTGAGAGTTTTTACACAACAGAAGGGAGAATCCTATTGTCACGAGTGTAACGTGCCAGAACATATTTTTTCAGTTATTTTATTTGCAAGAATCTGAAACATATTTTTAGCTCAATATTGTTTCTCACAGGAAATAGATATTTGGGAGAAAGCAACTTTGAGCATTAACGTTACCCGAAGGTAAGTTGCTAGCTAGCGTGATGACTCTTGATAGTGGTAACGTTAACGTTGATAGTTTCATCAGTTCGGCTCAGTATGAGATGTGTTAGCTGCTAGTTATCTAAAACGTTCGTCATCATACTCTCAATAATATCGTTGTTGTAATATACAACGATTTAATCCAGCTTACATGTCAACATCTTCTTCATCCGGTGTCGAAGTAACGTTAACTGTTAGCTTCTATCAGCGCATGAATCCACCGACAGTTAATAAAACTTTGAGTGGCTGGTTTGCGGTTAGCCAGTTAGCAGATACGACTGCTGTCTTTACATGTTGAGAGGAAGTTGATGTATTATACGTCTATTAATAATCTTAACTCTAGCTTAACATGTTGATAATTTTATTGGAAACAGAACTGCATATCACTTTATTGCACCGTCTGGGGAATATTTTTTTTTTGTCGTTAGCTTAGCTTGGGTTGTAAATCCTTAAGACGTCTTCAGGTAACGTAGTCTAGTCACACGGTCCTTAATTACTGACATATTGCTGCTGTTAAAAATGGTAGAGCAACAGTGAATTGTACGCCTGAGGGGAAATATCTCTAGTTTAGTAGTTTTTCAAAATCTTCACAAGTCACGCCCTTCCTCTTCTGTTTTTCCTCGCTATTACAATAAACTGACTCGTACAAGAGGAAACTATTTCAGTGGGAAAACAGCTTTGTCTAGTCTCTTCTCTGTTCATGGTTTATGTACATAGATTGTGCTCATGTCTTATTGCTATTGTTATCATTTATTATTTTTGCATTGCATTTTCAGCTTGATACATTTGTAACATGTTGATGGTTATTATTTTGCCAGTAAACCTGACTGAACAGCAATGAGTGAGCCTGAGCCAGCAACATTTGTATCTGTTGAACAAGAGAGGGACTACTGGAAGGAGCAGGCTGCCAAATACCAGCAGAGGTAACTTACATCAGTGTTGTTTTTTTATTCAAACTGAAATTTGATCTACAACGGACGTAAAGTAACTTTAGGAAAAGCAAGGCAGTTTTGCACTGCACATGTTTGCTGCTAAACACATCGAATAGAAACAAGTATAAGATTTTGCTTTACAACCCACACTCATTTTATTGAATGACTGTGTGTTCAGGGCTGAGGAGACGCTGGAGGAGCTGCAGGAGTTTCAGCAGATGAGTCGAGACTATGAGGTGGAGTTGGAGACAGAGCTGAAGCAGTCTGATGCCCGTAACCGCGAGCTTCTTACAGCCAACAACAGACTACGCATGGAATTAGAGAACTACAAGGTACCGTGGAGCATCATAGACGCATGGTTAATACATTGCTCTTTTAGAAGATTTATGGTAAACGACAATCTCTTTAAATATCTGCATTGAGTGATTTAAAAGATTATGGGTCCATGGTACATGGAAAATATTCCCAAGTCACACCTGGCTTAACAGTTTGCAAACCTGATATAGCTGTTATTGTTGGCAAAAGGTGGCTCAGTGAAATATTATTATATGGAACATTTTTACTTATTCTTGTTTTTGTAATGAATCAAATTGATCTATTACCCCAAACATGTATGTAAACAACAGTAAAAAGCTGTAAACTGAATTGCTTTCTTCTTTCCCTTTTGGAGGGGCTGTGTCACTGATGTCTCATAAAGCACGTTAATTGTGTTTTATCTGTAATATTTGAATACAAATTTTATAAGCACTTTCTTTCATAAGCATATAACCACAGATAAAAGCCATTTTAATCTTCTGTGACAGAGCGTGTACATCCAGTGCGTTTCCCCAGTATTTAGTGAATAAACAATCGCACATTCACAGACAAACAACAGAGATCCGATTCAGGATGAGGAAAGCAGCTGATGCTTATTTCTGCATCAGTGTCTGGAGGGCATGGAGGCTCACTCATGATTTTACTTGCTGCTTATTGCAGAAACATGGTTGTAAAAGCATATTGTTTATTGGGTTTCAGTCAAATTACATCACATGCCAGTTAATTCCTCTGAAGTAATTGCCTATATCAATATTTGCTGATGCCCAAATGTTGATAATTTAAGGACAATCACATTAGAATGATTTCTGAAGGATCATGTGACACTATAGCTATGTTTCCATCCAAAGTTGAGAATTTAACTTATGCGCAAGATTGGAATATTGCATGAAACATTTGCGAATAAAGCATCCATCCAGTGAGTCAAATAAAACAAAATCTTCATTCCTGATAAACTGGCGATAAATATATCTAACAAAAATCGAAGTTGATACAGTAGAAGAAGCCACTGTATATAATATAAGTCTATAATATATTCTATATCTCAGTGTAATAATATAACGCAATAAACACGATCATGTTATCTTGCTTTCTGATGCTGTTTGGGAACGTAGTTGACGTTTCTGGCAGGTAAATTATTGTGAACCACTTTGACGACAGACTTTGTTCAGGCATTTCAGAATGACCAAAACAGCATTTCAGATACTATGCAACAAGATCGGTCCGCTGGTTGGTCCATTTATGCCTTCCCATCGTGCAGTCTCGTGACTTTTTAATGCGCATCGAGGAATTTATTCGGTAAATGTCCATCCTAGTTTATGCACATGTTTTCTTATAAGTTAAAAAAATGAATCCGTCTCTGTTGAGCGCATAATTTTTTAATGTGCATTTTTAGAATTTATGCGCATCTTGATGCTTCCATCCAGCATTTTGTTTTGTAATGCTATATCCCAAAATCAGTCCTTCCTGAAAAATGCGGAGTTTTTTTGTGATTGTTGCAGGCAAAAATCCTTGATTATGCGGCACGTTTTCTTAAAAAATGCGATGGAATATGCGGGAAATTTATGCAATTTTATGCGATGAAATTGCGGGAACTTGCAAAAACTGCGGTTTGATGAAAAAGAGAAAAAAAAGTGATTCCCTAACAACCTGTTCTCACTAAGCTACTACCTTAATGTAAAGAGTAATTTCTACTTCCTATGATAAGCAAGCATATACATCACAGAAAGTGCTGGGAATATTTAAGTTCTCATCTTGTTTTATTTCAGACCTTAAAGGTCCCATGACATGCTACTTTTTGTAGGCTTTAATATAGGCCTTAGTGGTCCCTAGTACTGTATCTGAAATCTCTTTCCGAAAATTCAGCCTCGGTGCAGAATTATAGCCACTACAAGCCAGTCCCAGAATGAGCTTCCTTCAGACAGGCTGTTTCGGTGTCTGTAGCTTTAAATACTAATGAGGAGGAGAAAGGCGGTGGAGGGTGGGTGTGGCCTTGACCATCTTGCGCAACGGTAACGTGGCGTGCATGTTTACGTTGGATATAGCAATGGCACAAAGACACGCAGTCTTTCAAGCATTTCAGTTTGACCCAGAATCTGATCCAGATGGAGAAGCAACGGATGAAGAAGTTGCAACTCAGCGGCTCCAGCAGGAGGTTTCCGAATGGTTAGTTTAAAATATTATGTCTGGATACGGTACTTTATTCGGATGGTTTACAGTTATTATCATGTAGCTAACGCTAACCTACTGTTGCCTTTTCATGAGAGATCTGTAACGTCTGTATTTATCTTATTACAATTACATCAAGCTCTGCGATCTTGAAATGCGGATATCGCGCGTGCCATATAACCAACAGGAAAACGGTTATCCAAATAACAAAGACGTGTACAACACTCGCGTTACAGTGTGTGTATTCACACACATAAACTGCATAGCTGCATAGCTAATGTTACAGCCACATTCTACGTGTAAAATCTAGGTAACCATAAACAGTAAAGCAACACACTTATATATCATTAGTTGACTTGTCCGAGGTGTGTAGCTGAGCCAAAGAGAGTGATCCAGACTTTAGTTTCAGACGTTCAGCAAGCCCAGCTCTGTATTGACCCTTCGGTGTTCATTTGTACATCCAATTATTGAGCAATTGTTATGCTTCGCTCGCTCAAAAGCCATGATATCTCTCGTTGACAAACTAAAATCGCGCGCGCGCGTTCCTACTTCCTAGCGCATTTTCTCATGGGCGGAAAATATTCTCTGGGTGGGCAAAGCAGAGACAGGGGAGGTAACATTTCCTCCTTATGACGTCATAAGGAGGAGATTCAAGATCAGCGCGTATGAGCCTCCATTTTCTCAAAGGCAGAGAAAGATAGCAAAAGCTCGATTTACACCGATTGAAATTTTTAGAAACTTGGGGACCATATACAGGCTAGGGGAACTCATATTAATGTTAAAAAACCTCAGAAAGTGAACATTTCATGTCATGGGACCTTTAATAAACACATGGCTCTAACTTACAAAACATTGAGTCAAACAAGTTCTGTAGCTTTACAAAAGCTCTACAACTGTAAAAATGAATAATTGAAATATAAAAATATAAAATGTGTGCTTCCTGTTTTACAGAGGTAGCTACACAACAGACATCTTCTGTTAAAATAAGTGCTTCCAATGCACAAAGTGCAATCTCTTACTGTAATGTAAATTTACACACTACTAATATACAACTGTATTAAACGTCACTTCATAACGTTCCCATGGCAACAGGGGGAAATGGCTGCTCTTGTGTGACGTAAACGCAACATTTTTCAACTTTCTGCTAAGATATATGTGACTTTTTTGCAACGAAAATGCGGGGATTATGAAATCATGCAAGCCCCGCATATTTTGCGCGAGGAAATCTGCAATATATGCGGCGAAAGTGCGGCGTTTTTGAAAAAATGTGCGGACTTTGGCTGATTATGCATTGAATTATGCGATCGCATAATCACGTTTTTCTGGAGGGACTGCAAAATGAGCATACAAATAGGTAGATGGAAACATAGCTATTGAAGACTGGAGAAATGATAGTGAAAATTCAACTATGACATCACTGGAATAAATTCCATTTTAAAATATATTCAAATAGTTACATTGTTTTAAATTGTAATATTTCACAATATTATTGTTTTTTCCTGCATTTTTGGTCAAATAAATGTAGCTTTGCTGAGCATGAGAGACTTCAAAAAGTCTTTTGTTAAAACTGCAGTTAATTTTTCTTTCTCTTTAAATGTTTTATCTCCTCTTGTGTGGTCTTGTTTACTAACAGGAGAAGTATGAAACGCAACATTCGGAGGCAGTCAGGCAGATCTCGTCTCTAGAAGGAGACCTGGCAGAAACCACAGCCATCAAGGACCAACTGCACAAGTATATCCGGGAGTTAGAGCAGGCTAATGATGACCTTGAAAGAGCTAAGAGGTGTGTCCGGTGCTTTTGCCAGTAAAAAAGAAAAATAATAATCGGTTATACATTCAAGATTTTCATGATTTTAACTATTTATTCCTAAAATCCTGCTCTTACAGGGCTACTATAATGTCACTTGAGGACTTTGAGCAGAGAATGAATCATGTTATAGAGAGAAATGCCTTCCTTGAGAGTGAGCTTGACGAAAAAGAGAATCTTCTAGAATCAGTACAGAGATTAAAAGACGAAGCCAGAGGTAAACTCAATGGAAACCTGTTTGTATATACACCATTCACTCTTAACTGATGAACTTCTGTTAACTGATGAACTTCTTTTATAGTCAGTAGTATAATCACCTGATTTGTCAGTCTCAGATGTTTTAACAGATTTAGTGTTTGTGAGCTTGTTGTTTGCTATCTTTCTCCTCGGGCAGATTTAAGACAGGAGCTGGCTGTTCAGGAGAAACAGGAGCGCAAGTCATCGATCAGCCTCTCTAAAGATGCAGAGAAATCAGAGGCCACACCCGCAAGATCTGCCCTCCCATCTCTCCTCGCCACACCCTCCAGACCTCCAGGCTCAGGGAGTGCATTCAACACACCCTCAGCTTCCTACAGCAGAAGTGAGCTCAAACACAGCACTGCCACTCATTTCGAACCTTTAAGAGTTAAAATGTTAACGTTAAAATTGTTCTTGTCATGTCCAGTTGAAGGTCTGACTGGAACTCCGCTTACCACATCTGCACGGATATCTGCCCTCAACATTGTTGGAGAGTTGTTGAGGAAAGTAGGGGTGAGTCCAGCTGTAACTGTGTGTTATTTGGTGATATAATGTTCATACTCTTTCAGGTGAGATGGGTCTGTAGTTTTGATAAGAATGTTTTGTTCCTGTTTCAGAACCTCGAATCAAAGCTGGCGTCATGTAGAGAGTTACACATCCTTGAGAAAACACCCAGCCGTGCAGCAATTGGCCAGAGTACACCAAGCATTTCACGGGAAACCTCTGAAATCCCATCCAACACAAATGGCCTGTATGATGAGTCTCATAGTCTCACTATTAATTTCAGAACATCTCAATAATCAACCAGAATTATGTAGATTGTACCATATCTGGCTTGTTGCAATCATTTTTCTTATTTCTGTGTTATGTGTTGCAGGATGGTGAAACGGTTGGACTTTGGTACAGGATCCAAGATAATGCTCTGAATAAAGTGCATAAGCTTGTCTTTCGTTCCCACGTCATTTGGAAAACCAGTATTCCCAATACATTACTATGGAAAAGCTTTATTTTCAGGAGCTAAAGCATATCTTATGCCTCAAGTCTTCCACTATCTGAGAAGGGTTCTGCTTGTACACTCATATCAACCCTGCTATTGTGTCTATAATAACTGTTCACCAGCTCTCTGGCCCGTGGGCTGAAACTTTTACCTGTTGTTTTGCTATTGTGTTGGAGATTTGCATTGTGTTTTGCAGATGTACTAACTCTTTATTTCACACTTGTTTGTTTGTTTTTTTATTTTTGTTTGTGTTGTTTTTATGTATCTAATGATTATAGCAGTTTTGAAATAATCTGCACTGTAATCTTGATTTGCTCTCTTTGGGACCAGAAATTGGGAGAAGTGACTGAAAGTGAGTCCATAGATTCACCTCTGCAACCCCATTATATTTGGCACTAAACTACTGATCAATGTCCAGTGAAACATCTACTGCACGTACTTATTGTTGGTCGCTGGACTGGAGAAATGTTGACTGCTGGTTTATTTTTTTTTAATGCAGAAATATCTGGTTTTATTTTTTTTTTCAACTAGCATTTTGATGAAATATGAGTTTGTTACTAATGGAATGTCATGTCTTTAGTGTTTAGAGATGCAAATGATGTTACAAGGAGGTGGGTGAGATGTTGTGAGCTGAAGCTGCTGTGAGCTATTGTTGCCTCATAAGGGCTGATGTAAGTAACCAACGTTAGTGTTTATGCATGATGAAAACCTTTTTCTTTCTAGTAATAGCTATTGAACTCGTTTAAAATGTTAGTGCCATCTTTGAATTCAAAGAATTCTTTTTCTCTACAGTACTGGAGAGTAATTGCTTATCATATCATGCACTGAACGTGAATTTAATGTGCCTTAATTTTGTGGCCATAATAAGCTTTGCCTCAAAGTTAACTTGTGTATTGGGGAACTTACTAGCCCGAAAGGGACTTGCAGCTTCTCTCGCTATTCTTCCCAATGTATTAATTCTCTGATATTTCAGGGATTCGGGGATGAAGAGAAATTGAATTCTGAGAGGAGTTTAATCCCTTAGTTTTCACATTTTTCTAATTTTTGAGTTGTAGATTTATTTGAGTAACAAGCAATATGAATACTTCAGTGAAGGGTACAGATATTTTTATGTTAAAAATAGAAATGTAAGGAAGAACTGATACATTATACATATCCACTTTGCCTAGAGGTACTAATGAACAATTATAGAAATAGAGAATGATGGTTGATGGGAAGATTTAGCACACTTGATTGCATCATCTCAGGGCCTCGTGTAAGCAATAACCTCAGTAAAGGTATCATTACTGTCCAAATTCTGTATTTGTCTCTATATGCACAAGGCATGCACAGTTGCCACTTGTATATTTGTCAACTTGACTTTTCTTTGCTATTAATGAACCTAAACATCTGCAATATCCATGCATTCCTCAGCAAGGGCAATGCTTGTCTGTAAAATCATTTTGTTGGTTAATCCATAACCTACAAAATAAATGTCTAGTTAACAGGACTGATTATTTGACTCTTTCTTTTCAGAAATATTATTGTTACAGAACGGACAGAACTCTTGGTTATGGTATTACCAAGATACCCCCAATTAGTTGTCAGCAGCAGCACTGCAAAAGTTCGCATGTTGCACAGCTTTCAATCTTTTATTTAATTTTTTCTACTACAAAGAGAGCCAAGTCTATTAAGAGCCCATCTTGCCAGCAGTGAATTACCCCTTTAATGCTTAATGCTTAAAACATAAAAAACTTGACCATGGTACAGTGTGGGATCACTTTTTGGATCACTTTGTGGCATTTGGATATATACTATGGTACCTAAGTGTTAATGAAACATGGTATCGCTATCGTACATGTCCAAAAACCATGGAGGTAGGATACCATGAATTTTGTTAGTGATAGAAATCTGGTTGCTTGTAAAATCCTGGTTTCACACACCCCATTACTGTTAGTCAGTTTGAATGAGTAAAGAACATAAGTACAAATATAATTTTTAGGAGATAGTCAAGATTAAATTAGTTTAAATTATCATTTAAAAATTACACACAAAAAAAAGATAGTGAGAGGCTTTGGGAATGATTTCTTCAGTTGTCATCCTGGGTGCCGTTGATTGGCTCCATTTGAGGTTCCTCAGGTTGACCCTCAGAAGTTTCCATCATGCTCCTGCGTGCTTTTCTGAAGCTCCCGCCTCCACTACGCCTTAATGGACTGCTGAAAGATGAATCACTGCCACGCCTGAGGAACATACGAGGAGATAAGAAACCACACATCTCCAAACATACCTCAAATGTGCAACCCTATGTCTCTGAATGTGCATTACTGCAGAACACAAAACGGAGGATGTCAAAGAATGTGATTTTGACTTCACATACATTACAGAAAGGGGTCACTGCAGAACAACCTGAGTTTGCTCCTGAGTGAAGACACTTCTCTGCTCAGGGCATTATTGGTCTCGATGGCCTCATTCAGCTCTTTCTGAAGTTTACGGCGAGCAGCGGTGGCACGCTGAGACTCCTCGTCGCTCTCCTCCACCTGTATCTTCAGCTGCCTTGCTCGCAGATTTGCTTTCTCAGCCTACAATATGGATGACGTCAGTCAGAGTTTTCAGTGTCATGAAGAAGACAGGACCTCAAATGCTTTACATGAATCCTTCATACCTGGTCCTTACACTGCTCCATCTGTTTTCGTTCATCCTCTATCTGATTCATCAGTTCCTTTAGTTTCTTGTCCTTCTGCCGCATGGCCTTGGCAATGGCCTGTCTCTCCCTGGTGAAAGAAACTAGTTGAAAATCCATCTGTCTTTACAGCCAAATCTATATTAACACTGATGATCTCACCTGCTCTCATGGTCCAGTTGATCCTCCATTTGTTGTAACTTGGTGTCAAGGACAGCTACAGAGGCCCGTTGTTTGGACTTGACCTGTCCCTCCATCTCCAGCAGATTGGCCCTCAGCTCTTTGTTCTGCCTCTCCATTTGCTGCCAGCCACTCTCGTTCCTCTGAGCATTGGAGCGTTCAATTTGCAGCTCATTGGTCAGTTGATCCACCTAGTTATAGATAAAATGATCTGTGGTCTGGTATCACCTTGAAAGAACACATTCACTACAGCATCGAAGTGGATGAATTGCGCAATAACACCCAATTACCTCCTGCACACTTCTCCGCAGTCTCTCACTGAGTGTCTCCATATTTGCCTGTTCCTCATCAAGCTCCTCTTCCAACTGTTGGATCTTGGCTTCCAGGCGACGTCTCTCATCAGACATGCCGGATCTACCAGTGGACAATCATTGCACATGGTGTTATTCCAGTTTAAGCATAATTTTTCCATTTTGCAAATTCCAATTCCCAACGTACTTTCCAAACGAGCCGCTTGCTATCTCCCCTGCTATCTCATCTCTCTCTCGTTCAGCTTGTTTGCGAGCTTTCTCTGCTGTAGCCAGTTCCTACAAAGGCATTGACATTACAGTTGTATGGCAAGATATTTAAACTCATTTCCATCAACCACTTGATATCATGTATACCTCTTGTAAATGTAAGATTTCTGCCTCCATGGCTCTGGCCTTTCTCTCATATTCTCTTGCATCAGAAAGAACCTCCTTGTGGGACGCTCGCGCATCTTCCAGCTCCCTCTGGGAATCTTTTATCTGTGTCTGTCATGGGGAAGACAACTAACATAGATGAATGTTGACAAAGGCTTGGGAAACTAAAATAATTTGAAGGTTTGACCTTCTGACCTGAGTCTTGCGGAGTTGTTTAATGGCCTCGTCCCTCGCCCTGTTGATTGCGTCAACTTGGTCTTCAAGGTCCTGCAAATCCCCCTCAAGTTTCTTCTTGGCAGCTGCCAGTGAAGTTCTCATCTTCTGCTCATCTTCTAGCTCAGTCTCAAGCTCACGTACCTGCGTGCCAAGTGGGTAAATATAAGAGAATAATTGCTATTGCTGATTGGGGGAGGGGGATGAGTCTACAACAAGGACCATGCAGTTCAGATTCAGGAAAATCTACAAAGCACCGAGCAACAAAAATCAAAACAAAGAAATCCATCTTCACCTGCTTGAGCAGTTGTTTCCTCTTTTCTTCATTTTGCTGCTCCCTGCCCTGCAGGTCTCTTTGAAATTGGACTTTGAAGGCCTGCATATTGACTTCCAGATGGAGTTTAGCATCCTCTGCAGTCTGTAATTCATCCTCAAGTTCCTCCATCTGAATTGTCATCTCTTCCACTTGAGCCTCCAATCCACGTTTGGCCTTCTCCAGCTCATGGACCTTTCATTGTATTTTTATATGCAACCTTTAGTAATCTAATTTCAGACAACAGCATCTCTAAGTTGACTAAGAACTACTGTCCAACTTTCATGTTACTATAAATCACAACTCACATTTCTGCCCACGTCATCCTTTGAACTGATCAGATCTTCCATCTCAGCCCGAAGTGCCTTATTAAGTTTCTCTAATTCTCTTAAGGAACTCTGGGATTCTTCCAGTGCTCGATTCAGGACCAAACATTTGGTCTCCTTCTCCCGTGCCTCTGCCTCTGCACAATCACGCTCTTGAGCATACTTGCTGGAGATGGATTTCTCGTCAGAAAGCATCTTAATCAGGAAAAAAAATAATTAAGTTGCAGAAATTCTACTGTGGAATTTAGAACAAATTAGTTGAAACACAGAAGTGAAACCTGGTCAAATTTCCGTTGTTTCTTCTCTAGATTTGAAACCAGCTGTCTCTGGTTGTCCAGGTCCACAAGCACATCCTCCAACTCTTGCTGAAGATGATTCTTGTTCTTCTCCAACTTGTCATAGGCTGCAGTTTTCTCTTCTAACTCTCCATTTGTGGCCTCCAGATCCCTCTGTATTCGTCTCTTGCTTTCTTCAAGCATTTGGAAATTGCTGGAGTACTCATCCAACTTCTTCTTTGCATCTGACAACTATAGTAGAAACAAACTTATTTAAACTCCTTCATTTGTACATTTTTATTTTGGCACAACTGATTGCAGAGATGCTTTATGAAATTATCTTGGTGTTCTTTGCAATTATGCATGACTGACCTGCGTGTTAAGGCTGGAGACCTGTCTCTCCACGTTCCTTCTGGCTTCTGCCTCTTCCTCCATTTGTTCCAGCAGACTGTTTCGTTCATCCTCCATTTGACGTAGCCGAGTGGAAAAATTTAGTTTTTGACGGGTCTCCTCACCAAGTAACTCCTAAATAGGCAGACAGACTAAACATTAAGTGTCAAGTGCTTCTCAAAATAGGTATTACAACTTGATGGCTGTCATAATTCTTTAGATCTGGGGCTTTTTTAAACCCCAATTATGATGACCCCCTTCCCAAAATATGAAGGCAGCTATATATTTTCATGTAAAGAACCATTTAAGTGAAAAATTTAAATGTTATAAATATGTGTAAAATATGTTTGTTTTTTGTATCTTATCTGACAATAAAATAGAAATAAAAATTTGATTATAAAAACCTGTGTATCCTTGAGCTGTGAGTTGAAGCTGGCAACATCCTTACTCAGCTTGATGTTCTTGCTCTCTGCCTCATTGAGGATGCTATTCACATTGTTATACTCCATCTGAGAGATTTTACAAAAGACATCCATCAGGAAGTTCTGTACAGAAACCTTGCAATGTTTTTATAGTAATATCTATAAGTGTTTATTCAGAGAATACGTCTGAATGTAAAACGCACAGTCAGTTTAGACACTGCATCTCCAAGCTCTTCCCTCTTCCTCTCGCTGTCATTGAAGCGAGTCTGAAGGTCAGCAAGCTGGGTCTCCACCTTCTTCTTCTTCTGTTCCACATCCTGCTTTGCATTGCCAAGGGAGCGAAGGTCTCCATTCAGATCTACAACCTCCTTATCTAGTGCCTGTTTCGCCTTCTCCAGACTGGCCTTCGCCTGTGTTTCAGGTTCAGTTTCGGAAATAGAAATGTATTAACCTTTAATCATTTTGCAGACCCTTTTATCCAAAGGATTTACAAAGGAAGAGACCAATATGAGATAGAAAACTGTATTAACAATGTTAAAAGTGCCAAAACAGTTATTGCCTGTGCACTGCAATTTTCTTTTGTTATATGTCAACGTTAAGCAGTTTTCTTACCCGTTTGGATTGCTCTAGCTGTTGGCTAAGTTCATTAACAGCCTGAGCATGTTTTTGTTTCATTTCTTGCACTTGAGCCTCATGGCTTCGGCCTTCATCTTCTATCAACTTTTTCAGCATTGCCACCTCCTGCTCTCTTTTAGCCCTGTCCAAGAAAGATACTAAGATCTAGTCTATCATATCTTGATTTGTAAATGGTAAAAAGGTAATAAATGACTATTTGAAAATCACCGTAGCTCTTGTTGCGCTGCTGTGGTGTCTAGTGTGTCCTCCAGTTCAGTCCTCAAGGCCGACAGCTCTTCTTCCAGCTCCTTTCTGGCCTTTTCTGACTTCCTACAAGCCTCCTGTTCAGCATCAAGTTCATCTTGAAGCTCTGAGACAATTCCTTCCATTTCCCGTATCTTTTTCAGAGCATTGCTCTTCTGAGCTGATTCTTTTTCCACGCTGGTCAATATACAGATGGTCTGGTTACAATTTAAAATGAGCAGTAATGCAATGTCTTTAAACAGTCATTTATGATGTAACAATATACCATGCTTGAAGATCCTGAATTTCCCCTTCACTTCTGGCTTGTTGTGTCTTGAACTCTGCTATCTGGGTCTGCAGGTCCTTTAGTTGTTCCTGTACATCATTATACTCAGTCTCCAGTTTACGTTTGGCTTTCTCTACGTCCTGTCGACTCTTCTCTTCCTTCTTCATTCGAACTGTACAGACACACAGAATACTGCTTGACAGTGTTTACTACATTATTTGATTTGACAGATTCAAAGTGACCATGAAAAACCTTCAAGATCTGAAATCATAGATTCGTGTTTAGCCTTCAGCTTAGCCAAATTGTTGGATTTTTCTTCCTCCTCAGCAAGGTTGGAGCAAAAGTCAGCTAACCGATCCTCCAACTGTTGCTTCTCCTAAATACACAGAAGCAGCAGCCATTACTCAGATCTGATATTCGTTTTCCACAACAAAAAAACCAAGTATAATGATCCAAATAAAACTATCATCTGGTCAAACCTTCTGCAACTTGCTGTTTTGATCCTCCACAATGAGGAGATTTTCCTCAAGTTTCTTAATCTTCCCATCCGCAGCGCCACTTTCCAGTTGAAGCTTCTGTCTGGCATCTTCTTCTTTAGACAATTGGTTCTCTAAATCCTACACATAGCAATAGATGAGAACAGGTTTCTTATTTTCTTAACCAAATCTTATGAGAGAGAAAATATAGAAATAAAAAAAAAATACTATTTTCAATAAGATAACAATCTTATGTTTGTGACAAATTACAGTCTCATTATTGTTATTCCACTTGTTAATAAGTCTGTGATAATTGATCACTGCTCAACCTTGAGTTGCTGTTGCAAATTCGCCTTCTCTTGCTGAACGACTTGGCTTCGCTCCTCCTCCTCTTCAAGTCGAGCCTCCATCTCATGCAGCACGTCCTCCAGCTCTTGCTTCTTGGCCTCCAGCCGTATTCTCACCTCCTCAGATTCTGCATACAGCTCCGCCTCCTCCTGGAGCTTGGTCTGTAGCTGGTTCCTCTCCTCCACCACCTATTAAAGATAAAATACACATACACATACACACTCCAGTCATTTGTGTGTACTGATAGTGAATCAGGATGAATGAATGTTGCATTGTAGTTGAGTTTGGATCACATATGCTTCCGCTCTTGTACCTGGCTGTGTTTCTGTGTGATCTCCTTTAGTTCAGTTTCAGACTTCTGGGCAATTTCTTTGGCTCTCTGAAGCTCCTCCTCCTTTTGATTCATCTCCTCGTCTTGACGAGTCACCTGAAGCAGGGGTTTGACCTAAACGAAAGTGTAAATTAATCACAAAATTACCACAATGGTATTTAAATTTACATGGATATGTGGTGTTGTGTTCTGCACGCACTTTAGTGAAAAGTCTCCACCACTGCCAGTTCCTAAGTGTCAGATAAACAGCGCAGTTCCTCTGAATCACTTTCATGGCTGTTAGCTGCTTTTGTTTCCTGCTGAATGCCCTGTAAAATTTGGATTTTTAGAAACTTCAAACTTGCACTATTTGTAACATCTTTAGCCACAACGTAACTATAATTGAAGTAAATACAGTGCATGAAGATTCAAAGGTAGATGGTGTGCAATTATTTAGCAAGAACTCACTTTCTGCTAAGAAAGCCACGGGCCTGGGCCTGAAAGGCAATTATGATAATGGTCAGTTTCAGGTCACGTTCTTCCTCCAGCTGTGCCAACACTCCTGTACGGAAAAATATCTTGCTCAGACCAATCCGGTACAGGTTGGGGTCCAAGTCTAGATGTTTGATCTGATGATTAAAAAGTAGGAAGAAGTTGTCATCAAGGTACGATAGGTTATAAAAATGTCAGTACAGTATAAGAAGATATTTTCTCAACTCACCATAAGGGTACTGGCTTGTTTTCCATCCATGAACCCTTTAGGAATAGAACCTGCAGCTAGGACCTCATAGCTAGAAAATGATCAATAATTTGAATCGGTATTCTGCTTCATTAGAAACATCCAAATGTACTAACTCTATATTTGAAATGATCAAGCATGTGTTTCAGAAATTACTCACCGCTGGCGGAACTCATGAAAGACGATGCGATTGGGGAAGCCCTGGCGACAGATGCGGATCCCTTCCAGTACACCATTACAGCGCAGCTGCTCGAGAACCAGGTTGGCATCTATCTTGCCAGCCTTAAGACAAAA
Source organism: Leuciscus leuciscus (assembly GCF_965113295.1). Classification (NCBI taxonomy): domain Eukaryota; kingdom Metazoa; phylum Chordata; class Actinopteri; order Cypriniformes; family Leuciscidae; genus Leuciscus; species Leuciscus leuciscus. The sequence continues at coordinate 48,557,685 of NC_138725.1, read as the reverse complement.
ACAGTGAAAAACAGATTCTATTTTACCATTACTTTTACTTTTAATTTTTACTTACTATACTTTTGAACTTTTAACCGGATTAAATATATTACTAGTTTAAAGCATACTCTCGGCATAAAGAGGATAATCCATGTTTGAATCCCATATTACACACAAATCATTCGAAAGCTGCTCTTGTCTACATTATTTAGTTGTACCAGTAAATACAGATTTGAATACCAATATTATGATATTTGCTGTGGCATACCCTTTTATCGTGGTTGGGAATGATGCAGCGTACAAAGTTTGGTTGAGTGTTATGTAGAGTCGTCATGAGCTTGCCAAGAGACTCTTTATACAGCTGTCCTACGGTGCGGAACATGCCTTTCTTGGACTTGGAAGCAGTAGGACCTGCGCTATCAGACTTAGCTATTTTAGCCATGGTTTCCAAACCCACCACACGGTCCACTATATGGGAACAAAGGGATTTCTTTCAAAATGCATTTTTGACCATTTAAAATCATGTGAGAAAATGTAAAGCTTCCTTTAAAGAGCATACATTATTCTCTTTCTGCTTAAACAGACAAACAGATGTGAATCATGTTAGTAGGCCTATTTTTCCCAACAAAGACTCACCCTCCTTCCAGACATCCTGCACAAAAGCACTGGAAGAGTTACTCAGTAGGGCTGTAACATTGTCATTGAGTGGGTCCATGTTTTTCGTCAACCAAGATGTGCCATTATAATCCACCTAATTCAAATTAAACATTACTATTAGATTAGTCATAACTATATATATATATTTTCCCATAATGGTCTCATGTTAAGCACTTCTGCTGCTTTACAATTGCTCTGTTCAGATAAATAGATATATGTTGAAAACAGTTGAGCTGTTTCACTTTTGATGTATTTAATTGATTAATAAAAGCATTAATTTTTGTTAAAAAAAATACCTTGCCAGCATAGTGTTGCACAGTAAAGAAAGTCTTCTCCTTTAGATTTTTGGGTTTGGAGAATTTGCAGTGGCTTGAGTGGGTATTTGTGAGTTTTTCGACAAAAGAAACATCGGTTGCCTTCGGAAACCAGCACTCCTCGTCTAGCAGAGCTAGGATACCTGGAGGATTGTTCTATAAGAAATGACACAACTGAGTAACTTTTACAGATGATCAAAGATTATTAGCTTACACTTAAAATCTATGAATGGTGCTGTTAATAAACTGACTGGTCTCTCAATGAGCTCAATGCAGGGCTGGAGGTCCAGGCCAAAGTCAATAAAACTCCACTCAATGCCTTCCTTCTTGTACTCCTCCTGCTCCAGGACGAACATTGTGTGATTGAAGAGCTGTTGCAGTTTCTCATTGGTGTAGTTGATGCACAGCTGCTCAAATGAGTTATCCTGGGAGAAATGGGGGGTGGGGGGAATGAAAGCCTCAAGTTTTGAAAGTTCATGTTTGAATTTTATAAGACTTTTACCATGTCAGACTCACCTCAAAAATCTCAAACCCAGCTATGTCTAAGATTCCCAGAAAAGAGGCTCCCTGGCGCTTTGTCTTATCTAGAGCCTTGTTGACACGTGCCAAGATCCAGCGAAACAGACGATCATACATGGCCTTGGCCAAGGCTTCAACTGCAAAGTCAGCCTGATAAATGGACATATTATTATATTATATAAATTCACATATATATTACAAAAATGTGTCCATCTTCTTTTGTATTTCCATTTCACAAATAATTGTCTTTTTGTTCACACTTTAGATTAGGGTCCAATTCTCACAATTAATTAACAATTAACTGTCTTTTGCCTCAAACTACTGCTTATTAATAGTTAGTAAGGTAGTTGTTAAGTTTAGGTATTGGGTAGGATTAAGGGATGAAGAATATGGTCATGCAGAATAAGGCATTAATATGTGCTTTATAAGTACTGATAAACAGGCAATATCCTAGTAATATGCATGCTAATAAGCAACTAGTTAATAATGAGAATTGGACCATAAACTAAAGTGTTACTATATTTTTGATTACTAGTGTAATATTACATTATTATAGTATAATTACAATACCCAAACAGAAGTAAAATATCTATTCACATGATCCTATAACAGTAATGTATTATAACTATGGTAATACTGGCAGTGTTGCTTAAGATAAATATTACTTTGTTCAGAAAATGTACTCGCAATTGCTGTCCTGTGTCAAAACATGAGTGGAATTGTGTTTTAGACCAGACGTGGAATGCCGATTGAGTGTGACCTGGACGCACAAGTGGTGAGTGAGATACTAATAATAATATGATCGTGCCAGAATAATAGGGTGACCGCTTTATTATGTCTGGTCTCTCTGTGACATCTCAGTGAGCTTTTATTACATTTTACACATGCACAGTAAAATGATTCAAGCTTTTTCTGACGTATCAGCGTGGACAAGAATCTTTAGGAAAATGTTAGTGTGGGCGGATTGTTTTGACACGCCATTTTCAAATGTATCCGGGGTAATGTAGACATAGCCACAGTGTGGTAATGCACCTGTTCTTTGGTCTGTGCCTTCTGTACCAACTCTCGCCCTACTTTAATGCGAGGAGTGAGGATGGCTTTGGTGAAGTCAGTCACATTAATCCCCTGCAGATGGCACACTTTCTGTGCAGCTGGTGGATACATTTAACATAACATATAAGCATTTTGTTTCAACCTGGTAAAGGATCAGAGCACCATTACAGATTAATCCTGTGATTGTTTACCTGTGTTGTCTGGCATGCTGGCCTGCTCCTGGTTTTTCTCTGCTTTGAACTCAATGTTCCCTAGCTGCAGCACAGTAGAACATACTTTCAACATGCCTAAAAGAAACGCAACACTTCATGTAAAACAGCACAAAAAGATTGGAGATAATGTTATAATCGGCAAAATTTTGTTAAATACCCATTCTTTCCTCCTCACTGAAGCCCAGGACCTCCATGGCCTCCAGAGTCTCAATCAACATCTCATCATCTTGCTGGTTTTGTACCTGCAAGTGCCCAGCCACCAGGAAACGGTAGTTACCAAAGTCTTCTAGCAAGAGCTCGTCTGTGGAAGAGAATGATCACTAGTTGTACAGTATGTCTGAAATGATGCAGACAACACTCCAACTGTCACAAACTCATTTTCAGCTTTTTGCCCGAAATCTGTATTCTTGAATGTAATCACACAAGATTTAAAAGGCAGTTGTTAAAAATACACAGTAAGTAGAAATTCTTGGTCCTCACCTCGCATTTTTTCCACGGCTCCAGCCACCATGTAGTAGAAGATGTGGAAGGATCTTTCGATTTTGGCCTGTCGGATAGACCGAGACTTTTCCAGGAGGTCTGGATTCATTAAGACATTAAGGTGAAAATGAATGTGCTTAAATTTATGGTGTAAAATCTGCATATTTTTTTTAAATGTTTGTTCTAATTGATTTTGATATCAAACTCTTCATTAAGTTAAAGATTAATTGGAAGGGCTTATTAGGATACAGGTTTCAATGTTTGCTCCAACGATGTAGCCAGTGTTGTCAAAGTTGATTTTAATAAATTTACCCTGAGAAGTTAAAAACAAAAGTTTTTTTATACTAATGTTGATTATAATGATAATCAAGAAACATTCAATACCAAAACAATTAACTATTAACTCACAAATCTTGAGGAATTATCATTTTTGATGGTCTTTGCATTTCCAAATGCCTCCAGAATGGGATTGGCCTGCAGAAGCTGTTTCTCTAGCTCCCCCTGGACAAACAAAATGTCATTCATTGCCATTCAGTGGTATCAAACTACTAAGCATAACATATACCAAAAAGCTATTCTAATGTACTTTACATATTATGTAGTACAATTGTAATTGAAATTATTCAACCCCCATTGCAAATCAGGTTTATTGACAAAATGTACAGACTTTCAGCTTTTTTCAATGAACAAATCAAACAAAAATAATTAAAATAGCTCAACACAACAAATGTTTCAAGTGGTTTCCCCAAATTCACCTAAAAAATTCAACTTTTAATGACTTCTGCAGTCTCAAAATTATTCAACCCCTTCATGGCGAACATCTTTAGTACTAACCAGAACACCCTTTTGCTGTTATGACCTGCTGCAAACGAGAAGTATAACCAGACACCAGCTTCTGGCAGCGTTTCTGAGGAATCTTAGCCCATTCCTCGTGAAGACCGCCGCCTTCAAATCCCACCAGTGATTTTCTATGGGATTCAAGTCAGGTGACTGTGATGGCCACTGTAGAATATTCCAGGACTCCTTCTGCAACCAAGCCTTGGTGGAATTTGAGGTATGCTTGGAATAATTTTCCTGTTGGAAGGTCCAAAGACTCCCAAGCTTCAGCTTCCTCATTGACGGCATGACGTTTTCTCCTAGGATTTCCTGATACTTCAATGAATCCATCTTGCCTTCCACACGCTGCAGGTTTCCAGTGCCAGAGGATGCAAAGCAGCCCCAGAGCATCACCGAGCCCCACCTGGCTGAACTGTAGACAGTGTTCTTTTCAGCATATGCTTCATTCTTCTTCATCCAGACTGATCCATAGGGCTGAAAAGTTTTGTTTCATCGCTCCACAGAACAGAATCCCAAAACATCTGTGGCTTATTTATATGATTTTGAGCAAATTGGATCCAACTTTTCTTGTGCTTTTCTTGTGGTGTACATCTTCGTCTTGTAGTACTGATATGGTTTAATACGCGCCTTCCTGTACAAGCTGAAACCTGTTGTCTGTTGCCACCAAGTCTTGCTGCAGGTCTTTTGCAGTCACTCGAGGGTTTTTTCTGAACCTGCCTTCTGAGAAATCTGGTTGCAGCCGTTGATAGCTTTCTTTTTCTGCTCTGTCCAGGTAGCGTAATCACGTTTCCTTTAACTTTGAACTTGCAAACTATGCTTCCAACTGAACAAGAACATTTAGTGCCTTCGTTATATTTTTGTATCCTGTTCCTTGTTTGTGAAGGGTGATGATATCTTCTCTTAACTTTTTGGACCATTGTTTTCTACTTGCCATATTTCTAACATGCAGTCAAACGTGACACTCAAAAAACAGTTCAGGTATTTCATGTGTTTAGCTCAAGCACACCTGGTGCAACTAATGAAGCCCTTGATTGCATCAGGTGTGCTTGAGACAACACCTGTTTTTCAAATGTGTGCTGTTTTGAGGGACTCTATTCAGGGGGTTGAATAATTTTGAGACTGCAGAAGTCATTAAAAGTCACATTTTCAGTTGAATTTGGGGAAACCCCTTGAATTATTTGTTGTGTTCTATTTCAATTACATTTGTTTGATTTGTTCATTGCAAACAGCTGAAATTCTGTCAATAAACCTGATTTGCAATGGGGAATAATTTCGTTTACAACTGTATGCATTCTGTGCTATATATGAAAGTAAAATACCATTTCAGGTATTGGTTATGTTTAATGCTTATTGATTGGGCAAAGACACCAACATCCAAAATGTATATGACAAGAAGCTCAGATACTCACATATGCTAACTGGGATCCTTTTTGTTGCTAAATGGAAGCAAATAATAAACAAGTTAAGATGGAAAAGTGCAGAGTATGACTCCAGTTTGAAGGTTCTAGGAATTATTGTAGGAATTGTCTCGACAGCAATTAAATTAATTATTGTGTCTTTGATGTCCAGTGATTGCAAAAGAGTTGTGTTTTGTTTGATAAATGCACACCCACTAAAAATCACAAAGTACATGCCAAAGCACATCTATTATGGACAAAACTGTAAATGAAACCACCACCCATATATATACTGTATAGTAGCATTAATGTACTGCACCATGAAACACTAAACACCCTGTTTAGTGTATCGAAGAGTTTTTATCCAATCACGAAGATGTGACTATTATTCTAATACTGTTATCAAATTCTCAACATTAATGAAGATAAGCAAAAATACTGTCATCATAACAGATAATGTATGAAGTATTAAATGTCAATGGGTTAAATGATAACAAAGTTTGAACTCACAGAGCCGGTGTCTCTCTTCCCTTTGTGTGATGATGCCACAATAGCGAGGTACTGGATAACTTTTTTGGTATTTTCCGTTTTGCCTGCACCTGACTCGCCACTATTAAATATACATAAAGAATGCTGTCATGCTTCACATAATCATTAGCATAATAATTTGCATATCAGACTGGTTTGCAAATATAATGATATTGTGCATATAACTCTATTATTTTATGGCCCATGTGATATTTGAGCAGTCAAACTCAAGCTTGCAAATTCTTGCAAATCTATCTGCTGATCACATTTTTACTGAATGGTGCCTCACATACACAATGGATGGGCTGCCAGTGAAAATGAGTGGATGAGCCTAAATGCTTTACCACTAAAGAACTCGTCTTATTAGGCCTCTAAATATCACAGTAATGGATACAAATTTTAGCTCTCTATGGAGCAAATAACATGTTGGATATTTAGTACTCACGTGCAGAGAATAGACTGGTCCTCACGCTCTGTGGAGAAAAAAACCCCCAGAAACATTTGAACTCAGTACAAGGACAGGGCAAGAAATGCATGAATTGTCACAGTTAAGAACCTGAACGAGATTAACAAGGGGCCAGGCTGTCTAAACACAAACTCCACAATTGTTCACTGAAGGTCCCCACCTCTAAAATCTTACATATTCTAAATTGAGTACAGGGTGAGATTAACTTCAGCTCTTCTTTCCAAAAATAGCTGTTAAAAAATTCAATGAGAAAGGGAAAGGCCCCATGTATGGCAATTTTGATGGCTGTAATCCGCAGCCTGTGAGACGCAGAGCCCGACACACGCTCTCCAATACACAGCTGCCTGAGCTGGACTGAATGACTATAAAACATGAATCATCTTCATTCTTCATTGCTGTGTGCAAATACACAACATAGAAAGCATTACGTTTGGCAAGAAAAACATGATTTTTGTATCTTGGATGAGAGACCAAAATGATTGTTGCTAGTATTAAGCCTGTTCATTTTCCTAACTGTTTGTATTCAGTGAGTTCAGACTGGTGGTCACCTTGCAGCATGTTTCTATAGGCATTATCAGCAACGGAATAGATGTGGGGAGGAACCTCATGACGCTTCTTCCCCTTGTACATCTCAATGATCTTCTCAGAGTAGATGGGCAACATCTTATAGGGGTTCACCACCACACAGAAGAGGCCTGAGTACGTCTGAAGAGTTAACAATAGAAATATCAAATATGTGACCCTGGATCACAAAACCAGTCTTATGTTGCACGGGTATATTTGTGGCAATATCCAACAAAACATTGTATGGGTCAAAATTATAGATTTTTCTTTTATGCCAAAAATCATTAGGATATTAAGTAAATATCATGTTCCATGAAGATATTTTGTAAATTTCCCACCTTAAATATATAAAACATTTATTTTTGTGAATGGATGCAGCACAATCGCCAATAGAAATGGACAACTTTAAAGGAGATTTTCTCAATATTTTGATTTTTCTGCACCCTCAGATTCCAGATTTTCAAATAGTTGTATCTCGGCCAAATATTGTCCTATCCTAACAAACCATACATCAATGGAAAGATTACGTATTCAGCTTTCAGGTGATGTATAAATCTCAATTTTAAAGAAATTAACCATAAGACTGCTTTTGTGGTCCAGGGTCACATATATGTTCAAGATATATGCCAGGAAGCTGCAATATTTTATACATTTTATATAAACTGGTACAAATGTGTTTCATACTATCAGGGGTTTCAATCTTTTTGAAAGGGACCCCCACATATGAAATTATAAAGGCACCTACTGCATATATGGTCATGTATAAAGACTCATATGCTCCCGTTTGGGGTCAGTATGATTTGTTAAAGAAATTCATTATTTTATTTGATCAAAAGTTAAGTAAAGATAAAGAAATGCTACAAAAGATTTCTATTTAATTAAATGCTGTTCATTTCAACTTTCTATTTATCAAAGAATCCTGAAAAAATATATATCACGGTTTCCACAAAATATGGAGCAACTCTACTGTTTTCAACATTCATAATAATAAGAAATGTTTACTGAGCACCAAATCTGTTTATTAGAATGATTTCTGAAGGATCATGTGACACTGAAGACAGGTAACCATTTATTAAAATATATCAAATCTGGATATTTTGTATTAAAATATTTACTTATTGCACTGTTAAATGTATTAACATAAAGAGAAACATTAAATTAGATTTGTCTAAAGCTCTTCACTGATGTTTTCTGCAAACGCCCTCACTTGTACCCTATTTTGAAAACACTTATGACAAAGATACGATCAAGAATAAAAACTTGTGCGGTTTCTACCAACTGAATAAGGTGAAGTTTGAATGCACTTACATAAATGAGACCTGAGAAATACCTCTCCCTGAGGTTGTGCAGCACTGAGGCCTCATTCAAGCAGGTCAGTGCAGCCATGTCTTCAACCTTGTTGAACTTTGGTGGATTCATTTTCTGGATGTCATCTTTTTTGACGGTCACCTTCCGTCCATTGTCGAGCTCAACCACCACCTCATTCTCAGTCTCTTCTTTGATGCTGGCTGACTGAAAACCTTCCTTTTCTGAAGGTATCCACACCATCTTTTTGGTCGACCAATCGGCCTGGGCGACCCCAGTGTTTTTGAATTCATTGTCAAGGAACAGGAACTTGCTGCTGTCTTCGTTGTCTGGTTGCATGGTCACTTTGAAGTATTTCTGTAAGTTATTCTGTGAAGTAATAAGAACAGTGTTTTATCTGTCTGTATTGGCTCCTTTGACACTGTGATGGATGTGCAAACATAGCCTCATTTTATAGGCAAACCACACAGCCATATCTTTGCCACTCACGGTCCACTTGTTCTATACAGCTATAAAGGTGATAATAAATGCCCCATGATCATCCCTTATATGGAGTGTGTCCAGTAAAAGCTTCCTCACACACCATTGACATACTAGTGTCAATTTATATTAGCCGTTTTGTATTTAGGTATCTGATCAGCATGACAAATTTTCAGGTCATTTTACAGTCAGTACGTCAAAGACATTTATAATCTTCTTAGAACATATTTATACTCTTAAATCTAATAAAATTATGGATGTTCTACTGATCTCTGCAATTTTCAATAACCCAAACTTTATAAACATTACAAAACTCTTTTTCTCTTTTCTAATTTCTACTGTTCCAATCTGCCAACTTAAAATATGGCAAATGTAAAATTGTACTGATCAATAAAAAAAGATGCCTTTCTTTTTTGAAGATAAAGTAAAAGATGAATAAAACTAAATACACAGTATGTAATATATATTCACACATATAAAATAAATTGATACTTACATGCTATGGTAACCTCTTCTTGGTTTTGCAGTGTCGGAGTATGCATAGAACAGTATCCAAAAAATGAGTTCCTTGGATGAACTTTATTAATTTTGGAGTCTTAATTTATGGACAGCCTTAGCTTTGGTGGGTGGAGCAAGTCATTTGGACCATCCTACAGCTGAATTTATCTGAATAAACTATATGAGCTATTGGCCTATGCAAATCATGAGGCTTTTCCTCTGAAAGGCATATTCTTTAAAGGTCATTAAACACTAAATGACTATCTGCCTCTGTCAAAGTGCCTTCACTGAAGTCATTATTAAACATTTCTGTTTAACCTGGTGAGTATACCTGGTAATTGTAGCGCTTATCCAATGGACAAAGTCAGCCATAAAACTCATCAAGGTCATGTTTATAATTGGTATATTATGGTTCAATTTCATAACTCAAACAGTTTCTTTGACCCATAGTTGTCTAGAATGGCAAGCCGTTTTAACATTTAAACCCGAACACTTACCAGTATATATTTTTAAAGGGATAGTTCACTTTGAAATTAAATTTTGGTATGTTTTAGCTTACCTCAAGGGCATCCAAGATGTACAACATTTCGTTCCAATGAACTGCCGTTGTAACATACCATCTTAAACTTCAAAAGACAGAACAAAATCATTGTAAAGAGGTAGGGTACCCTTCGTTGAGTTTTGTCAGTGATTATATTTAAGTACCAACCAAGTCACATCAAAGGTGTCCACCCTCCAAGCAAAAACACACCACATTTACATATCAGTTCAATCGTTTGTATGACAGAAAACCTGAGTTTCCAACGCAGCTTGTCACAAGTCCAGCGTTCTCAAAGTCAATGATGGCCCGATGAGTTCAGTCAATTAATATCCACAAGAAGTTCCACAGGTTTAGGCAGTTCGAAGACGACAAACCCAGTTAATAAACCAAGGCGACTTCTATTGTATATATCTATACCCGCCCGCGCTCTCAGATCACTTGAACGTGGCTGTGTACAAGAGGTAAAAACGATATAAATACTGTTCGTTTTCTCACACAAACCGCTCGTTTCGTGTCTTAGGCCATCAATGTGTACTTACGATGGGGAATTGTTTAATTTGGACGACGGGGAATTGTTTTAATTTGGACTCTGTGCATGCTCTTTGAGGTGGTGACCATCGACCTGCATTATATGACTGACAGACAAGAACGGTTTGACCTAAAAATATCAAAATTTAAACTACTGCGGAAAAAAAGACACCTACATCTTGGATGGCCTTGAGGTAAGCTAAAACATTCCAAAATTTTATTTCAAAGTGAACTATCCCTTTAAGGTGCGTTCATTCAAAATTACCATAAATACGAGATTCCGACTAGTAAAAATTTTTAAAAACTTGTAAACTCTGAATTTTCTGAGAGCTCTGACTTGTATCATGTGATCGCTGTACCATTTGACCTCTGTATATTCATTTTATAGTTGATAGTGTTGCCATAAACACATAATTCCGAGAATGTGGACAGCTTCATCAAGTCCAAGTAGGACGTCACAGTATTACGACATGCGGTGAAGGCAGCATAGTAGGTTCAGGATATCCTTTGTCTAGAAATTACTTGTAACAAATTTAGGCCTACTATTTTTTTTATCTAGTCAAGTATAATCAAATAGACTATATAGTCACTATTGGAATAAGGATCAAATAACTATTTAGCCTATCTAGTATCAGCCGCTGTTTAAATAGGACAGAACACATTTGAGTTAACCTTACCCAGCAGGTTGATTAAATTAGTTCATTTTTTACAAAGAATACTATTTTTTTCTTGCCATATTTTACGGTGACTCCTGTTACGTCAGTTATTAAATTGCTAAAGTAACAGCGCCCTCTATGCTTCAACTCACATATCACAGTTCCATACAGGTCCCTATCATCACCATAACACACAGCAGTGGTTATGAAACGGAGGCAGTGTAAACCCAGCACGCTATAACAGATCCTTCCTGCGGCGAATGGGTATTGATAGTTTCTGCAGTTTGGACGGTTCTGATCCGTTTTGGGTAAGTAAATAAACAGTTCTACCGTCATGAACTATGTTTTACCGACGATATTGTTTTCAACAGATTGCCTAGGTTTGCCGGGTTTGGGTTCCACAGCATGAGACCCTGGCTGTGTCTCAAAACATAGCGAACTGTCTACATAGACAGCATTTTTTGTGCGTCTTAGGCGCGTTTGAACGACCGTTTCGAGGGCCAGATCATTTCTGGACATCAAATGCGCTCGTGAAGAGTTCACTTCGGATTGAATGCGCCTATAATGCCGAATAATGCTGTCAAGGTAGTAGGCACTAGGCAGCTCACTGGGGTTTGAGACGCAGCCACTGTTGCTAAGCTAACCGGTTAGCCACACAGCAAACTACCATACGCATAACTCTCCGGAGGCTTCCATTCTGTAGTGTTGATATTCCTCTATGACAATCTAACCGTCGCATATAAGAGCGATTTATAACACTGACACCTGCTCAATATCTTTATCGCCATGTGATTGAATTTGAAGAGTTGACTTGTCACTGCTCTGACTTGTTTTTTTTTTTTTAGCTTATTCCTCTCATACCAGAGAGTATCCTTTTAAATAACGTTAGAGAACTTGTGTCATTATTTGTCATATTTATAAATAATTAAGCTTTTTTTTTGTGTTCCAGTTTGTGGAAGGTCTGACTGGTCAGTGGATTAACATTAACAGTATTAATTGTAGTCTGACAGGTTTAGACAGTCAAGTTTGTCCTTCGCGATCAGAGGGCCAAAACATGAAATAATAAATCACTCTGACAGATAACATGCATGCCAAGAAAGCGTGTTGCTTCTTTTGAAATGCTCTCAGCTGTTATGTTTACAAAGTCCTTTGTTTGCCCAAGGATTTAATGCAATGAAAGATTTCCAAGTTTGTAAATGTATTACAACTTGTATTAAAATGTATTAAAACTATTTAAGTCATAGGGCGAAATAGTAATACTAGAGGAAAGATAACTACATATTTTACACACAAATTAAAGAATTTTAGAAAGAAATGATCACAACCATATTATGACATTATTTTAATGGCAAGTCAGCACATTTGAACTCTTGTTTTGTTTTACGTACAGCCCCCCCCCCCCCCCCCCTCCCCTCATTTTTGCATTTCATAAGTTACATTTTTTTTTTTTTTTTTTTTTCCATAATTGAAAAAATAATAATAGTACAAATAATACTGCCATGTGGTATTTAAATAATTTACAACTTAAATAACATTATAATTTTTATTTTATTATTAATTTTTCACATTTTCCCTTGTCATAGTACTAGGAAATTGAGGGGGAAATGTGTTCAAGTGTAGCTTTTTTGTTTTGCTTATTGTTTTTTCCATTATTTATTCAGTAAAATTAACCATCTTTTTACTGTAATTTAAGTGCATCAAATACCATGACAAACACAATAAAAAAAAAAATCTATATTTTTAAATTATATTTTATATGTTTTTTGTTCAGTTCTTATTAAAGTATATTTATGTAGCTTTTTTTTGTTATACTTTCTGGAATAACTTTGCTATAATTCAATACATTCAAATATATTATCATTTACTTTAATCAAAAATATGTTTTTTCCTGGTTACAGTAATGTGAATTTGGGGGTGAAATATGTTCTTGACAGGTTTTGAAAGATTCACATGATTGCTGTCATTACAGATGATGATGGCAATGCTGTTCAAATGCATTTAGTTCAATAGCTCAAATGTCAAGAAAATCACATTTCATGTCCTGTTCTTGAGAATTTTGCAGAGTAGTAGCCTTTTATTTATTGATCTATTATTCTCTTGCACATATTGATCTATTTTTCCTCCTCAGAGACAGGTTTATGGGAAGAGATGCTCCCTACAGAGAACAAGATTAGATTTTCTTTGTTTGAAAAGGTTCAGTACATTTTTTTAGGCATGTTTTGGATGTCACTTCTTAAAGGAGACTTTTTTTGTCAAGAGGCTGAAGACTTTCCTCCCTGCTCTATTGCGCAGAAAAGATCCTTGACTTTGGTTCTCTGAAAGATCTGCTCAAGAGTTCTGGAGTGTTTGTTACTTGCACACATCATTGGGTCTTTGTGTGCTTTACCATTCGGCCAAGAGCTCTTTGCCTACTCTAGTTGTTACTTTGTTTCTAAGTTTCGTCCAAAGAATCTCCAAAATGTAGAATAGAATGAAACCCCCCCCTTTATCCTCTCATGTTTTCAGGATTGGAACCGGACATGGCAAACACACAATCCAGACCTGACACCATGTTTCCAGAACACACTGCTGGTTTGGATACCCTGCCTCTACCTCTGGCTGTTTGCACCGTTCTACATCCTATACATCAAAAGCCATGACCGTGGATACATATGCATGACCCACTTCAACAGAGCCAAAACAGTGAGTTTTAACAAACAGGATTCCAGTACAACAGTAAACAACTTGCTTTTATCTAGCAGCGTGCTCTATGACTGAGCTGTTTGAAGGTCATGTGACTCTCCTCCAACAGGTTATTGGGTTCACCCTATGGCTTATCTGCTGGGCAGATGTTTTCTACTCTTTCTGGGAAAGAAGCTGTGGGGCTACAATAGCCCCAGTCTACCTAGTCAGCCCCACAATGCTTGGCATTACAATGGTGAGATCCATATCCTTTTATTTTTCATATATATATATATATATATATATATATATATATATATATATATATATATATATATATATTAGGGCTGTCGAAGTTAACGCGTTAACGCAAAATCACATTAACGGCACTCATTTTTTTAACGCGCGATTAACGCAGCGCGTATTTTCTGTTTGACCCGTGGTCCAACCCCTAGTTGGAGAATTGGAGATACACAGTGTTGCCAACTTAGCGACATTGCAGACCCCTTTAGCGATTTGTTCCCTTCAACAAAGCGCCCAAACCTTATTTAGTTTCTGAGAATCTACCGGTACCGCCGGTACTGCTCTCTCAGCACGCGCGCGCACCTCTCGCTCTCTCTCGCTCTCTCTCTCGCTCTCTCTGCGTCTCGCGCGGAGGAGCAGCGCTTTAATTCAGTTAAGCACAGATATTATGTTGCTTCACTAATTTTACAAGTATAGCCGAAATCAGAGCACAGATATTGTCTTTATCTTATGTGAATTTGATTTCACCAGACGACGGCTCGATTATCAGAATTGTTGTGCAGATTAACTTAACATCTTGGAAGGGAGAGCTGGTTATGTCTTAATGGGTCGCGTTTCAGTCACCATTTCAAATTCATTCCGTTGTTTGACAACAGAAACAGTAAAATATACCAATGAAAACAGTTTTATTGAGAATTTAGCTTCATCAAAATGGGCACAGAGAGAGACAAACTACAATGTAATAATAAATAATAAATGTACATTTAGCATTTTCAGAAGAGCTGCCCTGTCATGCAAAATCTAAACATGTTTGTGTTAGTAAATTGCTCAGTGCAAAGAAAGAGAAGTAATGGTAACCTGGCATTTTTTTGTTCTTTCTACATGTGTCTAATAGACATGAACAAGTTCTTTGAAAAACATCTATGACCTTTGAAACATGTCTCGTCCTTATGCTCTATATTGACTATGGTTTCAATAATAAACATACATTTGCATAAAGCATCTATATTTATCCATGCCCACGTTGATTAGAGTATTACAAACTTGAAAAGTATTAATTTAAGGTACATTTAGAACAAATAAAAAAAAGTGCCATTAAATGCGATTAATCGCGAGTTAACTCATGACAATCATGCGATTAATCGCGATTAAATCGATTGACAGCCCTAATATATATATATGTATATATATATTGAATTACACTACTTTGCTTGTAATTTACTCTTTGCTTTGCATTTATTTCATATTCAAATGACATGAATGTGTTCCTCTTTTTTTGCCTCAATGAATTTTATTTGCCTGATGTTTACAAAGTTGAAGTGTTGTGTAATTGAATGTGTTGTTATATGTTTTAGTTGCTGGCTACGTTCTTGATCCAGTATGAGCGGATGAAGGGGGTCCAGTCCTCGGGGGTGATGCTCAATTTTTGGCTGATCGCCATAGTGTGCGCTACAGTCACCTTTCGCTCCAAGATCCTGCTTGCATTGAATGAAGTAAATATGACTTTTGTGTTAAAACTGACAGTTTCTGCAGTCAGTCCACATTCATATGTGATATGTCAGATTTTTTTGGTAGTAGTTTCTTTTGTCATTCGAAATACAGTATGTGTTGCATATGTAATATCACACAAATTGCGTAGCGTCTGAATACACTCATTTTGGTTAATTCTATCCTCATAAATTTCCTCATGTGATGTTCACTATGTCAAGAATTGTGCATGAGTGAATGAATCAGCAGTTTTGAGTCCAGAATATTCACAAATGTGTAAATGTGTTGCTTATGATCTCTCATGTGTCATATGGGTTCTGCACCACAGCAGAGGCCACATTTCCTGTTTCTTCCTACACTGACAACTAACTACTCATCAGTTTCTGTAGAAGAAAGTCTCTCAGTATTACGCTGACTGTTACATCATTACTATAGCAACCAACACATAATTAATGATATACAGGATGTTGAATAAACTGGACAAATGGATCATAGTTCACCAATTTAAAAACCAAATCAGATTTGTCTGTAATGCGAGCAAAGCCTTAAAGTGTTGTTTGATCCAACAGTCTTTCTTTTCAGCCTGCCAGTGTGGATGTGTTCAAATATACCACATTCTACATATATTACACCATGCTGCTCATCTCTCTGATCCTGGCCTGCTTCTCCGACCAGCCTCCGCTCTTTTCACAGGCTGTCAAAGATTCGGTTTGTGAACTTTACTTAATGAAGGTAAAGGAATGCTTCATTATATGGATGTTGAATAGATGGCCAATACTGTGAATGTTTGTGTACAGAATCCATGTCCAGAGTTGGGAGCTTCGTTCCTGTCCAAAATCACTTTCTGGTGGATCACAGGGTAAATAAATAAAAATAATAACAAACAAATTACTGCGCTTCTAGAATTGCCTAGTGGGTAGTGCATTGCCTCTGACGCATGGAGGTATCTAGAAGTTGTAGTCTGACTCATGTAATTACTTGATCCCATTTGTCCTATAATTTTCTGTATTATTATTCTAGTATTATCTTTATCAGAAAATAATTTTTTCTGAGTATCCTTTTTGAAGGATCGTTCATTTTGCTGATGTTTTAAAGGGTTAGTTCACCCCCAAAAAATGGCTGTATTTAATTACTCACCCTCATGTCGTTCCAAACCCATAAGACCTTCGTTCATCTTCGGAACACAACTAATGAAGATATTTTTGATGAAATCCGAGAGATTTCTTGACCCTCCATAGACTGCAATGTTATTACCACTTTCAAGGCCCAGAAAGGTAGTAAAGACATAGTTAAAATAGTTAATGTGACTACAGTGGTTCGACCTTAATGTTATGAAGCGACGTGAATATTTTTTGTGCGCCAAAAAACAAACAAAAATAACGACTTTATTCAACAATTTTTTCCGTGTCAGTATCTGACGCTGTTCACGTTGTAAACACAGTATAGCTCTTCTGGGTTCTACGTCAGAACGCTGGCTCAGTATTAGCTGGCTCCCTCGTCAGCATCACACACGTGTGTCATGGTGCTCACGTGAACAGCGTCAGACACTAACACAGAAGAAAAGAAATTAGAAATTAAGTAGTTATTTTTTGGGGGGTTTGTGCACAAAAAGTATTCTCGTCACTTCATAACATTAAGGTCGAACCACTGTAGTCACATGGACTATTTTAACAATGTCTTTACTACCTTTCTGGGCCTTGAAAGTGGCAATTACGTCGCAGTCTATGGGGGGGTCAGAATGCTCTTGGATTTCATTAAAATGTTCCGAAGATGAACGAAGGTCTCACGGGTTTGGAACGAAATGAGGGTGAGTAATTAATGACAGAAATAATTTTTTTGGGTGAACCAACCCTTTAAGCTTGTATTCAAGCTGGATGTTGTTTCTTGATAGTTAATTCATGTCCCATACTTTTCCTCACAGATTGATGGTGAAAGGTTATAAAAGGCCTCTGGAGGAGAAGGATCTGTGGTCGCTCAACGTGGAGGATAAATCTCAGAGAGTTGTGCCACAGCTAGTGCGGCGCTGGGACCAAGAATGCAGCAAGGTCAAAAGGTTAGACTCAAGGAGTTACTTTTTTTTGTATTACCTCCTCAAGGGGGTACTTTTTAAATGAAGTGTGTGGGTTTGCTGCTCAAATTACTAATCATGTGGTTTGTTTATGGTTTTTGTGCTAGGCCAGTAGATAAGACACTCTACTCCCCAAAACGAGCAGCAAGGGGAGAAAAGAAGGATGGACAACCAATAGAAGAGTCTGAGATTTTGCTTGCGAAAACCTTTCTGAA
Source organism: Leuciscus leuciscus (assembly GCF_965113295.1). NCBI lineage: Eukaryota > Metazoa > Chordata > Actinopteri > Cypriniformes > Leuciscidae > Leuciscus > Leuciscus leuciscus. The sequence continues at coordinate 48,539,996 of NC_138725.1, read as the reverse complement.
AACTGGTGATCCGTCCCTCTTCTGTGCTCTCTGCCGAACCTTTGGACCCTACTTTCTTGTCAGCTCTATTTATAAGATTATTCATGACATCCTGATGTTTGTTGGACCAGAGATTCTCAGGTATGAATCTACAGCATCAAAATTAGCTATTTATGTTTTCCAGGTGTAATTATTCCCATCTGTGTTGTGTTCAGGAACAATAGTACTCTGCAGGGGAAAGTGCAAGCCTTCCCCCTGTGTTTTCACAGTCATGTGGTTAGAAATTACTTTAACTCTGTGGGAACGACACAGTCAAAACAACAGCTGTGGCTCTTAAAAAGAGCTCCAGTGAAGAGTTAGTTTTGGCATGCTGGAAGTCGTGCCATCAGATTGTGCACTGGACCATGTTCAAATCCTCTCTAATCTTCTTAATATATCACCTGAACTCTCGGCATTAAGCCTTTAACCAGTTTGCCCACTTTCCTCACTTTCTTTTCGCTTGAATCCAGAAGAACTGCATTCTGCTGCATGAAACATAATTGACGTATCATTTTTTATTCACGTGAGTTCTGTCTTTTGTATCTTAGGCTGCTTATCCAGTTTGTGAATGATTCAAGTGCCCCTACTTGGCTTGGCTACTTCTACACCACCCTGCTGTTCGTTTGTACCTGTTTTCAAACCCTCATTCTGCAAAAATATTTTCACGTTTGCTTTGTGACTGGCATGAGGTTACGTACGGCCATCGTTGGTGCCGTATATAGGAAAGTAAGTGGACTCTTATTTGATAAAATGTGCATAACATGGTGTAATAAGGTGTTTATGCACATTTGGTGTGTATTTGTTACATCCCATTTTGACTTCAAATAATGCATTGTCCAATGTGAATGTGTCATACTTTAACTCTCAGAACACACAACATTTTATTTATTGAAATAATAAAAAATAAATGCAATACAAAATCTCACTTTTAAATTGCATATACACTGCAGTTCAGAAGTTTGGGATTGGCAAGATTTTTTTTTTATGTTTTTGAAATAAGTCTCTTATGCTCACCAAGGCTGCATTTATTTGAACAAAAATACATTAAACAATTTATGCCTGTGATACAAAGCTGAATTTTCAGCATCATTACTCCAGTCTTCAGTGTCACATGATCCTTCAGAAATCATTCTAATATGATGATTTGCTGCTCAAGAAACATTTATTATTAATCATTTTAAAAACATTTGTGCTGCTTAATATTTTTGTGGATAATTTTTTTTCAGGATTCTTTGGTAAATAGAAAATTCTAAACAGCATTTATTTGAGTTAGAAATTGTTTATAACACCATTAACGTCTATAATGTTACTTTTGATCAATTCAGTGCATCTTTGCTGAATAAAATTCCTTTTTAATGGTAGTGTAGATTTATAATGTTTTCCTTCGTTTTGTCTAGGCCTTGGTTATTACCAATGCTGCCCGTCGAACATCCACGGTCGGAGAGATAGTGAATCTGATGTCTGTAGATGCACAGCGGTTTATGGACCTCATCACCTATATCAACATGATTTGGTCGGCACCTTTGCAGGTTATCCTGGCCCTGTACTTCTTGTGGCAGGTATGTGCCCAAACAAAGGGGTATTGGCATGTTTAATTTGTGTGCTCATTTCATTAAACATCAGTAATACCTGTTTTTTTTTTTTGCTCTTTTTTTTTATTATTAGAATCTGGGTCCTTCTGTGCTTGCTGGTGTTGCTGTGATGGTGCTGATGGTTCCCATAAATGCAGTCATTGCCATGAAAACTAAAACCTACCAGGTTTTTAACCTCTTTTCCTGCTCAGCAGGTTCATTTGCTTCCATTTCATTAATCAAATCATCATTGTTTAATCTGATACACTCACCCACAGGTTGCCCAAATGAAAAGCAAAGACAATAGGATCAAGCTTATGAACGAGGTGCTAAATGGCATTAAAGTACTTAAACTCTACGCATGGGAACTGGCGTTCAAAGACAAAGTGTCTGCCATCCGGGAGAGTGAATTGCAGGTGCTGAAGAAGACCGCTTACCTTGGTGCCGTGTCCACCTTTACTTGGGTCTGCGCACCATTTTTGGTAGGTGGTGCCTTTGAGTGAATCATTTGACCAGACTTCCAATCTTACATGGGCTCTTTCATTATGCCCATTGTTTTTGATGCTACCTTATGGTTGTAAGACATTCACTCATGTGATCTTGTTTCTTTCACAAAGGTTGCCCTCTCTACATTCGCAGTATACGTGTTAGTGGATGAAAATAATATTCTGGATGCGCAGAAGGCGTTTGTTTCTCTGGCTCTGTTCAACATCCTGCGCTTCCCTCTTAATATGTTGCCCATGGTCATCAGCAGCATGGTGCAGGTATTCCTGTCTTTCTCCTTCTTTCTCTCTCTGTTTCTCTGTTTTTTTTTAAAGCTGCATGTAAACCTTATAATAAGAATGTGGTTTATGTTATGAGAACTCAAAAGGTTTTGGACCCCGAACACAGTGCACTTGTGATCTTCTCAAGCAAGACCCAGGAAATCGTTGTCTGCCTAATTTTGAATTATGACCACAAAATCTATTGTTTCTGTAGGCCAGTGTGTCTTTGAAACGTCTGCGTGTATTTCTGTCCCATGAAGAGTTGGATGAAGACAGTGTGGAGCGGCCAGCCATCACTGGATGTAAGTTCAGTGATTCACAAGCAGTTCAAATCTACAAAAGACCCAATGTGCTGTGTCCTGTGTTGTGCTTTTTCTAGGATGCTGTGCATGTTTGACTCTCAAAGCTCTGCAGTCCCCAAACTGTTTCAACCGACAGGGGGGGGAAAGGATTGTATGAGAGAGTAGCACAGTTGTTCGATGAATCTGTGGGTTTAAAGTCATCTCATGTGTTTTGATGTTCACTTAAGAGACTTCATTGTTGTTTCCTGCTCATTCAGCTCCTGACTGCATTAGGATTGCGGACGGAGCTTTCAGCTGGTCTAAAGGCGACCCCCCTACTTTGAAGAGGTAACATCATTTTGCAAGTACTATATGGTACAATGAATAGCATCTTGTTCAATGTTATAGAGTACTAGGGATGGGAATTGAATTAGATTTTTTTAAATCCTGCTTCCGATAAACGATTCCATGAATTTTTTTATTTATTATTTTCGAAGAAGCACCACCCTCCCTCCACAATTAGTCCTAACTAAACAAATACAATACTTTTTTATACTATTTGTTACAATAAAGAACTGTTAACATAATAATGTCATGAAATTCATTTGATTTTGGTTCTTTTTATCTGGTTCTCAATTCCCAGCCCTGTGTAGTACTTTACATAAATGTAGTTATACTATATTCAATGCATCAAAATGACTTTTAGCATTGACTTGAATATTGCGGTTACATAGAGCAGAACTGGTGAAACGGGCTTCTGAGGACATGACAGGCAAGTACATGTGCATGAACCCCGATACAGGAGAGCGTCAATCGCCAGAGGAATTGTAATCTGGTGAATCTCATCGATATTAATGAGAATGATGAAATTTGGGTTGCCGAATTCCTTTTAATTTTAGCTTGATTTCTACCTCATCTACTTCAAATCATGCAATAAACGGTTTTAATTTGTCTTGCATTATTGTTCACTGTAAATTCAGTTGTTAATATCAGTACACTAAAGGATTTGCCCATAATCTTCAATCAACAATGAAGTGAATTAAGAAATCCTAATGAATGAATGAAACTCCTTTATACCGTTTTGACACAATGCCGCCTGTGTCCACATGATGTTTGAACTGTTTGTTGTTCATTGTATCTGCTCTTGTGTCAGCGTGTCTCTCTCTCTCTCTCTCTTCAGGATTAATGTGCGTATCCCTGAGGGGGCGCTGGTTGCTGTGGTAGGGCATGTGGGTTCGGGGAAATCCTCTCTGCTTTCAGCTTTGCTGGGGGAGATGGAGAAGCAAGAAGGAAATGTGTCAATCAAGGTACAGACTCAAGCTACATATCTGAAAACAGTGGCTCTTTTAAATATATAGTGCAATGTTGTATTCAAGTTTAACAGAATATACACTGGGGCTCAAACATTTGAGACCCCTAGGAAAAATGCTGTCTGTATGTATTAAATGTAATTTACTATATATTACATATATTAATGTTTTATATTAAATATATGATCATAAAATATTTCATAATATTTTACTACGTCATTACATTAAATTAGCTTCACATAAATGTAATGAAAGTTGAAGTTGAATTTCATAATGTCTCAGTATTTGATTTCTTCCCTTTTAATGACGGCAGCACTTGAGCTGCATAAACTCCACATGATTTGAAAATGATCCAAAAAGCATCTTAAGCTTCAATGGAAACAAGAACATCTGACCGTCACATAAATCAATGTCCCAAATATACTTATTTGATTTAGAATGGTTCAGAATCTGAAATACTTGTTATTCATTGAATGTCATACATTTCTTTGTTTTGATTTCTTAAAGACAATGTCTTAATGACATTTAAGGTTTAAATAAAAGATAAGAGCCAAGGCTTTTGGAACCCTCTGTGTATTTGGATAACTGTAATAATGGGATAATAAAGAGACGCATTGAGTGTCTGACTGTGTTTTTCAGGGCTCTGTGGCTTACGTGCCTCAGCAAGCATGGATCCAGAATGCCACCCTCAAAGACAACATCTTGTTTGGACGGGAAACCAAAGACAGCTGGTACCAGAAAGTGGTGGAGGCCTGTGCTCTCCTACCTGACCTGGAGGTCCTACCTGGAGGAGACGATACGGAGATTGGAGAGAAGGTAAACAGATTTTAGAATGATTCTTACATTTTCTCTTAACCAATTATAATAGAAAAGTGATCGAAGCTACATACCATCAAAGGCTGATTTTAATGCAACAGTCAAGATTCTATAGACAATACATGCATGCACGTTTAAGTGTTCGTTTTATTACACCTCTTCTTCATCTTCTAAATTTAAATTACAACACATCATTTATAGGTCATTTTATCCACCTTATTCCAGACGAGCTTACCGCATTTTGAATTATGGGTGGAACTTCCATTCAAAAAGACTGAAACGAATCATTTTAAATCATAAGGTTGCCCTACAAATAAAGCTGATCCGTCAGTTTTCCTACATGATTTATTTTCAGACATCATGAGAATAACACTTAGCATTTTAACATGACATGTTCTAACAAGAATATTGGCAATAGCTCTTTTCAGTCACTGCATTCTTTTCCTCATGATTCTTTTTTTTTTTTGCATTCCACTGTAATATGTAATGAATGAAAAATGACAACATCTACTGCACATTTGTGACCCTGGATCACAAAACCAGTCTTAAGTCGCACGGGTATATTTGTGGCAATAGCCAACAATACATAGTATGGCTCAAAATTATCGATTTTTCTTTTATGCCAAAAATCATTAGGATATTAAGTAAAGATCATGTTCCATGAAGATATTTTGTAAATTTCCCACCTTAAATATATCAAAAATATATTTTTGTGAGTGGATGCAGCACTATCGCCAATAGAAATGCACAACTTTAAAGGCGATTTTTTTTTTTTTTTTTTTTTTTTTCTGCACCCTCAGATTCCAGATTTTCAAATAGTTGTATCTCGGCCATATATTGTCCTATCCTAACAAACCATACATCAATGGAAAGATTATGTATTCAGCTTTCAGATGATGTATAAATCTCAATTTAAAAAAAATTACCCATAAGACTGGTTTTGTGGTCCATGGTCACATTTGTGGTCTGTTCTCCCGATTTAATTTACGATATATCCCATTAATAATTCACTGGAATGCACAAAGAATCTCTAGTTTTTCTCCTCAAATCCTCACGTCTCTTTCCAGGTTTGTTTTCACAGGTAAATGCAATTTATTATCTGTCAAAATGACGGAAATCACTTTGAAATAGATTCACGCAATGCTGAATTTAATGAACATTTTTAATTAAGGCAACGTATGTTTCATAATACAGATATATATTACTACAGTGATATTTAACCCGTCCGGTATTGCTGTGGAAAGAATCGCGCTTTTGGGATTATTCATGGTCTGTTGAAAGTACCTTGTTGATGCCTGTTGAAACATTTTTCGCGCAAAGGTCATTTTCTTCCTGCATCGAGCCAGAAATCTCCAGTTCAGTAGCACTTACATATCCGGTAACATTTTATTCCTAAAAACATTGTGAACATTGTGCCTGTTGACAGTATTTTCTGATTTATGGAGTGATAAAAATGGACATTCAAAATCCAAAACTTTGACTTCTAATATTTCAGCAAAATGAAACAAGAATTTTAAACCTGGCTTTATACAAAACTCAGATTTCTATACTAGAAATATATGCAAATTAGTGCATATTTATTTAGATAATGCATCATATGCATATTAAAACAGAAAATTTCATAAAACTTGGAAAACAAAACAATTGTCTTAATGTATTGCGATTAATGAATTGGGCAGTATGGTGATTTCTTTAATTAACATTTTTACCCTATTCACCTGTGGTGTCTTGCCTTAAAAATATAATAACAGATAATTAGGGTTAATCATGTGACACTGTGATCTTAGGGTGTAAATCTGTCTGGAGGCCAGAAACAGCGGGTGAGTGTGGCCAGGGCTGTGTACTGCAACTGTGCTGTGTATCTGATGGATGACCCGCTCTCCGCCGTGGACGCTCATGTAGGAAAACACATCTTTGAGAAGGTCATCGGACCTCAGGGCTTGCTACAGGGCAGAGTAAGGCCATTTCCCATGCATTATCCAAATATGTATACATCTCTTATAGACATTTCACATCACGCATGGTGCTGTTTTCAGACTCGGGTTCTGGTGACCCACGGGCTGAGCTTCCTGCCCCAGGCTGACCTGATCCTAGTGATGGTGGATGGAGAAATCACAGAGATGGGCTCTTATGCCGAGCTTTTGAGCAGACAGGGCGCCTTCGCTGAGTTCCTGCATATCTACTCCAACAAAGAGCAGGAGGAGGAGTCGTCGTCAGGGGGAGGTGAGGCTGGCCTCCTCATGTCTGAACTTTTATGCTTTCATGCATCTGTCCTTTCACAAAACCATTTCCTCTGAATGATTACCATTGTTCACATTGCGTGTGATCTTTCCCCCCCCTAAGTAATCCATGTCTACAGATAAATCTCTTTTTGTCTGTGTGTGTATATATGTCTTCATCTCCTTGTGTTCCTATTTTTTGTGTCCCCTCTGTCGGCTCTTCAGAAGAGGGAGGGGAGGCAGAGGACGAAAAAGGGAAATCTGAAGGTTTGAGGGTGTAATTGGTCCCCGGGCCATATAAATTGAATAGGTTTGCACGTACTGCATGTTAGAGTAGGGCTTATTATGCAGGTCTGAAATATTTGAGGTTTAAACTGAGTTAGATTCCTTAGTACTTTCCAACTTCATTACCATTGGATTATAGCTCACAATCATTACATATTTGATTGAAAATAGAGGAAAAAACAGCAATATTGTGAGATAGTATTACAATTTTAAATGAATATTTTCTATTTTAATATATTTTAAAATCTAATTCATTCCTGTGATGGCGAATTTACAAAGCTGAATTAACATCCGTCAGAAATCGTTCTAATACGCTGGTTTGTTGCTCAAGAAACATTTCTTATTATTATCAATGTTGAAAACAGTTGTGTGTCTTAATATTTTTGTGGAAAGTATGATAATGTATTTTTCGATGAATAGAATTAGAAATATGTAATTCTGTACTATCATTTTTGATATATTTAATGTGTCCTTGCTGAATAAAAGTATTAGTTTCTTTATAATCTTTCTGACCCCGAACATTTATACATTTGTATTTTAACATCAAAAGACATTTAATTCAGCATCGTATTGCCTTCACATGCTGCTTTTAATGAAATGTTCGGAAGTAATTTAAATATATAAAATACAAAGTATATGAGTTACTATATTTGATGCACACGATATTTGTAAATAAGCTCATTTCATTTCAGACACACAGGGAAAGGTCTTATAGTATGTGTAGGACATTTACACTCATCACTCTGCTAGAATGGAGCACTGTGAATGTGCTTCAACCTTTGACCTTCACCAGTCTTGTGTCTGTCTTGTGTCTGAGATGCTCGGCACTGTTACAGCGCAACCTGCTGGTGATTCTTCTAACTGTGACCCACACCTCTGAGCCTAAAAACATTGCTTTAGCATTTGTGTTTTTGTTAGACTGTCTCTCGTTTCAACTGGCCTTAGAGGTGTGGTTGCTTAGAAGCAAACTATTATAGTCTTTTACTGCTATTTTAAATATAGACGTTTGTACTCAAGGGCACACTGATGCTCTAGTTGCTGCTTGATTACAAAAATTCTTGCAAACAATTGTGTTGTTGCATAGGCGTCAATTACATGACTTATAGATAATAGTGAGAAAGGTTGAGTTCTGTTAGTGGTATAGGTATGGACATGGAATGGCATGAAGCATGCAGGAAGATGTATGTAATTCTATCTGATTTAGTCAATATTTTCTCATCCACAGATGCAGTGCCACGGAAAGGACTCGAAAATGGGGGCCCTGCTGCCCTGTTGGGGTAAGGAGTCGGTGATGTCTTTTCTAACTCATTTCTTTGTTCTGAATAAACTCTGTGTCCAGACCTGTTGCGACGGGACCTGCAGCGAGTCAATTTTTCTGTCTTGATTTGTACGCTGCATTCTGTATATCCTCCTGGGACCCAGGAATAGACTTTTGTCCACTGTAGTGGCCTTTACATTTTAGTGAATTTCTCTGACACCATACACACGTCACATTGTATGTCTGGATGTCCTGTAAAGAGCACATTCAGGGCTTTTCAAAGATACCAAATGTTTGGAGGTTTTACCATGAAAACAACTTCTCTTTGGTCTTTAAAAAATGACTGACAATAATTTAGTGATCAAAATTTTGTACTCTTATGGAAATATGAGAATATTTTGTAATTATCATTTAAATCTGACTCATTTTCAAATTGTTAGCCCATAACATTTTCCTGAAATGCTGATTTATGACAATCAAAATATGACTTTCTGTTACAAAACAGGGCATTGATTTCATACATGTCCTCTAGAGAACATCAGGACTTAAAGCATGTTTATCAGGCATTTTTAGACACACAACAAATGAATAGGGAATGAAATTATACATCAATATTCCTATGAAGTATTAGATAATATTATGAAAATGTTGCCAATTATTACTCGCATTATTACACCTTTTTTATTACATGTTGCCCCAAGAACAGATTAATATGCAAATTAGATACAGTGTATAGATACATTGTATTGAATGGCACTACACAATTATGCCTATTTTACTCACATATTGCATAAAGTAAAATGGTATATCATTTAATTCCATAATATCTTTCATAACAAAGTTTAGAATCATCTTTATAAAAAGTTTGGTTAAAAAAAAAATCCTGAAACCTAAAAATTGATTGGTGAATGAAAAAAAAAAATCCCATTGTTTTTGCCTATATATATATATATATATATATATATATATATATATATATATATATATATATATATATACATGTCATTTCATGACTTTTTATAATTATATATTTTTTTTTTTCTCCAATTGTTTCTTATGTTCTAAACAATGTAAGGACGAAAAACTTTTTCTTTCCTTGGTCTCAGAAGAATAAGTCTTTTGAAGTCATATGACAGCTTTGTGTGGGAAACAGATTGAATTGCAACTAGTTATTCACGGATAATTTCATTCTCCGTGAGAAGAACTGTTGTGGCCAAATCAGAGTCTGTGAATAAGTCGTTGCTACATCTCTCATGAATTCCAAATTCTGTCCATCAGAATGAAAACCAAGAACGAAACCATGTAAACCAATGCATCAGATGTGCGCACTCGCTCATTTGTGCTAGATTCTAAAATGACTTGTGTTAAGGTTGATTAGGACACCGTCTAATATGTAACAACCATTTAACGTTTAAATCAAGTACTAATAATATTTTGACATTATTGACTAGCCTGGTGTTTCTCTGTGTCCTGTAGAGAGAGTCTGAACTCTCTAAATGCAGCCGGGACAGGTAAAACACAGAAGACTGAACCAAACGATGCTGATGCTGCAAAGAAGACCAAATCTGCAGAATCTGCCCGACTGACTGAGGCAGACAAAGCCAACACTGGCAGGGTATGAATCCACCATCTCTATATCAGGATGTGAGAGCATGATTCCCTGAGGACATGTTATTTGTTTTTGGTTATGGTCAATAGTTTCTCTCAAAATCATGTCAAGCCTTAATTTGTGTCACTTGAGCTGACTGGTTCCTTTTGATTCTGAGATTTAGTGAATGATGTTTGTTGTGCAGGTGAAGCTATCTGTGTTTTGGGAGTACATGAAGGCTATCGGCATGCCCCTGTCCATCTTCAGTATCTTTCTGTTCTTCTGTCATCATTTGTCCTCTCTGGCCTCAAACTACTGGCTCAGTCTCTGGACAGATGACCCTGTTATCAACAACACCCAGCCCAACAGAGAGATGCGTTTAGGGGTTTATGGAGGCCTGGGACTCTCACAAGGTGATTTTAAAAGAACTGACTTTCAGTTGATTGCATTTGATTGTATAGATTCACATTTTAAATTCCTGAAAACTGTTATTAATTTGGCTACTTGTACTCAAGGTCCAAGTGCATTACACAACTTCTTAAAAAGTTTTACCAAAGTAAAGCTTTTAGATGTAGATATATATATGCATATACCATAGCTATTTGGAATACTAGGATAAAAGTCTTTGAGACCAAAGACCATATTGAATTGCTCTAATTGAAATATATATATATATATATATATATATATATATATATATATATATATATATATATATACATTTAGCCAACCAATTTGGAGGTTGCAGTTTAACATGAATATTTCAGTTCAAGAATTTCATTTAAAAGGTCAATAAAAAATGTAAAATATAAAAAAGTTTTTAAAAAATCTCTATTTCATCAGCACTGCCAATTAATAATGAAAGTATTTTGTACAATTTTTTTATTCATTTTTAATGATAAAATTGTGTAAGAAATGTTTTCAATAATTTTTTTTACCAGTGGTCAAATTAAAAATACAACCATGTTAAATTACAGCCCCTAATATTAATGTTAATGCAATGCGTTTTTTTCAGTTAATGCAATTAAACATCCTTATTGTATCCAAATTTTGTTTTGTTTTACTTCTATATAGCTGTATAGGTCATTTTTATGTAAATGTATATTTTATTGATTATTGTTTTAGTAAATTGGCCCAGAAACTAGTTTGATTCTGAAAAGGCAGCTTTTTATATATATTTTTTTCTTCTTTTCTCTCTATGGCAGGCATTGCAGTGTTCTGCTATTCTGTGTCAGTGTCTATTGGTGGGATCTTAGCCTCCCGCTACCTGCACCAGACAATGCTCTACAATGTCCTGAGATCACCCATGTCTTTCTTTGAACGCACACCCAGCGGCAACCTGGTCAATCGATTTGCCAAAGAGACTGACACCATTGACTCGGTCATCCCTAGCATCATAAAAATGTTCATGGGCTCACTGTTTAATGTGCTGGGCTCATGTGCTGTCATCCTCATCGCCACGCCGCTGGTAGCCGCCATCATCCCCCCATTGGGTCTGCTGTACTTCTTTGTACAGGTCAGTCAGTTATTTTACATTCTGAATGCTAGCAACTCTTTACGGTGAAATATATTTGATATGGAGAGTTGCTGCTCTAATGTGTCTTTCCGTCTTTGTTAGCGTTTCTACGTGGCGTCTTCCCGGCAACTGAAACGACTGGAGTCTGTGAGCCGCTCTCCGGTCTACACACACTTCAGTGAAACTCTGCTGGGCACCAGTGTGATCCGAGCGTTTGGAGAGCAGCAGCGCTTCATCAGGGAGAGTGACGGCAGAGTGGACCACAACCAAAAAGCTTATTTCCCCAGCATTGTAGCTAACCGGTGAGAACTCACAGAACCTCACTACGTTTTAGGTCTCTTTTACTTCGGTATATTAGTGTTTTGTTGTTTGGAAAGTTGAAGTTTTCTGTGTGTCTTCGTGCCTCTGTGTCTTGGAGATGGCTGGCGGTGAGGTTGGAGTTTGTGGGGAACTGTATTGTGGCATTTGCAGCTCTTTTTGCTGTGATGGCCAGAGACAGTCTGAGTCCAGGAATCATGGGGCTTTCCATCTCCTATGCGCTGCAGGTCAGTCTGACATCTACAAATGCTGAGATACAAGGCAGATGAAGTTCTTACTACTCTTGTATTTCACACAGGTCACAGCATCTCTGAACTGGTTGGTGCGGATGTCCTCTGAGCTGGAGACTAACATAGTAGCGGTGGAGAGGGTGAAGGAATATGGAGACACAGAGAAAGAGGTCAGTGCACCAGCAGGCAGATTGTGTGTGGTCATTCTGTACTTCTGTAGAGTCCAATCTGTGATTAGCCCGGTTTCCTTATCTCACACTGTACTAGAGAGATAAGGACAGTTAGCGCACTGGGAGGGGCGGGGACTAGTTTATGTCTACAAGATGAGCCACTCGTTTCCAGAAAGAATTTGGTCTCCATGGATTCTTTGCCATTATGAGGATTTTAGGTTAAAATGTATGTGAAATGTATAAAGGGAATGTGTATATCTGAGATTTTGTAACTGTTATTTTTTTACCATTTGTCTTTCGCTATTTCTAAAAAATAATTTCTTCACTTGTTCATTATAAATGGACCTGCAGTGTGACAGATCATTTTTTGCTATGTTCAAATATGCTATGTTCCTTTATAATTATTACATACAATTATTACACTTTACATTAATTGTATACTAAAATTGTATATCATTTTAAAATTAATTTATTCAGCAAGGATTGAGCAAAAGTGACAGTAAATACATCCAAATGTCACAAAAGCATTATTTTTCAAATAAATACTAGTCTTTTGAACTTTCTATCCATCAAAGAATCCTGAAACAAAAATGTATCACGTTTTCCACAAAAAAAATTAAGCAGCACAACTGTTTTCAAAATTTGATAATAATAAATTTTTCTTGAGCATCGAATCAGCATATTATAATGATTTCTGAAGGATCATGTGACACTGAAGACTGGAGTAATGATGCCAAAAAAAAATCACAGGAATAAATTACATTTGAAAATATATTAAAATAGAAATGTTATTTTAAATTGTAATAATATTTCAAAATATTACTTTTTTACTGTATAATAAAGGCAACCTTGGTGAGCATAAGAGACTTTAAAAAACATCAAAGAATCGTACCAACCCCAAATGTTTGAACGGTAGTGTAATTAGCTAAATTAGCAGATTAAAATAGTATTAGATGTCTGCTATGAAATGTTATAGTTCATGTCAAAGTTAACTATTTACTTTCAATCATTTGTTTCAGTGTTAAAGATGGATTGTTGAGATGTGATTGGTCTGTGCTGTATTGATGTCCCTGTTCACAGGCTGAATGGAGGTTGGAGAATTCAACTCCTCCTGCTGGCTGGCCGACCGTTGGTCACATTGAAATCCGCAACTTTGGCTTGAGATACAGAGAGGACTTAGAGCTGGCTATTTGTGATATCTCGGCCAACATTGAGGGAGGAGAAAAAGTGTGTGAAACCATTTCAATATCCAAAATCTGTTCATGCTTTGACTTTATTTATTCATTTAGGAATCTTTTCACCTACAAAGTCAATCATGTAGGTATGTTTTTGTGTGTTTTTCTTAGGTGGGAATTGTGGGTAGGACCGGAGCAGGAAAGTCCTCTCTGACATTAGGGCTCTTCCGCATCATTGAGGCAGCTCAGGGAGAGATGTGTATAGATGGAGTGAACATTGCTGAGCTGGGCTTGCATGAGCTACGATCCAGAATCACAATCATTCCTCAGGTATCGCGCTTGAATAGACCTAAACACTCATTTAAGTCACTCATTTGCTGTTATCAATAATACAGTTGTCACATTGTTGGTTTCCTTTCAGAATATATATTTTTTTCCCCTGTTAACTTGCCAATGACAATTGAACTATGCTGTTTTTGTTTGTCTTTTGTTTTTTCTCAGGATCCCGTGCTGTTCTCAGGTTCCTTGCGTATGAATCTGGATCCCTTTGATGGCTACACTGATGAGGAGGTGTGGAGATCTCTGGAACTCGCACACCTCAAGAACTTTGTGTCTGGCCTTCCTGACAAACTCAACCATGAGTGTTCAGAGGGTGGAGAGAATCTCAGGTACGAACTCTTGACAAGATTCCTCCCTCTTTATCGCTTGACTAATTCCTGATCTGATTGTTTCTGACTGGATATTTTGGGCTTCAGTTTGGGTCAGCGGCAGCTGGTTTGCCTGGCTCGAGCTCTCCTCAGGAAAACCAAGATTCTGGTTTTGGATGAAGCCACTGCAGCTGTGGATCTGGAGACGGACAATCTGATACAGTCCACTATCCGAACTCAGTTTGAGGACTGCACCGTTCTGACCATCGCACATCGCCTCAACACCATCATGGACTACACAAGGTAATCTGCATACTTATTCTTTGTTTTTGTTCTATGAATCTGCAAAAATATCAAATAAAAAATACATAATATAAAACAACAACAATGTTTTGTTATTATATAATAATATTTAATAAATATTTATGCAAATAAATTTTTTTTTTTTTTTTTTTTCAAGGGTGCTGGTTCTCGATAAAGGCAAGATGGCAGAATTTGATTCTCCATCCAATTTAATTGCCAAGAAGGGAATTTTCTACAAGATGGCCAAAGACTCAGGTTTGGTCTAATAATTAGAGGGGCTGAAGAGCCCTCTGTTCATCTAGGACATTTCACTGGGTAGAGCCCATGGAGAGTGGTACTGGTGAGACGTGGACTCTGAAGGTACCTCTTCTGTGGGCCTGGAGCTCTTACACACACACACACACACAGTGTGAATATGACACCACTCCCTTCTTCCACTCCTCCGCTACTGTAGCCCTCCGTTTTTCAATCGCATTTGAAGGGTTTCGCATCTTTTGAAGTTTGTTTGATGCCAACATTTGGGATGTTTGAAACTAGTTTGATTTCCTCATCACTGTATTTGTTGTCAGTTTTCATTTGAAAGACTTCTAATTTGAACTCTAAACCACGCTTTTTCTGGTAGTTGTTTACTGATGGAAACCTTTTTTTGCAACATTGTTTCACTTGAAGGAGTAAAGAACAAAGTTTCTCTGTGCAGTGTACCTTTGATGCAATGGTCAGTTGTATACTGACCAAACAGCTGCTGTGAAATCCCTCCATGAGCATGAGGGGCTTCATCCCACGCCAAAGTTCATATTTGAAGCTATTCTCGTCATCAAAGTTAAGCTCTGTAAAAAGAGACATTTGAGTTTTATCTCCAGATAGCCATTGTTTTCTCTCAATTAAACTTTATTTATACTTTAAGAATATCTGTTACAATACATTTCTTTTCTTTCATATAATATTATTTTATCATATAACATATTTATTACTGGGTATTACCCAATGATGGTGACTTAAGCTTCGTCTTACCATTATCATGCAGTAGAGGCTACAGTGGCCTACTGCTTTCATTGGTGAATGTATTTAGCTGCCGAATTTGATTTATGATCCTTGTTTACTGTTGTTGTTTTTCAGTGATCATTTTACCAAAAACAATGAATGCACTTATTGTTCTGTGTAAAAAAGGTCAAAACCAATTTAAGGTCAGATACCCAAATTGTAGTTCTGTAAGGACAGGTTGTCTTGCAGATTGCTGTACCTGCTGAGCTGTGTGCTGTGTGCTTCACTCGGTGTGCTGTATACCATATATCTGTTGAATGTACGATGGGGTGCGCCATGTTGTTTCATTCATCAGTTCCTCCACTCTAGATCATTTAAGCCTTTTGAGTTTTTTTCAAGGCCAATTTAGTTTTTTTAAAAGAACTGATAAAAAAAAAAAGTTACATACTTGTATGATTTGTATGTAAGCATAAAGGTAATTATTTGATATTTGTATACATGCACTAGTTTTAAGTGTACTTAGTTTCCTAAATTAAGCTATGTAAAGGGGAAATATGAATAAATTTTTGTAAAGAGCCCATAGTCTCTGTTTTTCTTATCTTTTATCTCATTGTACCGTTTAAGAACCTGCTCTTCTGAGAGAGAAAGAAAACAATTACTTTAATCAACACTACCAACATTTATTTTACTGAAGCGGTCCAGAGAATACAAATAGCATTTTCAAGTCTGACAATCACACATGAAGTGTGCATGGAAAGGTTATAAATATATAAAAATACAGTTATCATACAGTACAAAATACATAAATACTGACGTAAAGTTTTAGAGTATGGAAAACGTACTAGTATTAAAACAGACAAATTCTTTATAAGGATGACTGTTGCATTGTTTTTAACATGAATTGATGTTTCTCACATCATAAATAGCTTGCATCTTTCACCTTTATAAGAATTTAGGGTTTAGTGTGCTGACATGATGATTAATAAACTCCTTCAAGTAGAATTTTGACTAGATCTATAGCTGTGTCTTTTCAGGATCTTCTACAAAACTTCAATTTGACAGCAATGAGAGATGGTGGACATGGCAATGCATGCATACAGTCTGACCATCTGAAGTGTGCATTATTTTGACCTCTGCAGTACATTAAAGTTACTCAAGTCTTCATTTTCTGAGATGAGAATGTTGACGACATGAGAGAATCAGTCTGTTCCTTTAGCATCTCAGACGTCAGTTAAAGATACAGCAGGATAATGCTGAAGCACACCGCTTCTGTAATACTGGAGAAAATGTGGACACCTGCTCTTGTAGAACGGCTATTACGGACAATACCTCTTCATCCTGAGCTTTGTGCTTCTCTTGATTGAGAAGGCAAGACATGCCCTTTGGTAAGTACTGGGATGAAAAGTTTCAGGTAGTCTCAGAAGGTGTATTGGTGAGATGTTCTGCACCATTATTTTCATAGTCTCTCACGAGTGAAGAGTTGAATCTGTCACCGGTGGTTCTTTTACAGGATCACACTAGCCCAGCCTCACGGCACATTCGGTAGAACTGACCACGCTGAGAGATCAGATTGGATGGAGAGTCCATCTCTGTGATGTGCCCTCTGTCCATCACAATCACCCTGTTGGGAACAGTTGAATAGGACTGGGTTAGAACATGGTCATTAATCATAATAGTATTCTACTTAGAAATACACATGTGCACTTTTTTTTAACCTTGTGTAGTCCATGATGGTGTTGAGGCGATGTGCGATGGTCAGAACGGTGCAGTCCTCAAACTGAGTTCGGATAGTGGACTGTATCAGATTGTCCGTCTCCAGATCCACAGCTGCAGTGGCTTCATCCAAAACCAAAATCTTGGTTTTCCTGAGGAGAGCTCGAGCCAGGCAAACCAGCTGCCGCTGACCCAAACTGAAGCCCAAAATATCCAGTCAGAAACAATCAGATCAGGAATTAGTCAAGCGATAAAGAGGGAGGAATCTTGTCAAGAGTTCGTACCTGAGATTCTCTCCACCCTCTGAACACTCATGGTTGAGTTTGTCTGGAAGGCCAGACACAAAGTTCTTGAGGTGTGCGAGTTCCAGAGATCTCCACACCTCCTCATCAGTGTAGCCATCAAAGGGATCCAGATTCATACGCAAGGAACCTGAGAACAGCACGGGATCCTTGGGCAAAAAGGTGTGGTTGTAATTAAAGCACTCAATCATTGAATATTTTTTTGAAAGTTTGTGTCATTGCTTTGCGATTCAATATTTTTCCATTTTCAGCTGTACCTGTGGGATGATGGTGATACGTGATCTCAGTTCATGCAATCCAATCTCTGCAATGTTTATCCCATCTATGTAGATCTTTCCTTTTGCTGCCTCAAGGATCCGGAATATTCCGAGAGCTAGGGATGATTTTCCAGCCCCTGTTCTTCCCACAATTCCAACCTGAGTGGATTAGATGAATGGCTTAGTACGTAATAAAAAGTAAAAACACAAAATGTGTTTATTTCCTCCAGATGTTATTTACTTTTTCTTTCTCATTAACACTGAGGGAAATTTCTTTCAAGGCCCAGTCAAGACCCCTGCGATACTGAAGTCCATATTCCTGGAATCCAATGGATCCTGATCTGGGCCAGTGTGACGGGAGTGGACTGTCCTCGAAAGTCCACGGTGCCTGTGACAACCCAAGACAGACTTAGTGACCTCAAGAATGAATGTAAAAATATACTTTGGGGTCACTTTGCATAAAGCAATTTATGTGAAAAACAAAGCATTTAAACCAACATTACCTCCTTTTTTGTTTCGGCATATTCCTTCACTCGCTCAACAGACACAATGTTGTTTTCTACATCAGTCCATGCCCTCACAATCCAGCTCAGGATCCCAGTTACCTGAAATGTATTTTTCTTGAGAACTTCTTCCCTAATAGGCTGAAAATAACATGCATGGCTTTTTGACTTGCTTAATGAGTTCCTTACCTGGAGAGAGTGGGACACAGCTAGCCCTACGATTCCAGGGCTTAAAGTCGCCCTTCCCAAAACAGAGAGGATAGCTGCAGCAAGGACCAGCAAGTTACCCAGAAACTCTAGATTTACTGCCAGCCACCTTTTGGAATAACATTGAAGATATTGTACAGAGTTAGATTGAAGGGCCAGGACTAGCAACAAAGAATGAATAAGACTGAATCTGACCTGGTGGCCACAAATCTTGGGAAATAAGACGTTTGATTGTGGTCCACTCGGCTGTTAGCCACTAGGATGAACCTAGGCTGTTCACCAAAGGCCCGAATCACGCTGGCTCCTTGAACTGTCTCGTTGAAATGAGTATAGATGGGTGAACGGCTCACCGACTCTAGTCTACGCAACTGACAGGACGTGGCAACGTAGAAGCTCTGAAAACACAGGAGAATAGATGTCAGATAAATGACTGGTGCTCCTTGTTATAATACTCTTGCCTGCTGGGCAATCTGTAGTAGCATACCTGGATAAAGACATAGAAGAGAGTCAGTGGCAGTATGATCACTCCTGCAAAAGGAGTTGCCATCAGCACGATAATGCAAACCTCCAGAAGTTTGAACACATAGCCCAGCATCATCTTTAGACCATCAGGGATCATGCAGTCAATGGCGTCTATCTCTTTCGAGAAACGATTGAGAAGATTACCACTGGGTGTACTCTCAAAGAATGACATGGGAGAGTGAAGTACATTGTTGAGAAGGTCCAAATGAAGATGCCGGGATGCAATTATTCCTCCAAGTGAAATAGCCACAGTAGTCCCAAAAATTGCAGTTCCTGCAATACGACATCACAGTTAATGATCAAGAACAATACAAAGCCCAAGGAAATATAAAGGATATTTAACCTTGTGCAAAGCCGAGAGCTCCAAAAACACCAAGCTTCAGATCTGTGTTGACCTGAGTTCCATTTACAACCGGCTCATCTGCCCACAGGCTTAGCCAGTAGTTGTAGGCCAAGGAGGCAGCCTGCTGAAACGCATAGAGGAAGATGATGGGGATGATGAGGGCCAGGCCAATGGTCCTGAAGTACTCCACATACAGCTCCAGTTTCACCTGTGTGACCCATTATGAAGAATGTGTGAGGAACAGTACCCTGGATGATATAGTGCACTTTCAAGCTATATTATGGTGTTCGGAACAATGAAGGCCAAAGGCCTATAATCAGGGGTTAAAATTAGATCTTTGTGGTGACACGAGAGCATCTGAAACGCTTGACGCTGTAGCTGAACTTTAGATTGACCTTCCAATCCAATTATCTGGCTTTTGGTTACATATGAAGGTATATTTTGATGTGTTTACCCATTGTTTGCAATGTCTGTGGATGTGTCTCTATAACTTACTCGGCCTGTATGGGCTTTGTCAGCCTGGGTCAGTCTCCCAGTTTCCTCTTGGTCCTGCTCCTGTTCTGTGTCAGATATGGCCTCCATGGTTTGTATACTGGCACTTCCCATGTCTCCACTTCATTAAATAAAATTGACAGAAAGGTGGATATGTATTCTTCAACAACGGTTGCATTTGCATTTTCAAAACTTGGTTACCTGATGAGTTGCTCCTGGGAGAGGTCAATTGAGAAGTCTGTCATGCTGAGACGAGAGACTGATTTCCTGGTCCCTAAAACAAAGTGAATCTGCATTTTTAACCGTGTTAACATGAAAATAGTGTTGTAGTGTTTAGTAATTTGTTAAGCTGCACTCCATCTTTTTTTATCTTACCTCTGTGGGTGGCACTTTCCTTGCGTTCGCTAACAGAAAAGGCTTGAATGAAGTCAGCAAAGGCGTTTTGCCTGCTCAAAAGCTCGGCATAAGAGCCCATCTCTGTGATTTCTCCATCAGCCATCACCAGGATCAGGTCAGCCTGGGGCAAGAAGCTCAGCCCGTGGGTCACCAGGATACGAGTCTGTTTTAGGGAGCATTATTAAATAAGATAGTTAGTTAGTTTGTTATTTTAAGCCTGTTCATGTCTGTTGCAGGGTTGGACAAAATTCAGAATTGAAGAACGTTCCCTTTTCATTTAAGAATTGGAATTCAAGTTAAATTGTCCACATCCACATAAAGTTTAATTGGAATGACAGGACGAGAAATTAGCTAAACTGCAATTCAAAGAAATTCAGGACAGGTAATCCTATCTGTCTGTCTTTGTCTGTCTAGCATGTCAACCTTTAAAGCTTTTTATTTTATTTTATTTTTATCTAAACTTGCTTTTCTAGTTTTTAAATTTGAATGTAGTATTTCACATATTAGTTTTTAGGGTCACATATTTTGTTCATCTTACTCATATTATTTAATTTTTACCTTATTTTTAAGAACTCCATTAGGTCCAATGACCTTTTTGAAGATGTGCTGACCCACATGTGCATCCACAGCTGACAAGGGATCATCCATCAGATAGATATCAGCCTTCTTGTAGACAGCGCGTGCCAGACTCACTCTCTGTTTCTGACCTCCTGACAGATTCAGCCCCTGCGAACATTGTAGAAATGTAGTGGGAGTTTTACTCTGCTGGTATCCCTGCATATTTGAAATTTAAAATAAATGTCTTTATTTTAATTTTTATAGCTTTACACTTTATTCTATCATGTCTGGTTCAGACATGGCGTAACAGTCATTCTCAATCTATGTTTACCTTCTCTCCAATCTCGGTCGAGTCTCCTCCGGGTAGGATCTCCAGGTCTGGTAAGAGAGCACAGGCCTCCACCACTTTCTGGTACCAGCTGTCTTTCCTTTCATGTCCAAACAAAATGTTGCCTTTCAGAGTGGCATTCTGGATCCATGCTTGCTGAGGCACGTAAGCCACAGAGCCCTGAAAGAAAGTGCTACTAAAATTATATGTGGAATATGTGAATGATGCCAATATATTTTTAATAATGTTCCTGAATGATTTACTGTAACTGTGACGTGGCCACTTTTCTTTTCCATCTCTCCCAACATTGCAGACAGAAGAGAGGATTTTCCACTGCCCACATGACCTACCACAGCCACCAGTGAACGACGTTGCACTTTGACATTGATTCTGCAGAAATTAATTGTTGCCAGATTATTGTCTTCATATGCTTAGAAATGGTGGATCTACAAATATATATTCAAAGTCACTTACCTTCTGAGACATGGTGTACTATCTTTAGACCAGCTGAAAGTGCCGTTGTCAATAACAACACCATCGGCATCTGACAAAAGAAGGAAATGAAGAGGTGAGCTCATGTTGTTCCAAACCTATATGACTTTCTCTACTCTGCAGAATATTTGAATACATTTGGAAGATTTTCCATGCTTTTTTCAGTGCAGTTGCAGTGAATGAGAGTTTTCAAGCTTCAAAATACAAAGATACCATAATAAAAGTGTTCTATACAACTCTTGCACAATCACATTATATTTAAAATATTTTGAAGACATTTGAGTTTCATGGACTGCTTGAAGTTACTTTGTGAGAGGCATAGACTAAAATAATTTTCACTGAAACCATGAAAATTCTAAAAATCCATGTCTCTTTCATGAGAGAAAAAGACAAATTTAAAATGCAATAAATATATGAAGTCAGGTCTTTTCTAAGAATCAGCTAACCAGTTAACCAGAAATGAACTGAATCTGAATTTTTATCACGAATCAGACTGATTCGGTTCTCAAGTTCAACTCACTGATTAAATAAGTTAATTCTTATGAAGCCTGTTGCAGAAGTTAACAGCTCACTGGCACATTATTCAGAATATTTCCTTTTGGTTATATGGAAGAAAGAAAGCCATACAGGCCATGAAGGTGAGTAAATTGACAAATTTCATTTTTGGGTAAACTATCCCTTTAAGTGTGCATTGCATTTGAGGCTCATAAAACTATACCACAAGTTAATGAGGGAACAGGATGATGATAATTATTTTGCTTAATACATTTACATAATTCTTTTACCATCATCCATGGGATATTATTGGCTTGTCTCCAATATTCGGATGAAGTAGAGAGAAATACACAAGCATTCTCACAAAAACTTCTCTTTGACCTTTGATATAAAAAAAGTTGCATTTTAAAATGTGTCTTTAACACACAAAAATGTGGAAAAAGTCATATAAATATAATTACAGCTCCAAAGCTGAAAATCCCCTTCCAGTGACCACTGCATGAAGTCATCATACGCATTTCAGCCACTACCAACACCCACCTCCTAGCCGCACAATTTCCTTGTAGTGTTTGCAGAATTACAGCATTTAAATGAATGTTTCTGATGGACTGCCTGCACAAATGGCCATGTCTTGTATTAGAACTGCAAAAATATTCTTCAAGGTGGGTCTTTTTGGCAGATCAGTAACTCATTATTTTTGTTTTTTGAATGTCGGGTTTTGTTATGGCTTCCTGCATTAGGATTCCACCATCACATTCATAGGGAAAAATCTCTTTACTGCTCAACATGTATACCAATGTTGGTCATCTAAGGCATATAAAGCATTTTATAAGCTTCAGGAAAGTTTGAAAACAATGACAAGCTAATGCACTCACCAGGATTGTAGGGAGCTCTCTCCACACTATCTGGTTTCAGCTCGTCTTGACAGAGAAACTTTCCGAGACGTTTGAGAGAAACCACAGCCTTAGAAACAAGAAGAAACAAAGATAACTTCTTTTTGATAATTGCCTTGAAAATACACAAATATATAAATACGTAAGTGTTCAAATATTTGAATTGCAGTAATGCTGCTCACCTGCATGGTAGTGCTCATTGCGAAGGGCAGTTGACTGAGTGGAGCTTTGAGAATATTGATGAGAGCCATGGAAACAAAGACCTTCTGAGCATCCAGAACATGCCTATCATCTATCAACACGTACACTCCAAACATGGCAAATGCAATCTGAAGGCAAAGTGGTGTACAAGGTTAAAATGTTTCAGTTGTTAGGACTATATTAATTTGTTAAGATGATGAAATCATCCAGGAATTATGAAATGTACCAAGAAAGTTGAGGAGTTGAAGGAGGCGATCGATATTGAGTAAAGGATCTGAGACTTCTTCAAAGCATTTAGCTCTTTTTCCCTGTAGCCAAGAACACGTTCTCTGAAAGCATTCTCCCAGGCATAAAACTTCAAGATCTTTATTCCGCTCAAAATCTCATTCATAAGCTTAATTCGGCCGTCCATGTACTTCATCTGGACCTCCTGAGAGCAGAAAACAGGTTAAAACGCGTGTGAATTGAGAATCATGCAAGCAAAGTTGTTTACAAAACCAGAAAGAAACCAATATGGGCAAGTTTCAATTCTTGAGATGTTTCAGTCAAAGCGAATAAAGACATTTCAGTTTTACAACAAATACTGTGGTTTTTATGGACAGAACTGGACTGACTGGCCTCATGCTCATGTTTTAAATTATCAGTAGACATGAAGTTCCTGGGATGACGCTGTGTACCGACATGACCTCGCCACTGCCTGAATATTATGGAAATGTTATTTGACTCCATGGAAAAACATGGATTATACCTGGAGCTTGCTTCTCATTTTGGCAATTAACCCATTTAAAGGGAAGATGAGAATCACAGTGGCGATGCCAGCCAACGCAGATGGGCCGAGATGCTGTACAGAGATGAGACATTGAAATTAATAAATGTTACATCAGCACTCTTAGAAAAACTGTGCAAATATTTTAGGACATCTTTATACCTTATTTATCCCCAAAACATTAGTAGTAGCTTACATATGAACACATCTTTATTGCTTCTCTTCGTAGAAGCATCACTTCTCACCTGCCAGAGGAAGAAAAGGCATAAGGCGATTTCAATCGGGGCCACCCAGACTGCATTGAAGTACACCACGAAATCCATGAGTTTCTGGGTGTCAGCCGAAACCAAGTTCACTATCTCTCCGACTGTACATGTTCTACGGGCTGCGCTGTTGATGACCAGAGACTGTGGAGACAAAAATGAATGTGAGAACCATTATATGCATCTTTGCATTTCTTAGTAAACAGTTCAAAAACCTACCTTCCTGTACACTAGGCCCACAACTGCAGTTTTAACCCTCATGCCCACCGTGAAGCAGGTATACATGTACTGATGGTTGAACAGGGACTGCAGACAAGACAACAGGAACATCAGAAAGGCAAAGAGGTAACCCTTCCACAAGGGGGCATCTTCATCCCTCACAAAGCCGAGCAGCAGGCTGAAGAACAAGAAACAGACATTGTTATGATTTACTGGCACCCAAACAGTAGCACACCATTTTTGCATATATAAGTTACATTTAATTTAATTTTGTCTTTATTTAACTTGAGATACAGCAAACCCAAGCCAAACCTAAAAAAAAAACTGGGACTGGACTGAACAAATATGGCTGAGCCTAAACAACAACCCTGGGCACATGCATCAGAGTTTCTCAGAGTGCACAATCACTGAAAAGGGGTGTTTTAACGGCCACAGTTCCTGTGGTTCTGGAGCAGTGAAGCCGCCACACTGCTCTTGGCTAGTTATATGCCAGATGAAGTGGCTTAATTTTATGATCCAACTGCAGTTTCTTTGCATTTTTAGAGCTAAAGCTCAGCCACAAACAATATGATGCTGCAGAGAGTAGACTCTCCTTAGCATCGTGGTGCATGGGACAAAATTAACAGTGTGTGGCTGTACCACAGCAGGATGTTGGGGGGGGGAGTGTGAACTCAGTATTGAGTTCACACACAATACTGAGAAAGGGCAACAAGTTCATAGACATTTAAGTTTCCCCTTACAAATTTCTGTTTTTGCTGCACAACACTTTAAAATGATGTGCCAAAGATCTTGCTCTACATTTTCACATTGGCCTTACATACTGTAGATGTTTTGGTTTTGCGCACAAAGAAATGAATAGCAATGAAAAATATTTTTTAAAGGATACAATTTGATGAGATTCTACATTTGAGCTCGTCTTGTGCAGTAAAGTTTTGTAGTAAAGCAGTCAACACATTCTAAACATTCACATTTCTTTTTTAAATAAATGAATACTTTTATTCAGCAAGAATGCGTTAAATAGAATTTTTATGAATGTCTTTACTGTCACTTTTAATCTATTTCAAATAATGCTGTTCTTTTGAACTTTCTAACCATCAAGGAATCTTATAAAAATAGTTTCCACAAAAAAACTAAGCAGCACAACTATTTTCAACATTGATAATAATAAGAAATGTTTCCTGAGCATCAAATCATCATATTAAAACTATTTCTGAAGGATCATGTGACACTGAAGACTGGAGTTATGATGCTTTGACTTCACAGCAATAAATTACATTTTAATATATATTATAATAGAAAACAGTTATTTTAAATTATAGTAATATTTTTACAATGTTGCTGTTTTACTGTATTGATCAAATAAATGCAGCCTTGGTGAGCAGAAGAGACTTCTAAAAACATTAAAAAAAATCTTTCAGACCCCAAACATTTGTACAGTGTATGTTTTGCACTATATACAGTATCACTGTATATGCCATGGCATAATTACTGCCTCTCTCACCTTAACACTTGTGGTATGGAGAACATGAAAGCATCTTGAATGACCAAACAGAGAGTCCCAGTCAGAAAGTAGGGGCCAAAGTTTTTGACTAGTGTGCGTAGCAGACAGAAGCCTGAGCTTTGTTCTGTATGGAGTTTTCTGAGCAGCTGCTTCTGCTCGCTCAGCTTATAACCAAGAGCTTGTGATCCGTTCAGAGAGCTCCCTTGCCTGTGTTTGAAGGAGAGAACACAACATTTGTAACCGTACTTTAGTCTCTGGAATGGCATTGCTAGCAACAGTAAAAAAGTTGCACTTTGTTAACTAATAATACAAATAAATCAGTAGTTATGAGCAGGCAAATTATGGATGTTACATATTTTACTGACTAAATCTCATACGTGTGCACAGTATAAATCATAATCCCAGGATGGAAAACATGCAGTTAAGGAAATAGCAGGTGTCTTACTGTTGCAGTTTGGCGCATTGCTTGGCCCACTCTTTCTCTAGATCACAGATGATTTTTTCAGATGTATCCTCTTCACGTAGAGACCAGAGGTCTTCATCTTTTAAAGGCGAGCGGTAGCCCTTTACCACCAATCTGTGGAGCACAAATATGTGTTTCTCTATATCTCAGTGGGTTTTTATTCCCCAGACCTTCACAAGAATCTCAGAAGTTCATGTAATGATAGACAAAAAGATGACTCTACCTGCCGTACCACCAGAAAAGTATTTTTGAAAGGAAAGAAGCATCCTCAACTGGACATGGATTCTAGTGCAAAAAGCAATATTTCCAGGTATTATTTTTTGACCGTTTTCCAAATAATAGTTTACTCATAAAAATAAAAGGAAATCAACATTGATGACACACTACCTTTACATATACAGGTTTAAAAGTTGCTGGGCGTTTATCAGCAAAACAGCTGAGGATGAGCTGAGCCAGCTGGAGAGAGAAGAATGTGAAAAATGCCACGAATCTCATCGCATCCGCAGAGAAACCCTGAAACACACATGACTGGATATCAGTAGAATGTAGACAAAAGTGTGGAGAACAATACGGTCAGTGCACTGATTTTAAATTGGAAACATAAATGTTTCTTTTTTCCATGCTTTTTTGTGTGGTGATTTTAGATAAACTAGTATAAAACATAACATTTCATAATGAAAACGTATATTTAATTAGTTGTGGTAAAAAGTATTTTTAATCAGATAATAATTAATCTTTAAAATAAGTACTTTTCATGCTAAGTATATATAATTGCTTATATTAATATATAATAATATATAGCCTACATATTTTGTTTAATGCATGTTTTCATTTCTTCATAACATTTTTATCAATCAATAATTTTTAGATCCCCTGTAGACCTGCCAGGCAGTACTGAACAAAAAAACCACTTGATTTCTTAGCACAAATTGAATTATACAACAGATGAATTATTAAATAACCCTGCATGTTTTCATTCTCCCCTTCTGTGGAGATGCCATACCCGGCACATAAGTGATGCATACACATTTGCCAGGGATTTCCCAAGGAGTCATTCGCCACATAACCTGCATGCTTCCTGTGGGACTATAATCCGTATTTCCTCTTCTGCCTGCCCTAGTACCAGGGCTGATCTGAGATCAGCCGCCCACTTTGTCTCACCGCAGTGTGCAGAGGCGGGACTGGTGGCTGATGTGGGGAGTGTTCTTTTGGGGATGATGCCTGCTGTTCCCCGCCCTTCCTTTCAAAGACCTCAGCTTATTATAATGACCTAAATGTTCCATCAAACTAGGATTAATGACACAACAAATCTATTTATGAACACCTCTAAATCATGGTATAAAAAATACAGACCACAGAAAGATCTTCATGCCAACAGACTAAGACTCTTCATTCACAACCTCTAATAGTAGAAAGTTATTGGTAATGGTGTTCAGTGAGTATTCAATCACACACTGGTCTCCTGGTATCCATGCTCTTGTCATATTTGTGCAGCCTATAGGAAAAAATGCACATTTTATTCAAATATTAACTTGTTAAAGATTTTGTTAGCATATTGCGTAGTTGTGTTCACACAATGAAACATGCCAAATTGTGCAGACTTAGTTTTTGGGCAGGCTATCATACAAAGAAATTATGAACAAGTATATTTATTTAATTAAAGGGGTGGTTGATTATGATTGAACTTTTTTTAACTTTAGTTAGTGTGTAATGTTGCTGTTTGAGCATAAACAACATCTGCAAAGTTGCAATGCTCAAAGTTCAAAGCAAAGGGAGATATTTGCTTTTAAAGAAATCACTTTTTAAGGACTACAACAAACGGCTGGTAGGGACTACATGACATTCCTCCCGGGTTAGTGACATCACCAACCCTAAAATTTACATAAACCCCGCCCCGGAACACAATTTATGGATTATCAAGACAGAATATGCTAATCAATGACTAGAAGATAACTACACATAAGCAACATAAATTCATCAACTAACCATTCAGAAATGTCCTGTTGCATTCTACATGTTG
Source organism: Leuciscus leuciscus (assembly GCF_965113295.1). NCBI lineage: Eukaryota > Metazoa > Chordata > Actinopteri > Cypriniformes > Leuciscidae > Leuciscus > Leuciscus leuciscus. The sequence continues at coordinate 48,511,612 of NC_138725.1, read as the reverse complement.
TCACTTCTTCTTGAGTCTCTCCATCATTGTCTGAATCCGGTTTGAACATAAAAGGCTAAACGTTTTTGAAATTTGTGAGTGCAAGCTGTTGAAGCTCCGCCCTCTGTGCTGGGAGCAGCAGCTCATTTGCATTTAAAGGAACAGACACAAAACGGTGCGTTTGTGCTCACCCTCAAATATTTACAATTTTAACATGCTATATAAAAATATCTGTGGGGTATTTTGAGCTAAAACTTCACATACACACTCTGGGGACATCAAAGACTTATTTTACATCTTGTGAAAAGGGCATTATACCACCCTTTTGTTATTATACCACTATAAAGTACCACTATAAAATAGCACTATAAAGATAATATTTATGAATTATAAAACACTTTTGCTTATAGAGGAATAATGCTGATGTTTGTATCATTGTATTACAGTTTTCGCATTTGTTGTTTGGGACAAAGTTTTACCACCCATCACTTGATCTATGTGTGTAGACAGTGCATAATACAAGGTTCAAGATTTGTTAGAGAGAAAATATGCTGAGGCCTGGATCTGCTGCTAAAAGTTTTACAGGGGCCACAGAAGGCATCCATTCCCATGGACTTCTGACAGAAATGGTGTCAAATTGCCAAGCTACAAGAGAAAGTGGCAGCACAGGCCTCTTTAAGAGTATGTAAACACAAGCTTCACTCAAATGGTCACAGTCCAAACTCTGGACACCACAATGCAGGATACTGTGATTATTTGTCTGCCCCACTTTATGCTTAAACAGTTTGGAGAAACTCAAATTGGTTAGGGAACATATCCTCCCACAGTGTGGTATGAGAGGACCAAGCACCAGTTATTTTGCTGTTTCTTTTGGACCTGCTGCTCATTGCCAGAGGACTCATTTGGGGCACAACAGATCCCACCACAAACCAAGCTTCAGTTCCTATGTAAACGATGTCATAACTGAGCTGTACGCGGCTTCATTACTTTTTTTTATTTTTTTTTAACTTCCTTACAGTATGTTTACTTCCTTACTGTACTTAAGTAGCCTAGATTTTTCAAGTATCTGTTTTCAAAAGACAGTATTTTAATTTTGGGAAACTCACTTTTACTACATGTAAAGAGGGAGACCTGATCTGGCGGCAGGATGGCGCTGGCTCTGACACACACATACACACACACACACACACACACACACACACACACATTCTAATTGCAGGTCTCCCTCTTTACACTACAATACATTCCAAAGCATAATATCTTTGAAAGCGTACATTTATTATATTTTAAAATCTTGCAGTTTTGGTCCATCAGACTGTTGTAAAGTGGCATATGGGTTGAGCCTGTTTTGTTGCCATACTTTTATCACTTTTGTTGAGGGGGCCCCACGGTGAAACGGACCAAAGAGGACCCAAATTAACCCCACACCGGAACGCTATCAGACCGCTATCTTCCGCTACCTCACACTGGGCCCCGCCCTATGCTTGGAATGGCCCTGCTGGTAGCCACATAAATAATATAAATATATAACAAAATATAGCCCTAAAGATTATACATTCCAAACTCAATATACTGCCTCGGCATGTGTGCTACATATATATTTCCCCATCCAGTTTCAAGCTATTTATTGTTAGTCTGTGACAAGATGCAGTGACATAATTATGGATCATCACAGCAGACGAGATACAGACAGACCGATGAACACAGTAACAGCATCCGCAGACGTATGCGGCTTCTCCTATCTGTCCCGGAAAAACACCAGCGGCGATTGTGGCTGCTCTCGCCACTGCCTCAGCTTCAGACAAAGAGGGCATTGAGGGAAGTGGAAAGGGAAAACCGACAGGCCTGCCCAGAGAAGAGCACCATCTGTAAGCACTCTGTTTACACACCGCTGTGTTAGGCTCTCAGACACAACACAGTTAAATTTAGAGAGTGAGATTGAGTAACATTCATTTGAAAAACCATTCGAGGGCCCGTGTTACGCATACGTAAAGGGTGAACAACAAAGTTGTCATAATTCCTGTCTTGTGTTCTCCTTGTCTTGTGTGGACTTTTAAGTTATTTTCCTGTTCTGTGCCATGTTTTGTGGTCGTTTGTAGTTTTTCTTGTTGATTAGTTCCTGATTGTTCCCAGGTGTGTCTTGTTTGCCAATCTCCCCTTGAGTGTGTATATATACCCAAGTGTTTCTCATGTTATTTGTCTGGGGCCTGTACCATGAAGCCGGTTTAGGTGGCTAGCCAGCTATGTTTCAGTTAAGTTTCCGCCAACCCTGGGTTTTAGGTACTATGAAAGTAGCTTGGCTTGAATCGGTGTTCGTTGCCATGGTATCTTACGCTGCACGGCTAATCTGCTCCGGGGCAGGTTATGTTCTGGATTCAAGATCTCAGACTGAAGTTTGACCAATCAGCTGAGAGCAAAGAAACATAGGTGACGTAACTTATTCCCAGTGTCTGTTGCAATGACTTCACCTTTTCTTCCAAATCCTGTGACATCTCAGCGCAAATTGTTTGACGAGCACTTCGTAGAGAGAGCGAGTTTTTAGCCAGACAAAATCCCCTTGCCTTTCCTGATAGTTATTTGTATGAAAGATACAGATTTTCCGCGGAAGGAATGTCTTATCTTTACGAACTTCTTGAGCCGCACATAAAGAATTTAACACATCGAATTCATGCACTTACTGTACCGCAAATATTGCGTTACTTTTTTTTGGTTGCAAGTGGTACATTCCTGCACGGTGGGGGACGCACAGAAGCTAGGGGAAAACACGGTTTGTCGAACCATTCGTAAGGTGGTCCTCGCTCTGCAGGAGTACATGAATAGTTTCATTAATAGTGTTCCCCGGACATTTATCGGCCATGTCCATAAAAGAGGGCTTTTATAAAATTGCCGGTAAGATATATTGATAGGGTGGCATCACATGAACACATTTTATTTTATTTTTTCAAAAAGCAAATTGCACAAATGTACTATACAATATAATACATGTTAAGAATTATTTAAAATCTTTATTATTATTCTGTTAATCTTATGATAGGATTCCCTAGCTTTCTTAGTAGTACAAATACGTTCTATATTTATGTAAAATTATGTATGTAGCCTATGTGTAATATAGCCTATAGCCTATTTTTATAATATATAAAAAATGTGCATGTATCATTTTTTATATATTATAAAAATAGGCTATAGGCTATATTACACATATAGGCTACACATACATACATAATTTTACATAAATATAGAACGTATTTGTTTAACTTACACATTAACAATCAGCAATCTTTCTCCAACAGTCTTCTCTTGCTTTGGCAGCAGAGACCGTATTGTTTCGAGCTTGAAATACATATTTAAATTCATCGTAATTCTGAATGATTATCTCTTGCTCCTCCGCGGGAAAATATATCGCTCTCGCTCTACCCGCGATTGGTTGTTCAGTGTCGACGTCACTCTTTTATGTGCACGCGCGCGTGGAGTAATCATAGCTTGAGGATCAAAGCCTGAGTTGACAGAAAGTTGATGAGCTGCATCATGGTACCAATAAAGCCTGATTGCATCGGTTTGGTTTTGTCAACTCAAAACTAATCCTGTAACCCCGAGTTTGTTCAGCTACCTTCATGGTACAGGCCCCTGGTGTTGTCCTTAGTGGATGTTTTGTGTGAGTTGGTTTCAGTTCTGTTTTACACCGCCTGTGTTTGGATTTACTCTGGTTTTTGCCTGGGTTTTTTTGTGTTCTTTCTTTAATAAACTTCCATACTGCACTTGGACCCTCCTCTTCCTTGTTTCTGAAACACTCTGCGTTACAAAAGTATAGACATTTTGTATTGCCAGAAATTCAGAGATTAAGGCAACAAGTCAAATTAACTCATTTCTCAAAGCACCATTAATGGCTTTTATATTAGAAACCCTACAAAAAGGGGTCCAAAAGTTTGTGACCACAAGTGTAAATGCTTCTCTTTTTTATTTATTTTTTCTGTTTTATTGCTATTATTATTAGTAATACAATTATATTGTCAGCAGCACTCCTAAAATAGTGCAGAATCTTTTTTTAGAATCCTAAAACTTTTCTGGGGTTTAAATTCGATTTCAAATGTGAGATTTTTTTTATGTACTATCAGACATTTGAGCCCCTTAGTACATATTGGGTGAACTGAGATGACAAAATATCTCTCCATTTTATTTTCACTAAACTAAATTAGAATATATGCTAATAATATATATTTTTATACAGTAGTTTGGTATACTAGGGATATACAAACCTCGTCTATGATGGCTTGTATGTTGGCTCTGAGAGGCACAAGCGAGCAGACAATTGCCAGCGTCCAAAACAGGAAGAGAAAGACAGAGGACCGAAAGCCCCTCAGCCTCTCCAAATGAATCACCAACACTGCCAGTATCTGAGGACACAGTTTATTTCAGTCAGTGTGCTAGTTGAGGTCAATAGAGAAATCCAACACTCACTAGAAGAAAAGGACTGAATACCATTGGACAGCTTAGACGTGGAGTTTTTGTTGATACATTTTGTATTGATTCTATGCAGGTAAGCAGACTACTGTGAATGTTTAGTCTGTGTCAGGACTTTAAAATTGACTTATCTTGTTGGGCAGAAATCATTTACTACAACCACTGTTGACACTGCTGTCTGCTGTGACCAGAGGTAAAAGAAGCTTATTTATCCTGATCCCTTCAGGAAACTTCTGCCAGACGTCTAGCCACAAAGAGATTTCTTCATTCAAGCTTAAATATAACAGATCATAAATCTTAACTATCCTCTATAAAAGAGTTTATTGAAAAAAGAAATAGAATTCCAAACATATATTTGGACCCTTATAATTCTGAAATCAACATGGTATTTCATAACAGTCCATAATGGAAAGGGGAGGTTCAGGAGAATAGTAATATTGTGATTTACCATGGTAAGGCTGCGAATTATAGGGCTCAGGAGAAAGACCATGTGATGTTCGATATCTCTGCTCCTTTCCACCAGCAGATAGACCATCTCCAGGAAACCAAAGGAAGCCAGACAGAGACCCAAACCCTACAAGACATGAACACAGACTTGTAAGCATTAACTGCAACATTGTGGTGTCATGCCCGCAAATGTTTTGATTAACTTGCATTACCGATCACAAGTTTTTAAAAGTCTCTTATGCTCATCTAGGCTGCATTTATTTGATCAAAAATACAGTAAAACAGTATTATTGATACAATTTAAAATAACTTTTCTACTTGAATATATTTTTTAAGTAATTTATTGCTGGGATGTCAAAGCTGTATTTTCAGCATCATTACTTCAGTCTTCAGTGTCACACGATCCTTCAAAAATCATTCTAATATGAAGATTTGCTGCTCAAGAAACATTTCTAATTATCATCAATCTTGATCAGAGTTATGCTGCTTCATAGTTTTTGTAAAACAATCTTTTGTAATATTATAAATGTCTTTACGTTCACTTTTGATCAATTAAATGTGTCCTTGCTGAATAAGTTTTTTCATAAAAAAATTAATAAAAAAACCTTACCCCAAACTTTTGAAAGGTATGTGTGCTCTATTAGAATTGATTTACATGTCAACTGGGTCGTATGAAATGATATGATCTGTTTTTCTTCCTGTAGAACCATTTTCCTGCTTTTTACATGCTCGTTAATGATGTCACTTATTTCCAGTGTTGGGATAACTTATTACAAGTAACTTGAGTTACGTAATCAGATTACTTTTTCAAGTAACTAAAGTGTTACTGCTTAATTACTTTTAAAATTTACAACAAAACACCTGAGTTACTTTTTCAAATAAGTAACGCAAGTTACTTTGTTTCCCCATTTATTGACTGACAGCTCTCTTGTCCCTCATGTTGAGACAAATCGAAGTGCAGAGGCGTTGTGTGTAAACATGATGGTTATTGTAGTAGACTAAATGTGTGCATGCATTTACTCATCTCACTTGCACACAAAAAAGATTCAATAATATATTCCTCAAAATGAATAAAATCATTGAAATGCAGAATCAGAATACTATGCAAACCTCCAATAACTAAATATGTTAAATAAAACATTTATTTTTGTGCATTTAATCTCACTTTATTGACCAATGTACTCACTGCTGACCTTCGATGATTCAGTTAAACCATAAGCAAAAATGAGTATAGATATATATATTTTTTTATTGGTAAAGTAAGTGTTAAACTTTTTTCTCCTGCATCCTATTATTTAGCCTGACTACGTCAGACTACGTACTTCCGCTCAATTTCAGTTCGCTTCTGTACACAGTCTGAGATAGCGACCTATCTCCCAGTTTTCCTCCGGCCTCAAAACAGCCGGCCAATCAACGAACAGAGGGCGGGCTGAGAGCTGTAGACGCTGATTGTACCGTGGATGCGTAGATTTACTTCACATAATCTGCAAAAGTCGTTCACAGCCATGTTCACTCCGGTATTTCGCTTGATGGTTTTGTTTTCGCATCATACATGTGTTTACAGTGGAAGTTCGATGCGGCTGAGCCTGCGCATAACACACGTCATAACCAAACGTTATGTGATTGGCTTACGGGTAACCAATGATTAACTTCAGACAAGCGAGAAAGAAAACGCTTTTCAATTATGCCATGCCAGATTCTGTCAACGAAGCAAAGCGAAGTAGCAGAATTTGGTATTACCAGGCTACCTATTATTAGGATGTTATCCAGAACAGCAGCACAGCTGAAAGGTTTGTTTGAACTGCTCCCTCTACTGTACAACCGTGAATTTCCTTCAGCCTGAGGCTTATTATTTCACTTTAGGTGTGAAAAGGCCAGCCCAGGTGAAAAAAGTAATGCAAAAGTAACGTAACATGTTGCTTTTCTAAAAAAGTAACTTAGTAACGCAATTAGTTACTTTTTAAGGGAGTAGGCAATTGCAATATTGTAATGCATTACTTTTCAAAGTAACTTTCCCCCAACACTGCTTATTTCTACATTGCCATGCACACAACAATAGCCTGTGGGTTTTTCAGGTGACTGATGCTATATTCAAGTCAGGGTCTTAGAGAGGTGGTAACTAGATTTAAGTCTCAATGACCGGTATGACTCACCGTCTTGGCACAGCAGAGGCTGGATATCGATATGCGTCCATTGTCGTAGAATTTGAGGTACAAGCAGTAGAAAGGGGCACAAACCCAGAGATAGAAACAGGGGAACCACACCAGTATTGTGTGCTGGAAACACTGGGTGAGGTCTGGATGTAGTGTGTACCATGTGACGTTCCAGTCCTGAAAACACAATGTTAAACCATTAGTCCTCTTTAACTTGTTACATGAGTGATTCCATAATTATTAATAACTAGGTGCAGTTTACAACTTCTTCGATTTTATTCACTCATAGTGAATTACTTGGTGAACAAAATACAATTCATCAGATTGCTGAATGTTCATTGATGTTCCCCAGTATTTGTTCAGTCCAAATGGCTCTGTGTATTTGTGATTTATATTAGTTGTCTTGCAGTGTTTGCAACAGACAAATTGTGTGAAATTGCAGAGAGGTGAAAGGTAAAGCTCCTGTAATAAATCTTCACTGTTTGCCAAGTGGGTTTATGATGAGTATAGCAGGATTTGTCTTGGTTGTTATAAGTCATGACAGGAAAAAAACATCTTTACCTCTATGAAAGTGCACTGATCCTTTTTGAGGCAGTGACTTGACATGTCGTTCAAATGTCTAGGTTTTTTTTCTTTGTTTTAGCCCTAGTAATTGAATAGAACTTTTACGAAATATGTTTAAAATATTATAGTCATGTCAGCATAAAAGCTGCTTTATATTACATCACATGAACAGTCAAATACAAATTTTGTAGATACCAACACAACCAGCACTTTTAATCTGCAGCATGTATTATCCTAGTTTTAGTTTCACAGCTTGTTTACCTGTAAAGATAATGAGGACAAAGTGAGGTACTCTTAATTTTCCCCTATTCTGATTGTAGAAAACCACCAATTTCCACAAATGTAACGTACAAATAAACTAAATAATTGAAAGATTTCACTGTTGTAGGCAGATGCAGCAGAACAAAAAGCATGTAGTGTGTACAAATATTGACATTGTAGAACAGTCATTTGATAGATTGATAGTCTGAAGTGAGTGTTGCTTTCTTTAAACTGCAATATTTAAAGTGAATGCAAAAGTATTTCACAGTTGAAAACAAGCAGGCTTTGATATGTGACAAAAATGCTGTTCTGTGCATTTCGATTACATCAAAGTTGGACAAACTCAGTTTGAAATCATTGCCAACACTTCTCTCTCAAGCTGAATTTCACAGGCTCGTTCTATTCAGACATCAGTAATTCACACAGTATTTTTTCAGTTATTTCTGGCTTTTCTATGTTGGAAAATAGGCTGATGTCCAAACGTAGCTGTAGGGCTGTTATGTTACTTTTTTCTTTTTTTTTAACTTTCTCTGGACTAATGAGAACTTGTTTGGCTGTGCCTTATGCTGTGGTTATTCCAGCAATGGCACAGCTCTGATAAATACTGCATGCTGGTTGGAAGGAGTCTTGTGGTATGGCAGTATATAAGAAGTGCACCTTTGGCAAGCCACAATGTAAACCCCATATTACACAATGAGAATGGCCGTGAGCACCAGGTTCAGCTTTGTTTAAGCTTGTTTGCTCATGTAGGCTACATACAATTGGCTGATGGAGAAGGTCAACAGATTTCTGTCCAATAGGTCTTATTTTTCTCCAGTGCATTATCTGAACATATTTTCTCAGCCTTATGTTGTTCCCAACACCATTTTTCAATGAAACACAAAAAGAAGATTTTTGACTGATTAAAGTCATGCAATAACTTTGCAAGACCAAAATTGTACTTGTTCTTATAATCTCTCCCTTCATTGATCTGTTCACTGTTGCAACCATATTTTTGAGTTATTGAAGGCTCATGAACTGGATCAGATTCCTACTGGTTTTGTGAACTGGATGACCTGATTCTATTAAAGTCTGAATCAAAAGTATGATTCATTCACAAAATAAAACGTAAACATTTTTGCTCATGAATGCGCCAAGGAGAGTTGTCAAGATTTTCTGTTTTGGTCTTTATTTCACATCAAGTTTTGCATGATTTCAGGAATGTGGAATATAGCGCAAAAGTTAAATGGACCACTTTTATGATGCTTTCTTGGTGTATGATATGATACTCATGATACTCTTGTATGATATATCTATTTATTTAGACCAGTATCTATAACCCTGCAAGTGCAATCCAAACACATGCTGCAGGTTCAAGATGAGACACTGTTCATTACATTGTTGTTTTGGCCAGGATATGTCCTCATCTATGAGGGGGTGTACTGTGGTCTGGGCCCAGGAAGGGAAAGAGATTCTCATTCATGTGGCAGAGCACAGCACAGTCACAGTTTTCCACTGGGAGTTCAATGGACACCGTCTTCTACCCATCCTACATCCTCTAAGACTATGTTTGCACTGGTCTAAACCCAATGACAACCACAGTCTCAGGAAGTGATTCAGAGTGGTGTGTGTACCCTTCCTGCAAGTGTAGGAGTACAGACTGCCAGTCTGCACAAAAAAAAAAAAAAAAACTTTTAAAAATTACACCGCTGATGTTTGGATTTATGTAGAGGAAATTTGTAACATCAATAAATGTTATTTTGATTGTGCACAGGCACAAGCAGGTCAAACAGTGATGCTGTAAGACATTCTTCAATAGACATGAGCTTATAGCCTTGACCTCTTCATCTCATTTCACATGCTTTCCCAGCTAAAAATGTATTGTATTGTAATTCATCGTATAAGTCATTAAATGCAAAATGGTTGATCTAGTTGTCATAAACTGTCAAGCATATTTTCTACACATTTCTGTGTACTGGGGCGTAATTTGTGGGGGGGTTGGGGGGTTGGGGGGTTGGGGGGGAGATAACCCCCCCAATATTTAAATCTATGCATTACAACCCCCCAATATTTATACCATGATCACATGAAAAATATGCAGAATAATTTTTCGACCCCCCCCAATGTTCAAACCAAATCTACGCCCTTGTCTGTGTAGACTTGCCATGAATTGATGAATTGTGCAGGTGAATTTTGACATTCACTAATGAAGAGAATGTAGATCAACCAATGAGAAACCAGTTCTCTGAAATCTCATGAACCTTCAACTGGCAAGCATACACTACCGTTCAAAAGTTTGGGGTCAGTAAGATTTTTTTATGTTTTTAAAAGAAGTATCTTCTGCTCACCAAGGCTGCATTTATTTGGTAAAAAACAATAATAAAAAAACCCAGTAATATTGTGAAATATTATGACAATTTAAAATGACTGTTTTCTATTTTAATATATTTTAAACTGTAATTTATTCCTGTGATCAAAGCTGAATTTTCAGTATCATTACTCCAGTCTTCAGTGTCACATGATCCTTCAGAAATCATTCTAATATGATGATTTGATGCTGTGTAATTATTATTTTTTAATTCTTTGATGAATAGAAAGTTCAAAAGAACAGCATTTATTTAAAATAGAATATTTTCTAACATTATAAATGTCTTTACTGTAACTTTTGATCAGTTTAAGATTAGATTAGATTAGATTCAACTTTATTGTCATTACACAAGTACAGGTACAAGGCAACGAAATGCAGTTTAGGTCTAACCAGAAGTGCAATAGCAGCAAGTGCAGGATATACAGTGGTTCCATAAGTGCAGAACATGGATATGTACTGAATAAATATAGAGTTGAATACTATTATAAACAAAAATTTACAGATAGATTTGTCCTATGAATATAATATACAGATAACTATTACTGTGAACAGAATTTACAGCTAGATATGTACTGAATATAATATACAGATGTATATACAGATGGCTAATATACAGATGGCTATTACTATAAACAGTATTTTAACTCATCCTTGATGAATAAAAGTATTGATTTATTTTATTTCTTTCCCCCAAAAATAAAATAAAAATTCTTACTGACCCCAAACTTTTGAACGGTAGTGTTTAATGTTACAAAAGCTTTAGATTTCAGATAAATGCTGTTCTTTTGAACTTTCTGTTCATCATAGCATCATGAAATAAAAATGTAAAGAACTGTTTTCAACATTGATAATAATCATAAATGTTTCTTGAGCATCAAATCATCATATTAGAATGATTTCTGAAGGATCATGTGACACTGGAGACTGGAGTAATGATGCTGAAAATTCAGCTTTGATCACAGGAATAAATTACACTTTACTGTATATTCACATAGAAAACAGCTGTTTTAAATTGGAATAATATTTCACAATATTACTGTTTTTGTTTGTATTTTTAATCAAATAAATGCAGCCTTGGTGAGCAGAAGATACTTCTTTTAAAAACATAAAAAATCTTACTGACCCCAAACTTTTGAACGGTAGTGTATACAGTCCTGCATGCAAAAGCAAAGTTCTGCCTAAGGGGTCTTTCCTGTGTTTGCCTTTCTAATGTTGTATTTTCGCTTTTGTGCCCCTATTTCTTTTTCTTTTCTATATCACAATAATATTGGAATGTTTTTTTTTCTTGTCAGACCACTAGTAAAAGTTTAACTGTAAATCCTCTCCAGTCTCTTTCAATAAATAACTTTTGAAATGGATATATGGCATACAGAAGAAGCGGAGCTTTGTACATTTCAATACAGTAACTGTCATCCAAACTGTTACCATTGTTTACATACTAACAGAGTGTAGTGTTTTATTGACAACACGCATTTTGACTATCTTGTTTGCGAACAATGACACAAGGACTTTTCATTCTGATGCCACTTATATGTTCATTGACATAAATACTTACTTTTGAGAGATGAACTAAAGATTTTGAGTAAGTTACAGGCTTTTTCAGGTAATCCAATGTGTGCTGCTGTTTGTACGAATTGTTTTGAGAATGCACATACTTTGCAAATATTAAGGATGACTTGAGAAATGCATCAAAGCGACTGAGAAAAACTGTAAACTAAATTTGATTCATTAACTGTTGATTCGTTATTATAAAACAACAATGGTCAAACTTTTCCCGTAGTAACTTTCAAAGAACGGTGCACTAATAATAATGTATTAATAATGTATTAATAAAGCCCAATATAGCGTTACAAGTTTGGTCTGTTAATGTTACTGCAAGAATGTTTTGTTTGTAAATTTTGGCAACTTTCTGAGATTGTTCCCTGTTAGCTGGGCTGCAACTTTAAACAATTTTAAAATCATCTACAAAATGTGGCCTGTTACTTGTTTAATGTACATCATCTGGTCCGCCATCATTGTGCAATGGTATTGCTTAATGGTTAGTGTGTACCATGAAGACCCTATTAAACTCCCTCATCACAGGGCCTGGGACAAAATTCTCTTGATGGCGTCTTGGCTCTGTCACATTCACACACACCAATATCATTACATCTGATTTTAAAAGAGCCTTGTATATTCATTAATCTTTTATTTATTAACCTGAATTTCAACACTGGACATCTGTAAACATTGTTAAAAATATAGTTTAAAGTCCAGTTACATCATGCACTGCACTCTTGCTGATACCAGCTGTTTGAATGTAAACACACACTTAAAGCATGTCAAAAAAAAGTTGTACAAATATTTTCACACATTTAACAAATGTTATGCGTGAGTGAGACAGAATGACCATATAACTGAAGATTAAAGTTTTGCATTCTGTCCTGCATTCAATCTCAGTCAATGAATGAAAAATTCACGACTCACCCCAAATGTCTGTTACAGTGTCAAAAACAATGATTTTTCTAAGAATAAAGGGGCATAAATAGCAAAAACTGATGACTGGATACAGTTCTTTTTAAGCAACCTTCATATATTTTTTTCTCTGTTTTAATTGGCTATTGAAGTGAGTGAGTTTATTATTCATCTGAGACTCACCCAGAGAGGGTCCAGGCCACTGAGACTGCAGAGGGTGTCCATCCAGGTTCCTCTCTTCTTCACTTCCTGTAGTAAATCCCTGCTCCCTGGACTCAGCAGTGTCCCACTCTTCTCTCTATGTAGTCTCTGTTGGCAGAGTAAGTGTTTTTGATAGTAACTGTGCCTGTGTGTGTGCGTGTTTCAGCCCCTTTCTTGTAAGCCAGCCTCCCTTCTTCTGACTTGCGTCTCGTCAAAACTACAGTCTGAGGCCAGGTTTGTGTAACTGTCCTGTTTATGAGTGCTGGCCTGCGAGGTGGGTGGAAGATTTGGACTCTGTAAGACTATCTTCCCTGCTCTCTTTCGTCGCTCTGGCCCACGTGTGCCGAGGCCACAGTACCACAAACACTCCCCTGGAGGAGATGAGAGCGCCTCAGACTTGGCCACACCCCGCTCTCCTTCAGGTCTTGCCTCTGTAAACTCCCCCAATCACACCCTCCACCTCCACCTCCACCTCCACCCTGGTTTTCAATAGAAAGGGAAAATGTTTAATAGCAAGTGTGATTTGTATTCTTCAAGGAATGTGTGTAGTTTTTTAACAGGTGGTGTTAATTGCATTTTATGTAGGGTTTAGTGGGGCTACAGGTCTCCTTGAAGGAATATGTGATTATTTATTTCTTTATTGTTATTATTCATTCGGGTGGCACAGTGGGTAGCACTGTCGCCTCACAGCAAGAAGGTCCATGGTTTGAGTCACGGCTGAGCCAGGAGTCCTTTGTGGAGTTTGCATGTTCTCCTGGTCAAAATACATGCAGGTAAGGTGGATTGGATATACCAAATTGGTGATGTAGCATTTTATTTTTAATCACAAAAGTCTTGTGTCTAAACAGATGTGTATAATTTTTAGGGATTAGCTACATAAATCTGTATCGTTAAAAAAAATGATTATATAATACATTTTAAATAATTTACCAAAAAAACTTAATTATCCATCATTGCACATAAGGACTGCATAGTAACAAATAAGAATAGTGATTGTGGAGAAAATAAATTAAAAGGGCCTTTAAAGGGTTAGTTCACCCAAAAATGAAATTTCTGTCATTAATTACTCACCCTCATGTCGTCCCAAACCCGTAAGACCTTCGTTCATCTTTGGAACACAAATGAAGATATTTTTGATGAAATCCGAGAGCTTTCTGAACCAGCCATAGGCTGAAACGTCATTTTAACTTTCAAGGCCCAGAAAGGTAGTAAAGACATAGTTAAAATAGTCCATGTGACTACAGTGGTTCAACCTTAATGTTATGAAGCGACGAGAATACTTTTTATGCGCAAAAAAACTAACAAAATTAATGACTTTATTCAACAATTTCTTCTCAGTGCAGCTCTTCTGGGCTCTACGTCAGAACGCCGGCTCGTGTGTGATGCTGATGCAGGAGCTGGCCAATACTGAGCCGGCGTTCTGACGTACAGCCCAGAAAAGCTGCACTGTGTTTACAATGCTATCAGCGTCCGAGACTGACAGACACTAACCCTTTAAGGGAGTCTTCAAATTCTATCTTTTCAATATTGTTGGCTGTTGGTGAAGATAAATAATGAATAAAGAAAATATTTGTTTTGCTTATTATGTTGTGTATAGAAAAAAAACCGCCCACAAAACCTCGCACAATACAACTTTAACATCATAGGATGTCCTGTTACTTTATCCTCTACAGTAAAAGACCTGGGTGTTATACTCGATTGCAACCTTTCTTTTGAAAATCATATTTCATATGTTACAAAAACAGCATTTTTCCACCTTAGAAACATTGCTAAGCTACGTAATATGCTATCAGTTTCTGATGCAGAAAAGTTAGTTCATGCATTCATGACCTCCAGACTGGATTACTGTAATGCTTTACTAGCTGGTTGTCCTGCATCCTCAATAAACAAGCTACAGTTAGTCCAAAATGCCGCCGCTAGAGTTCTTACTAGATCAAGAAAATATGATCATATAACACCGATTTTATCATCACTGCATTGGTTACCTATAAAGTTCCGTATTAATTATAAGGTATTGCTACTGACTTATAAAGCCCTAAACGGCTTAGCTCCAGTCTATTTAACGGATCTTTTATCACCCTATAATCCATCGCGCTCTTTAAGATCACTAAATTCAAGGCTTTTGGTCATACCTAGGATATCCAGAACCACCAAAGGAGGGAGAGCATTCTCACATTTGGCTCCAAAACTCTGGAATAGTCTTCCTGATACTGTTCGTTGCTCAGACTCGCTCTCCCAGTTTAAAACTAGATTAAAGTCGCATCTCTTCAGCCAGGCATTCATATAATCCTACAGTTCAAACTACAATCCGGCCTCTAGCTCATAAATGCCAGAGGAGAACTGGCCCCTGACTGAGCCTGTGTTCTCCCAAGGTTTTTTTTTTTTCTCCATTAGGTCACCTGATGGAGTTTTAGGACACCATTAGGTCACTTGATGAAGTTTTTCGGTTCCTTGCCACTGTTGCCTTTGGCTTGCTCAGTTGGGGATATTTTGGGGATATTTAATTTAATTTTATCAATCAATAAATTCCTCTTGAAACAAACTTTGTTGTATTATTTTAATTTAATACTGTGAAGCTGCTTTGATACAATCTGTATTGTGAAAAGCGCTATACAAATAAACTTGACTTGACTTGACTATAGTAAACATGTGAAGTATTATATCTTCTCCAGCACAGAGATGAGAATGACTCAGATGAGGTGAGTGTGTCCAGAGGTTCTGCAACCCACCCCTACACACACACACAGTTCCCTTATTCCTGTACATATGGTGGAATTATGACATAAGCTTCTGTCTTTATTTTTCATTGAACTCCGACTTCACTGTACAGACAGTCATCAAAACAAACACAGGGATGTTAATGGTACGTTGGAAAAATCATCATTTACAAATGAGAATAGCGAGCATTTGGTTGGTAGTAACATTTTATATTTGTCTAAACATGTTGATGTGGAGCAAATAACCACAAAAACATTTCATTTTCAGTGGAACTTATTGCTTATAAGTGTTTTTACAGTGAGACATTGCTCACTATTTCTGTATTCATTAATGGTTACTGTCACAGCCTGTTTCCACACTTAATGAATGGTCATTTCAGTTGACAATGGAAACTTACTTTTGCAATCATTTTCAGAAAGCAATGGATTTATAGGCTAAAAATGTAAAATGTGTGAACTGATAATTCTTTCCAGAATGCCCCAAAAATATGCAGATTGTCAAACACACGACTAGTCAGTGACTTTTCATATGCAGTCACTGGAAAATTCCTCATGATTTATTGTGATGAATACTTAATTGTATGGCAGGGTAACTATACTGCGTTATGTTTATAATCTAGAATGCATACATTTACAGCCAGCATTCTCCAAAGCTCGAGGAGATGATTGTTTGCTGAGGCACTGGCTGTGCTTTTGGCATTGTCCACTGAAAATGAAGATCACAACAGTGACATTTGGCTGAAAAATTGCTTTGTGTCTTGAAGTAAACTGCAATTTCTCCTGCTGATTTTCTTTACAAGTAGAGTCTGTTTTACAGGTAAACAGGGATAATTGCTAGCCTGGATGCCAGCCGAACTTAGCCCCGCCCACAACATTTTTTGGTCGGAAAGTTCGGTCTGGACTCGTTCCGTTGAGGAGCTATAGAGCTGGTAAGTCCCGCCCCCTCCCTAAAACCCCGCTGGACCTCAAAGTTGAAAACCCGTCAATGCAAGTGAATGGGAGAAAATAATTATTTTCTGGTCCCGTTTGAATTGTGCCATGAATGTGAACATATGTTGTCTGTGAATTTTTTATATAATCTTTTGTGTGAAGAATGCTACAATTTAGCGGGTAGAAGTTTTATACGGGTAGACTTTGTGTGAGAGCACTTTGTGGACTACAACTCTCGACGCGTTTGAAACGTCAACACCACTAGCACACGGCTCTAGCTCACGGATCCCGCTAAACATGGCTGTGTCTTTGGTGCACTTCACCGCCTTCTTTCAGGGAGAGGACAAAATCAAGTCAACTTTATGGGGTGACGTCACATAGGCGACATGTAGTCTTTCTCGTTATGTCTTTTCCACAACTGCTAGCCGACGAATCAGAATCAGAATCAGAATCAGAAAGAGCTTTATTGCCAAGTGTGCTCATACCATATACTGTCAAATCATACCATATACTGTCAAACTTGTAACATGAAAGATTATATAAAAAAGAAAGATTATATAAAAAATTCACAGACAACATATGTTCACATTCATGGCACAATTCAAACGGGACCAGAAAATAATTATTTTCTCCCATTCACTTGCATTGACGGTTTTTCAACTTTGAGGTCCAGGTTGTTAAGTCGTGACGTAACTGTTTATGCAGCTGTATAGTAATAAAATAAGAGGCAGACAAGCGAGTGTAGCTCAACAACTGTATTCACAACAGAATAGCCGGAGAACGACCAGCCAGGAGCAATCGACTGCCGATCGCATGATTCATTACATTCCGTAACATCCCCCTTTACAAATATGAACTAAAGAATTCCCTTCTAAAATAAGAAGTAAATAAGAACAAAATACTATATAAACTTCAGGCCACATAACATTTAAAGCGACTGCAATAAACTTCAAATTAGGCACTAATGACCTGCAGTATCGCTGACTATAGAGTCCTTGTTACATTAACTGTTCTTTTCCTTTCCAAAAACTGCCACAGCAGCATTTCTAGCATATTACAAATCAAGCCTCTTAGGTGGCCTGGACAATCGGCCAGCCCTAGTGTAAGTGTGTCCATCCGATGATGAGAGATTGACAGGGCCAAGTGAAGCCTGTGGCACGGGCTTCGCAGGAGGTGAGTCAGTGGATGGAAGGGCCTCTGCAACACTCCCTTCCAGCCTAAGAGGCAATTCGGGTTCAGTACTGTCCAATGCTTGTGTGGTGGTTGACTCTGCCGTTCTTAGATGCACTCGAATTCGTCTATATAGGGATCCACCCACATTCACAAGATAAGAGCGCGGTGCCACTTTCTGAAGGCAGGTGCCAACCCTCCACAGCGCAGGGTTTTCCCCTGGAAGGGGCTTCATGCGGATCTTCTCTCCTATGTTCAGCTCTGGCAGATCACGAGCTGACCTATCATAATAGGATTTTGCCAACTGCTTTCGGTGGTGAAGCCGCTCCACAACCCCAGTTACAACACTTGGCTCCAGAAGCTTGTTTGTTACTGGAAGAGACGTTTTCAGTCTCCGTGACATTAACCTTTGTGCAGGGCTACTGTCCATGTATTCAGTAGGGGTGTTTCGCCAATGAAGGATTGCTTTCCAAGGGTCGGTTCTGTCGTGCATAGCTTTCCGCAGAAGGTTCTTGGCAATCTTGACGGCTGACTCAGCCTTTCCATTTGATTTAGGATGTCTTGGTGAAGAAGTGACATGCTCAAATTCCCAGCTGGAGGCAAAACGCTTAAACAGAGCACCAAACTGAGGGCCATTATCTGTGATCACTCTATCTGGCTGACCATGTCGAGCAAACTGAGCCTTGCAGCGCTTAATGACTGTCTCTGCAGATAGATCAGTAAGCAGTTTAATCTCCCAAAAATCTGAGAAATGATCCACAATTAGAAGATAGTCCTTTTGCCGGTGACTAAACAAGTCCATGCTGACGATCTGCCATGGCCTGCCAGGGATGTCATGAGATAGCATGGTCTCCTTCTGTTGGTTGTGTGCAAATTCGTTGCAAGTCGAGCAGTTACTCACAAAGTCTTTTATTTCTGCTTGCATACTAGGCCAATACAGTGTGTCACGGGCTTGACGATAACATGCGTCACCTCCTATATGGCTTGAATGTATACGCTTGAGCATCTCTAGACGTAGTGACTTGGGAATAATAGCTTTATGTCCACGGTACAAAATACCATCTTGCACACTAATTTCATCTCGATAAGGCCAGAATTCTCGGATGATGTGTGTTGTTTTTTCTTTCTCATCAGGCCAGCCTGCAAGGACAGTGGCCTTAAGGGCCTGTAGTGCATCATCCCTTTCAGTATGCTCCCTGATCGTCTTCAGCCGCTGGTCCGTCACATTCAAGTATTCTGCTTGGTTGATGAGTTGTACATCATCTTGCTCTTTCTGCAGATGGCATATGGCGTGCCGCTGGTAAACTGATCCCTTGCCTGTACAGTCAGCAGCGGCCCTGCTCAACATGTCACTGACGAACATTTTAGGCCCCGGCTTGTAGACAACCTTGAGACTATAGTTTTGAAGTGTCATGAGCATGCTTTGAAGTCGCTTTGGTGCACTGAGAAGTGGTTTGCTGAATATAGTGATCAAGGGTTTGTGGTCAGTCTCTGCTGTGACCAACTCTCGTCCATACAGGTACTGGTGAAATCTTTGGCAAGCGAAAACGATACTGAGACACTCTTTCTCGATTTGGGCGTAATTTTTTTCTGTGGGAGTGAGGGCTCTTGAAGCAAAGGCGACAGGCTGTCCTTCTTGCATAAGACAGCACCCAAGACCACTCTGGCTGGAGTCACTTTGTACTGTGATGGGCTTAGTAACATCATAATAGCGCAGCACAGGCATCGATGTGG
Organism: Leuciscus leuciscus; assembly: GCF_965113295.1. Taxonomy (NCBI): domain Eukaryota; kingdom Metazoa; phylum Chordata; class Actinopteri; order Cypriniformes; family Leuciscidae; genus Leuciscus; species Leuciscus leuciscus. Next base: position 48,492,197 of record NC_138725.1, on the reverse strand, counting down.
CCATGGATTTAAGCTTGTGAACTGCCTCGTCATGTTTGGGTAGCCAGTGCCAAGGTGTGTTTTTGTCGAGCAAGCGCCGAAGTGGCTCGCAAACAGTTGACAAGTGGGGCATGAACTTGGCTAAATAATTAGCAAAGCCGATGAGACGCTGCACAGCTTTCGCATCTGTGGGGTTGGGCATGTCCATGATAGCCCTCACCTTCTCTTGGTCGGGCTTCAAGCCTGCGAATGAAAGGATATGACCATGGAACTTCACTTCAGTGACCTTGAATTGCAATTTTTTTAAGCAGAGTCGTAGCTTGACCTCTCTGCAACGCTCCAACAGGGCCCGAAGCTTGAGATCATGATCATTTTCAGCTTGCTGGTCTGTGTCACCACAGCCAATGACTAGAATATCATCAGCGATGGGCTCAATCCCCTTTAAACCTGTTAACAGTTCATGCTGTTTCCGCTGATACACCTCAGGTGCCACTGAGACACCAAATGGGAGCTTTAGCCATCGTTTTCTGCCCCATGGGCTCCAGAATGTTGTCATGAAGCTGCTCTCTTGGTCCAGCTTGCACTGTAAGAATGCATGTTTGGCATCAACCAAGGTGAAGATCCTTGCTTTAGGCAGTTTGTATAGCACATCCTCCAGAGTTGGCATTATATAATGAGAGCGTTTCAGAGCTTTGTTCAGGAACTTTGGGTCCAAGCAAATCCTCAGCTTGTCTGGTTTTTTTACGATCACCATGTTGCTGATCCAATCTGTTGGCTCTGTAACATCTGCAATATGACCCTCTGCCTGATACGCATCCAGTTGGGCTTTGACGGCTGCTTTCATAGCGATTGGAACATTCCGGGGGGCACACTGTACCGGTGTAACACTGGTATCCAGCTCAAAGTGGACCTCACCAGGCAGAGATTCCACAGGCAAGTTGAACACATCACTGTATGTGTCAATAAACTGTTCCTTAGTCAGAGGCTTACACCGTTCATGTTCCAATTTGAGCACGTCATCTGGGATTGTAAACTGCATACGACCTAGCTGTTCACAAGTAGATCCTGAGAGAAGTGGACTTTGATTTGTCTCTACTATCTCAAATGACAGTTGATATCTCTCTCCTTTAACCAAACATTCTGTTTCAAAAACGCCCATGGAGTCCAGCGACTCGCCTGAGTACAGCCGTAATTTGACATTACTGGGGCGGAGTGGTGAGTGCGGTGCCACCTTTACTTTATCCTTGTAGCTCATAACATTGCATGTTGCACCTGAATCTAACTGACAACGCACTGACTTGCCATGCAATCGCAGAGAAACAAACCATTTCTTTCCTTTCATGTGCACTGTGCTGATGGACTCAACTGTGTAAATATCCTCATCACTGTCCCCAACCGGCTCCTCCGTGGAATATTCCATGCAGTGAAGCTTCCCCTCTGTAGATCTGCTTTTGCTTTTAAGGCACACTTTAGCAAAGTGATTATCAGTTCCACAGAGTCTGCAACTTTTGCCGTATGCTGGACAATGATCCCTGCCTCTTGAATGCACATTACCACAGTATCGGCATGTCTTGTTTGTGTCTAAGAGTCTTGGTGAATTACTCTGCTTCCGCTGGTTAGGCTTGAATGGTTTCCTAGCAACAGCGTGAACCGTTTCGGCTGGAGGCATGCACGCGGTATCCATCGCTCTCATATGCATAGCGGTCTGTTCAGCTGTGCGACACATCTCAATGGCTGTGAGCAGTGTTAATGTTTTTTCACTTAACAACCTGCGTCTGGTCCCTTCATTTGTAATGCCCAGTACGATTTTGTCACGAATCATTTCATCCTTCAATCCACCATAATCACAAGTTGCAGCTTTTTCTCTCAATCTGGTCACACAATTGTCTATGGATTCCCCTTCCTCCTGTTTACAACAGCCGAACACATACCTCTCATAAATTACATTCCTGGCAGGCTTGAAGTATGCATCCAATGCATCTAGGATGGTTTTAATGTCTCTCTGTTGCGCGTCTGTGAGATTCAAATTGTGCCGGTAAACATGTCTGCATTCAGAGCAGAGCCCATCATACTTCTCAACGTGGCAGCTTGTACCTCCCTGCTCTTTTCAGCCAGGCCCGTGACCAGCGCATAATCCTCGAACTCTGCTCTGAATAAGTCCCAGTTAGCGCTCCAGTCTCCGTTCATGTTCATCGGTGTCGGCGGAGGTATGTTAGCCGCGATGTGGGCTGGTACGCCGCCGGACGGGCGAGGCGCGGCCGCAGCATTATCAGCGTCCATAATCGAAGAAATGGTCGGAATCAGCAGTTACAGCGTGAACTTAAGGACGAACACGTTAGGCATCTTCTGACACCATGTTTATGCAGCTGTATAGTAATAAAATAAGAGGCAGACAAGCGAGTGTAGCTCAACAACTGTATTCACAACAGAATAGCCGGAGAACGACCAGCCAGGAGCAATCGACTGCCGATCGCATGATTCATTACATTCCGTAACAGTAACCAATACTCTTTCCGGGTCCAAAGTCCAGGTCCTCTCTACCTACCTACCGCTTTCGCTAGTGTTTTGGTTATTATTGAGTGTTTTTACAATGCCGCAGTGCTGTGTCCCGTGTCGGGAGCTAACTCACTTCAACCTCGTAAATCTTCTTTTTCATTGATGCCTGGACTCTACCCTTAATTATGCCACCTGAGTGATGAGCTATAACCACTCTGTTGGTGTTAAAGGAATTTAAACCCTTTTTGACCGCCAAGGGTGCCTCACTAAGAAGGACGTGATCGTAAATAAATGTACAGGTTCCACCGTTGTTATTTCTGGAGAGGAGCGCTTGGACCCAAAACGTCACGCGTGACGTCAGACTAAAGGCCAATTTATACTTCTGCGTCGAAGGTACGCCGTAGTGTACGTCGTAGGCTACGCACGTAGGTGACGCCGTCGTGAGCATTTATACTTCTGCGAATGTCTGTGTTGATGTGCAGTTACACCGCCGAAACGCTAGTTGGCGCGGGTGGGTTTTAATGTTCCAGTTCCACTGTGTTTACATTCCTCGCGGCTATTTTGAGTTTAGGTTTCTACGAGCAATGGCAACTGAAGGAGTCATACAGATGGCTGTATTTCCGCACTTCTTCAAGCAATCTCTCGGTTACTTGGTCTATTTCCATGGCTCTTCACTGATCTTCGGAATTTAAAAATGGCGGGCGGGCGGTGCAGAGTGTAGGAGGAAACGCGATGCTATCCAGCCGACCAATCACAGATCTTGCGGTCCGCGTCGCCGCGACGCGTAGTTACGTTTTTGAGGAGGTGCGCGTCAGGGTACGGCGAAGGGTACGACGTATGGTACACGTCAATGCGTATGCTACGCCGTACCTTCTACGCGCACCCGACGCAGAAGTATAAATTGGCCTTTAACAATCCCAATCAAATTGTCAGGGCGGGCTTTATACGATGATGGACAGATGAGCAACGTAACGTAATCATCCACGTCACCAACGAGCGCTTGGGTTGAATTCGTTTACAACACAGATGACTGCCGCTGGAGAATTGTTATTTCACGAGTTCACACTTACAAATAAGTCAGATATAATAAATGCATATTTGGCGTGCTGTCCGAGGAGAGGGCGGGCTCGGTATTCGGCCCGAACCCAAAGTGCTCCCCCAGTATTCCAGGCTGTGGAAGAACAGGCCGAGAGTGAGTGGAGGGATGCTGAAAACTGTCATGGAATGTTAGGTGAGTTGACAAAGTTAATAAATATATGCTTCCTCTCATGCTGATAGTGTAGACCAGACGGTCATTGTTTGATGACAAGTTGATTGGATTGATTATTTGAACGTGCTCCTCTCGAACTTTGTTTATAAAACATTATGTGTAGATTCCGCCATCGCGTCTGTTATAGAAGATATCGACAGCGCATTCATTTTAAAAGAGGAACAGAGAACCACGATCAAGGCATTTGTCGATCGGAAACATGAATGAAAAACATACATCACTTACTCCGTTGCTCTGATTGGTTATAGGTCTATCCAATTGAGTGCAGAGGCATTTTCCTTCCTGGTTCGGTTGAAACACGCCCCATAATCAAAGCTCAATGGAGCAGTATCAGACTCACATTCTGACTAGAATCTGAGTATGACGACGTCAGGCTAGATAATTGCAGGCTTTCTGATAATTTTTCATGTCAAAAGAGTCAACAATAGGTGAGTCTATTTAGCTTTTTGTCTGGTTTTCTAGTTTTTCTGAACTGCTTGTAAAAGTTTATGCAGCCCCATACATCTGAAGACAATGTTGCACAACCTCATTTTTTTTTAACCATAAACAGGCCTGGAAAGTGTTGTATGGTTGTCAACTGAATGGCATGCATTCCTAGGATGCTTGCTTTGAAAACCTCATTACTGAACATCCCTACAGGCCAGAGGGCAGTCACTTTACTTAAAGCTTGAATATTTAGTTATCGTAAATGATAATTTCTTGGTTTTTGCATTCACTATATGGAAAAGAGCAACTTAAATGTTCTTCAAAGTAACACAAGTTTTGAATAACATGAAGGTGAGTAAATGATCTTCATTCTGTCCGAATTTTTATTTTGGGTTGAACTATCCCTTATTCAATTCTTATTATGGTTATTCTTTCAAAACTGTGTTTATCCTGGAGCAATGCCTTGCCTTAAAAATGTCCATTGTAAGTGGAATACTGTTTTTTGTTTTTTTTTAAATTGAGGGGCAAATCAAATGTGCGTATAAGAGCTTGTATCAGACATTTCTTCAAAAGCACCTTTATAATGTACTATAAACATAATTCAGGCTTGAAGTAAAGTGTTACTAAATTGGTGCCCCCCCCCCCCAGAATGAGCTCCATGACCCTTGTGCTCTTGCCTCTTTCTGTCCTGTTGTTTGACCCCTCTAATGGAAGGTAATGCATGAGCACTTCCCAAACCAAAACAGAAGGATGGAGCAGACAGAAACATACAGACAGCTGCCTCAGAGGCCTCAAACGCGAGCTCCGCTGAGGATAACATAAGCGGCCTGTTTGCATAAGATGGTGTGGGAGGTGACTCACTGACTCTGGGGATGCAATATGGATGAGGAGATACACTGTTTGGATCCCTGCCACCTCCACACTTTCAATTACAGCGTTTGGCTGCGCCACTTCTGGCTGGCCGCGAAAAAAGCGGCCTCCGCCAGACGGTCTGGGCGCAGCAGCCATGCAGTGGTAAACCAGACGCAGATCACCTACACTTCCTCTGGCTTCTCACGCTGCAGCAAACACTGTCTAGTCAAAATAATAGCGTATGTTTCTTTTTGAGTTCTCAGACAAAGTGTAAATATACTCACATCAGATAGAGACAGAAAGACAAAAATTCTTCTCATGAACAGAAAAAATACTCATGTCAGAAAACATTGTGGTCTTTTAGACCTCCGTTACACGGCAGTCATTCCTAAGCAACATTGTACTGCTGTACTGAACATTAGACTGCAAGTAATCAGCCAATATGTTGATATTCACAGACCAACAGCACAACTGCTGCAAATGTGATTTTGACAGTTCATTAAAGGGTTAGTTCACCCAAAAATGAAAATTTTGTCAGTAATTACTCACCCTCATGTTGTTCCAACCGCGTAAGACCTTCGTTCATCTTCGGAACACAATTTAAGATATTTTTGATGAAATCTGAGTGCTGGGTCACTCTCCATAGGCTGCTAGGTGGCCCAAACTTGCTGGCCCAGAAAAGTTATTAAAGAGATCGTTAATATAGTCCAAGTGACTACAGTGGCTCAATCTTAAGTATATCAAGCGACGAGAATACTTTTTGTGCGCAAAAACAAACAAAAATAACGACTTTATTCCACTATTCATTTCCTTCTCTCTGGGCCTCGTAGTGTTTTTGCGCTGCGCGTCTGTGTTATACGTCATCACGCATCACACACATGACCAGCGTCGGCCAATAGTGAGCCTACGTGGTGACGTGTAACACAGACGCGCTGCGCAAAAACACTACGAGGCCCAGAGAGAAGGAAATGAATAGTGGAATAAAGTCGTTATTTTTGTTTGTTTTTGCGCACAAAAAGTATTCTCGTCGCTTGATATACTTAAGATTGAGCCACTGTAGTCACTTGGACTATATTAACGATCTCTTTAATAACTTTTCTGGGCCAGCAAGTTTGGGCCACCTAGCAGCCTATGGAGAAGTGATCAGCTCTCAGATTTCATCAAAAATATCTTAATTTGTGTTCCGAAGATGAACGAAGGTCTTACGCGGTTGGAACAACATGAGGGTGAGTAATTACTGACAGAATTTTCATTTTTGGGTGAACTAACCCTTTAAAGCTGCAGTCCGTAGTTTTTCCTCTTTGTCGCAATCTCTGTTCGCAATTGCAGCTATTCGCGGAATTATCATCTTTATGGATCCGCCATCAAATTGATACGTTTAATTATATCAAGTGCTGTGAGAAAAGGTTATAAATCTCCACCTCCAACATCCTCACACGCAATACAGCCTACTAGCCGGGACACCTTCTTTATGTGTACAGATGTGACGTTATGACACAAAGACATGCTCGAATTTCCTGCGGAAATCCACCAGTACCACTGGAATTAAAAACATAATTACAAGCTTACCATTTTGAATCGCGCTAAGGCAAGCAGAGAGTTTTGAACACTGGCTGGTTATGTACTTGCTCAAAAAATTTTTGGGGATAATTTTTTACCCAAAAAAGCTACGGACTGCAGCTTTAAACAAACAAATTGATATTGAGCGAATAGATCCGACAAAATTGGGCCAATTTGTATATTTTTCTCTGACCCACCAATGAAAATAGTTAGGGGCCATTCACACAGAAGACATTGCTTTTCTCTGTAATCATGTGCGGTGTTTGTTTGACCATTACACACTCCTCTTGTTGAGTACCTCGCAGATGACACAGTGTTAAAACTTTTTTTTTTTTTTTTTGGACCTTGCGTTCTTTTTTTTATTACACTAAAATGCGTTCTGTGTGAATTGAACCTGAACCTGAATTTAATCTATTGGCCTGCTTGAGGCTCAATGTCACATAATGTAGGACAAAGCACATGAGATGATGAAATATAATGTTGCTCAACTACACGAGCACATCATCATGAATGCAGTGTCTTTTATTATTCCCATTTGTGCTAGCTTACTGTAAGTACTCCAGAGTTCATTTCATTACTCATCCTGTGGTTTTCACTGATTTGCCTGCCAGCAAAAGGTTTAAAGTGGGGGATGTAAAAAAATAAATAAAAAAAACCTTCACATCTAAGTTGGACTAGAAGGATAAATTCCAATGTTCTTCAAAAGATTTACTCTTTCATTTGGACCTATACTCATTTATATTCTTGGTATACAATAGTTACATTTAACTCCCTCAAAATTCAGAGTAGTGGTCAACTGGTTTGTTTTTTAAATGTGGGTTCTTGAATTATTGCAATAGTTCCCCCTTAATTTTGAACATGGATTAAATTATTGATATTAAATACTTCTGTTTCACTGCTAGTAATCAAAATATTTCTGTCTCCAAATCTTTATATCATCATAGGACATTTTCTGCTTTCTGACAGATTGTTCCACTAACAAAATATGCCCTTAAGAGTAAATGTCCTCAGTTTATGCTGTGGTGCATTTTATATAGTTTGACAACATAACTGTTAAATGAGCTCTGAATGCTAAAGATGGAGAATTATTCTCTAGCTAATCAGTGGTCTTGAGACTTTATTTCTCTCATTACTCCTAATGTAAGAAAATCTCATCTCCTCAAAGAACACCAAAAGTATCTTTCATTCTCAGGAACTGGTGTGTAGATGATTTACAGGAATTTGGCGACCAAAGGCAAAAGATGATGATGCTCTTGTTCTTTTCAGAGGTTCTCAGAGGGTTTCAGAGGTTCAGACTAAATTTCCCTGAAGCTTTTAAGACAGTACCAGTAACTGACTGTACAACAAAAGCTATTTCATATGAATTTATGTCCAGTATTCTACACATTGTATTGAGCGGTACATTTATATGAGGTGTCGATGATTTGCTTCTTGTTAAATTAGTTCTTGTTTGATTGATTGGTCATTATTTTGAATAAAAAGAATATAACTAAGGTTATTATATTTATTTGCTATATGCTTTTGAGCTGGTATTTTAAAGGTAGAGGCAATTCCGGGGAGGCTAGCAATAGCAAGTTAGCTTTGAAAGAATAAGATCCCACCCTCCCTTTAGAGCACTCATAAATGCACATGGCATAGTCTGCAAAGCGTCACGGGACGAGAGACGGCGTTAAATTACCTCATGACTCAAAGCACATAACATTACAATAATAATGAACATAACAACTTAGAGCTTTTACTTGTAGCCTACCACCTGACTGCTGCAGTTTCATTTCGACGTTGATAGTACGTTGAACAGATCCAGGTTGTCCCGAGAACATCACGGGTTGCCATCTTGTTATGATATGGTGTGAACGCAGCATAAGCTTGTTGTTTTGGTTCAGGAGGAACTGTAAAATATTTTACTGTTTGTTTGTGGCGCTCACTGTGTTTCTACATCTGCATAGTCTCATGAAATGCGCTGATGATGTGTGATGTCTGTGTGAGCAGGGTGAGTGTAGGTATGCAAATACATATGTTAAAAGGCAGGTAGGACATAGTATCATTGCATTTGGACCGAATGCAATGATTGAATGAAATTGTTTTTTTTGTCCAAAGACTTCCACAGAAGATATATGTACATATTTTAATATTTAGACAACATCTATCATCAATTGCTATCAGGATGTGAAGAAAGTTTCAACCAGTATAACTAAAAATGTGTTTATAAAAAAATTACCTACCCTACCTCTAACTAAACTCGTGTTTTATATGACAGGTGAAAAATTATGTTAGTGGCGTGTGTAATTATATATAATTATTATAACAGCAAAATGACTGCAGGCATTTACGTGTTTTTACAGGTAACGGTCCACCACTCGTATAAGAAAATTGTGATAATAATGTATGTATTTAGCTCACTTTAGCAACTTGCAGAAGAAAAAGAACAATACTTTTGTAGTTTTAGACAAATTTCTGTTTATATACGAGTAGCTTTCATTGTTCAGCTAATCTTTTCATTCATATGCGCATACCTGTACTTCGTTTTGCGCCTCTTCTGTTTGTTTTCTTGTGCTCTCACGTGACGTCACAAGAGTGGGAAGACATATTGTGTAACACCATGACCATCAACAAATAGTTCCTAGCATGCCATTGGTGAAAGACATTTTCGCGATGTGGCATCCCACACTCCCCCTCTGACCACGGCTGTCTGTTTGAAACCACCACGCCATGGTCATTGTCCAAATGAAATACACTGGCTGACCTCAAGCCAAACCACATTTCACACCAGCAAAGCCGACAACACTCTTGGCCTCTCAATGGGTAATTGCATGTATCAACAACAGTCTAGTTTGATACAGTGAAACTCTGCGTGTCTTTAGACCTTGGTCTGACATACAGAACTTGAGCATTCTTCCGCTTTTTAGTGTCTGAACTCTGACTGTGCATTGCTGACAAAGTGTGATCCGGTTTTCTGTCAAATAATGCAACCTATGAGATTGTGGTACACCAACACAATATTTGCATTGAGATTGCTCTTCCACTTTTTGAATTAGAAATATAATTAGTTATATTAGGCTATAATTGGCTGCATATTTCTGTATTATTAAAACAACTACAACAACAATCAAATGCAATATAGAGCTATAACAAAACTAAACACTAAACTAAACAAACTCGTTTCTAAGTTTTGCTGCCATCTATTGGCACAATAGCTACATCATAAGAATATAAAGAGCTGCTCAAAAATCCTAATGATTTTCAATCTTACAACTACTTCAGTAAAAGCACTTAGTTGCATGTTTTTCACAAACCTTCATATCTTTCAAACCATTTTATATAATCTATGCCATTTGGATATATTGAGGATACTGTTGATAATAGCTTTTATTTACTGTTGTGTGTTTTTTTACTTTAATTTGACACAACAACTTTTTTTAATGTCAATTGTTGTCCATTCCCAGGCTAGGGGTCAGCTTATAGCCAGCCATGCAGAGGGGTAAGATGAACCATCAGCTCCTTGTTTTCCATATGTAGTAACGTTTAGAATGTTTAAAAATGAAATGGGGATTGAGGATGGCAATAACAATTATTTCAAACAAATAAATGACCACTCTAAATTCATGCAAAACATTTTAAATGCCCATGTTGTCTATTTGTACTCCTTGTCTTGACACAAGTTTAATGCTTCATCAGATACTAACAGCCACACAAATGTATGGCATTACTGTTATATATAACTGCAAATTTGTGGATAAACAATGAATCACATAAATTGGGTTAATATGAACAAACTGTTTCTATTTGCAGACCATAACATCCACAACATTTTCACAAAACATGTTTGGACTATATAGGTGACACATACACACACACAAAGTCCACATTCTTTTTCATCTGTCCAGATATGTATGCTGAAATGGGAACGCAGGCAGGAGAACAAGAATGACAATTCCTCTGGTAAGTGTCAGAAAATCTGTATCAGTGTGCCGTTTTAGGTGACATTGCAAAAAATACAACGGCACTTACAACACAGCCATGCTGGGGATTCATCAATACATTCCCTTCATATTCCTCATAAACCTTTTTGAATTTAATTACAATTCAAATTCTTCTTCATTGTGTCTATCTTCACTTCATGTTTTTTCAGTATGCTTTAATCATTCTCTCCGTTCCTCAATTTTTGTTTCATGTCTTTGTTCAAATCAATATACAACATAAATAGTGTGAATGAACATTGTTAACATCTGTTGAGCTATGAAAGTTTTACGAAGAGCTCCCCAAATATCGAATACCACGGTAAAAAACAAGGCATGTACTCCCTAAAAATAATAATAATAGAAATAGAAATAAAAATCTGCTAATGCTAACCACTCTTTTAGATTATCTTGCATCTCAGCAACATAAAACAGAAGACATAAATTATTATTTTGGTTGTGACCTTGTGCCTTTAATAACAAAAAATTGTGAAACAGTTTAGAAGCAAAGATCAGCATTGTAGAAGTCTGAATGAAGTTACTCATTCAAATGAACACTTTTGACGAGATAACATTTTGATAGGATATTGAACATAACTTTTTATTGGATTTGGATAACCCAGTTTAAACCACTGGGTGGCAGTAATGTCATAAATCTTTTCTATTAACTAATTTTTAGATACGTTTGTGTAAATGGAACAGAGAAACGAACAAACAAGTTATAGGTCTTATTGTCCATAGCCGGTATTCAAATTTGATAGACATGTTTATTTTAATATGCATTCAAATAAAATGTATAAAAATAAAAAAATAAACCGTAATGTGAATCCTGTATGTAAGGCCACTAACAGAATAAAACGGGTTAGCCAGAAACTCGTGAGTAGTGCTGTATGCACTGCAACTGTAAGATCGCTGGCCAGGGGAGGGTACAGATGTGAATCTGTGTTTTGGATCAGTGCCGGGGATCTGGCAGTAATGAAGGCCAGGAGCATCTGGCCGGCTGTGAATGGCTGATTGCTGAAGATGTGAGGTGTGTCCTCTCTCCCGAGACACGTGAGAGTGACGCCGGATTGGGTGATCTGTTTGCGGAGGGCGTGGCCTGTGCCTGATCTGAGCCGGAGGAGGACGAGGACGAGTTGCAGAGCCGAAGAACGAGACAGAGGAGGAGGAGGAGGGTGATCACTCTCGTTCCCACCACACCCTGCCAAGCCGAGTCCCGACAAACACATAATGTTTCACACAAGACTTTAAGTGTGTGTGTTTTACAGTGGATTACCAACTACTCTTACAAAACATTGTAGTGAGCAGCAATATACCTGCAGAAAAAACATTTTAAACTGGTTTGAGAGGGGTTTTGCTAAATTGTTTTTAGGTTGACCAGGCTGGGAGACCATCTTAAACTAATAGGGGTGGTTTAAGTTGTTTTTACAGCAGTGATTTCATCTTAAATTCAGTTGTTTATACTATGAACAAATAAGACCTTGTATTTTATATTGACTTTAATATAGTTCACTGGAACATGATGTAAGACTATGAACAGCTTCTTCTTCTTTTTTTTTTAACTCTTTCATTCCAGCATTTTCCTCTCCAACATCAACCCTTCTGTCTGAAGTGTGAGGGTCATTTTGAATATTTGAGCTCTCTGTCACAAATCCTTTTCCATGTGGAGGCAGCACAAAACATGATATATTATTAATATGGAAGGTTGCAAAAAGGACACTTTTACTAAAATCACAATGATAGACTCCAGATAAAACATGTGGTTTAATTATATATAAAAAAATTCAATCAAAGTAAAAGGTGAAGTATAAAATTATTCACAGGCTCTTAAAGTGGTTCTGTGAAGTACATTATGTCCATTAAGAACACATCTGTAGACATACACACAAAACAATTTCTATAAGTGATGTGAAAACAGATTTAGAGAGAAAACATGCTCTCCTTCACTTAAAATAGTCCATTATTGAAATAATTATAAAACACAAACAGAAATCTCATTCATGTGGCCACATTGATATAGTAATTATATTGCTAAGTAAATTACAATGCAGTTCTGTGTAAAGGGCATAAAATTATAAAATTAAAATTGGTAAAATGAATAGGACAATGCAAGTAGACATTACAATCTATATAAACCTCCCTTTTCTGACATCCCCTTCCCTCACATGTTTTTTATTTTATTGTATTTCCTCAGAGACATTTGTACGTCATTAACTTATATAAATAAACAGATATTCAATAAGCTGCCTGTTGAAATGGACACTTTCATTTGGCTTTGTTTTGTCATGCATTTGACTCATTTATGCTTAATTCTTCAATGATTGTCAGAATAAATTTAAAAAGTCAATCTTTATGACTTGAGTCAAAATAGAAACGAAAAGACACTATGCTCAGAGTCAGCTAAACAGCTCTTGTCACCAAACTAACAACGAAATCTACATTAAAACATGGGTTAAATATTTCATACAGTGCATAAGGTGGACACTCAAATCAGTTTATGTTCTGTGTTGTGATGTTTTGTTCACCTGGTTATGTATGCAGTACATTTGACTGCTTCAAATGAACCTTTTTTCCATTAACATTTCACATTTTATATTTCATTAGATTATGCATTTACATCCTGAAAACCTATATGTGCAGTTTGTAGATGTGATTGTCATAACAATGCCTTGAATTATCTGAAATGCACATCATCTGTAGGTTAATGATAAATATACGTTTCTAACCACCAGTTTATTTCATTGAAGTACAGTAACATTTTCCAGTCAGAAGTCACCCCCAGAACAAATGCTCATCCTGCATGCTGGTTTATTTGAACCTGGAGTCGACCAGGTGCACATTCACTGCAGGGGAGTGTTGGGCCAGGACATTATCCCGGAGTGGGATACCATCCCGAATGAAGAAGAAACGAAGCAGAATAAGGAATAAGAACAAAATCTTCTTGCACCTGGAATCTTCTCTAGGACCTTCTATCTCCATTTTTAGTCTTGAGAACAACTAGGACCACCATGGCAGGGATTAGGCATATGGGGGTCATGACAAGGGCAAGGATGATGCTGGGAGGGGGATCCCTCAGTGCCTCTGTGGGGCAATCTTGAAAATAGGTGGTGTGTATATCCACAAATATGCTTTCAACAAACTTATTCGGCCAGGGAATCAGCAGACATTCAGCAACAATCTCAGTACACACAGTGAAATTGTTGTATGCACTGCCAGAGAAACAGACAAAAAGAAAGCCACCAATAACTATCAAGCACATACATTAATATATGGCATTTGATAATGAATCCTTAGAAAGTACCTTTTTACTCTCTCCAAAGAACACCAGTCAGTACTGTTAATAGAATCCATAGCCACTCTAAAATTATTTGCACACCAGTGCTCCGCCAGCAATTCATAGCATTGTTGAGTTGTCCAGGGACTCACACAAAATGAACAGTATGTGTCACAGTTGCTCTTGCTAGCACAGCCTGTCATGTAAATGAAAAAAAAAAAAATATATATAATAATAATAATGAGTGATATAAGTCACTTATAGTGAATTATCCTGTCATACATGTCGTTTTTGCATAATGTAGCCTATCTTTTAGTGTCACAGTCAAATTGATATAAAAAAAAACAGTAGGCTATTTAACAAGTAATACAGGCTACATACCAAATGTTCCTCCATCTCCACGGCCAGAATCTAAAAAATATAAGTAAATCTTATATCATCATTAAGTTCTTCCTGCATCATATTCATCTTATTAGATAATCGATTTGTCACATCTTCATCCTGCAAGCACATATTTGTCATGCACTGCATAGTGTCTAATTTAGGTTAAATGAAAGCTTAAGTTGTATATCGACGCACACAAAACTTACCACAGAGAAAAGACAGAAAGACGCCAAAGAAGCTGAAGGATACCCTCATATCAGAGCAAACGAGCGCTGGCGAGATGGTCGAAACCCGCCACTGAATGTGCCTGAACTTTTACACCAAAGAGCGCGAGGCATAACAGGAAACGCGACGGGTGGAAGCGTGATGCGCCGTATCCACATGTGGAACCGGGGTTACCAGATGTTCAGATTTAGAAAGCTGCTGACCGAAAACGCTTTAATTTTCCCACGTAATAATGCTCCACCTCTGGCCGCCTCCCCCCCCCTCCCCCTCACCCTCTCTCTCTCTCTCTCTCTCTCTATCTCTCTCAGACTTGAACAGAAAAAGACTAAAACTTTTTAATGCATTTTCAATTACTTTTAAAGGAGGCATAAATAGGCCCTATACAATCCATGAATTAGTCATAACTAAATATTGAAATATTAAACAGACAAAAAACGTGAATGAGATTTCAGTCATAAATTTGTTCATTTGTTGTTGTTTAAAAAAAACAACAACTATTAATTACAAAACTCTTAATGTCTATATTTCCTATGTTTAACTATGTAACTATATACCTGTCAGTTTCCATGTGTCTCACAACAAGCCTTCACAAGTAGGCTGTTAGCCTCTTGGTTCATTTGGAGTTGGACATAATATCTTGCGTTCGACAGTGATTGTAATTCTTATGTGTTTTTGATAAAGAACCGCTTCATATGAGTAATCAGCTCGGGGAATCGGGACCACACGGCTCTACTGTATTTTTCTGATTCACTTAAAGGGCTGCTAGCTCACACAGGACTGAATGTGGTGCTAACTACAAGATTTCTTCCTAGTTAGACTTTTTTTTTTTTTCTCTAATGTTTTCAGTGGTAAATTTTGCTTTTGTTCCCAGAACGTTTGCCTAAAAGGTAGGATAACATTCTCTAACAACATTCTAGTGATAACATTGTTCAAAAAGTCTACAGGAAACCTGGCCCCTTCTTATAAAGTTTTTAGAAGTACGTTTCCCAGCGGGACCTGGACGTGGACAACTCCACAAACAGCATTACAAGCTTCACTTATTACAAACCAGTTTGACTTTATTTCTGTCATACGTGCTCAAAATTTCTAATTGAGAATTAACAGAGGTTTAGATGTTGATGTTTTATTGAAAATAACAGTTTGATGTCACCATTTTGGTGATCAGTGTTGGGCGACTCTTTACCTTTTAACATTAGTTGTTTTCGGGTTGCTGTTACTGTGCTTGTCATGGCCAGAACAATAAGAGAAAATGTGATCAGATGATGTTGGCTACTTATTGGTGATACAGCTATAATCATCAATTCACTGATCTCATCCAGAAGCTAATCTTTGATTATGTAGATGTTATTAATCAATCACGTGAATTTAAAGGAACACACCCCCATTTATTGAAATAGGGTTTTTTCACCATCTCCCCTATTAGATAGGTGGGCAAACACATTTTTGTCTCAGTGCATGCATTGTCTTAGTCTGGCAGCTCCGCCGCTAGCTTAGCTTAGCATAATGAATGGAATCCTTTGTTGCCGGATAGCATGTCCAAAATGCGTTTGCCCACCTATCTAAATGTAGGGGAGACGGTGAATAACCCCTATTTCAATAAACGGTGGCATGTTCCTTTAAATTCACGTGATTGATTTAATAAACCTGTGAAAGTAGTCCAGCATGAGATCCAGCAGTTCTTTAATCATAATCTGAAGCATTAAAAAAAGCCTGGTTGTCATCTGTCATCGTCTTTTCATAGCAGCACGCATACTACGCAAAACAATGCTGACAAGGTGCACAAACTACAAGATATTTGGTCAAGAGGCCAACAGCGCAAAAAACTCTTTCTCACATAAATTCACGAGAGAAATTCATGCGATTATGAGATTTTTTCGTTTCTATCTGCACTGTGATTGGCTGGATTTGTTCCACTTTGTCATTGTATAGAGTGGTGCAGGTATGAAATCACGCTGAAGGCCAAAACACGGAAACGAGTTAGCATTTTAGATCTTCCGGTTCCATCGTCCCGAAGTCAATGGGTTTTTTGGTTAAATGGCTGAAATAAGTTATGTGGTGAACACAAGCTCAAGACACTTTCACGTTTTATTCTATGACATAAAATACATTAGTATTAACCCACTCGTGATTTTTTGTTGCTAAGTGGCTAAATGGGACTACAGAGGCTGTCGAGGAGATTAAATGTCATCACGCCGAAAAGGTAAGCTCAGTCCGCTTTTACAGCATTATCATTGTGCTCTTACACTTGATCTGTTGATTGTGCAATACTACAAGTTGGAACTAATCTAGCCAATCACAGTGCAGATGGTATAAACGGAAAAACTTTGTAATCATATACATGAATTTCTCACGTCTCACGTTGCTTTGGACTGCCTCTTGACCAAGGCTAGCTGCATCTGAAATCGCATACTTCCCTACTATACAGCTGGTGAAAAACAGTATGTCAAAAGACAAAAAGATGCATGTCCAAATTCACAGTAGCCTACTCATAAATGAGTAGGTAGAAGGTACCGGACGCAGCCCTAATGTCTTGTTTGTGCACCTTGCAGCGTTGTGGTATGCATGCGCACTGCTATGGCAAGATTACGACAGATGACAAGAATCCTTGTTGTGTAGCGTGAGCTCCACAGCAATTCAGGTAAGTCCACAGTCCTGTAGTGTGAGCTTGCTCTTAGTTGTGTTGTGGTGAGTAGTAGAGGGAACTTTAAGAAAGAGGAAAAGTTAACTGAGCTTCATGAAAGTCCTTCTTGTTTTAATGGAAATGTTTCTGCATAAGAACTGGTTCTCAGTTCTAGTCTCGACTCATGATAAAGCACTGTTGTGTTTAAAGGATTGCTGTTTCCCCGAGGCGCGGATCTTTTCTGAGCCGAGCACACCCAGGCCAGATGCACATCTGCAAACGGGTCTCCCCCTTTAAAAAAACACTCTGTTTCTCTCAGGTTGATTCCTCGTCGGCTCAGTGGTTTTGATTTATTTGCATTTTTCGCATCTGTCTCCAAACAGGAAACATCAGAGCAGGGCGGCTTGATGGAACGGACACTTTTAAGAATAACTGAGTCATATTAAACAGATCGAGTTCGGGAAACGATATAATCAGAGTTTGCCATCTGTGCTCGAAGGGCCGCACTTTTGGTTTAAGACCAGCTGTGATTGAAACAAACTCTCAGCTCACTCACTTCAAAGTAAGAGAAAGAGGCGAATCCAGGGCCGAAGGAGGGCTGGAACAGTTTATGTAACACTTCTGTGTTTGTGGATCTCATGTTGACCATGTGAGTTTGTCTTCAATCGGTACCAATAGATTAAGTCTACAGGAAACCATTTAGTGTAGCACTGATTTTTTTCAAATAAAGTTTTGATCTTTCAGATTTTTTTACCAACCCAATTACTTTCAGATTTTGGACAATATATCACTAATAAATTTTTTTTGCATTGATTTTTTACTCTTTTCCCTGGGAATTTCCGTCATTTATGAGACAACACTTCCCCGCCATTGACAGAATTTTCCGGCTTTCCGTGTTTTCACTGTTATACGGTAAGGGGGCGCAATGAAACATCTTCTGAAAGAGTACTAAATCTCTTGATCAAAACAGAGGTAAAAAAAAAAAAAAAAAGCAATATCATATGCATATGTAAATATGAGATTTATACATCATCTGAAAGCTGAATACATAATCTTTCCATTGATGTATGGTTTGTTAGGATAGGACAATATTTGGCCGAGATACAACTATTTGAAAATCTGGAATCTGAGGGTGCAGAAAAATCGAACTATTGAGAAAATCGTCTTTAAAGTTGTCCATTTCTATTGGCGATAGTGCTGCATCCATTCACAAAAATAAATGTTTTATATATTTAAGGTGGGAAATTTACAAAATATCTTCATGGAACATGATCTTTACTTAATATCCTAATGATTTTTGGCATAAAAGAAAAATCTATAATTTTGACCCATACAATGTTTTGTTGGCTATTGCCAAAAATATACCTGTGCAACATAAGACTGGTTTTGTGATCCAGGGTCACATATATATATATGAGCTTTACTCAAATGAATATATATATATAAAAAATAAAAGGTATGATATTAACTCTTTAAGAGGTGAAAATAAAGACCAAAAAAGTGAGGAGAAATAAGGACTTTCCTTTGTATGTGTGTTAACAAAATCAAACAACAGAGAAAGACAACATTTATTTATGTGAATATGCTTTATAGGTAGCATGCCGTATGCTGTATGTGTTGTTAAACGTCATATGTGTGCGACACTCACAGAACAATGCATTCTTTGTTTCTGTTTTTGGATCCTTACAACAGGCCAATCTAAATCTCCCCTGAGCCCATGTGTTTATCCAAATATCAAACTGAAGCAGTTGGTTTATTCTTCGTTCCAGAGTCTCTCCCGTGAATATAAATATTAGGGGAAAAAATCTGATTGAAAGTGTCAACAAAATCTCTCACCGCAGTGTAGAATTGCGACACAATATTTTTTACACCATTATTATGCTGTTACTGTACCTTCCTAGCACTGATTGTCTGCTATTCTTTGTTATACGTGCTTATACCGTATACATTGCAGCACATCAGCTGCTCAAAATGGACTCAATTCAATCCATACACTGAAAACAACTTCACAGTATGGTTTATTTGGAAATACAACTCAGAAAAACAAAAAATTTGCCAACATGTCTGTCATATTTATACAGCTGTATCCCTCACCTGCTCTGGTGTAGGCAGTGGTTTGTTCTTCGGTCGGTGGGGTTGATGCAGTCGGCCTCTAGGGCACAGAAGAAAAATACATTTTAATGAGAGACAGAGCATGGGTTTACAAAAATATTTTTTTGATAGCCAATAGAATTCTTAAATAGAACTTTTAAAATGTGCATATTTTTATCAGGAAAAATTTCAACACAACTCACCACAGCGTGTTTCTGTTCGTTTTGTACAAGGGTCTGCAGAGTTGAGACCATTAGACACAGACAGACTATCATGAAAAACAAACTTTGCATTATACACATGAATCACACTTAAATTCAGAAACACACTGGGATTTATCCGTCATTATAAGACAGTGAATTCCAGCAGTCAGGGGAATATTGACAGGCATGGAAAAAGATGCAGGAAGGGAGGAGATGAAGAGAGATGAAGTGCACATCCTCCCTTTGTCTTGTCCAGTTGGATCATGACAGTCATTTCCTCAGAAGTGTTATAATCCCTTATTTATCTATATCTACCAAAACAGAAACTTAAAGCATCATTTTGAAGAGGTGAACAGTATAGTTTATCTACATGATATTCCATTATATTTTCTTTATGGTCACAAGGGCAAAAATGTAAAATATGAATAGGCTACATTTAAAATACAATTCAATATGATATATATATTTCCATTGAACTGTTTCTAATTAAAATTTTAGAACAATATTTCCAATGTGTTCTCTAGTGGAATATATTTCTGGCATCGCCACTGATGTACGTTATATTTTCTTTATGGTCATGAGGGCAAAAAAGTTTAAAATATTGATACATTTAGAATACAGTATAATATATATATTATATATATATTATATATATATATATATATATATATATATATATATATATATATATTCCACTAGAGTTCACATCAGAATTGTTAAAAAAAAATATTGAAGATAGCTACAGAACTTCTTTTTAAGACCATCTTCTCTTGGAGAATGCCTCTGATTTTAAGTTTCAAGCACATAAAACCAAACTTTTATTCTGAAGGTTCAGATCTTACCCCAAAACAGAAGAGTCCCGTGTGGTTTTGAAGTATCTATAGATATGTGCGCCATTATGCTTTAATCCTGGGATAATTCTGTCTGTCTGTCCACCTCAGCTTGCACACATCACATGTATGAACTCTTCAACAGGAAGACTCTATTAAAACAACAGGATGTGCTCATTTCCTTAAAGGGGTGGTGGATTCATAGACATTACAGATAGAGTGGGCTGTCTAATATATCCCAATGTTGTCACCATTTGTCTCTCTGAATTTCTATCTCCACCAAACATTTCTGGCTCTTCCAAACATGTATTGATGTATATACTAAAATATGCATCATAATACATAAAGTCAGTGTGTTTGTCACTGCACACCTTTGTTTAACAGCATTTTTGTTGTTTGTGTACATTAATTTGAGGATGTTGTATGTTTTGACTCTAACACTATACTCTCAATCAATTTGAGAAGGAGAGTGGAAGGACTGAAGCTTAGAAATCAACAAAGCATGAGCCCGATTTTTATACATATACATATATACATATACATATACATATACATATACATATACATATACATATACATACATACATACATATATATATATATATATAACAATTGAGGAATTGCGTCCTGCTCGCCACAATATACAAAGCTCATTCCTCATATTGCTTCTGTATGGACAACTACAGGCAACACATCATTACATTTTTATAATGACATTTCTTTCAAATGTTAAACCACAACTGGCTTCTGTGGTAGGTCTCACAGTGTTTATTATTGTAGAGTTGAGTAAGCAGCCTCAGTCCAAACAGATTGTTTCTTTGAATGTTTCTGGCTGGGATTCGGTTAACCTCATCGGGCTCTACAGGGGGTCTTACCCCAGGTGCTTTGGAGAGTGAACTGTGCTTCAGTGAGGAGGGGAAAGATAAAGACTGATGACAAATCCACCCCCTGAGCATTGGCTCAGAGGAGTGTCTACCCTCGCTATTGACGTACATAGAGCTACACCACTGCCATTGACGCATGTACACTATGACCACCAGTGGCGTGCACTCGGTACAGCTCAGGAGTGATGCAAGACGAGAAAGTATCATTCCCTTAGAGTTTATGCACACACACACACACACACAGCCACAGATGTACAAGTCAACGTCATCTGGCAATCCCCCCTCTCTCACTCAGCTGGACTTGGTCTGGTGCCTTGTGAAGTTCTGACGACCTAAATTACTTCCACATTTGATTCACATTAGTAAGGAGAGGCTTGTTTTTCACCCTTAATTGGTTTGCTCTGTTTGTAAAGCAGATTAAGTTATAGGGACAGAAAACACAGGGTTTATTTACCAGTTCAGGACACTTACATTTCACAAAATTGGAATCTGAAGACATACTTCCTGATGTATACAATAATGAATTTTACACATAAGAATAAAGCTGATTCGAATTCACGCAAATGAAGTTTAATATATTCAAAAGTCATTTTCCCCCTATAGAAACACATGAAAATGCCCCTCAAGTCTATTGTCCTGCAATGGGATAAGTCAGTTGATTTCAAACTATGGGTCACGACCTGTGTAGTCCGATATACATGAGACAAATGACTCTTATTAGTCTGTTATTTTAATGAATCTTTCAAAAAGACAATCTCAGGAGTTTAGTTTGAATCCTTTACTGAATGAACTCTGAATCAGTGAATATTTAGAGACTATTTCCTCAATTGTTTTTCCCCCCATCTTTTTTTCAAAAGTTATTTGTTTGTATGTCATTTTCTTTGTTAAAAGTTTAAGTGGGTCCTATAGCATGAATCAGTTTGGGAACCTCTGTCTTAGGTCATTGAAGAGAGAAAATAATTATAGAGGAATTTAATGGTAATAATGCCACATTATTATAATATAAAATATGTGCAAGATTTTCCTGTTTCATTCTCATACAGAAAGCTTGTACACTTTTGCATTTACATGCTTTAAAGCCTCTGTATCTGGAGCTTTAAATGTCACAGCCCCTCTGATATTTCATCTCATCCTCTAAACTCCGACCTCAGAGCAAAGAGGTCATCCCTCACCCTCAGTACCTCACACACCGGCTGATACTAATCTTCATTTGACGAGCCAAAACCAACATCCAGGGTTTACACTGCACATAATTAAAAACTTTCCATAGATAAGACCTCCCTCTTATGTCTATCTTTCTGCCTGTGCTTGCTTCTGTTGTGAGGTCCAAGATAAACACCAGACTGGACTAAGAAAACCCCGTTAGGATGGGCCCATTACTGAGATAAGGGTGTGAGGAAAAATTGTGTTACCACTCTATCTATCACATACTGAACTGATGAGCAATTCCACCTCAACCCTACACCGACAAAAGAAGTTAAAACACCTGCACATTGCCAGTCTTTAGCCAAGTTTGCATAAGCTTAAACCAACACACACACACAATGTCAGTATCAGAAAGTTTTAATTGTAAAAGAAAAGAAAAAAAAATATCTGTAAACAGTACAAATGTTCAGAATGTATCCTTACCTAAAGAGACAGTTCACCCCAAAATGAAAATTGACTCCCCTTTATGTTCCAAACCTGCATGACTTTCTTCTGTGGAACACAAAATTTATTTTCTGAAGAAACAGTTTGGGCATTGACTTCCACTGTATGGACAAAAACCCTGAGACAAAATCTCTTAATCTCTTATGTTCCTCAAGAAAGAAAGTCATACAATTTTAGAAGTACACATTTTTTTTTTTTTTTTTTTTTTTTACTTGTCTACATCTACACTACATCTCTTCTAGATGTAGGCCTATGAGTGTCACGGTATCATGTGCACTAAGCATGCAGTTTAAAATCTATTCAAAAAAACCTTTTTCCTAAAGCTATTGATCTGCGAAACCAAACACCAATTGTTCCTGCAACCATGACAAAAAAATGTTTTCTTAGTAGCCTAATGCTATATAGGCAGGGAACTTATACAGTCAAAGGGATATTAAGCCAAAAAAAATAAATATTGAAAATAAAAATCCCTATGTTTCAAACTTGACTTTCGTGAAACACAAAAAAAGTCCCCATTCACTTTCATTGCATAGCCTATATTGCTATTTTTCCATACAAAGAATGGTGAATGAGACCATCCGTCTGCCTAACATCTCCTTTTGTGTTTCACGAACGAAAGAAAGCCAGACAGGTTTGGAACAACTTGAACTTGAGTAAGACTTTTTATTTTTGGGTAAACTATCGCTTTAAAAAATAGGACCGAGATTTAACAATTAATGGCTATATGGCGACATCTAGTGGTGTAAAAGTACAAATATCACAACATCTGTCTGTCGAAAGCATTCTTTTATGAATCACACGTGAGCCAACAAGAACGCCCTCGAGAGATAGCAATGCAGTTTAATAGTAGGCCCTGTATTGCTACTGCTATTAAACAATAAAATAAATAAATAGTATAAAGCGTAGTAATGCAACAGCTAGCCTGCACATGCAACTAATAATAAAATAATGGATTATATATATATATATGTATATATATATATATAGTACTTTGCAAAAGTCTTAGGCATGTTAATACCCCCCCCCCCCCACACACCCACACACCCACACACAAAAATTGTTTTAAGTCAGTTATTTATATCTTTTGCTGTAGTGTGTCAGTAGGAAATATCAGTTTACATTTCCAAACATTCTTTTTGCCATTAATTGTAATAATCCAGTGAGATTTCTGTATGCACAAGGAATCTGACAACAGTCCATCTGTGATTACATGAAGAAACAGAAAAAACTGAGACAAACTAAATCCAGAAGAACTGCGGGAACGTCTCCAAGATGCTTGAAGAAACCTCCCTGCAAAGCTACAGTACTGTGAAAAGTACTGGCACTTGTGTTAAAATGCTGTAAAGTGAGAATGCTTTCAAAAATAAAATATTAACATGCCTAAGACTTTTGCACAGTAGCCTATGTTTATACAAAATGCTGTAAAGTGAGAATGCTTTCAAAAATAAAATATTAACATGCCTAAGACTTTTGCACAGTAGGCTACTGTTTATACATATATATATATATATATATATATATATATCTCCTTATAAGTTGCATGTGTAGCAGTTGCATTACTACGTTATCACTCTACTATTCTTTTTTAATTTATTTTATTTTTGAATAGCAGTATATAGGGCCTAGCCTACTATTAAACTGCGTTGCTATCTCTCGAGCGCGTTCTCGTTGGCTCGCGTGTGACGTGCAGAGAAGGGCAGAGTCTTCAGTGTAGCGCGGCGGGCGGACCTCTCACGCAGTATGGCAGGTGGGATTGGCATGTAAAACTATGGTTTGATTAACCATAAACATTTTTGAGATATTTACAATTGTATTTCGACAAGTCATAGTTATATTTTGACTAGTCAGATTGGTAACTAGAGATATCAGCAATTATAATTGCACTAGTAAGAAATTTAATTTGAGATATAATTTGAGAAATGTCTTCCTATAGTCAAAAATCAGATTGAGATATCCATAATTAAATTGCTGATGTATTTAGATGAGATTTGACAAGGAAGAATTCCAATTAAAGATATCTCTTTAAGTTATGCCTAATCAAAAATCCAATTCAAGATATCTACAATTTAGTGGCCTGCAGTAGCTAGTGTTCTGAAATGAGTAGGCAAAGTCCTCACAGTTAAATTAATTATTTTTTATAAATCAAATCAAATCAAATCTAATTCATGTCCCAGACACTTAATACTGTTACATTCTCCTGGTTAAATATTACTTTACATTACATTAAAAATATACAATTCTATTTTGTATTCAACTATGTAATTCTTTTGATTAAAACCAAGAATAAATCTCATCAAGTTAGTGTTTTAAGCATTTTTATATTTATTCCAAAATAATAAAACAACATATTTTATTTGTGAACTGATGTTCAGCTGTTCTAAGACAACTTATTTTCAGATCATCAGTCATGCTCAGTAAACACTGGTCACAGACACGAAAATGTAGGCCTCTCTTTAATTTCCCCAAGCTGATTGCTCACTAAAAACCCGCACAGTCATCATGTTTTCAGACCATTTCAAGTTTGATTTCGGCATGACATAAAGCAGTGATATCTAAGTGAAAGAGCTGTTATTTTTCATTAGCCTTCCCATTAACACCATCATTTTGTTCGTTCAGACTGATTCACGAATGCAGAACACGCTCGAAAACAAGAGGCATGATTTATCGCGTTAACCAATCCAATCATAACGCTATGGAGGCATTGCCTCCTCTCACGTGACTTTCCCCCATTCATTCTCAATTACCCCCATCAAATCCACCGCAGGCTTTTTAGGGTGTCTGTTAAAAGTCAACGGGCTCAGGGGAATCAAGAGAGACGCCGGCTCCCGCTGTAACTTTACCTGCTGGTGTCGCTGTTAGACAGTGTTACTTTAGAAAAACAAGTGATTAAAACAGTCTTCAATGTCACACTTTGATATATTTGCGTTGTTTTATTTTTGCAATATGGATTATTTTCTCATCCAATTTTTTTGAGGTGGCACTGTCTCCCTTGACTCTTCGGAGGAAACGCCCCAGCTACAATTGTAATTTTACTACATTACTTTGAGATCAATTTGAGATATCTTTAAATTAGAATGATTCCTAGTAAAAAAAACAAAAACAATTATAGATATCTTTAATTACAATTTCTACTAGTTAAAACTAATTTCAGAAAATAGTTTCCAATGGAAGTCAATTGGAGAATATGACTATAGTCAGAACACT
The DNA here is from genome assembly GCF_965113295.1 of Leuciscus leuciscus. NCBI lineage: Eukaryota > Metazoa > Chordata > Actinopteri > Cypriniformes > Leuciscidae > Leuciscus > Leuciscus leuciscus. Next base: position 48,466,293 of record NC_138725.1, on the reverse strand, counting down.
GTCGATATCTCAAATGTAGGCCTATTATGACTTGTCAGTATCATGTTGTGTAGATATCTTAATTCCAATGACGAAAAGTCAAAATTGCAGAATAGATATCTGGATTTGGAATTTTGCCTGAATTACAACTAGTAAAGCCAGGAATATTAGGGATATCTTAAAAATAAGATATTTTAAAGAATGTCAGTAACCTAACAGTTGATGGACCCCATTGACTTCCACAGTAGGGAAAACATAGCCATAATATGGACGTCAATAGGGCTCATTAACCGTCTGATTCTTCAAAATATCTTCATTGGTTTTCAGCAGAAGAAAGAAACTCATACAGGTTTGGAACAACTTGAAGGTGAGTAAATGATGACAGAATTTTCTTTTTTTTCGGTGAACTATCCCTTTAATGCTAAAACGGCTTGCCATACTCGCTGCCCTCTGGAGGAAAACAGTAGGCTACATGCTATGCTGCGGATCTCAAAGGAACCGTGTCAAAACAACAAGCATTGGATCCTCAAGCCAAGCCCCTTTGCGCGGAGACTTCTGTCTCTGCATATATAAACATCCACGTGTACATATCACGTCTTTACGATTAGTATTGCTATAAACCACATTACTTACTTAAATGGTTTATATGGCAGCCGTTTTTTTTGTCACCAGCACTTTCATATTTAAAATACTTAAAAAGAAAAAAAAGTATTGTTACAAAGCACGCTTTTAGGGACTACTACTAATAATAATAATAATAATAAACATATAGGCTATCATCATTAGGTTAATTATCATTTTAAATTCTGACAATTAAATGTCAGATCTCATGCATATGTTTGTATTTAGTATTTTAATTATTCAGAAAATAAGTTGCATTATTAATTTCCTCCACAGTGCACTCGCAGCCTGTGGTCCAGCCAAAGAGAGCTGGAGTATGTTCATAATAAAGACGTCACCCTGTGCTTTGACCGTGCCAACCAAGTGCGCAGCTCTTAACTGTACAACTACAATCTCGACATGCTCACGGACGACCGAGGAATCCTCACATCCCCTGCGCTCGTCAACACAAACATTCTGGCACCGATATCTGCAGTGGGTCCGTAGCCAGGACACCGTTTTTCACTATAGGACGTTTGTTTTTGGGCACGCGGACTTCTTTGCTGCGCACTTGAAGCCGAAGCTGATTCGCGAGGATTTAAAGGAAGGAGAAGCCAGGGACTCTTAAGGTATTTCAAAACTGCGACAGCGATAATAAGTATCGTTATCCAGCATGTGCGAGAGAGAAAGAGCACGTGCGCACGACATGTTTAAATCGTCTCAGCGTGTATCGTTTGCTTCACAGCGTCTCGTGCAAATATTTTCAACGTGTGGCGTTGTTGACGCTTAGCGTCCTTCATTATGAACGCTTTCGTTCGTGGCCCGTGTAGCCTTACGTTATTCATTTTCAAACCTTTAATATTTCATTTTAGTTTCTCGAAAGTTCGAGAAAACAGTATTTGAAGGTTAAGAAATGGTGAAAAGTGTACTACGCACTTATCCGCACCGTGGTGAAATGAGCTCGCGAGAGAGACACGCCCACTTCCAGTGTGTACGCGCGAGCGCGTGTTTTTCAGTGCAGTCACTTGGATGCTGTTTGCATAACCAGTTTTGCTCTCTGACAGCCAACGCGTTCTTGCCATTTCAATTAAGTGATTATCGAGTTTCGTTAATCTTAAATACTAATCTGAATTGGAGACCTTTAAATGGTGTATAATGCGGAATGCTAGTTGTGTTTTGTGAACTGCAGGGGGCAGTGAGTGAGTCCTATGTCGAGTCACTACTGAATGATAAAGTTTGAGTCATGAATGCGATTTATAGGTCCCTTGAGTGTGTGTGTCTGTGAAAGAGAATGAGTCACTTCTGACGGGAACCCTTCTGGAAGGTGCTTTTTATCACATCCCAGAGAATATGTTTCACATGAAGATGAAGATATAGAATCATGCGAATAAATATGAATACATTTTATGCACAATTATTATATGTATTTACAATTTATATATTTTTTTTAGACTGAAATTTCTGGTAACACTTTGTTTATGGTCCAATTATCACTATTAACTGGTTGCTTATTTGCATAAATATTACTAGGATATTGGCTGTTTATTAGTACTTAAAAAGCACTTATTAATGCCTTATTCTGCATGATCATCTACATCCATTAATCCTACCCAATACTTAAATATAACAATTACCTTACTAACTATTAATAAGTGAACTGAACACATTTCATATATATATATATATATATATATATATATATATATATATATATATATATATATATATATATATATATTAATGAATTAAACACACACACACACACACACACACACACACACACACACACACACACACACATTGTGTAATGTATTATACATTTTGGACAGAAATGAATTTGAAATATTTTATTTTACATCCTAACTTGTATTTGTTGTACATTTAATAAAATCCTTAAACATTCAGTTTTTTTTTTTCCAGCTTTATGTCAGTGTTTTCTGAATGTGAGCTAAACTATATGTTTTTTTATTACATACATAAGCATTGCTCCTGCGATGGAGGAGGTGTCAGGTCCCCGGTCCTGCACTGCAAAGCCTCCCCGCAGTCTGCTGGAATGGAAGAAGAGAGTCAAGTCTGAGTACATGAGATTAAGACAGTTGAAACGCTTCCGCAAAGCTGAGGAGGTCAAGGTAGAAGGCCTTTTGCATTTGCTTTTTTTTTTTTTACTCTGTCAGACCTCTCACTATATTTTATTCTGTATTTTTCTTTTTCTCACTTCTCACAAAGTTTTTTATACACTACTGTTCAAAAAAAATGTTTAAAAAGAAATTAATACTTTTATTCAGCATAGATGCATTAAATAGATAAAAAGTGACAGTAGAGACATCTATAATGTTACAAAAGATTTCTATTTCAATAAATTCCTTTAAAAAAACAACAACATTCTATTCATCAAAGATTCTGAAAAAATGGATCACAACTTTCAAAAAATATACAGATTGTCACCATTCCATTCAGTTTATTTCGTTTCATGGACTTTCAGTTTGTTTTAATTTGTCACGTGTCTTTGTTCAGATTACCGCCACTCATCCGTCTCCTTGGTTACCGTCCTTATTAGTACATATGCTTCAGCTGTGTTTGATTTATTATCCTCGTTTGAGTTTACTACTTAAGTTGTTCCTTTACCTGCACCTACCTGTTGGGGATTATATGAAAAGTAAACTTTGTGTTGAAACCTCATTCTTCGGTGTCTTCTTCTTCCTGCCTACATACATCGTAACAGATGACCGGACCAAACATGGATTGGAACGCTAAGTTCCTCAAGGTGGCTCAGGAGAGCACAGGCTTTCTTTCTTTTTCTGGTCGTTTTTTTTGTCTTGCCGTCATCTGCCCTCTCGACGACGAGAACCTGAAGACCACGGAGAATGCGCAAGAGCCCCCCGCAAACGTTGAGGGACCACCCGCCGTGACGTGTGAGCCAGAGCCTGAGGCCAAGAGGACAGAGTTCACCATCGCCTAGAAAGTTGAGTCCTCCAGCCCTGCGCCATCTCTGGAGATGCCCTACCGGGACGTCAAGCCGCAGGTCGAGCAACCATCAGCAGCGCCAGCACTAGAGGATCCTGCGGCTCTGCCTCCGGCCTCGGATCCCTTCGCTCCATCTCGGTCTGGTGACCTGTCGGCTCCGTCCTGGCTCCTTCCACCTTCGGCTCTACTAGGGACCCTCGGCCTAGTGACTCCACCGGGTTCCCTCGTCTCACCGGCTCCCCCTTGGTCTGTCATCGCCCTACCTACGCCACGGACATACGGGCCATCCGTTGCGCTCCATCCCTTCTCCCCTATGGCTGCAGTGGGCTCCTTCCTCCCATCAGCATCACCTCTGTCCTCATTCTCAACGGCATCACCCCAGTCCTCGGGTACTCTGGCTCAACCTATGATGCTCGTCGCCGTGACATTGCCTGGGTCTCTAGCACCAGCGATGTCGCTCAGCTCCTCCAGCGACCCTCCGTCTGCACCTTCGGATCCGGGGCACTCGTCTTCGTTGGTCATCGACAACCACAACTCCCAGAAATCGACAGCCACAACTACCACATCTTGGCTCCTCCCGCCTTCGTCTCCGCTGTGGACAGTCAGCTATGTAGAACTCTGGCTCAGACTTCCTCCACCTGTACCATCTGGGTCTCGTTCTCCTGCCATCACCAGCCCTTTGTATGGTCGTCCTGCTATCATCAGCCCTTCGTCACATCCTCGCCCTCCTCTGGAACTCCCCATGCAGCCCCCCATACCTCCCTCTGTCTTCGTTCCGTTACGGCGCGAGGTCGCACCTTGCCGGAGGGGCTTTCTGTCACCATTCAGTTTAGTTTAGTTTAGTTTAGTTTTCATGGAGTTTCAGTTTGTTTTTATTTGTCACGTGTCTTCCTTGTTCAGATTCCCGCCACTCATCCATCTCCTTGGTTACCGTCATTGTTAGTTCAAATGCGTCAGCTGTGTTTGATTAATTATCCTCGTTTGAGTTTACTACTTAAGTTGTTACTTTACCTACACTCCTTGTCCGGTCACCGTGAGTGCGAGTGCGAGTGCGAGTGCGAGTGCGAGTGCGAGTGCGAGTGTCCTGCTACCTGTTCTGATGTTACCTTTTGGGGATTAGATGAAAAGTGAACTTTTGTGTTGGAACCTTATTCTTCCGTGTCTTCGTCTTCCTGCCTACATACACCGTAACACAGATGTTTTCACCATTGATAATAATACTAAATGTTTCTTGAGCAGCAAATCCTCATATTTAGACTGATTTCTGAAGGATCATGTGACACTGAAGACTGGAGTCATGATGCTGAAAATTCAGCTTTGCCATCACAGGAATAAATTACATTTTAAAATATATTCAAATAGAAAACAGTTATTTAACATTGTAATAATATTACTGTTTTTAATGTATTTTTGATTCAATAAATGCAGATTTGATGTGCATAAGAGACTTCTTTCAAAAACAGAAACAGTTTTACATACCACAAACTTGAACGGTAGTGCATATCTTTTAGATTTTTTTCACCATTCTACTTTTATTTTTCTCTATTTTTCTATGCCATTCTAATTTCGTAAATGTATCTTCCAATGCATGTAATTCAGTCTTTATAACTATTAGGCTGAGTCTTTGTGTGTGTGTGTGTGTGTGTTTGTTTGTGTGTGTGTTTTTCTCAGGCTCTATTCCAGTCGAATCGCCTTAAGATTGAAGTAAGAACTGAGCTGCTGAATGAGGAATGGTCCAAGCTCCGAATCCAGTCCATTCCTCTGTCCACAACCTCTCTGCCCAACAAAAAGGCAAGAATGACACAGCCGGGGACCTTGACTACCACTAACCGCTGTCAGTCATCCTGCATCTGCTCTATGACACTAGATCGCTTTACAGTGAATTGAACCTGCTGCTAATTCAGCACAAGACTGTCCCCTCTAGCTGATTTATGAGCTGAATCAATACATAGTCAGCTTTGCCTTACCATTTTCCAAACCTAATTTATTCAAACAAAATGCCAGTAATGACTCAAGATCAGGTGCCACAGTTTGCCTTCTTATTTCCTGCAGTACCCACTTTATCATATCCTACCTGACAAGTGTTTAGATCAACTTAATGATGTTATTAATGGACTGACTGTGGCACAGTTAACCTCTAATTAATTAGTCCGGGCAAATATTACCAGTAGACCGGTAAAAATGCAGCAAAGTGGGATTTTCTTTTCACTTTATAAAATTGCTCTGTTGCCAAAAATGTATTTGTATGTTTGCCAAGTGAGCGCTCAATATCTAAAACTCCTGTGATATCCACAATAAAAGCAGCCGGCAGGCACAGCAAAGCTTAGTTCTCTGTGGAAAACAGAGAGACTGCTCCACATACCAGCACAGCTGGATCCTGCATGCAACAGCTCTGCAAAACAATACCATACGTTAAGTTCTTTAGAATCACAATTGCAAATGTATATCCACTAGTACACATTTGTACCCAATTTGATTCTTCTAGCTAGTAGTTTGTATCACTGATTTGGTGTAATATTTTAAAGGGATAGTTCACCCCCAAAATTTTTACACTTTCATTATATGCTTTCAAGCTTCAAAAAGGACACAAGAAAGTTATATAGGTATCATAAATGGTCTGTATGATTAGTGCATTATTTTCCTTCTGAAGCCATACAAGCTTTGAGTGATGAACAGACAAAAAATATAAGTCTCTAACACTTTTGATATCCACCTTTGATCTCATTACCATGTTTATGAGAGAAACATTTATGAATTGTGAATCCTTTCAATGAATCAGTTGATCTAGTACACAAAACTGGTCTAAATACATAGTTAAGTCATGAAACTCTTACCGTGCACTGATTTGTTCCTCTAGCGGACTAGCGCAGTGGCATTAGCCAACCAGGCGTACTTCCTAATCCACATAACCACATATATTTCACACCCTAGCCTGCGATCTCCCTGCTGCACGATTATGAAAACTTCTGTTTACCCCTCCTCCTCCCCAGTGCCACCTGTAGAGATCTGCTATAGGGGTTTTAATATATTCTTGCAGCAACAGTACTTTATGCATGTTATTTTGACTAAGGTGAACAAATTCTTGTATTTGCTCAGCAGCGTAGCAGATTTTGTCCGCCAAAATCAAGCATATGTATGTACATTCCATGCCCCATGCCAATAAATGCTGGTTTAATAATTCACTCATGATTGAAATGATTTTGCCACAAATTAGCCTCATCAGTTCAACTTGATTCAAACGATTTACAACTATAATATGGCTTCAGAAAATTCAGACTTGGATTACAGTGCATGCATTGAAAATACTACTTTTATTATGTTTGTACATCCTTTTTGAAAGCCTCAGTCCATATATTTATTGTAAAATGCATGGAAAGGAGTGACAAATTTAGAAATTTAACATTTCTTCTTTTGTTTTCCTGATAAAGTAAGTAATTTTGGTTTGCATTAGCATGATGGTAAATTATTACAGAATAAAAATGTTTGGGTGAAAATTTCCTTTAATAGTAGATAATTCCTTTAAATCTGTTTGTAATCTGAGAAATTCAAATTCAACTAATATAAAATTAATATTTTCAAATTACATTGGCTAATTCATATATATATAACAGTTCTCTAATAGATTTGTGTGACACTTTGACTTATCATCTGTTTTCCTGTGTTCCTTTTCTTTTCCGATCACAGTTATGCATGGTAGAGTTTGGCTTTCCGTCCTTTCCGAACCAGGCAGTTGCCATGCGTCCCTTGACAACTGTTGCTGGGATACCATTCATGTACTCCTGGTCCCCTTTGCAGCAGAACTTCATGGTACTGGATGTGGACAATAAACACACACACACATTAACACATTAAAAGCACTCAATCGTGATCACCATTAGCAGCCTGCGTCTGCAGAATAAGAAGGAGAGAGAAAAGCATCATTTTATGGCACTGGTCATTTTGAAAGTAGGTCACCCTGCAGCAGTGCATTCACATGTTCTGACAGCCCTAAGCATGTGTTTTTGAAATCATCTCTCAGGTAGAGGAGGATGTGCGTCTTTAAACGCCTACACTCGCTTACAGCCACAAATATAGGCATATACAAAAACACCCACTCGCAATACACATTTACAATATCGTGCATTTCTCTCTCATTTAAAAAACTCAGTAATGCAGTGAAAAATCACAGCCTTCTTCCTAACGTCTTTTCCCCCTCTTTTTGTTTCTGAGGTGGAAGATGAGACGTTTCTGCATAATATCCCCTACATGGGAGACGAGGTGTTGGAACAGGATGAGGCTTTCCTGGAAGAGCTTATTGACAATTATGACGGGGTGCATGGTGACAGAGGTGAGCATCACAAAATACTGTAGGTATTTACAACCATTACCAGAGGCGTCACTAGAACTGGACCGAATCTCTTCTAGAAAGACCTGAACGTTTTAAAGACGCAAGAGTAAAGAAAGTGAATAAGTTTCAATAAAAATGGCTTTAAAATTATTTGACAGTTATTACCATATGTTATTCAACCACTTAATCCTAACATATACTACCGTCAAAAGTTTGGGTTTGCATTTTTTGATGGAAAATACAATAAAAACAGTCATATTGTAAAATATTATTACAATTTAAATGAACTGTTTTTGATTAAAATACAGTTTATTCCTGTGAACCAAAGCTGAATTTTCAGCATCATTACTCCAGTCATCAGTATCACATGATCCTTCAGAAATCAGTCTAATATTTCTTATTATTATCTATTTTGAAAACAGTTGTGCTACGTAAAAATTTTTCAGGATTCTTTGATGAATAAAAAGTTCAGCATTTTTTCAATAGTAACCTAAACTTTTCAGTAGTAATGTGATGCTGTTCCAGTTGTGATATCAATATATCATATGTTTGTGAATGTTAGACCGGCAGTGTGGTGTACATAAGTATCTTGTACCTTGATAACAGAAGGAGGATTCATAAACGATGAGATCTTTAAGGAGCTGGTGGAGGCATTGAGCCAATACTCAGACCCAGAGGAAGAAGAGGAGGAAGAGCCCAGAGAGATAGCAGAGAATAAGGAGGAGGAGGATGAGCAAGGCATGCAGAAAAGTGCTGCAGAAGGACCAGAGGAGTCAATAGTTGGCTTTTTCAAGAGAAAGAGGAGCACTGCTGAAGGTGAGTTTGTTTTGAACAGAAAAAAAATAAAAAAAATAAAATTGGATAAAGCTATTATTTGTTTGTTTAAATTATTTCATTTAATTGTATTCATTTTTAAAGGAAAGTTGAGTTTACTGACTAATAACCTGAATTGTGTAATGCTGTTGTGTTTTTTGTATTTTGTATTTTGTACAAAACCAATTGTATTTTGATCTTTAAACCAATAAATAAATTAAGTTTAATGGCCATATGTTGTGTCAAATTACCATAGAATTAGGGCTTTTAAAAGACAATTTGCAGTTGAATTTCACTGGTTGAACAACAAATAGACTTGAACGCACATGTGTTGCCCATCAGTGTATATGTGTCTGCATGCAATTGTTTGCTCTGAGCGTCGCCTCTATTCCCTGTGAGAGCTGGGTAAACCTGTTTGTTCACTCAGTTTGTTTTAGGCCAGAATCCCATTACACTGCACACTGACCCTTACACCAGAGCAGGGGAAACATGCACACACACACTTAAACACTAGTCTGCTTTTACTTTATAAGTCAAATTCCGGACAATGCTGATTTTATTCATGCTTTTCCATCACCAGGAAGAGAGCTGTCCACCAATAAGAAGATTCCTCACGACAAGATTTTCTCAGCTATTGCGTCCATGTTTCCATACAATGGCACCATGGAGGAGCTGAAGAACAAGTAGGCCACACTATTGAACATCTGAACTCTTTGTGTGTGTGTGTGTGTGTGTGTGTGTGTGTGTGTGTGTGTGTGTGTGTTTAGACTTCCCTTTTAGAAAGGAATGAGATTAGAATGTGAAGCAGGCCGGATTCAAACCTGCCTCTCCCAAATGTGCAACATGTAGAGCGTGTGCGCCGATCCCACAACATCTGTCAACATCTGATCTCTTTAATAGTGAAACTTTAGTATGTAAATATGAACTGTGTATTTTATTAACTCTTTTCAAATGTTTCTTTCTTTTCTAATTCTGAACACTCCCCTGTCTTCCATTATTTGGACAAACAGGAGAGCTTGTTTTAGATGGATTTTCAGTTCAGTCCAGTTAAATCCAATTAATTTCAGTTTAACTTATTTTGATTTAATATCAAAGTTGCACACAATGTGAACCATGCAGTCCCCCCAAAATAATCTTTATTCAACAAGCTTATACAACCATAATGGCAAACCTAACATGCATGCACATTCTTCACTTGAGTAGGAAAGAATATGTCATGCCAATTTAAAGCCGTGGTAAATGAAGGTTCATGGGAAGCTCCTCTGGCTCTGCTGTCAGCTGGCTGTGCAGCCCTCGCAGCAGCAGTGGAAACAAAAACCCGTCACAGTCTGCATTATCATCCAACTGTTTACTGTTTCATGTCATCATTGTTCATTCCACCAGCTGTGCTCATTTTATTTCTTTCCGCTGGCTTGGGGAAATCTGTGGGCGAGAGATGTATTAAATGCCCTGATTTGTTATTGTTAAACTAATTCAGTACTTTAAAGGGACAGGTCATCCATTACAGAATATTCTGTCATCATTTTATTCACCCCAAACATTATTATAAATTTTTTCTTGGAACAAAAAATACATTGAATACACATACAAAATATAAATTACACACAAAATTACAGTTCATACCACGGTTGTTAATATTGTTTTTTGAACAGCACGAGGGTCAGCAAGTAGGCTTTAAGGAAAGTGTTATCCTTAATTTTTTGGGTGAACTAATGCTAAAAGTATCTACTGATCTTTGACACCATAAAAATAGGACACTAGGACAAATTGATTCACAGACTCTAAATCCTCATATAATGCACTGTTCTCCCACATACACTACCATTCAAAGATTAGGGGTCAGTAAGTCTTTATTTCGTGAATACTTTTATTGACAAAAGATCAATGATACATACAATTATCAAAAGTGACAGTAAAGACATTTATAATGATACAGATTTATACTTCAAATAAATGCTGTTCTTTTGAACTTGCTATTCATCAAATAATCCTTAAAATACGAATCATGGTTTCCATAATAATTTTAAGCAGCACAACTGTTTTCAACATTGATTATAATAATATTAAAGGTTTTTTGAGTAATGATGCTGAAAATTCAATTACATTAATACATTTAAAATATATTCAAATAGAAAACGGTTATCTTAAGTTGTAATAATATTTTACAATATTATTTACTGTATTTTTCAAATCAAATAAATGCAGCCTTGGTGAACATAAGACCCCAAACTTTTGAACAGTCTAAATGTAGATTAGCATTTCTCATTTCATGATACATTCTCAGTCAGGGCGAGAAAGGGACCCCACGTTTTCATATACAGCTCATGACGTCCTGATGCTCTGAATATCACGCGTTCGTGCAGTTTTAGATTTGCAATTTTGTTTGCTGCTATTGCAAGTAATAATGTAACTGTATTTTTCTCTCTCTTGCAGATATAAGGATCTCCTGGAGCCGTCCAGCCCTGTGAAGTTGCCTCCTCTCTGCACGCCCAGCATAGACGGCCCCTTGGCCAAATCTGTTCAGAGAGAGCAAAGTCTGCACTCTTTTCATACACTTTTCTGTCGCCGCTGCTTTAAATACGACTGCTTCTTGCACCGTAAGACATTATAATGTTCTTCTCTAGTCTGCAATGCAAATTATTTTGATGTTTTATTGTCATATTGTACAGTCTTGATCGGTGAATCAAACATACAGATAGCTGTTTAAAACAGCCATTAAAGTTAGTCTCAAATGATCTGATCACAAGTGGTCAGCCAAGATTTATACTACAAATGTGATGTAGTCACACATGTTTTTGACTGCCTCCAAATGGGCCTTCATGTTGTTTGTGCTCAGCATTCCATGCATCTCCTAATGTATATAAGAGGAAGAATAAAGAGATCCGAATGGAGACAGAGCCCTGTGGACTGGACTGCTTCCTGCTGCAGGTACAGTTTTCTAACGATTTCATGACTTTACTGTACGTTTATAATTGAATTAGAACCTATTTACTTATTAATAATCTTTATCTTTCACCCTTCTTTGGTCACAGAAAGGGGCAAAAGAGTTTGCTGATCTAAACATACTGAGGTCTCAAAGGCCCCGGCATCGACGCCGACAGCCCCGCCCCTCAAGTTCATGTGGCCGCACAGGCTCCGGTGAGGAGGGAAAAGAAGGAGACAGCGAACACGATACCACCAGTTCCTCAGGTACACACACCGATGTGCATAAACACAAACATACAAAACAAAATGTGCATATCCACACCTTAATGTACAGTCACAGTGGATAAAGGGTTAATAAAGACCAAAATAACACACAGGCAAACTTTCCATTGCTAAAAATAGAATTGCCATAATAAAAAAAAGAACTCTTGTCCCATTGAGGTGAGTTGTAAATGGAAGCTTGTTTCCGCCACAGAATAAAAAAAGAAAAAAGGTTATTGCAACTTTTTATGTCACAATTCTGACTTTTTTTTTCTCAGAATTGAGAGTTAATATCCCGCAATTCTGACTTTATAAGACTCAATTGCGACTTTATATCACGTAATTCTGAATAAAGATGTAAACTCGCAATTGTGAGATGAAAAAGTTGCAGTTATCTTTTAAAATGTTTTATTCTGTGGCAGAAACAAACTTCCATATTTGTTTGACTGTATTGCACCAGAGACTGAAAATGGTTATTGGAACACAAGAACATTATTATTACCTGCTTACTAAGGCAGTTTTTATAATTTTTTCCCATTGGATGATAAAATGAGCAAAATGACCATTCTGGTTATCAGCTGATATTAGGCAAGGCAAGTTTATTTATATAGCACATTCCATACACTATGGCAATTCAAAGTGCTTTACATAGAGAGGAATACAAAATATCGTTATCAGTTAGTATTGCATATTTGATTGTTCATAATCTAATGCATCCTTGCTGAATAAAAGTATTAGTATCTTAAAAAAGAGACACCTAACTTTTCTATTCAGTTCTGATTTACTTTAGTAAAGATTCATCCAACACACTGGTAGACTGACATAATGTTTTGGATAAAAACCTCACATTTACCTGTGTGAATGTTCGTGTGTCAGAGAGTAACTCTCAGTGTCCCAGTCCCACCAAACTGAGACCAGGAGAGGAAGGAGCAGAGGAGTCCAAGCCGCCTCCTCAGTGGGGCGGAGCAGAGGAGTCTCTGTTTAGAGTCCTGCACGGCACATATTTCAACAACTTCTGCTCTATTGCACGACTGATTGGCACCAAGACGTGTAGAGAGGTATGTTCAAAAATGACAAAGAACAGGTGGTCAAATATGTAACTTTTGCTTGTTTGATGATGTACCTTTGTAAAGGAGTACATTACTGCAGATTTAAAGTGAATGCAATTATATTGAAAGTGCAGAAAATTCTACAGAATTTACTCAAAAGCAAAGACTGTTTAAATGTAGGGCTGTGTGCATGTGTGCCTGTGAGTTTTTCCCAGAAAGACATGTGGTTTGGCTAACTGGAAATGTGATTACCTCAAATCGTGTGTTTTTCTTTTATTTTGGGAATGGTCCAAATCTTTTTCTAGAAGAGCCTTGTTTTGAGTGTGTGTGTGTGTGTGTGTGTGTGTGTGTGTGTGCGAGCTCATATGGCAAAGATCAACATGATAATGAGTGGTTACGTCTCAGTTGGGTTTCAAAGTACTGACTAACGCCCATTAAGTGTTGCGGTGTGTGGGGGGGAATGTACATGTTGCAATGCTCTGTCTGTGCTTATGTCTCTATGTGTTTGTGTCAGGTCTACGAGTTTGCAGTGAAAGAGATGCTGATTCACCGTGTTCCCCTGGAGGATGGTGGGATCTCACCTCAGAAGAAAAAACGAAAGCACAGGCAAGATGTTCACACACTCTCCACTTTCACCTGCCAATCAGATTCATGCTGTAGTAAGATACTAACATCCGAAGATACAAAATACGAACACTAGTTCAACAGTGTTTTTGTTTTTTTTGATAGATTATGGGCAAAGATACAGCTGAAGAAAGGTAAGACTCTCAACTGAGACACCAGACTGAGACGTGGTTTCAGTGGCTTGGCAGGTTCAGGAATGGACAAACAGAAGGAAAAGTCATGGAGGCTTCTATAGTTGGGGCGATTGTGACATTATGGCTGGCGATTAGTAGTCAGACAAATTATTGCAATTATTAAATTAATGGTCTGTTTTGTTTATGTGCATTACATTTGTAAGCTTATACAACATGGCAAAAGGCCTATTATCTGTAGTCAATATAATTCAGTTCTAAAAAATGAAATTCTACTACATATTCTTATTGAATATACAAAATTGCAGTAACGTTTTACAATAGGTTAAAAAAAATTACAGTTAGTTAATGCATTAGGTATTATGAAATAACAGTGAACAACAATTTACAGCATTTATTTATCTCTGTTAATGGTAGAAATGTTTGTTTGTTTTTCTTTTCTTTTTTTAATCTTTATGCAGCAATCACAAATGACTAGAAACATAATGGAATTTCTTTGTTCAAATTGCATGGGAACCTTGGTTATTACTCTTCTTTATCTCCCTGTTTGTTGTGCAGACAACTCATCCAATCAAGTGTACAATTATCAGCCATGTGACCACCCCGAGCACCCGTGTGATAGTTCCTGTCCATGTGTGGTGACACAAAACTTTTGTGAGAAATTCTGCCAGTGCAATCGAGAGTGTGAGTTCAACACAAATGAACATGCACACACATGCAAATACATGAAGTATAGACATGAGTAATGAGTTCCTTAATATCTGCACACCACTAGGGGGCGACAACAAAACAACATCAGATCACTAGTGATGCATTGCGGTGAAGAAATTAAACACTTTCTTTAAAAAGTCCCCATACCATTTTGACCTTCGCTCAAATTAAGTCATTTTGAACATTTATTTATTTTATTTTAGTTACATCTCAAACATTCACAGGTCACTCTGACCTAGTTTTGCTCTGTGTTTTGGTTCTAGGTCAGAATCGGTTTCCTGGCTGTCGCTGCAAGACTCAATGTAACACCAAGCAGTGTCCGTGTTACCTGGCGGTGCGGGAGTGTGACCCTGACCTCTGCATGACCTGTGGGGCCGCAGACGCCTGGGACAGCAAACAGGTCTCCTGCAAGAACTGCAGCATCCAGAGAGGACACAAGAAGGTATGAATGAACTACTTTTCAGTGACACTGAATAATCAACACGTGTGTCTGTCTGTCTGTCTGTGATGGACAGTAACAAATGTATGCACTAATCTTTCTTATTAGTGCTGACTTCTGACTAGTGCTGGCTAGAAAATATATGTGTGGTGCATCAATCAGTACTTTTTACTTTTACTGGAGTAATATTTGAATAGGGTAATCTATACTTACTCGAAAGTACTTGATTTGTGTACTTTGTCCACCACTGCTATCTGTCTATCTATGTAGTTTCCATCCAGTATGGTATATGCTGACAATCAAAGTGAAATAACTGAAGATGCTTTAGTCATGTGAATGTTGTTTAACCTGTTTGCCAGCACCTGCTCCTGGCCCCATCTGATGTTGCAGGGTGGGGTACATTTATCAAAGAGCCAGCCCAGAAGAACGAGTTAATCTCTGAGTACTGTGGAGAGGTGTGTGGAAATAAGCATTAGATTCTGTGATTCTTCTGTTACATTCTTAGTGATCTGATTAATGCATTGTGTGTGTGTGTGTGTGTGTGTGTGTGTGTGTGTGTAGCTTATTTCCCAGGATGAGGCAGACCGGAGGGGCAGAATCTATGACAAGCACATGTCCAGCTTTCTGTTCAACTTGAACAATGGTACTGGCTTGATTCATTATGTTATGTTATATTATATTATATATTGTATTATATTATATTATATTATAAATTGGTTTTCACAAGTGTTTTCATTTTATTCCAGACTTTGTTGTGGATGCCACTCGAAAGGGTAATAAAATACGATTCGCCAACCACTCTGTCAACCCCAACTGTTACGCAAAAGGTACTTTATTTCATCGTATAATTATCAATGTGCAAAGACAACACTGAATTGAAGCTATTAATCATGTCTGACACTGGTTATTATTGCAGTTGTCATGGTTAACGGTGATCACCGCATCGGAATCTTTGCCAAGCGCTCCATACAACAAGGAGAAGAGCTCTTTTTTGATTACAGGTAGGTTTTGTTAAACACTCATATATGCAATCTAATGAGATTGATGATTTTGTGATGTTATTTAATTTTTTCTGTTTCTTAGGTACAGTCAAGCGGATGCATTGAAGTATGTGGGCATTGAGAGGGAAACCGACATGTAGATATGCATCTTGAGCGTGTCCGCATTTAGCTGGTAACATGTTTGCCTACCCACAATGCTTTGCACTTCACTGAGGGTGAGATTTAAGAATTCCCATGAGGCATGATTTTGTAACGACATCACAGATCTGATGATGCATTCAGAGGGTGATGTCACTATCTTAACCTGTGGTTTAACTGAATTGTCTGAACAAGCGTTTTTGTGTACTTTTTTTGTGATGATGTTTGTAATGACATTGAAGAAACCAAAAGGCGTCCTCAAATCGACAAATCCACTCCTCCACATTTGCACTATATCGCCAATTCCACAGGATATTGATAGGTGGCATCATTTTCTCTGTCATGGAAGGAAGAATGCCAGTTCAGACAATTGTTTTGAAGTTTTTTTTTGTTTTGTAATACATTCAATCTCTCCGTTCAAAAGGCTCTGTAAACCGTTTAAAAAAAATAGCTATAACCTCTATATGCTCAGTATATATTAACTGAAAACTGAATGCATCACACCTAGCCGTTGTTGTTGTTCTGGTCAAAATATTCGGTAGTGCAAAACATCAAGCAATATTTCATTGTTACATTTGCACTTATAGTCAGTCAGGTCAGTATCTTCTCTTTCTAGAATAAACTTCAGTAAACTTGTCTGCAACCTGATGTCATTTGATGTTAGCCTGTTACTGTAATGTGCATTGCTCTTGCAGTCCCTATCTATCTATCTATCTATCTATCTATCTATCTATCTATCTATCTATCTATCTATCTATCTATCTATCTATCTATCTATCTATCTATCTATCTATCTATCTATCTATCTATCTATCTATCTATCTATCTATCTATCTATCTATCTGCTTGCACAAAGCTGGCTCATGTTGTCAGATTACTATTCTAACTAACATAGCACTAAGGCAGTTAATCTTCATTTCTGCTTAAACTGTATGAGGTTAAATATTGTTAATGTTGTGTAGAAATAAACAAAACAAGTAACCATATAAACCGACAGACTGAATGTGAACTGTGAGCTAAAGGATATTGTTTAGCAGGCTTTTTTAAGAGTGAGTGTACAAAATAGGCCTAACAAGGGTTAGGGTTTTGGTTTCATTGTACCATTTTATGTAAAATAAAGAGCTAAACCAAATGACCATATTTGTTTAATATGCCCTGGATTGTAACGACACTTCACGTGTCCACTAAATGGAAATATGGAAAATATGCTGAGAAAATAATTCCTAGTGTCTTGTAAATTTAGTTGCATTTTTATCTGAACTATTATGTGCTTTATATTTATCCCAAAACATTGAAGCCCACAGAAAATAGCTTTCTGAAAAAGTCGAGTGCAATCGGATGTGTGTAAAAGCAAGTATACATGTAGAAAATGTAGTGATGTGTTTGACACGTTTAACTCAAGGCATGAATTATGTCTGCGTCTGTCTGAAATGATTCATTATAGAAAGAGTCCGTTTCCTTCAGACTTTTTATTAAAGTGTCATTTGGGATGTGTTGTTTCTACAGTCATGGTCATTTACAGTGAGAATGACAATCAAAACCAGAACTAAAGAATGAAGAAAACTCTAAATGAAACACCTTGTCACACCTGACCACAAAGCTGAAATTACCTCCTTGTAAGACTTTGAGGGATTGCATTATAATGTTTTTGTCTGATCTCACAAAGCTAGTTGATCTTTTGCCTTGGGCGTTATCACAGGAATTATTTCGGCAGATGTTTCACATTCACAGGACCTACAATTACCCTGAATCAACCTCATGGGCACAGTGGTAATAAAAGATGATTGCGATAAGACTGAATCTGCAACCTGTGTGTTAGTAGCTCTAAAGTTGAAGGTAGCATGAATCCTAGAAAGGAAATAATATCAGAAGCATTCATTTACTCTCAGCAAATGCCATTTTCTCTATCGATCAGGGTCAGGGTCTTTGAAATTCTTTGAGTCTCTTATTCTCACAAAGACTGCATTCATTTGATCCAAAATTCTGTAAAACAGTAATAATGTGAAATATTACATTAAAAATAACTTGCATTGTAAGATATTTTAAAATTACAAAGCTGAATTTTCACTCTTCAGTGTCACATGATCTGTCAGAAATCATTCTAACATGATGATTTGCTGCTCAAGAAACTTTTATTATTATCAATGTTCAAAACTATTGTGCTGCTTCGTGATGCACTTTTTCTTTTATGAATAGAAAGTTCAAAAGGACATCATTTATTTGAAATGTAAATCTTTTGTAACAATATAAATGTCTTTACTGTCACTTTAGATCAATTTAATGGATCCTTGAAAACACAATCTTACTGACCCTAAACTTTTGAATGGTAATGTACTGAAAAGTAAATAATGGTATATACTGTTTGCGCCAACTTCAAATATCAACAAATATAATTTCCGATTTGGTCAAACGGGAGTGCATGTATGTATGTGCATTTGGAAAAGATGAGAAAGAAAATATTTCATAGTGAATTAGTGAAATGAAAAATGTATTACATGTAAAATGGATCCCTAAGGAGAATGTCACGAATTTATTGATACATTTCTCCAAATGAAGCAAACAGACCTCCACATGCTGACCACTGATGTGGTTTTCTTCAAACATCCAGTTAAATGTATGTCAATGAGGTAACATTCATTTTAGCTGCAGCTGGTTAAAGCATTGACAGAGACCTCATTTACACAAACATACATCACACAAACTAGTGCTGAATACCAGCCATTTACTGGTCTTCTCATATCACATGAACATTCATTTGAAAAATACCAGTCTGGTGTAATTATTTATACTCACTTTTTAAAGAAATATCAAGTATGAGGAGACTTTGAAAGGTGTTCATCCCTGTGCAATTTAATAGCATTTCATTCTTCATTCAAGACTCTTTTCAAAGTAAAAATGAATCGAAAATCTATATTCCACTGGATTAGGGGATGATAGAAGGGAAGAAGTAAAAGAATGAGGGATACATAAAGAAAAAAAGATTAACAGAAGAGACAAAAGAGGTTTAGAAACCTGGCAGAGGTCATGAGGTTAAAGCTGAACTTATTCAACACTCATCTATTCAAAATAGTCTCACTTGCCTGCCTTTTTATACAAATTAGAATGATAAAAAGAGAAGTACACTTTATTTATACATATACATTAACAGCATAATCTGTGGGTGAATATTTAGCAATCTCTTTGATAAAAGCTCTTATGGCTCTGTTAAAGAAACAGACTAAAGAACATGTGCCTGGCACCGGAAGCAGCGGATTCTTCTTTTTCTTATTGCATTTCGATGAAAAGTGCAGTAGTCATGCAAAATGCATAGCTTCTAAAGATAATATGTGTTCTACCTTATTTGCTCTTTTTTTGTTTGTTTTAATGGCTCATTTTACATCCTGAAAGATGATGAAAGTGATCTAAGCTCTGGGTAAGACCACCATCAAAACAGCTAAGAAGCAACAGCAGCAGCAATAATGGTGTCCTACAGCAAATTGATGGATGAATTTATAATAAACCATGACTTTATACATGGGAGTCTTCCATCCACGGACTTCAGTCTGGGATGTGTGAAAGCCTCTCGAGCACAATAACCAGATTTGTGCTGAACTTGTCAGTCTCTCGATCATGACCTTGTGCAAACATATCAGCTGTTTCTGTCCAAAATCTAGATGGTCTCGTTTTGAACTTCCTTGAACAACCAGATTGCAATTTATGATATTAGAACATCCACCATAACATGTTAAGTTTGCTGTTCCTCTATATTCTAAAGATGTCATTTTAGTGTTTCTGTCACTCCATTATTGATCCAAAGCTAAAACAGGAACAGTCCGTTTACTTTTTGTTTTCTCCCCGGATCAATATATAGGCCCTATGGATTGTAGACTCCACAACTACAAGTAAACACATTCAGCCAGCAGAAGATCCACACTATAAAAGTGCAGTCTGTCCAGAAAAGTTCCCAAACTTTCGTCTTGTGTACCTGATAGGCCCATCAATAAGGCTAAAGTACCCTATTACCATTTTTACTGAAGAAAAAAAAGTTGGAAGAAAATAAAAGTATTATGAATGCGAAACCGACCACATAAATATAAAACTTGCACGCATTACAAAATGTTTTCTTTCCTTGAAAAATAAACTGGGAAAAAAAAGATATTAATTCCAATAGTTTTTTTTTTTGTTTTTTTATAAATATTCCGTTTCTGTATCCGGTTTCCTGGTTGGGAATCACTGGTCTAAAATCCTTTTTTTAAATCATGAATATTATGTAGACTGAACAGAATATGACATCTTGGTACACTAATATAAAAATCTATAGCAGATTGCTTTGGCCCACAGGAAGAATTCTCTTGAACAGACAGAGGACACGAGGAGGAAAACAGCTTAAACAATCTCTGATCGCTGAAAACTTATTCCTGCCTGCATTGGGTTTGTAAAATATAAAGATGGGTAATTTTGAAGAATTTCAGTGTCGAAATGCCTATAGAATGGCTTGAAAAGGCTGGTGTGTGTTGCTGTAGCAGCAGTGAGAAGAACACGTAGCTATCTATCCAATCATGATCAGTGTTACCAACTCTGAGACATACAACACACCACGTTCATGTCTGACGCTGGGAAAGATGGCTAGACATCGCTCATTGGCCTTCAGTCAAGAAACTTTTCTTTGTAAACCTTTCAAGGATCCAATTTTACAAAAATGTCCTAATCTTTATGAATGTTATACCTCAATGTTGTTCGCAAGCAATATGGCTACTATCACAAAAACACCTTTCTGCAGTTTTTTTATGCCACAGAAACAATATTTCCCCAGACAGATTATTGTTCAGCACATTAAAGTCATTGCGCTCTAAAGAAGCTGAAGCCATTCAATGCCATTTGACTCTCCATTTCTTATAAGCGCCGCAACCGAATTTAGGCAGTAGTATAACATATAGTTAAATACCATTAGCATATTCCTCCATACTATATGATAAAGTAGTTTCAGTGATGATAAAACAGATATGTGTAAACATATCTAAATCTTCAAAACTTTGTACTTGAAGGTTGTTGTGCATTTTGTGCAGATTCTCTCATGAACACAACAGCATGACTATGAAACACTTAAATCTACACTACTTTTGCCAGTACACAATAATGAGCCAAAAAGATTTCACATAGAATATACAGGGCTCCCACATCATTAGACGGATGCATTTTCAATTTTTCCATTCATTTATGATATTATAATACAGATTTTTTTAGTATATTATTTATTTTAGTTGTATTATTTATTTTTAAATCATTGAAAAGTGAATTTTCAACCAATAAAATATTTCTGAGATGGACACAGCTAGAAAGATTTATAATGACTACAGAAATTTCCATAACCTTTTTTTGATATCGCACTCACAGAAAGTGAATTTTCTAACCAATAACTGTGTGAAATTGGCATAACTATACAGATTTACATTGGGTATACAGAAAGGGTTTTTTTTTTCAGTTTTTTTTTTTTTCATGACTTTTCCAGTCATTCTTGATTTTTAAAAATATGCATTTTGTAAAAATAATATTATCGAGATTGCATGCAAAAAAGCGAATTTATAACCAATGAAATACTGCTGAGATGGGCATAATTATAAAGAATATTAATTTTCAACACAAATTTACATGATTGTATTCATTTCCAATACGTTTTTTTATAGGCCTGGAAATCACAATTCTAAAATTCCCTGATATTTCCAAGTCTCTGTAACCGTGGGAACCCTGGATCAGTCTTTGAAAGTTTCCTGTAAAGTTGCTGAGGCACTTCAGTCGGCCTGCACTGCCAATGCTCATTGATCAGATGGTAAATTGACTCTAGCCTGCTTATTTTGAACCCTGCCAAAAGCACCAAATATCAGATTACACTGTAAAAATAATGGGACAGAAAAAAAAATATACAGTAACATTACCATAAAGGCGAAAGATACATAAAAAAAAAAAAAAAAAATCACATTTGCAACTCATTCGTCAGTCTCCGCCATTTTACCTCCCTCATAATCACCAGTACTTCTCTTTTTTCTTCCAGACATCCCTCAGTCTGTAGTTGTGTGTTATTCATTGGGACTTTCCTCCTGTATTTCCGGCATGTTCTTTCTATCCTTGCGCAGAGTATCAGTGAGAGGCCGAGCAGAGCTGGGCGACTCGAGCTGCTTCGGTTCATTCGTGTGGTAACTGCCTTTATACCTGTACAGGTAAATGTAGAGGCCGTACAGGATCAGGAAGAGCAACATCAGAGACACGGTCACGATTACTGAGGAGAAACACACACACACACACACACACACACACACACAGAGAGAGAGCAGTCGTTAGCATTAAGATTAATACTCTTATGGTGCCCTAGCTGAGCTGTCTGCAAATGATGGATTAAACATAATTTGTATCATGTTGCAGAATTCACAGGAGAGACTGCTGACTGTCAGCCCCCATGTACTCACAAGCTTTAAAGGAAGCACCCACAAATTAAAATACTATATATATGCTTTTCTGTGAAACATAATGGAGAATTTTAATGCAACTCAATTCATATATTACTTTTTTTTTTTTTATTGTTCTAGTCACAGTGACATGGTTGTTATAATGGAAAAGAGCTGCATGAAGATTCTTCTATTTTTTCTTCTATTTCTATTTTTCTGTGAGACCTGCACCCGCTGGCAAAGAGGATTAAGTGTGTGTGTGTGTGTGTGTGTGTGTGTGTGAGAAACAAGTCTTGTTTATCCTGGAAAAGAGATGACAATCAGACAGTTAGAGAAGAAGAGGATTTGAGTTAGGCAACAAAGGGTGACTGCAAAAAAAAGAGCAAGGATACTGATACAACTTTTTATGAAAATTGAAGTGTTCAATTTGAAAAATGGTCTTGTTGCATTGTTCTGATGGGTCTTTAATCTCAAAATGATCTTGTTAGTATTATAAAAGAGGTTCTGTAACATTTACAGCAAAAAATTAATGTAACACATACTAAAGTAACAGTAGCATATTGTCCAGAATATGGTCATTTGTAAAGATCTGAAGCTTATTACACCTTCATTTATTCCATATACAGTATATTATCGTTTTATCACTGATGATACCAAGTTTCTGTCATTTGCAGTAGCTCGGCTTAATGCAGAAGCTTATATTCCCATGAATGTTCGCTAATCCTGTGTTCTGCAAATTAAGAGGATTTTAGCTTCCCAAACAGAGAAGATCAGCAAAAATTGCAATTCTGGATGAAATGGAGTAAAAGACAAAAACAAAACAAAACAAGGAGAACAGAATATAGAATTGTACTTACATTTAACAAAAATAGTTTTTTTTTTGTCACTTTTATTGAGAGGATGGTGGAAATGTGACAGGAAGCATCAGGTATAAGAGGTGTTCGGGAAATAGTGCTAAATATTATTTAAAACAAAGTGTGACTGTAAACTTACATGTCATCCAAGGTGGGGTGACATCATCATGAATGTAATAAAAGACTAAAAATAAAAGAGAAATACATTAGGGTTAAAAACAACATTCAATCACAGTTCAATCACCGTAAGAGAAGAAATGCAACAAATTTCGCCCTACTTTTATTTGCTTACACTACCATTCAAAAGTTTTTTAAATAAATCTCTTATGCTCACCAAGGCAACATTTATTTGATCAAAATACAGTAATATTATGAAATATGAATAGAATTTTATCAATAGAACTGTTTTCTATTTGAATATATTTTAAAATGTAATGTATTCCTGTGATGTTTTGAAAACCATAATACATTTCTAACAGGATTCTTTGATGACTCAAACGTTTAAAGGAACAGCACTTCTTTGAAATATTTTTTTTCTAAAAATAGAAATGGCTTTATTGTTCCTTTTGATCAGATTAATGCATCCTAGCTGAATCCCCCCAAAAAAAATCTTACTGACCACAAACATGAATAGTATAGTGTATGTTAGGCATTCATGTGAATGTCAGAATATGTAGTCTTACACAGGCCAGTGAACCAGGGGTCATCCTCCCAAGGAACATATCCTAAGACGGGGGGAAACGCCCCACAGTTAGACTCCACCACATAGCCTTGAGTCGTTACCGGTGGATTGGTTACATTGGGTCGGAAGTAGGCCTTCAGTGGGGCAAAGATATTATAGCGGACCCCTGATATACAGCCCATAAAACCTGGACTGTTGTGCCTCTGAATTTCGTAGTCTACACCTCCCACCTCTACGAAGAAGAGCAGAAAACAAAACAATGCACTGTTCATCTAGTAAATGTAAAACTTCTCATTCACATGCAACAAGTTAAAGGTACACCATGTAACTTTTATTTTCTTCAAAATTGACAATACAAGATCAATCCTTCTTCCAAAATGTGTATTTGTCTTACCCTAATTCACTATGGTAAGCTTATTATAAGTGTTTATATTTTATATCTGATATATATATACTGTATACATCTCATCATATCCGTAAAGTCAAGTCACCTTTATTTATATAGTGCTTTGACACTACAGTTGTAAACAGTAAATAGAGAAAAGTTGCTCTGGCTTTGACGCGTGAATGGTGTGGTATAGGTTAGTTGTTAGAAAGGTTGACATGGAGCAGCTAAATGGCAGTTTTGTTTTCTAACAGCTACAGGGCCAAAAGTTACATAATACCTTCAAGATAAAAATGCTTACCCATGACTCTACCCAAGAATATAGACTTTGGTGAGTCAAATCTGGGAATCTCTCCTGGTATTAACTTCTCAATCCACGGATCCATGTAGTCCACCTAGATCCAGGTACAAATCCATATACAAACAGTGTGCTTTGGGTATGCTAATAACAGTGAAAAACATGTCAGATCTAGTTTCCTACCTGT
Organism: Leuciscus leuciscus; assembly: GCF_965113295.1. Lineage (NCBI taxonomy): Eukaryota > Metazoa > Chordata > Actinopteri > Cypriniformes > Leuciscidae > Leuciscus > Leuciscus leuciscus. The sequence continues at coordinate 48,441,506 of NC_138725.1, read as the reverse complement.
GTCCATACTGTGTAGTTGTGTCGGGTGATGTTGACAAAATGAGGAAAGCCATCGGCCATGTTTCTGTCAGTCAACTTAAATTTGTAGCTTATTATACCAAGCCGATATCTCAGTGACAGAGTACCTGCAAAAGGAAGTGACATCAGTGCTAAAGCTAATGTTTTGTATGCTCTGGTGTGATTGTGTGTGTGTGTGTGTGTGTGTGTGTGTGTGTGTGTGTGTGTGTGTGTGTGTGTGTGTGTGTGTGTGTGTGTGTGTGTGTGTGTGTGTGTGTGTGTGTGTGTGTGTGTGTGTGTGTGTGTGTGTGTGTCTGTGTGTGTGTGTGTGTGTGTGTGTCTGTGTGTTTACCATCTTTCTTGAGCAGGACGGCGATGTAATCATTGCCGAAGGAGCTGATATAGAGGAGCACAGCTGGAGCCTGTAAAGTGCTGAAGCTGAACTCTATGTCATCAGTTGTCGTGTTGTAGCCGAGGGTGAAGTTGTGCCAATGAGGCTCTATCCAGAAGTTCGCCCACCATGCGTCAAAAGAAATGGGCTCTTTGCGGATGTCATACCGCAGCCACGCTCCAACATCAAAGAACGCCCCGATATCTAAAAGGATGTGACACAAGCAGAGATCATATTCTTGTTTATGGGTACCCCTCACACATGCTGATTTAACGTAAAAAAAAAAAATCTAATAGACATGATGGACAAATCTTTATAAAACATCATAAGACTTGAATAGTCTCATCATTGGCAATCCATCATACGTAGAACTGTAACAGTTTATAATATTAATAAGGATATTATTCTGACCTCTGTGGGATTTGGTCTTTAAATTGTAACATTAGGGCAGTCAAACAATTCAAATAGCAATTAATATAATATTTTTGGTGTTTCAGTTACTTTTTTAAGAAAAAAATAACACAAGAGTAAAACTAAATAATGTATGCAATTGCACATTTATATCTATATTTCTTAAATCTAAAAAATCCAGTCCTCGAATCTGATTGGTCAAGCCCATTCTAGTTCAACAGCCCTGGGACTTTTTACTGTTTTACTTGTCAGACTATTAGTCTTTGCATTAAGCGGGGTGCACACTGTGCGATTTTGGCCACGATTTGGCCGTCTGAGACAATATTTGCAAATCCTAACAGATTCCGCTGATCCTTGGCTAAAATCGGAAATCTTTGATCATTAGTTTGGCATGTTCACCGACAGCCAATTAATGACCGTTGCAATCAATTTTTTACCACCGACGATTTGACTCACAGTCCTGCAGTGTGACTTCTCCTACGACGACCGTCAAATTGTCTTCGTTTTTCAAGACAAGCCATGACCAAAATTAATGTTAGAGATTTCTTTGTAGCCACCATTTCAATCCCGCGTGTAATGCAGCTCACTGTCACCGAACGTGTCACTGATGGATGATGTAAAACTCTGGACAAGTTTTCTTGCGTGCGTCCGTTTTTAACGCATCTTGACTGAGTGTCTGAGTGACATTATGACAACTGAGATCTTACAGTGTGACATGGCTTACAGTGATGATCATGTTCGTACAGTCTGACAGGCAACGATTGTAAAGGACTATTATAAATTGCACAGTGTGCACCCGGCTTTAGCTGTGGGGATTTTACAGTGCTTCTTTCTGCAGGTTACAATTTTTTATGTTTTATGAGTGAGTCATTTAAACGATTCATTCAATCAATTCAGACTCAATCGTTCTTCAGCAAAAAGTCATTGAATCATTTACTCAACCGGTTTCCTTCATTCATTCATTCATTCATTCATTCATTCATTCATTCATTCATTCATTCATTCATTCATTTGCCAAATAAACATGACTTTATTTTTCTATGAATGATTATGAATCCTGCTGGTGAGTATATTAGGTGTATAGATATAGGTTTGTTGTAAAACACAATTGAGCTCTATGCCAAAGTTTTAAATATTCTCACACAGATCATCAAAAAAGAGCTGTTTAATTCACAGATCAGACAAATCCCTTTTAGCCTAAATCAGCTCTGGATTTAGAGGCTTGAAAGTGGAAACTAAAGCCAAAGTCTGTCACTCTCTTCTCAGGCAGTGACTCTCACTTTAACAGGTTCTCAGAGGCATCAGTTTATTTGTTACTCCCATTTATTATCCTTAACTAGAATCTGTTTTAATCTTTTAAATCTCCTAAGTCTCAAAATTAAAATGCGTTTGTAATAATTAGTCTTTCCCCAGCTAAAGATGAAAAGATATCACTTTAAATTTGCATATGTTTATTAGGAAACAGCTGTAGTTTGTATTGCACCATGTCAATTCGAGTCAGCTTGAGTGTGAGAGAGCATATGCATATGCAAATGTGTGTTAACTCACCTAAATGACAGTAATAGCCATCGAAGGCTGTGTTATTGCAGTCACAGACGTATGAAGCGTATCCATCAATGCACTGGCCACCGTTTCGACACGGTATAGAGGCATTCAGACATGCTCCAGTGCAGTTCCTACGTATCCCAGCTCTCTCGTCAACCTTCCCCTCCAAATCCACAGGCACCCCGTTCATCCTCAGCCCACGCAGACAGCCCAGGAAAGGCCTTAAGGTGTGATTGGCCGCACCTGAATTCAGATGCATGGTATGTTTTTGTATCAACTGCTTGAAGCAATGTTTTCATATTATCTCTGCTTGAAACTCCAGCTCTATGATTCTTACCTACGAGCAGGGGTTGTGTAAACTTCATTGTGATGTAGGTCTGGCCTGGGAACTTGTGTAAGGCCGGAGGAAGGAAATCAACTTTGAGCCGAGCCATTTTTACATTGATTTCAGCTTCTACATAGTGCCATTCATTATCATTGAGAGGTTTAGGTGAGCGGAGGGTGACGTTTCTAATTCCATCACCCACCATGAAAATAAATACCACCTCAGTTGTAGCTGTGAAAATTTAAGGAGAAACTGATGAAGGAGGAATCAGAATCATTATATATATGGCATATATTTGTAAGATTTACAATGGTATTCACAATGTCACCGCCATGGAAACAACACTCACAATTGAGTTCAATTCGTAAGAAATTACGGAGGTGGTCATCTGAGCTCTCTACAAACACTCCGTTAGTGCGGTAGGTCCTGAAGTGGAATGTAATGTCGGCACTGGTGCCGGGCTTGAAGGTGGGGAACGTCAGATAGGTGGGCTTGGTGAAAGCTATGGTGTTCCAGATACTCCCTAAGAGAAGGATTTCTCATTAACAAATAACAATAACATTATATGGTAAAAGTAAATAATGTATTATGGAGGAAATTGTACAGTCAGCCATCAAAATAAACCCTTTCAGGGTCATAGGCCGCACTGCTTTGTGTTTATTTTGTTATAATAAACCAAAAGACTGTATATTTCCCTTTACATACATGTCAGGAAGGATCTTCTTATCATATAAGAAAAACTTTTCCTCCATTGTATCTTTGTAATGTTCATTACTCACTGTCTCCATGGCAGTACAGCGCGCCAACACTGTAGCGAGCTTCTGAACCGGTGCGGTTAGTGTCCCCTATAACAATCCTCCTGACAGGCAGATGATCACGGAACGACATGTAGCCTTTATCTGAGTGCCTAGTAAATGTGAAGAGTGAAGTGTGAAATAAGAGTGAAACTAGCCTTTAAAATAAATCAATGAATATTTAGCTTGTAGTTATACTGCATATATACTGTACTACCGTTCAAAAGTTTGAGCTCGGTAAGATTTTTTTAATGCTCACCAAAAGATTAAAATGACTGTTTTCTGTTAATATACTGTATATTATAAAATGTCAAAGCTGAATTTTCAGCATCATTACTCTAGTCTTCAGTGTCACATGATCCTTCAGAAATCATTCTAATATATTGATTTGGTGCTCAGAAATAAAAATGTCTTACTGTTATCAATGTTGAAAAGAACAGCATTTTTTATATAGTAAACATTTTTAACATTATAAATGGCTTTTCTATCTTGATCAATGCATTCTCACTGAATAATTTATTATATAAATTACAAAACTCACTGAATAAAATGTATTTCTTTTAAACAAATCTGACCCCAAACTTTTGAACAGCAGTGTATATATACCCAGTTTTTGTCCCGAGTTCATATTTAAGTGTCTGCCATTTGCTTTGTATGTATTTATATATTTTTCTGTCTTTATTAACATCAAACACTATCATTCAGATAGACAAATAAACAAGACATTCAGATAAACAGACAGAGTTTAAAAGGTGTATTTAGATGACATAATTATAAAAAAATGTATTCATTCTTTCTCATCTCAGACTCACCATTGGCGGTAGTCGGCATCACAGTTGCACCAGTACTTGGAGTCGGTGCAGGTTTGATTGACAGCACATCCACATTTTCCACTTTCAGGAAAAGCTCCTCCCCAGTATTCATGACTCTCATTATGCCGACCAATCCAGTAAGTGTAAGGCCTTCCATCTGTTAACAATAATAAGTAAAATCAAAGAAAGACTCAATGGGGTGCAGTGGCAAACTACTGGTAATGTAGACAAGCCAGTCTCATTGGGGTCAACAGAGCAGGGGGCCATAATGACTGGGCCTTACTATAGCTTTTCAAAAATACTCAGTGGTAAATGGTGACTGAGAAGATTCCTATAAGTGTTACTCAGCAGAGAAAAAGGCTGAGAAGCAAAATTGACACTAATTATAATCAAGCTCTGGGGAGTTCAGCTGAGTCAGACTCTTCTAGTGCGCTGAGATCAATGCTTCAACAGCCATTTAAAAACTCACTGCTGAGGTTCGATCGAATCGACACACGATTTTTTTCCTATGCTATACAATTCAGATACACAGTGATGGCTGCAGATATATACCACACAGTAAAAGAACATTCAAATAGGTTCAATTATTTGAAGGGATTGTTCACTCAAAAATGAAAATCCCAAACTTGTGTGACCTTCTTTCTTCTGTGAATTTTTGAAGAACACCTTTCCAAATTTTTTATATAATGAAAGTGAATGAGAATTGGGGACATTAAGCACCAAAAACAAACAAACAAAAAAAACGTAATAATGGAATAATAAAAGGATTTTATTCCCTGTCTTCTCAAAGCATAAGTCATTACTAACTGAAATACTCTACCATATACTGTACCTATAATGAGCCGTTAACTGCTGTGACTATCTTTGATTAGAGAGCTGAAATCAAGAACTGGATCAGTTTGATTTGAGAACAAATCATTCAGACCAGTTTTGTGAACTGAATCAACCGATTCATTGAAAAGATCCAACTCAAAGTAGGATTTGTTCATGAATTTGGTCATTGCGGATTGCCTCATGTCTTTAAAAATTAACATTTTGAGTTAAAGTCATACAGTCATTCATGTTTGGAACAACATGAAGTGATTGACATAAATGATGACAACATTTTTATTTTTGGGTGAACTATCCCTTTAACTTCATTCATGCATTTGAATATTCCAAGAATATTCAACGTACTAAGTTCCACACATCATTGTGAAACCTAACTTACGCGGAGTATTGAGGAGGCGTGACTTGTAGCATGATAACTCAATCCACTGTTCGCAGTATAAGGAGGTGTTTGCTAGGGCAGTGACTTCATCCCAGGATGCGTTTACATACTGGACGTCCCCAATATACGGTTGATCCACAGTGGAGCCGCTCACCTTGGTGCTTTTCATGCGGTTGTGCTCGATGACGGTCCATGATTTTTGCACTAAAATGTGAAGTGATCAATCTTAACTCACCAAAATCATGTAAAACCCTTCGAAATTGATTTCAACATGTCAGTCTCTTCCACATCATACATACACATATTGCAGTAGACCGTGAAAGGTTTCAGTGGTCCGCTCAGATCTGGATCTATTGTGTAGTTGCCTGACCAGTACTTCCCATTCAGTCTGTAGGCCTCGCATGACTCCCTGTAGACGGCTGGGATGGAGGGAGAGAGACACAGAGAGAGAGACTTAAAATAGAGTGATTCTCATATTTCACCAACAAAAAGTCAATATAGAGGAATCTCCTCAGTGAAAGACACTTACAGTTATGACAAACCTCCCCCTTGTAGCCAGTGTTGTTACACACACACAAGAAGTCATTCCAGGACTGTATACACCTGCCTTCATGTTCACATGGGTTTGGAGAGCACCTGAAAAAAATAAGAGAAGGCTGACACTTTAATAATGCACGTCTCAAGATATTACATTCTTGGGCATGTCTTGTTTTTCTCCTTTGTGAGGCTTTGTTTCTCCTTCATGAGCTTTATATGATTATATATTTATGCTATATTATTGATAATAATATTTTTACTGGAAAACAAGACAAAAATCTGCAGTGCATTTTTTTAATTTTTTGTTCGTCCTGATTACAGACTATGACATTAGACTTTAAGGTAATAAATGAACACTACACTTGTATCTCACACACATGTTAGTTTATATATCATGGTAACTTTCCGTTGACTTTTATTCTTTTTATAGAGCTGAGTTCATATGTTTTATCTCCTTTCACATTTTCATTTTCAAGACTTTTAATCATTTTCAGTTTATTAATCAGTTTTCCTGATGAAGACAGTTTGCTTGGATACTATCATTGTGAGGACATTTAGTCCTTCAGTGTTGGCAAAAACCCACACACACAAACTCAATGAGTTGCACACACACACCTATCAGTGATACCGCAGGTGCCCAGCAGGATTTCGGCGTATCTGCCCCATTTCCTCTGCAGCATGACATCTATATCCACCGGCTCATCATCTATAAAGATCTGCTGCATGCAGCCGTGGAAGCGAGACAGCTTGGTCACACAGCGAGCCGTGTTATTGGTCTTAGGACAACCTGCAACACAGCAGATATGAAATATTCCTCTAATTATCTGCTATACAACTATAAGGCACTAAATATATCTCATTTAGCATAGTTTATGAACATTAAGTCAGCATTTATGGCATTAGATGTGCCATACATTTATGAATAATAGATAAACAACATGCATTGTATTGTAAAGCATTCTTGTTTACATTAACACTGATTTACATATATGTTTGTGGCAGTTTTAGAGAAGAGTGGCACTCGGTTTTAGCCATGAGGCACTTAAACATAACAGACTACTTCTCCTCATATTCTGTGATCTGTTACTTACCCCCGAAGAAGTAGCGATCTCCTGTACGAACCGTGAAGGGGTTGGTGATCTTCAGTGGTGAGCTTTCATCTTCATCTATAGTGATAGTTAGTAAGTTGTCTTTGGCGGTCAGGTCTACTGTGTGCCAGAAGCCGTCATTGAGACGGTACCCTTAAACACACAAAAAAAGTCAAATATTTACTGTATATAATCTTAGACTGGACCAGTTTTGGTCCTGCTAAACTCTTGGTCTATAGGTGTTCCATTCAGTCCTCTCTTACAGAAATAGAGTTCAAAATGTCATAACTTATGTTACGGACACAATCCTTAATCATACCATACCTGCAGCAAAGCGTAATCTCTTGTTTCCAGGCTGCATGAGAGTGACGTTGACCTGTCCTTCACTGAGGCCAAGCTCCAGAGAGCCCAAATCATCTGCAAACCTGGTGAACATCAGTAACCCTGTGTAGTCCCATGAGCGGAACTTAAACTTTACCGCCAGACGGTTCTTCCGGAAAAACCCGGGCAGCTGCAGGTAGTTGTTGGGTCCTGCAAAGGTCATGGGCTTCCAGAGGAGGTCACGGCAGGTATAATGCATCTTTTTCTGAAATATACAAATAATATCTCAAATATTTTGCAATACAATGGACACCCAAATGTGATTTCATAAGTGATTATAAGTGTCATATTAATTCATCCCACACTACACTCTTGCAAAACTCTACATACCTTTTTAGGAGCTAGTCGAATTTCAGGCTCCTGGTATTGTGTCATGTAGATGACATTGATTCCATTGATAAAGACGTTCTCCATGCAGCCACGGAAGTTCACCTTACCAGGCAGGTGGGGTGTGTCTTTCTCAATCACACCGCCAACATAAATCTAAAGAGAAATGGATAATTATTATCCATGATTGCAGGGAACATTCACCAATGGCATGAGTTTGGGGCGGGACTATCTTATTGACTGACCAATGGCAGACAGGAGTAGTGTTTGTGATACCTGCTTGAAAACGGTAATTATTTTACTCCATTTGGTGATCCTAATGGCACAGAAATTACACTCTTCACTTTTAAGAGAGGCACCAATTATTTTTGTGTTCTTCATTTGTTCAGAACAAATGTGAGTCATATGTAATTTATCACTGAAGTGTGATACAGTGTGCGTTTATAGTTCATGCGTTTGACCTAACATGTCACCTGTTTGTCCAGATCAAGGTACTTGAACTCTCCGTTGAGGACAGCAGTCTCAGTCTGGCCATCCAAGGTGAAGTTAACCTCTCGCCCGTAACGCTTGATGGTGACGTAGTGCCAGTGCTGGGTGTCCAGTAGGTTTCCCAGCATCATTGTGGTCATCCCATTGGTGTTATGGACTGTGCTGCTCCCTTAAATAGATAATGCAAACATGTCCTCATGATTATAGATAGAAGGTTAGACAGACAGACAGACAGACAGACAGACAGATAGATAGATAGATAGATAGATAGATAGATTACCCAGGCTGATATGAAAGTAGAGGCGTCCAGTCTTTAGTTCCAGAGTGACAGAGTCTCCCTGTAGACCCTCACTGTGCAGGAGAATACCATCCTTCTCCAACGTCTTAAAATTCAAAGCGTAGTGGTCCTGAAGTGTCCTCATCCTGCCCCGTGGGAAGGAGTATGCCACCATGTCATCCGCATCAAACTGCATCACATATGAATCTGTTAAAGGTCAAGAGTATGGAGAGGATTGTTAAAAACTATATTACAAGATTTTATTTATGCTAAACCAAACACAACATAGACATGCCACTTTGTCTATCTGTTTTCTTTCTAGCCACGAAATCAATGACCTTGGCCTACACATACGTTTTACCATACAAAGCACTTGAGAAGAAAATATATAAATTAAGTCTAATTACTTAATTTTCACTTCATTTAGAGGTAAAAATGTTCCTTGTTGTAACCATAAACCTCTTTTTTTATTATTTCTCTGAAAATAACTTATGAGATATATTTACTGGAAAACAAGATCAAAATACTGATTAAAAACAGATTTTCTGCAGTGCAACTCAAAGGACCGGTTAACATTACAAGGCACTGAGGAGATTTTCCGTATCATGATATGCTAGTTCTTGGCTGCTGATAAAACACAAACAGTTGGCAGTGCCTCAGTCCAGACATGCGCCGTTTACCGTAAGGACAGCCGTAGAGCTCTACTCGAAGGCCGATTTTGCCTCCGTTCTCAGTATTCCAGCCCATGGGATAGATGCGCAGATGTTTGGCAGTGATCGCATAATGAAAGACGTTCCTCTTCACCTGGTAGTAATTCCAGTTGCCAGGCAACGTCTGACAGACACAAAAATCTGATATTAAATCTGATATTAAAGGCTCTATGAATGTTCCACACCATTTAACAAATCAACAACTACTTTCACCTACAACCAATCATACATCAACAATGTATTTATAAAAGGTTGAACTCAAATTCTGATTGAATGAGTCATGTTCAAGGTCAAATAAGGTCCAAAACATCAGGACTTGATCAACACAAATTATACTTTTTAGTGGGCTTTCCAAACACTAATAAAACAGATCATTTTTACCATATTGCCTCCTGTCATGACATATGGAGTCCATGCGTCGAATCGATCCCCGTACAGCAGCATGTATTTGGTGATCCAGTCATAAGAGTTGAAGGTACCCTGAGTAGCAATGGCCATGATACGATACTTCCTCCCCAGGTCAATCTGCATCCATGGCTGCCTGTCCCGAGGGGACGGAGACCAGCCACTGCTCCCTACATCAGCACACACACATTTGAAAATCAGCTGAGAAAATACATGCATGTAGACATTTAGTGCTTCAGATTTCTTGTCATGGGCTAGCCAGCAGTCCTACTTATTTTGGCCATATGTAAAATGACAGATATTGTCATAAAAATCCAAATAATCTATACATTATTAAAAATGGAAAATTAAGAGAGACTTCTGAAAGATTTGTGATATTTTTTTAAAGAACATGGCTTGTGTGATTTATTTATTTATTTAAATAAAATTTTTGGGTGTTTTCTCCACCAAGGTAAAATAACCTGAAAAAGTATAAAACTAAATAAAATAAAATAAAATAAAATAAAATAAAATAAAATAAAATAAAATAAAATAAAATAAAATAAAATAAAATAAAATAAAATAAAATAAAATAAAATAAAATAAAATAAAATAAAATAAAATAAAATAAAATAAAATAAAATAAAATAAAATAAAATAAAATAAATATTTGGTTCAATGTGATTGCTTCTCCACCACAGTTATGTTCCAGACTCTTCTAATGGATATACAATATAATAAAACATTTTGATAGCCTAATTTAATACTAGAGGACAATATGCACTATACTGAACCATAAAAAAAATTAACAAAAGTGCAGCATTTCAATGGAACAAAGTAATCTTGTGACTTTTACATTTTATTTATCATATTTTTATTGAAATTTTGTATCCGTGGCTCAGTTGTCACATCCACTTTTATTCACAAAATCAAGACTTTTTTTTGCTTCAAAAGGGCAAATGTATCGGCTAAATCAAAAATGGGAATAGGAGGTCAATATTGTTTCTCATCAGTATTCTCAGCCAGAGACCTATTCAAAATGCAAAGTGCAACCCATAGCTCTTGTGGCCAAGTCACTTACCATACAGTTTGGCAAAGTGTGCAGAGTAAAAAAAGTTATATCTGGAAGAAGCATGGAAAGAGGATGCGTAGAGCGGAGAAATCAGCGGATCTAAGCATGGCCCTGAACAGAGAGAAAGAAAAAGAGAATTATAGAGAATATTCAATGACATTTTCATAAAAGCAAGATTACTTTTTTATTTTTATTTTTATTTACATTTGACAAGATTTATTTAGCAGTTTATTGAAAATAGGATAACACAATGAAACTGTCAATTCATGGGAAAAGTTATGTACATACATTATAGTTACTGTTATTATGTGTAATATTTCCAACCAAAATTGCAGCTATTAAAATGATAAATTGTGCTTTAAAGGTATACTATGTAACTTTTGGGCTTTAGCGGTTAATAAACAAAACGACTGTATATGCGTCTTGCGGAAGAGCATTGTAGCCAGAGCTATACTTCTCCTTGTTTATGTATATGACTGGGCTATTTCTCAGCGGCTGTCTAACATAGCCACAATATAAACACTTATAACAGGCGTATAATGTCGTGATTCAGGATAAGACAAAAACATGGTTTGGAAGACGGATTCATGATGAACTCTTTCATTGTATAGCTTTTGGGAAAAAAAAGTTACATAGTGTACCTTTAACTGGTATATGATATACACGACCAGTATAATAATAATAATAATTCGTTACATTTATATAGTGCTTTTCTAGGTATACTCAAAGCGCTTTAGATAGAAGGGGGAATCTCCTCAACCACCACCAATGTGCAGCATCCACCAGGATGATGCGACGGCAGCCATATTGCGCCAGAACGCCCACCACACACCAGCTTACTGGTGGAGAGGAGACAGTGATGAAGCCAATCAGTATATATATATGGGGATGATTAGGAGGCCATGATGGACAGAGGCCAAGGGGCAAATTTGGCCAGGATGCCGGGGTTACATCCCTACTCTTTTTCCGAAGGACATCCTGGGATTTTTAATGACCACAGAGAGTCAGGACCTCGGTTTAACGTCTCATCCGAAGGACGGTTCGTAGTTTCTAGTTTATCCAGTTCATTGAACCACCACAAATGCAATTAAACCCATCATGTGTTCTAAGTACCTGTGATTTCAAATATCCATTTTTCCAAAGTGTAAATATTATTTAATGGAACATCCATTGGTCAACATAAAGGACTACTGTGGCTGTTCTAGCTGAGATTATTACTAGGCCGAATAAACAACAATAACATTTGACACTGCACTAAAACATGCATCTAATCTACCATGGCAAAGCAAACAACACAACATTTACATCCGTCAGAGCAAATTACAGTATGTTCAGATCTTTAGTTCTCATTTATCAAACATTACCAAACAAAACCAGGCTCTTCAGGCACATTTTGTGGGTTGATGTTGTTAAAGTCTTATTTGCACAATGAGCATATGAACGGATCATGTGTGAAACGAGCCTTACAGTTGTATATTATATACTTTACAAAATGTATGTCGTAGTGGATCTGGGACACAATATAAATCAGGCCCATTTAGCAAGTCTTGCCATGGCATTTCATCAGTACCTCTGTTACACAAATCCCTGCTTCAATTAGACCTGGCAACATTTCAGCCTAATCTAAATGGCAGAGTCAGATAAACCCACCTCAATCTCACCCTCTCACAGAGCTCTAATAAAGCCATCTGCCCAAATGGCATCACATCTCACAACCCATTCACATCACCTCTCTAACTACAGCCGACACACTTTCACACAGCCGGTTCATTTCAGAAATACTGAATGTGCCTTTTTGAAGATGATTCTGAAGTGCCTTCGGGTCTTTTTTTGAAGATTGTGAGGGACAAAATTGATAGAATGGAGTTGTAACAGAAGGTGTCAAGGATCTGGAAAGTGACTTATAAAAAGTGTTTGCAAGCAAGGATTGTGGTCCTATGCCTCATAGGTCCTATATGTGTTTGAGAAAACATCTTGTAACTGTGATATAAATCACTGAATTTTTACTTTATATCTTAAAATGATGCCTTGCTTCATAAGCAAGCAGCTGACAAAAATAAATATAAATAAATATAAATAATCACAATTACGTTGCAACAATGACAACAACAAACTGCCTAAAATGTTCCCAGAAGTTTGATCTTAAAAAAAAAAACATTGGGGGTGTCCTCAAAAGGATGGTTCGTACTGTAAATAAACTAAATAAAGCCTTATAATCTTATAACGTAAAGAGTTTTCTTTTGTGGGTAAGGTTACTGATTGGGTAAGTTACATTTTTTGTATTTATAATTTGCTTTCTTTAAAAACAACAGAACAGTTCTCAATTGTATTTCTCAATGAAGTATTAACATGTCCTGTAGCTGCCTCAAAGAGACTGCAGGGGTCAGACACAGCAGAGGTCATTAGTATTCTGACCACTGCAACTGCCAGTGAGGGAACAGAGGGGGAAAAGAAACCGTTTGAAGGAGAGAGAGAGAGAGAGAGAGAGAGAGAGAGAGAGAGAGAGAGAGAGAGAGAGAGAGAGAGAGAGAGAGAGAGAGAGAGAGAGAAAAGCAAGGAATGGAACAGAATATTGCATGAGTCATCAAGTTCATTCTCAAGTGATTTCAATTCCCATCTTATTCACAGTTCTCTGCTCAGTCATCTTATATAGCTGGATTTATCAAGCCATGAACTCCATTATGAAAGTCTTCTGAAAGAAATGTATTTTTGGTGGAAACAGGTCGTCGTGATTTTGCCAAGTTAGACAGGATCAACATCTTCTGTTGATGCTGGAACAACATTCCTGTCCACTAACCCAATGCCTACCCATAAACCTAAATCAACCCGTAAATTATCCCTAAAATCAGAGGGAAATGATGGATGAATAACACTAATGTAGAAGCCCCTAATCCTTGATTTAAGCCTAAAATTGACATTAACTGTAAGCCTATCCCTCAAATCTGATTGGTTAATTGGAATGTTGTTGCAGGATCAACAAGGAGGTTTATCCAGGAACATGTTCAACTTAGTGAAATCACATTCACCGGTGGAAATGTCCTATGAGTATTCCTTTATTACAGGTGATTCCATGGGAGAAACTGCACGTCTGTTCACTGAGATATCACTCAGTGTCAGTAAAAGACATGCCGACCGAAATTGACCTTGGCTGGTCAAAGCAGAGGTTGGTGTGTGTGTGTGTGTGTGTGTGTGTGTGTGTGTGTGTGTGTGTACAGATACCTACATCTTTAGGAATCCATTATTAATGCATTTTATTAATTAATAATACATTATTAATGAGTATTTGAACGGATTTGCTAATTAAGCATCATAATAAGTAAATACATGAATATGGTACTATAAGCGTAAGCTTGAAGATTCATGCAACACAGGGTCCTCGCTCAGTCTTTCTATGCATTAAAGTCCAAAAGTGGTCCTTTTCCTGAAAAGGGTTGATGACCCTCGTCTAAGATTAGAAATCCATATTATCCCGTTAGCAACAGCTGCAGTGCAATATTCTGATTCACATTAGGCAGATAAATTAATCGATTGAATGTGACCCAGCCTCATCTATCTTTGTAAAATATAAGCTGCAGAGATTGTCTGTCTCTCTTCACCAGCTCTGAGATAAATGATTTTCACCCTGTGCTGTTCTGTTCTCTTAGCAGCTGTGCAGAGCAGAGAGGAGTTCCTGCCCTGCAGGAGAAGCATTACAGTTATTAAAGCACTCAGTGCAGAAGAGCTGCAGGGGAAACTGGGAATAAGCAATGAAAGCCTCATGAAGATGAATGCAGAGACTTACAAATATGCCCGTGCAAAACATGTCCATCTAAATTCAAAAGTTCTGTTCCAAAACCTACCAGTGAGCTTCCTTGCTTTCCACAGCCCACATAGGCATAACTGTTATAAGTGACAGATTCTGAATTCTCAACTGTGAAATAGCACAGGAGACTCATCTCACAGTTGGTTTCAATAGTGTTAGATGTTAGCATGTAGCTAAGCTAACAGCACAATCCTTTAATAAGCATAAAACCAGCATACATATTGTGTGAACACTAAACTATTTTTAATTGATCATTTCCAGTATTTAATAAAATATAACATCCCTATCTTGCTTTGTTTATTATCTTGTTGTTGTTTTTTTTCTGCATTTTTTGCATTCTGGGATTGTCTTCTCTGTGAAGGACACAAGAAATTCTATGGAAGCCTGTTTCCGCCACAGAGTAAAAAAAATGTACAAAATAATTGTGACATTTTATCTCACAATTCTGACTTTTTTTTTTTCTCACAATTGCGAGTTTAAATCATACAATTCTGAGAGAAAAAAAAAAACTATAGGACATAGGAGAATATGGAGCTCACACACAAACATATGCCATTTGTTGCAGTTGATGATATTTATATAGCCAATAAGTAAGATGACATTCAGGTAGCATTTCCAATTTTTGCTAAATACCCAATAGTTGCAATTTTAAACTATTGAATTTCATTCCCCTTTGACTTTTTTCGCTCTCTTTTTGTCCAATGCCTTCAATGTCCTTGGCTGCTTTCCACTCACAGATAAGGGAGAACAGTGACACATACGAAGGAGCACCTTGAACACTCTCTCTCTCTCTCTCTCTCTCTCTCTCTCTCTCTCTCTCTCTCTCTCTCTCTCTCTCTCTCTCACACATGTGTTGAATTACAGGCACTCCCCCAGTCTCTGCAGGCTGACACAGCACTTCTGCTCAAGGAGAATCGAGTGCATATCATGTGAGCTATCTTTCATAGGAGAAAGCAGCGGCGCACTTGGGTCTAGACTAAGACTGCTAGTCGGATCAATCTCTTTGGGCTGGTTAGGATTTTAACTATCATCTAGGGGGAGAGGCTGTGGTTAGCATTTTTAGCATGGATGAATGCAGAATAGAGGGTCACGTTGGTATAAATTATTTAGAACAGGACTGCAGGCACAGTAGGTGGCTGTCTTTGAATGAAACAAAAGATAAGCTCAAAAGGGACTTTAATAAATACAGAGCCAATCCAAGACGCCACAGCACGTCATAGACAAGCATTCACACAAGCATCATCTCTTAATCTTTCACACCTTCCTCAACAGGATCTAATTTTTAACAGACAGACAGGGCATCGTAAATCTCACTAAAATGACATTTTCAAACAGTTTTTCTGTATCATCAGAGCACCCATTTTCAGTTTGGATGCAGGTTTCCGCTCCTTCCCAAAGATTTATGCTAAATATTAATTCTTAAAGCGAGAGTGCTGTGTTCATGCTGTCTCATTTCTCTTCTCAGAGCTGAGAACTGGATTATCTTCTTTACACAATACATCTTCACCTCTCATTTTTGTCAAAGAATTTGTAGTGAAGTGGGAGCCTAGAAAAAACCCTCTTTTGGGATTCCACAAAACCTCATTGTTTCAAGATACAATGTGCTATTATGGTTTCAACATTACACTGTATTGACAAACAATCACTAATTAATACTATTTTGTAATAGAACTCAAACTTATTAATATAAATAGATATATCCAGACAGGACCTAAATATGTTGTTCTGTATTCAGTATTTACATTTTCGAAATTTAATATAGATATTGACTGTATTCATTATTTATTCATTATTTTGAACTTGAGACCCACTCAAAACTGTTTTGCACTGCAAAACGGTGCAATTTCAAAAATAGTGTGCACATAATATTTGTGAGAGATTATTATATGCTTTGCCTTAATAGATAAAACAATATTTTTCTGAAGAAACATTTTAGAAAAATTGTTATCATCATGAGTGGACCTTGTACAGAACCTTGAATTATAGAATGACTCATGTGCACTTGTCAGAACAAAATAATTTTAAAATCATGGCACACAAGTAGATTAAGCTTTCTTCTAGCACCTTATTTAGCCTACTTGAATGAGCAGTGTTTTGTAGATATTTATTAGTAATAAGAATATCGATTTCGTTAGGATATATTTTGTATCATTTTGATGTTTTGCAGATTGCAATACAGTCTTAAAGGTAACCTTACGTCAGGATTCGCATGCAGTGTTCTACGTCATATGAATTTGGGAGTTCGGTGAGTTAATGCGCCCGCCCTCCGTCTCCGCATAGGGCTGCTCCCACAAGCAACTTCACGGAATAGGATTTTTTCACCACGCCATTTCAAATACACCGACAATCTCAACTTTTCACCCTTAAGACACTAAAGACACGGCTAAATCTGCAAATAGATGCTTTCAGCAGTCTCTGTTTAACAGCAGGAGAGTGTGTCCTTCCCGCGTGTCCCCTGCGCAAGACGCACCTTTCCATGCAGAAACTTGCCCAAGTGAGCGCGCGGAAGCACTGCAATGCAGAAAGAGCCCGTAGACACACAGGCACAGTGGCGAGTGCAGAATCAAGACTATATTAGCGCTTTACTTTCAGCCCAAACCTTCTAGACTGAATACTCTAAATATAGAATAACAAAAACATTTAACAAATTCGCGCTGTTTTAAAACAATGCAAGCTTATAAATATCGCAATTTTGAGATTAAAATCATTATGTCATAGCTTTGCTGATGCCCTTGTTCTGATGAAGAATAACAGTCACCTATATGGAAAATAAGTATACATTGTATTTTCATTGCATCTTGCATCTGCAGTTTCACTTACGTGACGAGCAATGTTGAAAGGCGAGAAAGAGTAAAAGGCTTGGGGCAAGAATTTTGATAGCCATCCTCTCCGGGAGACGGAGTCGCTTTTAGATTAGTAAATCAAATGTTAT
The DNA here is from genome assembly GCF_965113295.1 of Leuciscus leuciscus. Classification (NCBI taxonomy): domain Eukaryota; kingdom Metazoa; phylum Chordata; class Actinopteri; order Cypriniformes; family Leuciscidae; genus Leuciscus; species Leuciscus leuciscus. Next base: position 48,424,023 of record NC_138725.1, on the reverse strand, counting down.
CCTCTCCTCGTCACCGGACAGTACAGCATCGTTTAGCCGTCCTTTCGGCCAACTTTAACTCTCTCGGCCGGGATGGTGATAGACTCGCTCGCTAGAGGCGCGCGCGCGCGACATAGTGGTGCTGATGCTGCGTTTTGGCGGGAGCGCGCATACTTTCATTAAACCAAATTCCTTGAAATTTGGAAAGTTGTGACAATCTGGTTGAAATAATACATAAACTCTATTTTATTTGATATAGTGGGAGAGTGGAGTCCTATGGTTTGGGTAGACCGTGGACAGCCTCGACTTTAGTGTAAGGGTTCTCAGTCAGGGAGGGGGCGCAAGATGAGAACAGGAAAAAAAAGTTTTGGACTCGTCATAATGATGGGAAGTGCGAATCATTTCCGCGAATCGGTTCTTTCGAACATTACGTTAAAGAACCGGTTAATACGATTCGTTTACGTAGGCCTATAATGACGCGCTCACGTTGTCCCTGGTGTAGAGTAGGCACATATGTAGATGTTTGTCATGTATCCCAGTTCAGTTTGTTGCAGACTTGATATGTCGTTTAAAGCTTAAATATATATATATATATATTTTTTTTTAATTAAAAATAACTCCAAATGCTCAAATCGACCTACGCATTGGTTATCAGGTTATTGTGACAAGATGTTTTAATGAATTGGTGAGATGTTAAGTTGATGATCATAGTAAGTTGAACATGTCTGAAAGAGTCGGTTCTCGATTCAATCAGTTCAGTAGTAAAAGTATGATATTCTTTATTCTGAAAGTGAGTTGTTAACTAGAGAACTGATCTATCCGATTCATTCGTTCACTATCCAGATATCACTCACTGTGAAGTATGTGCAATGTTTCAACTATATATATTTTTTATTTGTGTCATGTGAGAAATATAATAGTTCAGCCCAGTTATCCTAATACCAATGCATAAATCTAACATTATGCCCTTTAAAATTCACAAGTCTGCATTTCTAGTGCCTCCCTTCCCTGGTTTGCCCGGAGAGCACCAGTTCATTACTACAATCAATCCAACTGGATACAATCAGATTTGTTTGTGGGGGTCGTTTGTACAAGGTGGGTGGAAAAGCCGGATTTATGTTGGAAGAGGCGGTCTGTCCATGATTCTGTGATATAAAAAGGCTTTGGGATTAAGAAGTGGGTTTGTAGGGCAGCCGCAGAGCAGGGTGGGAGAAGGGGCTACAGGGTCAGAGAGGGATTTGCAGTGTTTCAAATCAGATTGAAGTTCCTCCCTGGTCTTACAATCATCTTGCACACATCAATACTCATTCATATGACTATATGCACCGGGACGAAATGTCTTAAGATGTCTTTTTATTTAAGAAAGATCACTATCCTCATGCACACACACAATTCAAGCCAAAATCGTGACTATAATAGTTATAGTTATCTGGTCCTCTGTAAGAAAGGTGAAGAGCATTTCAATCATAACAACTCTCAAAATAGTTTTAGTATGTTAATGAATATATTGCAATGTTGAACTTGGCAGAATAGATGAGCTACGCTGCTGCTGTTGATTATTGCTATACTGCTGCTGCAGAGTGGTGGACGAAGTACACAAAAAAGTACTTTAGTAAAAGTACAGATACTTTAAAAAAAATAGCCATAAAAAGTATTAGCTACTCCTATTAGTATTAGCTACAATTTTACTTGAGTAAAAGTACAAAAGTGCTTGATTTTTAATGTCCTTAAATTTTAAAAGTAGCCTACTGATTGATGAATGTTCATTTATTTTGCAGTATGTTTGGGGGGAAGGGGATATAATGTACTAGACTAACAGATAGATGTTGAGCTAATCTCTTAAATAGATTACAGCTAAGTCTGACATCATTATGAATTATTGATTTTCATTAAGTCAGCACTATAAGGAAGATTACACCTAAAAAATTGTTTTATCTATTGCCAAATCTTGTCATACACTGATAACTACCCTACTGATAAATGCTGATAATTCAAGTGTGCAAACAAGTGAAAATAACAAAATATAACATTGTATAGAAATGAGGAAAAACTAAATGTGTGTAAATGTATGTTGACAAATATAAACATACAATATAAAAACAGATGTCACATTGGCAAAATGCGGTTAATAATTTAAGAAGAACGCAAGGCAAACGAGTCTTATATCATTTTAAACTGCTTTGGCAATGGGGAAGATGTATGCGCTAGTGATGTTACATTTGACACTGAAGCTTCAAAGCGCGTATCTATGGAGCTTATAATATATGGAGCTTATAATATGACAAAATGATTTGAATTTGAATTGTGTAAATTTGCCCTTCATATTGTACAACAGACCAATTAAATTATGCAGAATAACTTTTTATATGTTTGGTTGACTGTGTTTCATTTTGATAATGAACAGTCTGCGATATGAAGCAACGCCAGAACTGATATCCTACTATGTTGTGTGAGAGCTCGATGCACGAGCGCCATCACTTGGATTTGTTCCACTGCTGGGAAATAACTTAATACTCTGTTATTTATAGTCATACAGATAATATGACATTATCCGAAACAGTAAAATGTATATTTTTATTTGTGTACATTCAAAATAACTACAAAATATCATGTCATTGAAAAATAAATAAAACAACATGATGCGCTGCTTTAGCGCGTCTCGGTCTCTTTAGATCTTTCTGGCACACACCAAAAATGAACCAAAATACAGAGAATAGCCTTCTTGGCGCGCCTACTTTTGAAAGTCAACATTTAGATTATTTAACGTTAAATGAATTATATATGCCTGAGTCACTTTGGAATAAATCACAGCGTGTTTCATGATAAAACGTGACTTAGCCTATACAGTCGAGAAAATAGGCTATAGGTTATAGCAAATTCAGACCAACTGCTGGTCTACACAGAGAGAAAGCCCTGTCTAGGCTCTTCTGTTGTGCCGAGCCATTCGTTAGTCTAGTTGTTTGATGAGAAAATTAAATGTAGCCTATAGTTGCAATAGACACGTTTTGTAAGCTCCGTGCAACTGCTGCAGCGGACTATTATTACTAGAATATTAGAAATCTAATACTCAAGCTGTTTTCTCATTTTTCTACTCTTAATATTAAATAAAAAAACGACTGAACGAAAGATACACGGATTCTCTTGAACCACCACCGCGTTTGCAGCAGAAAACTACTGCAGTGCAGCCAAAATGCTCTGTTCGACTTATCTGAGATCCTTTACTCTTCCCTGTGGATGACCTGTGACCTACTTTCTGTAAGATCTGAATTTTTTAACTTGAATTTTTGAACTTGAATTTTAGAAAACTGAATTTGAAGTTCCGAATTTCTTCATCTTGAAAACTTGAATCTGTATTTTTTTAAACTGAATATTTGCACTATACGAATTCAGAACAAAAAAACTAGCTGTTTGAAAATACAGGTCTATAAAATTCAGCCATAAAAACATTTCAATTTGTTAAATTTCAAACGTTCAATATTCGTTAAAAAAAAAATCAAATTCAGAACTATTTAAACTACCACCTAAAATTCAATTTAGTTAGATTACACTTGCAAATAATTCACATTTACACAATTCAAATTCAAATCATTTTGTCATATTATAAGCTCCATAGGTATCGAGTAGGCTACGCAGCGAAATTTCTCATGAAGCGCTGTGCCGGAGCGCGTGTTGTTTTCAGAGAAACACGTGATTACCGAAAAACGAAGCCTCACTTTTTTCCAGTCACGTGAATGCTTTACTTTGCGTGTCGGAATGTTTGAACCCAGACCACTACTCTAAATGTTTTTGGAAGTTTAAGTCCATTTACTAACATTTATTTTTATTTATTTTTAAAAATAAAAATAAGCCTATAGCCTATGTTACATGATCATATATTCTGACACAAAAATAGCATAGAAACCATTACATAATTAGACCAACATTTAGGCTACTTGCATCAAGCAACTCTATTGGTATTTTTATAATTAGTAATAATATAATTGTTACATTTATTTTATTGCCACACTTTAATATGTGAAATATACTATCGGAAAACTGAACATTTAGCGTTTTTAGGCTTTTATTTGTGCTTAATGGATAAAACAACGGCGCTGCGCACACAGCTGCTCATGAAGCACTTGGGCACAAGATGGCGCTGTTTTCAACAGTCTTGATGCTTCGAATCTTTTCCCGAAACATTCCGGGGAAAGCTTCAGTGCTTCAAAGGCTTAATTTGCCCATCCCTAGTATGCGCATTAATTTGCGTTATTTTAATGTTATTATCATGTCTTGGTTGCAGCAGAGAAGAAACAGGATCTAGATGCAGCAGTCTTTATTAATCACAAACTAAAAATAACAGAAATACTCAAGATACTCAGAATTCTAATACACGAAACAAAACTACGGAACAGACAAGACAGGATTAAAGGAACCGTATGTAAGAAATGTATTTCAATTAATCATAAAATGGCCCTGATATGTCACTAGACATTAAGAAATCATGTTCATTTCAAATACTTATATCACTGACAACAGTAGTCCGGCCAGGATATTGACATTTAAAAGTGAAGTTGCAGCCCTCAACTGATGTTGATGTTGTCATGTTGTGTTTTGGCCTGATGATGCTCCACCCTCCACCTATCTACCAATCACGAAGTCAGTAGCCTAGTGTTTCGGCATCCGGGTTGCCAGCTCTGCTCTAGTTACCACAGCTGCAGCTACAAACGTGTCGGATAAAAAATGTCTAACGTTACGAAACCTAAAAGACCTCGTTATGAATCCGAAATACGTCGTGACAAAGTCCGAAATAAACTTACTGTGTAGGACTCGTCACTTGCCATTGGAAGCTCCTTGTAACAGCCTACGTTCCTGCTGGATCCTGCAGCCTAACTGGCAACCTCGAGTCAGGGGGAGGGGGAGGGGATACACCGCTCTACAGTAATTTGAGGGCGTTTTTCCACTGGGTTCGTTTGCTGCGGTCCGAACCCGAGTGCGCTAGTTCCCGGCGCCCCCCGCAGCGTTGGTCTGGTTTCACACTCAATTAGTTGTATCGAACCCAGGTGCGTTTGCAGTGATCTTACGTCATCGCAAACGCACACGGAAAACGCATGGAGAATACAACTCGACTGAGCATAGCTGTAATTTGTCTGTTTTTTTGGTGCTATTATGCGCAACATAGTGAGAGACAACTACGTTTATGTTCATTACATGGTGTAATTCAGCACATATCCAGGGGACGCCGTGTTTCACAACGTTCCCCTGCCACTCATGGTTGTCGTGTGTGAGGAAACAATGATATCAAGTGATACGCATGCGCGGGATACTATACTTCCTGAACAAGCGCGCACCCGAGTCCGTGTTGCTTGCACATTAACGCGAACCGCGCCACGGTTCGGGAGCAACCGAGCTCAGACCACCTCCTCCAGGTAGTCTCGGGTTCGGTACTCTAGTGCGCACCCGGGTCCGATGACAGTGTTCACATTAGCGATTTTTCATGCGAACCGTGCCCCGGTCCGCACTAAACTGCCAGTGTGAAAGCGCCCTGAAAGTGATTGCAGTACCAGTTTTGGCCACAATCTTACATACGGTTCCTTTAGGCAAGATTAAATACACTTGTTAATGAGACTGATTAACAAGACACCTGAACTCAACTAACACAATCAGTAACCATAGAAACAAACAGGGAGAGAACAAATGAGACCTGAAGTAATTAACAGATTAGAAGATTAACTGAGAAACTCAAACATGAAAAGAACTTAAAACATTACAGTTGTTTAATTTTTACCTAAAACCTAGCCTGTTCAGATGGTAATACAATGGTCTTTAACAGCCCACACTTTTACAGCAGATTTAGTTCACATTCACAAACAACTGACAGTCGCGACCTAGGCTATACAGTAAATAGGATTTTCATTTCATACATCCTAAAATTCCGCATTAGTAACTTACTTTTCACGCCATCGGTCACACACACACAAGCTCCCAGGGGCCTGTTTCAATAAGGAGGTTCAACCAACCCTGAGTTAAAACTTGAACTCTGAGTTGACTTACCCTGAGATGGGAGTTTTCGGTTACAGAACAGCTGAAATGAGTTAGTTCAATCAACTCTGAGTTAAGTGCGTGCACCACATCTATAAAAAGCCATTGGGCCCTATCTTGCACCCAGCGCAATTGACTTTGTAAACCGACGCATGTATCATTCCTATTTTGCACAGCTGACTTTTCCCTCCACAGACACACGTCGGTAAACTTGCAAATGTATTTGCGCTCCCGGGGGCGGTTCAACACAAAGAGGAGGCGTGTTGCGGCGCAAACGTATTTTGCAGGTTTAGAAAACAATTCCGCCACTGACCAGGAAAAACCTAGCGTTGCGCATGTTATTCATATGCTATTTTAAGGGCGCATGCTTGGCCATAACCAATGTACTAGCGTGTGCACAACGTGCATACACTTTGCTTATCTCATCTACACACAGACGCAGCAGTTTTCATTTTTAGAAAACCATACATTATTACAAGGAAAAATATTAACACATGAGGGAAATCATTCTTGTGTCCATGAAGATGTGAAAAAATAGGCATAAATCTAGCTTACACATTTACCCAAATTATTATACACCTGTTTAACCGAAGCTAATTTGGGTGTGTTTCTCCATCCCCAATGTCACTTCTCTGTGTTTTACGGCCCTGACGAGAACGTCGGTCTCCTGTGAACCACTCCTGGCGCGCGCCTGGCAAATCCACCGTTATAATATCAATCCGCCATGGAACAAGCGTGCCTGCTCTTAAAGGGAATGGGAGATGTCGCTCTGATTGGTTTATTTTACGTTACTCCCAAACCACACCTATGAATAATGAACCTACTTCAGACCAACCCATTTTAGATTTGCGTCGGGCGCAAGAGTAATTTATCCCGCCGGTATAATAGCAACAGCGCCCAAGACCCGCCCACAAAGTTACTTGCGTTTCAGATCGTTAAAATAGGGCCCATAATCAATGGAGCGCAGATATTATGAGTCACCATGGCAACAGCGCCAGACAAAAATAGTTATTTCTCTTATTATTTTATATTTTTCACCAGCAGAACTGGATGTGCTTCTGCAAGCATATGGAGAGAACGAACACATATTATTATTTTTTAATTTTTTATTTCGGCTGCAGCAGCGAAGGACAGAGAGTTAGCTAGGGAGAAAATAGTTGCTCGAGTCAATGCGTAAGTTTACATTTTAATTATACATTTTGATGGGTGTAATTAATTACCAAGTAATCTAAATACTGTCATTTAATTAAAGGGATTACTCTTAATTCTACTGTAATTTAAAGTAAAATCTGATGTAATTGCATTAGACTATAGAACAATTCTGTATAATTAACATACATTTTTAAAAGGTATATTTTTTATGTAACCTTCTCCCTCTACACACTTTGGTCAATTCAAGAATAATTCATGCAATTGTATATTGTTTATTTGAAAGCATTAAAAGTGCAGTTTCTTGTCTCTCCTTGTATTGTTCAAGTGGTTGAGGTTGATATGGGATTTAGTAATTAGTAACAAGTAGACCAATACTTTCTAAAGATAATCATTATTACATTAATCTAATTACACTGTTGAAGATGTCATTTGTAGTTAGTAATTAATAACTATTTTAGAGTAACTTACCCAACTGTTATAATATCAGAGGTGAAACTGGAAGAACAGTAGGCCTATGTTATTCAACCTAATTATAATGTTCATGTAGGTGCAATCCAGCAGGAATTAAAAGAACATGGCAGCAGCTGAAAATTAAATATAAAAACATAATTCAATCAGGTAAGGCTTGAGCATATCGTGGGTGTAGGCTACCTGACTTTACAAACATTTGACATATTAAATAACTAAATAGCATCCAGTGTCTAGCAGTGCAGCAGCATTTTTGGCTGAGGGAATTCCTGGAGGGACTTCATCAGAGCCAGTCACTCCCGAAGATCCAAGGGCTTTCATAAAATGTAAGAGGTTTACATATTATATAGGCTATTTTTGATATTTCCATTTATTTTACTTTGGGTTGGGTTTTTCGTTGGTCCCAACAGATTCTGATGGTAATATCTGTCTTTTGGAGCCTCCTGTCCCAACAGAACCCCAGGCAGTTGTAAGTCGCCTACTCAATACACCAGAAATTGTGACAAATAATGTTATAAAGTGTACTCAACCAAATGCTCATCTTCACAGGACGATGGGGATAAAGAGTTTCTGCTGCCACAGAGAGGCCTACAGAGGTAATGTTAATATCATGTGTCTACACCTCAAACAATCTACACATTCAGATTTTTTCAAATTTTTTATGTGGAGTAGCCTATAGAATCTATTTTTAACCCAGAGTTTCCCTCATTTCAGGGTTAACATACTCAGTTTTCACTTAACCTCCTTTCTGAAACAGGCCCCAGGATCTACCATTGTTGGTCAGACTTGTGGATTCAATTAACTGTTAACTCGCTCTGATCGGATCAGTTCAATCAGTGAGTTGTTGACTCGAGAAAAGATGCAGTCGTGTTGGTCCAATTCACAAATTAATCGTTCAGTGCGATTTGCGAACCGATTTAACAGGTTAATTGAAAAGAATCAGCTCATTCACGAATCGGACGTGCTATCGCGTCTTGGACTGGATGACAATTTCTTCCGTTGGAACATGTTTTTATTAAATGTAGTGGAGTAAAAAGTACGATATTATGCTTTGGAATTTAGTGAAGTAAAAGTTTCCCCAAAATAACTCCACCACTTCTTGCTACTGCTAATAGATATACAGATGTGCATAAAGCCCTTAGCATATCTAGGCACGTGGAGCTGGGGAAGTGGAGGGTTTCAGAGGAACTCTGATAGCACGCTTCAGGATTAACTGATAGCAAACAACAAACCAGACTATTTAAATGTTAAGCAAGCAATCACCTTGGATGCAGGATCAGCAGAGGCCAATCAGCTTGATCCATGCATTAATAATGTGACTGCTTGCTGATTGGATGTAAAGGACCTATCAGCCTGAGCCATCTCGAGTTTCATAACTGAACTAGATATTTATTTTACAGCATATTGCTATTTACAGAAAATGAATGGAATAGATTCAGTAAAGGATTAAGTGATAAAACCATGCATACTGTAAAACCTCCATTGATTTCTTTCCCTGAATTTCACTTATGCACACAGACAACATCTACTATCTTTGTAATACTAACCTCTTCCCTAAATTAAGTCCATCTAATCACCGTTTCAACTAAGTCCAAAACACAATGTGTCGATTTGTAACAATTTATTAAATGGTTCTCAGAACAAGGTCCTGAATTTATCACAAACAGTAAACTATAAAAACACTGCCAGTTAACCTAAAAGGTTGATTATCTAAGTCATCTCTTATAGCAATAAAAATATGGGTCAGATCAGGTAGTTCACCAAAAAATTAACATTCTGTCATCATTTACTCACCCTAATGTCGTTCCAAACCTAGGACTTTGTTTCTTCTGTGAAATATAAAAGAAGATTTTGAGATGTCTTTTTGTCCATACAATGGAAGTCAAGAGTAAGCAAAACAGTTTGGGTACCACTTTTTTTTAATTTTTTTTTTTATATCTTCTTTTGAAAAGAGGTTTTCTATTATCCTTCCTGCATTTAGACTTTGTTTATAGTCTCTGTGTATCTACAGTAAAGACAAGTGCTACAAAATAAACTGATAAAATGCCTCATGTGAGCACCAGATGGCGCAAACAAGTCATTGCGTGAGGTTTCCAGTGCAACAAATGCCAGTGAGCAACCTCAAAACATATCGAAAAAAGGCACTGGTCAAACAAACAGTTGGGATTGGCCATTAGATCCACTTCCCTTTTCTGTTCCAACCAGTGACTTTTCCAAAAAAAGAGGAAATAATGCTGTTCGTGTGACTCAGTGAGGAACAGAGCTTTGTCTTTGGATTTCTACACGTGAGGGAAATTTCACGTTGAGACATACGCACAGCTGTCTGGTTTTCTTTGGTCTCAAGGTAGTCATTCGTCAGGTTAAAGCTTAGCTGGTTCGGATTCAGTTCTCCTTCTCAGGCTGTGAAACACCGTTTGGCTAGACAGTGAAACCACTGATCGAACAAATTGTGCTGCTTTATCTCAGCTTAAAGAATCATGCAAATAGTGACAGTAGGAACTATACATTCAAATGTAAATGCACTTCTTCTTCACCTCTTCCCCTTTGTCAAGTGTTTCCCTTGTCTCTGTATTGCTCACTCTGTACTCAGAAATGCACATAAATATAAAAACATAAAACCACACATGGGATGCCCCTAAAGATTTCTCTTCTATACTGTTTCCTCCATTCAACGGGATTTTCTTTTGATCTGATGGTTAGCCTACTTCTGTGTTTATCAGATGATCTGTGTACTTATGCATATTTGTGTGGTTGTCATTACCCAGCATGTGAATTTTCCACATGGGTATTTGCATTTTTATCTCTTGGTTATTCTCTAAACATTTTCAAGATAGTTTTGCTGATGTGGTCTTGTCTGTCAGAGTTAAGATAAATCAGCAACAACTTGCATTATTTGACTTCTAAAGCTAATTTTGTTCATTAAAACATACAGTTTAGCATGCTAGTTGGCATGTACTTGTCAAAAACGTTTAGAGAGATCCAGAACAGACTTGCTTAAGGTCTTTAGGCCAAAAACACAAATAACAGGAATTTATGCCGATAATACAAATTCTGTGCTTTTATGTAGAGAATTGGGTCATATAAGAGTGTTCAGTGTCCACTAAAACGAACGGAAAAGGAGGGAAAATGTAATTTAAAATAAATGTAACATTCTTAAATTCCTAATGTTTTTGGAAAGTCACGCCACATGTCAACCTGAACTATCTTTGCCTTGTCTAAAGAAGGTCAGATCTGATATTTTAAGAGACTAGTTGACCTTGACCCATGGGCCTTCAGGCATCCTCTCTATGACATAATCTCCTGTTTGTTATGTTTTATGGTTTTGATATGGCGGACAATCCCAGCTGTGAAGTGGTTTTGTCAAAACATTGTTTTCTATGAAAGAATAAGTTTCCTTTTTTTTTTTTCTTTTTTTTTTAAGTGTGATTTCTAGACCTGGGTAAGTCAAGTAAATGAATTAAATATTAGAATGGCCATTTTTTATAATGACTAACCATTTTTCTAGTTATGTCAAGCTCTAAAATATTTATCAGGTGTGAGTAAACAAATAAATCACAAATAAGTAGAAAAGTCATAGTGATTAATATTCTTGTAAAAAATGCGGGCCTTGGAGTCAAAAAGGTTGAGAACCACTTCCATAGAAGAGGTGTATTCAAGTCACTATATGTATGAATTACATTTTTAATGTCAAGTTACCTTTATTTTCATAACGCATTTAAAGCGCACTATACAAAATAAATTGTTTCAAAGCAGCATTTCATCCACTAGTTTTAGTTTTTGTCAGATCCTCGAACCCTTCAGCTGCTTTGCCACTCTGCAGGGACAAACAGAGTCTTAGGGTGTTGGTGGGGGGCACCTGCACCCTCTCCATGGCTCATCATCCCCTGACAGGACAGCTGCTACAACAAGATGGCTGTGGTGGAGTTTATTAGGCAAATAAACAAATAAATACCCTGACCGCAAGCACTGGCCAGCTGCCTGACACCATCCACCAAAGACAATAAAGAGAAATCTAAAAAGAAAATGATCAATTATAACCTCCTAAATCTTTGAATTCCCTTTATTTTTCCTTTAAAGCTGCAGTCTGTAGTTTTTCCTCTTTATTGCCATCTCTGTTCGAAATCTGCAATTGCAGTTATTCGTAGAATTATCAACTTTACGTGGGTTGTGCCTCGGCACGGCACAGAGCGGATGAATCCAATGTTTTGAGGAGAATGTGCGGCTGTCAGTCGCCGCGCCGGTGTGGATACTGTTATTCGCAATCACAGATTCTACTTTTTGGAAGTATGACCAACATAAGAATTTTCACTGGAAAACGTCGTCTGAATGATTAAGTAACATCCACTTTTGTTCTGACCAACTAAGGGAAAAAAAGCATTGCAGTAAATCGCGCCGATTAAATCTAACGATTGCTTATCATATCACGTCAAACCGTGCAAATTATACTTTGTTCTCAAATTGTTAATGTTAACAACATCAGCATTGCGTGACTACATTTAATGTGTATAATGTTGTAGTTCAGTTTCCATTTCTGTGCAGTCTAATTTCTAATTGTCATACCAACAAATTAATGTTCCTTAGAAATGGTTCTTACCTGTCCAGCAGAAAAAATGTCGTCTCTGCGTCTGATTTGAACCCCTTCAAAACACGGAGTTCACGCCACCTTTCAAAAGCCCTTCCGATATTTATCCTTGTTTTGCATGGGCCCGGACGGTTGCAGTCTCTTTTTTTTCTGTAGCCACTCCGAAGTCCGAAGTCTTTTGCATTTTACAATGGGTGAATCTCCAGTTGTCACTGGTGATTGTCGTCTGAACATTTCTGGATCCGCCATCAAATTGATAAGTTTAATTATATCAAGTGCTGTGAGAAAAGGCTATAAATCTCCACCTCCAACATCCTCACACTCATAGCCTACTAGCCGGGACACCTTCTTTATGTGTTCATATGTGACGTTATGACACAAAGACATGCTCGAATTTCCCGCGGAAATCCACCAGTATCACTGGAATTAAAACATAATTACAAGCTTACCGTTTTGAATCGAGCTAAGGCAAGCAGAGAGTTTTGAACACTGGCTGGTTATGTACTTGCTTAAAAATTTATTTTGGATAATTTTTAACCCAAAAAAGTTACGGACTGCAGCTTTAAGTAATAACTTATTAGACAGTTTTGGTCACTGCATGCGGACACTGCAGAGGTTAGCGTGCTAGCTCTGTCAGCAAGAGTTTCAATAGCAGACGCATTAGTGTGCAAGCGGTGTAAGCAAGTATTGTATTTTACAGAGCCCAGACTAGTCCTGTCATCAAGTTCCACTTTACAGTTTTAAATAACCATGACTGCAGCTCAGCTCACAGGCTAGAATAGTGTTTGCCTTATCAGGGTGTCAATGGCCATCAACCAACACCTTTGAAATGAAATTAGCACCCGTCCATTCTCTCTATGATTTTACAGAAGTCACTGCACAAGCCTGTAGAGAGGTATTAGTAAATTATGTGGGGAAAAAATGTAAACATTTGCAATTCCATATGGAAGAATGCAAAATGCTATCTGCACACTTGCAGACTCAGAGACACAAGCACACGTTGGACTCTGAAACACAATCCTGGTAACTGCTGCCAATAGTCAGCATAGTGCTGTCAATATCAAACAAACACTTTGGCGTGCAAACAAACGGGCAGACCAAACATGCAAGGCCTGTCATACGTGTGTGTGTGTGTGTGTAGTCTATATGTGGCTGTTGCTGCTATACTGTATGTGTGTAAGAGTAGAGATCAATGTCCTTTGTAGATGTTTAAAAAGAATACCAAAATGCCAAAGACTTACTATGCAGTTTTTTTGTTAAAATAGGGTACAACGGGGCTAAAGGCACACCCTAAGAAAAATGTGCTTTTCACTACTCCCATAGTGTATGATTGCAGAAAAAAAAGAAAAACAATGTTTTTAATTGTACATTGATGGAGCAACAGATTTTGTGTGAAAAAAAGAAAAACAAATCATATAAATGTATAAAAGAGGTGGCAAGGTGGGCCTTTTACTACAACCACAGGATAAAAGGCTCACCAGCATGGGGCAAAAGGCACAAAGTATTGATACAAATACTTTAGCTAAAATAATATGTTTGATTATGTCAAAAATATGTCATTAAAGTATATGTTCATTTTAAAAATACAGAAACAAAATTATTTTAAAAAGTAAAAAAAAAAGTAAAAAAGTAAAAAAGTTAATAATTTAATTATAGCTTTGTTGTATCAAACCTGTATGATTTATTTTTTCTTCTGCTGAACATAAAAGAAGATATTTAAAAGAATATGGGTTACCAAACAGTTGATGGGCCAAGTCAATATGGTCCATAAACTGTTTTGTTACCGACATTCTTCAAAATATCTTCTTTTGTGTTCAGCAGAAGAAGAAAATTCATACAAGTTTCACACAACAACTTGAGGATGAGTAAATGATGACCAGAATAATTATTTTTTTGGGTGAACTACCCCTTTAAGTAAGCTACTGTCTTGTGTCATGATGAAATGTTTTAAGATATACAGTGCCCTCCAAAAGCTTGGAAACATACTAGTTGCGGGTTTTTAGATAGCATCCGCATAAATCCTTATGATTTTGCTTTGATAAGGGACAAAGAAAATAAATCAAATTAAATAACATTAATTAATGCAGTACATTAAAGACGGTATATCGCTATTTATTAAGCATCTTATGTTCTAACTGGTCTGTTGTCTACTAACAGTATACTGAAATCACTTTAATTGCAAGTACTCTACGCTTTAGAGTTCACCTAATAATCTTCAAAGCTGCAAGTACTTGTGAGCCAAGAAATGTTAAGGATTTATGCTGACATTCTCCATATACTCCACTTTGAAACCTAAAGGGCGTTAACATTTTTATAGAGCAGTGTTTCCTGGGTGTTTTTTGTCTGATAAATGTGGTCATATGACACATATAACTAGCACTTTGCACTCTAAAGCAGATTTCAGTTGTTCAGATAGGTTGATATTAATTATAATGCCTAATGAAATATACTGTAATAAACTGTAAAATATACAGATGGCAAAGTTTTTTTAAAATCTGTTCTCACATTGCAATGCACAGTATGTACACATAAAAAACTTGAGATGACGCACTATAATATTTATAACAATTTAAAACCATTTAAACAAAAGGAACAATTTGCATATTGCAACTTTGCAACTTCTGAAATCTTCTTGGACCCACTTCTAAATGGGTAATTCTAACAGCTGTAATAGCTGATTTTAAGTCATGACAACTTGACACTCAATGTACAATCAAAAACATTTACTTAATTACATGAGTGAATTCAACTAAAAAAACAAAACCAAGCAAACTGTTGCCCTTTGTTCTGAAGTTTCTCTGAAGTTCTAAAAACACCTCATTTTTTCAGTGCATGCAAATGAAATATAAGAGAGAATGTGTGTATATGATGTATGTGGTGTGACATGCTGAGTAAATATTTGAAATATAAGGGGTCTGAGCTTTAATCCACAATCCAGCCACCAGTGCCAGAATTCATTCCAGCTGCTTAAGGCTTTGTAAAAGTGTCAATATGATAAATGGACTGTATATTGTGTGTGCAGTGTGATTGTCTGTGTGTACTGGAAGCTTTACTGAACTCTCTAGCACAAACTGATCCAGCAAGCATGTGGACGCCCTGCCAACCCTCTGACCCACATTCTCTTATTCTTGGCCGTTCTGTCCGTATCTTTGCGAAAGACTGCTAGACAGCTACACATGTGAACTTGCGTTTACAGTATGCTGATTATATGTCCGTGTACGTACCCTTGTGTGCGTGTCTGCAGGCTAAGCAGCAAGCTAATGTCTTTCATTAACAGTCATAATAGCTCAGGCTTTTGACCACAATAGCTTGTAAATTCGACACACTGGTCCGATGGTTAACAGTTCGGTCCAACCTCAATACCAAAATAGGTTTCCTTCACCCATATTTTTTAATGCAAGTATTCGGGGTGAAATTGCAGGTTTCTATGATTGTTCACGGCAACTTCCACCCTACCCTTAAGCAAAGTAAGCCATGGTTCTTCTGAGGGCTTACGCATAAGAAATCACAGCACAGCTCTATGAGATCTGGGAACATGTACAGATTTCCACTCAGTTTAACAGACCTTCGGTTATTTACCCTAGATGTTCCAAAAAAAATTTTCCCTTTTATTTTCTTTACCCCTACAGCACACAGATTGAAGTTGAAATTTTTCTTTAAGATTAACATGGTGTAATACTCTGTCACATGTATAAAGATGCATGCAAAACACACACACACACACACACACACACACACACACACACACACACACACACACACACACACACACACACAGGTTCAGGGATTTTGGCAGCTGAGTACGAGTTCTGAGTACTTTCACACAGTCTGGAGGCTATAAATAGAGCAAGGCCTCTGGATGACTGCCCACCCTTTCTTAACTCTTAATAACCATTGGGTCTACCCTACAGTTACGGGCCGTGCACTTCTGCTCACACGCAAACCTGTAAGAAAGCCTCTTTTAAGAGGGTATATGCCACAAACATGAACATAAACACATGCTCATAAATATACTGGATTTTGGGTGCTTTTAGAAACATTAGATGGGTAATTCATTGTTTTGTGAAGCTTGGGTGAAATAAGCCTGCATTTTCACTCTAGTTCACAAAAAAAGTTTATGCTCTATTCAAAACAGGCTCTCTCACACAGACTTATTAAAGTTATGAAATAAAATGTCATTATATCAGAGGCATCCCAGACCCAAGTAAAGGTGACTTGACTTGGCTATTACATATTGTGGCTAATTGGATAATGTTTTTAGCAGGGAATGCACAATATAAAAATATGGTAAAATATTGAAAAAAGTTTTTTATTTTAAAATGGTAAAATATTGATTATTGGCCGGTATTAGAGATTTTAAAAAATGTATTAGATTAGTCGATATTGGATATACATATACTGTATAAAGAAGATTGTGGATTGTGCATGATTTTTACATATAACGCGCAGTTAAAATTAACCTTTAAAAACATTAATAATTTAACTCTGTATGTAAAAATGCTCATTTATATTTAAATAGCTAAAGATACATTTAAAATGTCCATTTAAATGTCCATATTTTTTATATTAATTCACACAACAAAATAGCAAAGAATTTTAATATCACTTATCACCCATAACACGAAAATAATTATTGGCTAGAATTTTTAAATCAGCGCTTACTTTTAGCTACTAAGAGTTTAGTACTATCAGCTGAATTTAACCTATTTTGCATGTTTAAATCCATTCTGTAGAATTCAACAGATTCTTCCCAAAATCAGCACTGAAGTGCAGCTAAGTGCAGAGGGGTCTGTAGTTAAAAAGAGAGTTAATAAAAAAAGAGAGATCCAGACAAATTAAAATAGAGAAGTGTAAATAATTAGGAAGAAGAGAGGAGAGGAGAGGAGAGGAGAGGAGAGGAGAGGAGAGGAGAGGAGAGGAGAGGAGAAGAGAAGAGAAGAGAAGAGAAGAGAAGAGAAGAGAAGAGAAGAGAAGAGAAGAGAAGAGAAGAGAAGAGAAGAGAAGTAAGAGAGTACCAGTTGGTCTTATCTTCCTCCCTCTTTAGTGTGCACATACCGTGCAGTATGAGGGCGTCTGGATGCTGGTTCTCTCTCGCTGCTTGTTTTGCTTAGCTACTGTTTTGTCTTACTCCTCCTGTGCTCCAACCAACCCTATATGAATATATGTGTCTGTGTTTGCGTATGCATTCACAGATCTGCGTGTTTCTTCCTGGGTATTGTTAGTACGACTCAGATGCAAGATATGATATGGTCTGCTTTTGTTTATGTCCTCCTTTCTCCTTTAATTTTCTAGGCCAGTTCACAATGGACAGAAATCAGCTACTATCAGATAACAGAAGTGTCTCAGATCCTGTTCTCCCGCCATGAGATAAATATTTTGCAGAAGGAAATACCAGGACGTTCACTCTGAATGGCGTTAACATGAAGCCAAAGAGTGGCACTCGCTTCATATCTGCAGAGTAAAACAAAAACTTTCTGTAAAGGAGCAGAATGTGTCCATAAGGGAGACGTTTATGAGGGACACATATTAGTGCACGGAAATTAAATGGGCTGTGAGCAGGTTTTTGTGCAAGAGGAGAGGGAGAAAAGAGGTGAGGGAAACAGGGTTAAAGATAGAGTAATGGAGACCATGAAGGGAGGTGAGAGGGGGTTGGGAAGAGGTCATAAGTTTATGGAGAGAATATTTTTTTCTCCTATGTGCCCTCTCCCTGACACCCCTCCTTACAGAGAGATTTGGAGAGGAGAAAAGACACACACACACACACACACACACACACACACACACACACACACACACACACACACACACACACACACACACACACACACACACACACACACACACACACACACACACACAACATTCTTGCACATCTATCTTTATGAGGACATTCATTGACACATTGCAATCTCTAGCTGCTTACCCTAACCTTACCCATCACAACTAAGTGCCTAACCCGAACCCTTACCCTAAACCTACCCTTAACCCAATTATAACCTTATCCCTAAAACCAAGTCTTGACCCTCAAACAGGCCTTTAAAGGGGTCTCAGAAAGTGAGGACCGGCCAAAATGTCCTCACTTTACTCTCTTTGTCTTCACTCCAATGGTCTAAAACTCGAACTGGTCCTCACAAAGATAGTTGTACAAGTACACACACACACACACACACACAAAGAAAAACAAAGAAGAGATAGCCGTTTACAAATAAACTGATTCTCCTAAAGCAGACATGTGCAAACTACACCCCACGGCCCGGATCCAGCCTTCCGCGCAGCTTAATCAAGCCTACAGGTCATTTATAATGAAATAGCTCCATTATCTTACTGTAGGACCTAACAAGCCTTCATGCGCATTTTAACAAGCTCAGTGTTGCCAGATTTCGAAATCCAAACCACCCAATCTAGCAACCATGAACATGTGCTCTCTCTTTCCACCTCAGAGTAAAATAATAGGTTATTGTGACTTGTATCTCAGAATTCTGACTTCCATTTCTCAAAATTTTTACTTTATATCTCTCAATGTGACTTTTTATCTTGCAATTGTGATTCATTTCTCTAAGTTGCAACATTATGAGACTTTGGCTTTATATCTCACAACGTGACTGTATATATTACAATGTGACTTTATATCTCATAATGTGACTTCATATCTGACAATGTTACTGTATCTCACTGTATGTTACTCTATCTCACAATGTGAATTTTTATCTTGCAATGTGACTCATTTCTCTTAATTGTAAACTTTATATCTGAGAGATTGACTTTTTATTTTATAATTTAACTTTTTATCAAGCAATGTAACTGTATATCTCACAATGTGACTTTATATCTCATTATGCAACTATATATCTAACAATTACCGTTTATTACTTTTTACTCTGAGGCACTTGAAACAGGTTTCCAAGCTCTTTATTGCAAAAAGGCATGGCTAAGCACAATATTCTGCACAGAAAAGTTTAATAAAATTCATGTGTTCATTGCTGAGGCAGCTTGCTCTGTTTGGTGCCATTTGAGCAAACCTTCTCAGAGATAACCTTTAAGAAGCCAAACACAGATATTGTATTTAAAGCCCAATGTGGCCCCTGTGCCAAAAAAGAACTAAATAGTAAAGGCATTACTATATCTTCCAAGCACATCTACCATGACACAGTATAGTAAATGTTTGTGTGGTGGTCATTTGCGATGTCTTAGACTTAGATTTACAAGGCCTGAGATGACCTCTGACATCTACAGCTTCTGAGCTATTCAGACACATTTCAGACAAGCCATTAGGACGAATAAACAAAGATAGAAACCAGTCTGGAGAATAAGACTGTGTGCTAACAAAACAAGAGAAAAAGTGTATTCATGAACAAGCAGTTCAGGGTGGAGGAGCTTTATAGGATGAATATTTTGAGTTTGGTGTCTGTCTAATGTCAGGCTGACTCAGGGCTCGACTCCATCCCATTTCTCAAGTAGCATCAACACCTTAAGGCCTTAAACGACCTTGCAGACAGGAAATGTCAATCACACCAAGTTGGGACCTGAATGCAAGGCATGAAGGGAGAGGGAAAAAGTGAAGCACAGGCAAAAGACCATGACTCACATTCCCATAAACTATAACACAACATCATCACGCTTTTATTTTAAATCATGCAGATTAAATAATGCTGTCATTTGGCCACAGAATTCTGCTTATGACCGATGACAATGAAGTATTACATAAAGCCATGCCTGTTATTATTATTAATATTATTAAAGTTTTTTTCTGAACATGTTTCTTTACTCTTCTGTACATTGTAAAGCATCTACAAAATAAATTAAATTTTACATTTTCAGATGCTATTGAACTCTTACAAGCTTATCTGTAACGACTCAAAAGGAGGATGCAATAATGCAAGTAAAAACTCTTTATTGGAAGTTTAACAGATGAGTCAGATATGAACAGACACACACAAAACGGAGGCAGTCGAGTGGCGCAGGGACCTAGATGGGGAACACGGGTGATGATGGTGGTGAGGCTGAAAGATGTCCGTGACGTGCCAGGTGAGAAATCCAGACGGAGAATGAAGAACACGAAGAACAATCCAACAGGAACACACCGATGCCAGACAGAAACAGGAACGGGAAAGAACACAGGAATACTCCACAAAGATCTGAAAAAAAGACAAGATGAAACTTTGAACTTAAGTAGGCGCGTTGATCAGCTGCAGCTGATGCCGCTGATGAGATGCAGCTGTCACCGCAGATCAGCGGTAGTGATCAGGCGGATTAATGTGAGAATGAAACACAGGTTTTAATTTAGATACATGAAAGACGGGATGAATTCTCCTGTACACCGGAGGAAGTTTGAGTCGGACTGCCACCGGACTAAGGATCTTGGTGACAGTGAACGGGCCAATGAATTTGGGAGCTAGCTTGTTAGAGGCGGAGTGGAATGTTCTTGGTTGAAAGCCACACTTTTTGACCAACGACGTATACGGGAGGCTTTAGTCTTGGTGCGCGCCCCCACCTGGAGCAGAGTCTCACGGGCTCTGCTCCATGTGCGGTAACACCTCTGGACGAAGGTGTGGGCGGAGGGGACCGCGACCTCGGATTCCAGACTAGGAAAAACTGGTGGCTGGTAACCTAACGGTGATAAAATCTAGTGCTATGTGGGACCAGGGTCTCGAAGGGACAGGCAGCGGTTGGATTAACCCATCTGGAGTCGATTGGAAGTCTTACCACTGGCACAAACAGAGCAAGCCAAAACAAAACTGTGAATGTCGTGAGCCATTAATGGCCACCAGAATCGTTGCTTGACCAAAAAACTGGTGCGTTTAACTCCTGGATGACAAGCCACGTTGGAACAATGCCCCCACTGAATAATGTCAGACCATAATCCCTCCGGCACAAATAAACTTTTCGGTGGGCAACCGGGCGGAGGCGTTACCCCTTCTAAGGCCGTCTTGACCTTCGATTCAACCTCCCATGTGAGTGTGGAGACAAATAGGGTCTCGGGTAAAATGCACTCGGGAGTAGATGGGCGTTCGGAATGGTCAAAAATACGCGTTAAAGAATCGGGTTTGATGTTTTTGGAACCTGGGCGGTATGAGAGAGAAAAATGCCCACCGAGCCTGCCTGGAGTTGAGTCTTTTGCCGGTTCTGATATATTCCAAGTTCTTATGATTGGTCCAAACGATAAAGGGTACCCCCGATCGCTCTAACCAATGACGCCATTCCTCCAACGCTAACTTGACTGCCAACAACTCTCTGTTACCAATGTCATAGTTACGTTCGGCAGGTGATAAACGATGGGACAAAAATGCGCAAGGATGCATCCTGTCATCTGTGGAAGAACGTTGGGAAAGTACTGCGCCTACCCCCACCTCTGACACGTCGATCTCCACCACGAACTGACGTGTAGGATCAGGGGCTATCAAGATGGGAGCTGAAACAAAGCAGCCTTTCAGTTTGGTGAATACAGCCTCAGCTGTATCAGACCACCTGAACGTAGTTCTGGGGGAGGTCAAGGAAGTCAGAGGAGCGGCTAGTTGGCTGAAATTGCGAATAAAACGTCGATAGAAATTGGCGAACCCCAGAAACCTCTGTAGGGCCTTACGGGAATCTGGACTTGGCCAATCTTCTCAGGATCCATACGTACTCCCTCAGACGAAATTATGTCATCTAAGAAAAGAACAGACTGTGCATGAAAAGCGCATTTCTCTGCCTTGAGAAAAAGCCCATTCTAAAGCAATCTTTAGAGCACTCGCCGGACGTGCTGCACATGTTCCTGGAGAGAAGAAGAAAAAATCAATATGTCATCCAGGTAGACATATATGAACTGACCTACCATATCTCGCAGCACGTCATTGACGAGAGCCTGGAAGACCGCTGAGGAGTTGGACAGCCCAAAAGGCATGACCAAATATTCAAAGTGTCCCCTGGGGGTGTTAAAAACAGTCTTCCATTCATCCCCCTTCCTTATGCGAACCAAATGATAGGCATTACGTAAATCCAATTTTGTGAAGACCGATGCTCCCTGCAACCTCTCGAAGGCAGAAGACATCAACGGCAAAGGATAAGTATTCTATACCGTGATGTTGGTCAACCCTCGGTAATCAATACAAGGTCGCAGAGACCCATCCTTCTTCCCCACAAAAAATAACCCCGCCCTCACTGGAGAAGAGGAAGGACAGATGAACCCCGTTGCTAGAGAATCAGAAATATATTTCTCCATGGCCTCCCTTTCTGGGGCAGAAAGCGAATATAACTTGCCTTTAGGCGGAGACATACCTGGCAGTAAATCTATGGTACAGTCGTAGGGACGATGTGGAGGAAGAGAAGCAGCACAAGACTTACAGAACACTTCCTTCAGGTCGAGGTACTCAGCGGGTACTTTAGATAAATCCACTTCCTCTTCCTGAAACACAGAACCAGAAACAGACGAACAAGCAGACACTAGACAGGACTCATGACATTGATTGCTCCATGCAGAAATGGAATTCTGACGCCAGTCCACTCTAGGGTTGTGTTGGGTTAACCAGGGGTGACCAAGGACAACGGGTGCAAGTGGAGAATACATGAGAAGAAATGATAATGTTTCGGTATGGTTACCTGATGTGGTGAGGGTAATGGGTCCGGTGGTGAGTGAAATGTTAGGGAGTTCTGGGACCTCCGCCTCTCCTTCTCCTCCCGGGAAAGCCGAGCTCTCCCCACCTGCATGGGCTCGTGATCGAAGACAGGGCTGACCGTGTCCACGCCACTGGCACGTAGATTCTCAGCACCCCCAGGTGATCTGTTAGGAAGTACACAACTTTCCATCCTGGTTAGTCGGGCGTCCACCTTCAGTGCCAGGTCGATAGGTGATGAGTAAGCGTGATGGCGCTCGAGGCGCTTTTGTGGCGGCCGTGGAGATCTCATGCAGGAGGAAAGTTTGTCCGTGTTTATGTCTATTGTGCGGTGCCATTATGAAAATTACCTACACCCGAGATGGACTACTAAACATAAGCGCAACATCATCCCTTGGTTGCCACCCTGATTTGCAGGGCCTTCATTCGGATATCCTCAGAAACTCCACGGATTGTAGCCCATACAAACACTCGAGAGCTCGTCCATGGAGGCTACTCCCCCGCAGCAGAGCGAGGGGTAATCGAGCCGGCTGCCATTGCCACTTGGAGAAGAAAGGGTTCCGTGCACCTTTACTTGGACTAGTACTGGCTAACGTGAGGACAAGGACTATTCCCATATTGCTGCGTTCTGCTTTATGGAAACCTGGCTTCACTCCAATATTCCTGACATGGCGGTGAACCTGCCCGGCTATCAGCTCTTTAGAGCGGGCCGCGATGCGAAAGCCACTGGGAAAACAAAAGGCGGAGGTGTCTGCTTTTATGTGAGTAACGAGTGGTGCAGAGATTTAACAGTCATTGCTGAATTATGTTCCCCCGATCTGGAATTGCTGGCCATACACTGCAAACCTTTCTACTCGCCTAGGGAAATATCATCCATTATCCTTGCGTTTGCTACGTTCAGCCACAGGCGCACGCCGACACAGCGCAGCAGCTTTTAGCTGATCATATCACGGAAGTGGAGAATAAGTTCCCTAACTCCACTGTATTTGTCTTGGGTGATTTCAACCACACTGATCTGAGATCTGAACTTCCGAAATACCATCAGTTGGTGCGCTGTGCCACCAGGGGAGAACGGACTCTTGATCATTGCTATTCTTCGATCAAAGAGGCATATCGTGCTTGTGCGCGTTCGCCACTAGGCAATGGCGATCATGCTGTGATTAAACTCATCCCCACATACCGGTCTCTACTCAAAAAACTAAAAACGATCAAGAGGGCTGTACAGAAATGGACACCCGCTGCAATTGAAACACTACAAGCCTGCTTTGATATTACAGACTGGGAAACTATTAAATTGGCATGGAATAACTTTGATGAGTATGTAGACACATGCTCGTCCTACATCTACTTCTGTAAGGAACTTTGCATTCCCAGACAATCTATTGTAATTTATGGGAATAGTAAGCCATGATTCAATAAGGAAGTAAGGCTACAGAGGAGAGAGAAGGAGGCGGCCCACAGGAGCAGAGACAAGGCTGCCTACACCAAGGCCAAATACGCACTCAGCAAAGCCCCTCCTCTGCTCATGGATTACAGACTTCCTCACCAACAGGACTCAGTATGTCAGGCTGGGCCCACATCTCTCACAGCCCCGCACAGTCAACACCGGTGCCCCCCAGGGTTGTGTGCTGTCCCCCCTGCTATTCTCACTGTACACCAATGACTGCACCTCTGGAGACCCTTCTGTCAAAACCATCAAATATGCGGACGACACCACCATAATAGGCCTCATCTCCAACAACGACGAGTCAGCCTACCGCAGAGAGGTCAGTCTCCTGGAGTCCTGGTGTGCAGTCAGTAACACGGAGCTTAACATCAACAAAACAGTGGAGATGATAGCGGACTTCCGCAAAAAGCCCCCGACTCATCCTCCTCTGGTCATTAACAATTCATCCGTGACTGTGGTAGAGCACTTTAAGCTCCTGGGCACAACCATCACCAACACACTCAAATGGGACAATAACATCTCCCAACTAGTGAAGAATGGCCAGCAGCGCCTGTTCTTCCTCCGCCGCCTGAAAGGACTACTGCTCAGTCCCCCCATCATGGTACAATTCTACAGAGCGGTCATTGAGAGTGTGTTAACATCCTCCCTCACGGTCTGGTTTGCCTCTGCGTCAGCCCGCGCAAAGGCCAGGCTACAAAGAGTCGTCCGGGCAGCAGAGCGGATCATCGGCTGCCCCCTGCCCCCCATCATGGACCTGCACAGTTCCAGGTCCATTAACAGAGCTGTGAAGATTGCGGCCGACCCCTCTCATCCTTCCAATAGTCTGTTTAATCTTCTCCCCTCTGGAAAGTGGTGCAGGGCCATTTTGCCCAAAACATCACGCCACCGCCACAGTTTTTTCCCCCAAGCAATAGCCCTCCTAAATAACTCTTAAACCTGGAATTCCTTGCACTCTATTTTAATTTAACACAACACTATCTACATTCATATTAACTTATTGCTCATAATTTTTTCTGTTTGTCCTTGTATTGTGTTTTTGTCCTTGTATTCTTTGTCTTTCTGTTTTACTGTGTGTTGCCTGCATGGAGAAGACCAAATCAAATTCCTAGTATCTGTATACATGGTGAAATAAAGTTGAATTGTTGTTGAATTTAATTGTTGAATAAGGCCGTTGAGACTCGTTGGGAGGTCCAGGACGTAGATCTCCTTTTGGACACGGTCAGCCAGCCCATGCAGGAACGTCCCACTGCGCCTCCTCGTTCCAGTGGCACTCTGCCGCCAAGGTACACAGAGCGGTCACCTGGACGAAGGTCGGCGAGTATCCTGGCTGCCTCTCTCCCTGCCACCGCTCGATCAAATACTCGCCTCATCTCCTCGGAGAGTGCCTGGAACGAGGTACAGCATGGATCCTGGTTCTCCCACACCGCCGTTCCCCATAACGCCGCTCTTCCAGTCAGTAGTGTCAGAACAAACGCCACTTTCGATCGTTCGTTGTTGAAGGTCCTCGGTTGTAACGAGAAATGCATGGAACATCGGGTTAAGGCGGCTCTGCAGTAGCTAGGCTCTCCTGAATAGGACTCAGGAACAGGCAGGCGGGGTTCTGACTGAAAGAGGGGTTCAGGTGGTGTGGGTGGAACTGGCGGTGTGGGTGGCGCAGTGGGAGCTCTCAGATGTTGAAGTTGCTGGGTGAACTCGGACAGCTGCGCCACTAGAGCCTGCACCACCCGACCCGTGTTTGTGAGACTCTCTTCCTGAGCATCCATTCTTGTAATGCTTCTGGCGATGAATTCATCCATAGTGATTGTTGATCCACTTGCTGCATCCATCAGAGGTCAGATCGTTCTGTAACGACTCAAAAGGAGGATGCAATAATGCAAGTAAAAACTCTTTATTGGAAGTTTAACAGATGAGTCAGATATGAACAGACACACACAAAACACGGAGGCAGTCGATTGGCGCATGGACCTAGATGGGCAACACGGGAGATGATGCTGGTGAGGCTGAAAGATGTCCGTGACGTGCCAGGTGAGAAATCCAGATGGAGAACAAAGAACACGAAGAACAATCCAACAGGAACACACCGACGCCAGATAGAAACAGGAACGGGAAAGAACACAGGAATACTCCACAACGATCTGACAAAGACAAGATGAAACTGTGAACTTAAGTAGGCGCGTTGATCAGCTGCAGCTGACGGTAGTGATCAGTGACCACGCCCACACCCACACACACAACAACAATCACATGAGACGAGAAAGAGACAGTGAATTCATGAACCGTGACATTATCAGTAATTCGAAATATACAAATGGTTTTCTTTATTTGATGATTAAAAACTAGGTGACTTTTTATTATAGATATAAATCTTAACAAACTTTGATTTACCTTGATTTGATTTGAGTCTAAGTGGTCATGCAAAAAAGTCTGTTTGCTTATACAAATGATGGTGAAATTGAGGAATTAACATTTTATTGTTACTACTTCAGGGAAATTACCAAGGTGTGACAATTTTTAAGTGTTAAATAGTATGCAGTAATGTCAGTATTACTATGTTACTACAGAGTGAGACCAACTCAATATAGCAAAAAAAACCAAAAAAAACAACACAGATGAGAGGATGTGGAGGCACAACGGACTGTGGCATCAAGACAAAAACCCGAAAGAAGGGCCCCAAAATTAAGATTTAGGGTTTGTTTTGTGAAAATGAGACAGAAAACTGAAAACATCAGTGTGGTCAAATTCCGCTCACACCCTTGTCTTCAGAGACAAAAGATGGGTGTGATAATGACAGTCTGTTTTTTCTTTAAAAAAAAAACTCACTCTCTCACAAGCCATATATAGACACAAAACTCCCTTTTTCAGCTTAGCGTGGGCAGAGAGAGTGAAAAAGAGGGAGAAAGAGAGAGAGAGCGCTCTAAAAATAAACCATCTGTTCCAGGAGCAGGTCAGGTGGGAGGCAGGTCTGACGCGGCATGACAAGGAAGATGAGAAGAGAGAAAAGCAGAATTATAAGCCGTGAGGAAAATGATACGGTGATCTGTTAGAGAGTGAAAGGACGAGGGAGAGACTGAAAGAGAGAGATGCCAAGAAGGGGTTTTTCTCTGGACAGCTCGCTATACCCCTGCGCGAGTGTGTGCGTGTGTGTTTGGTAAAGCCACAGGCAGACTTAAAGACAAACACCAGGGCCAGCTTGTGGAATGATGAATGTGTGGAGAGAGTCAGCAGAGAGCAGAGCAGAGCAAACGAGAGGAAATGAAGGCATAGAGAGAGAGAGTGAGAGCGAAGGGAGCACAGAGGGGCCCTGAAAAATATAATGTGTCATCGGCGTGCTTGTGCTTGAGCAAAAGTTAGTTTGGTGTGCTTTTTGAAAGTGTGATTTATGGGTGTATATGAGTGTGTGAGTGACTGAGTGAGTGAGTGAGTGAGCCGGGTTCTGCATGAGACTTCAGGGAAAGAAAGATTAGAGTGGAAAGACGGACAATGTGTATAATGGAAAAATTAAGCTTTAAGACACAATTGGTAAAAATTATGAGCACATTGAGGAAATCATCAAATTATCAAAAAGTTTGCCAACTGGATTTTATGGATAAATTAAGCAATTTTTCAATGTTAATACAGTTAGACAACTATGCAAGCCACTCATACTCTACCATTTTAAAGTTTAGGAGCTGGGATTTTTAAGGGATATAAATTAATTTCATACAGCAAAGATCTATTTCAAATAAATGCTGTTCTTTTGTACTTTTTAATTCATCAAAGAATAATGAAAAATATGAATTAGCACAACTATTTTCAACACTGATAATGTTGAAGGATCTAAAGGATCATGTGACACTGAAGACTGAAATGATGCTGAAAATTCAACTTTGCATCACAGGAATAAACTACATTTTAAAATACATTAAAATAGAAAACAGACATTTTCCATTGTAATAATATTTCATAGCATTAATGTTTTTACTGTATTTTTGAAGAAATAAATGCAGCCTTGGTGAGGAGAAGAGACCCCAAACATTTGAAAAGTAGTTAGGTTGATTTCCCCAAAAGTTTTTTGAGCATTTCCAATTAGGGTTGCACCGATATGAACATTTTGGCCAATACCGATAACCGATAATTCTTTATATTTGAAAGCCGATAACCGATATATTGGCCGATAAATATAAATCCAAATTTTTATATAATTTTTGAGAGTCTGATTACAAAAAGAAAAGTCTCACCATTAAAAGCCATGTCCCAGGCACACAATTATAATGTTCTCATTACAATTTTATGTTGCCAATGACAGCCTATATGACTGCACTTGTTGTAATTAACCGTATACTTTCCTTTTTTGAAGGGATTCCAATCATATTCAAGCAATTCAAAAGCATCATGGCGAACAGTGCACATCTGAAGCATCTCAGCTGAAGGAAATAATCAATTTTTTATCGGCTTTAATATATCAGCCAAATTTTCTTAATCGGGCCGATAACGATAAGATTAAAAATGGACATATATCAGCCGATACTGATATGGTGGCTGATCTATATTGTGCATCCTTAATTCCCAATCAACACACAGCAACAATGGTACAACCATTATGAATTTGGGGCGGGACTATCTATTTGTCTGACCAATGGCTGATAGGGTTTGCTGGTTTTAGAGGGGTTTTGCCCACTTTTAAGTAGTTAGGCTTGGAGACTGCCCACTGGGAGACCACCTTAAATCAGCTAAGACCAGCAAATCAGTGTAGTTTAGCAGGATAAGGAACCTTTTTTATGAACCAATACACAACTATATACAATAAAACAAAATTGTAATTAGTGATGTTTGTTTGCTGGCCACATGGAGTCATTTACTTTGCAAGCCATAAAAATGTAATGACTGACAGGAAAAATTTAGAAAACAGACAATAAAGGGGAAGGGGGATCATCAGACCTTTTGGAAGTCTCACAAAAAAAAAAAAGTCTTTCTGGTGCTCTTACCCTCTCCCTTCTTTCTCTGTCTGTCTCCCTCTCTTCAGAGCCTCTCGTGACAGGAGTTTCCTGGAATAAAGGAGTCCATCTGCTTTTCATTCAGGCACATAATGCGTTTCAGGAGACTACATTACACACACACACACACACACACACACACACAAAACACAGAGTGCTCATTCACCCCTTTACCCAGAACTTCACACTTACTTGTTAATGCAGCAGCCTCCACGTCCCAGCACTATCCAAATAACAGAAGCCGAATTTCACTTTGCCATTCAAAGTAGATAACCCTTCTGTGATTACATCATAGTTTGGACAAGGACAGATTGGGGTAAAACCATGAAAATAACCCTTTAATAATTACTAGGTAAACCGAGCACAGAGTGAAGTTAGTAAAAAGGTAAAAAAATGTCCTTGTGTATTGTCTACATTTGAGGGTAGATTTGACATGTGTTTGCTTTACAATGAGAGTTCAATATTTCTGATCCCATCACTGAAATGCTTCCATTTCCTGAAATGCCTGCCAGCGAGCCAGACAGGGGGCGGGGCGTTTTCTGGGCGTGTGGATGGTGAGCCAATCATCTTGCGATTGCGAACGCATGGGGTGACTCGCTCCGCCCCCTTCACTCACGCTGCTGAAAGAGTCTGCATGCTCATGTCCCGCAGAATCAGAGACGCGATAGAAGCCGATAAGACACGATGTTTTATCTACTCTCTTTTTGAAAGTACCCGTGGGATCAAAGTCTTTTATCAGTCTTTTTCTGAAGTTGGACACGTATTTGGATACATCCCGTTTGATAAAACGCAGCATTTCTGAGTTGTCCCAGCCGAAATAGAGGAGTTTATTCTCTTGTATCAGCCCGTTTCATGTGACTAGACGTCCTCCATCTGTCCCATCTGCACGACAGCACAGGGACGGTGGACATCACTGGACATTTACGGATAGAGACTGGACGACACGCCGTGATTTGAATGCCTTTGCAGGGACTTTGGTGGCTTGTGTGCTGCAGACAAGGCTTCAGTTTGCTGGCTCGGGATCATGGAGAGAAAGAGGAGGAAGAGTCTTTCGAGTTACGCAATCAGGAGGAACACACACACACGGGACGGGTATGTAGACAAAACTAAAGCTGTGTCACAAAACCTAGTAAGCTGACTACCTAGACATCAATTTTAGCCATCACAGTATGACATCCATCATGGTTCATTCCTTTAGTTTAAGGTAACTAATATCTGTATTGATGTTACTCTTACTTTTTTTGCAAAAAGTGGATTTATCCTTTTCAAATTGTCTAGTAGCTAATCTAATACTATTCCACTGGTCATTACCACAAAAGTAACAAGTAACTTTGATTTTTTTCAAAATAAATTAAGTTATTGCTGTTTTTTGCCATTGAATTCTATGTGGATGTTTAGTTCAGATCTCAATTCACAACTTTCAACTAGTAGTCTATATTGCTAGTTGCTGTTGGTATCCTTTCCAGTTTACTAATAACTTTTTATTTGGTACTAGTAGGCCTACTTTGTTAGGTATAGAAACTCTGACAATAGTTACTAGTATTTAGTCCTTCTTTACTAGTAGGCTACTTATTTACTACTTGACACTTGTAGCCTACCTATTTTTGAGAACGTAGTAGTATCTAAATGTCATTAGTTATATTTCTTGTCTCGCTAGTCACAATTGCTTTTTTTTACGTTACATAGGCTATGTAATGATTAAGTATTAGTGTCTTTTAAATAAGTACTAGTAAAACTAATGACTAGTAGTAAAATAATTGAGTGCTTATGTAAGTGCCAACGGTTAATGGAATGGCTACTAGTCACTATTGGAAAGGATGTTAGAAAAAAAAAGTACTATTAACATTAAAATTATTATTATCATGATTTATTGCCATAATCAGGCATTCTCAAACATTCTATAGGCCTACATGCGTATGATGCTGGAAAGATCATGGATTTTTTTTTAATGGATTCATTTATGTGAGAATTATTTATTATATAGGCCTAGACAAAATGTTGAAATATTTTTGAAGCGGCACTGACAGGACAAATGTATTGATTTCTCAGTTTTAAGTGTTGGAAATGGAGTGTGATGAAAACACCTAGGCTATTCTTGCAAAACTAGTTTTACTGGTTATATTTTGAGAATTAAAGTAACGCGCTCAAGCTTTACTTGCTAGTTACCAATGCTTCCCATATATCATTTGTGTGACTTTCATACATATGTTTACTATGTATGTGGTTTTGAGGGCTTTTTAATCCTAGCAACCTGATTACAGTGAGAAAATGAATGACACAAAATATGTAGTTGATACTTTGTCTAAGACAACTGTACTTCCGATGTATTATTTTCACTGTTCTCACACACAAGAGCTTATTGTTGAGGTGTTTCATGATTAGCCCATGTGCGTTAAAAAGGTACAAATCATTGTGAAGAACAGAGATGAAGGCTTCCTGTGAAATGTAATGAACAGTGAAGGGCATTCAGCTGAGCCAGCACTCCGGTTCCCCATCTATTTTACGCCTCTGTGCAACTGAACACATCCGCATGATCAAATATTTAATAATGACTCCTCTGTCAGTAAAATCTCTGGTATTGATCCCCGCTTGTACACGAAATGAGTTTTCAACAGCCAGGGAGCCTTTTTTTACACTCACACAAAGGCTGTTTTGAGCTGTTCTGAATTAAAGCAGAAATTTTTCCAGTAAACACTTTGTACTTCTTGGGATGGATAATTGCCTACAACCGAAAGTATTCCACACTGCATTATGACCCAACACCCACATGTAATGCAGACTTACCTCAAGTGTACTGTCTATAGTTAATATCAGTCCTCTGCTAGGCTAGTATAAAGAGATCTCTTGACATGTCTGGACATACACACACTTTATGAGACTAAAATGTCTAATCAGGCCCATATTGTGAAACCATGTTACACACAATACACTGGGCCAATCAATTAGAAACAGCCTAAGGGACCTTTTGCACCAATCTCTTATGGACTGACCTCTTATCTCTCCCTACTCCCTTTATCCCCACTCCATCCATCCTCTATGGACTAATCACCCTAAAATCAATAATCTCCATATTTCCTTGGTGAAGTCTTATGCCATTAACCCATTTATGGCTCTGTGAAAGATTTCTGCGTGTGTGTGCATGTGTCAGGGTAATGGGGGTAGAATAGGAGGTTAATAGGTCAGTGCATCCTCCCTTTTCCCCAGGGTCATCATGCACCTATTTTTATAAATTTTTTCTAAGGAGGCACCAATGGCAGTCCTTGGGGTCTATAGAAAAGACATGGCCAAAGGGAAAAAAAGAGAAAAGGCATGGCCAAAGGAAACAAAAAACTTTAGAAAGTGTGATGGGAAATAAGATAAAGACCAAATTTAGACATCTGATTGGGTGATTTCTGGATTTTTTTACTCAACTCATTGTGAATTTGATTGCATGATTAAATTTGATGAATTTGATCCATTGAACACAACCAGACTCCGGTTTGTGATGTAAAACATTAGATAATGTTACATAGTCAACTGAGTGGCTGCCACATCTTTGGGTATCAAATATACAGTAATGAATCAGCTTTAAAGACTTGATAATCAGCTCTAACTGTTTGAATGGCTATTGTAATACGAGTGACCTTTTGCTGAGTCATTGTTTAAGGGCGCACAAAGAGCCTGAACTTTTATTATGATTAATCAGCCTTTTCTAGCTGTTGCACCACCACAATTCAATTGCTATTTTCATTGTTGCCACAGTGCCATTATTGATTATTGCTAAAAGATATTGATATCTAGAGTGCATCTGCAAGGCCTGGCTTCCTCTTCATGCCAGGCTGGATCAATAGACTGAGCAACAACCTTCAGTTGTCCTTCCTAGGAGAAACTGGTATGGATGCTGCTCAGGTCTTGGTGGATGACATCTATTTCTCTGATGTTTATAATTAGCACTCTGCCCTTTGGGGGTTTGGACTAACAAAACTGATTCTTTAAGGACTTTGTAACATGTTGGAAAATCAAGCTAAACTAACTGTGTTTTGCCACATGGTAGCTGGTTTATAACTGGACTAATCTGATTACTAAACTTGTTCAAGCTAGACATTCACTGCTTGACCAGCCAACATGTGCCACCAAAAAAACAGGTTGACCATCTTAAAATGGTGCAAGTCCAAAATGGCCTACCAGCCCATGATCAGTTTGGACCAGCTAATGACTGGCAAATTTCTGTGTGAGAAATCCAGTCATTTCAATAAGAATCCACACAAACGGGAATTTTCCGATACAGATTTTGCATAGAGTTCAAGTTGGTCATGCGAATTCACCACGTTGACCAACAGAAAGCTGCTTGGTTTGAAAGTGACCTCTGTGTAAGCTGTGTTTCATACATCGCTATACTACTGACAATACACAATGGACCTTTTTGCCCACTAAACTTTATTGCCAAAGAGGAAATGCATGCTTGGAAGACATGGATGGTACGGAGAAGACTGGTTTGGTCTAGGAAAGCCCGCTCCGGAAACATCCATTGACGTGTTTACACAAAGACCTCCTCCATTGCACCCAACCCTCTGTAGGCCACACACTCAAGCAGGTGGTCAGACCCCACAGACGTGTGTGTTTGGATACTTCCTCTCTGCAGTGACTGTTAACGGTCCTTTTTTTGTGCCACAGGAGACCGCAGCTGAATGTATCATCTCGACAGATCCACCTTTAACTCAAATGTACTTCTGTACTATATTTATCCTGAAACAAACCCTACATTTCATCCTACAGTATGTAAAGTTAATACTTTGGCTCATAACTTATAATGCTAAATTAAAGGGTAGTAGTTTAACCAAAAATGACAACAAAATCGCCAAATTACTTTTTCTTCTGTGGAACATAAAAGAACAAATTTAAACTTTCAACTGTTTTTTGTCCATACAATAAAAGTCACTGGTGTGCAAGAAACAGTTGAAACATTCTTCAAAATATATTTCTTCCACAGAAGAATGCAGTTTTGGGATGACATTAAGGTGACAGTCTTTCTCTTTAAGGCCATTATAGTCTGTTGGAGG
The DNA here is from genome assembly GCF_965113295.1 of Leuciscus leuciscus. NCBI lineage: Eukaryota > Metazoa > Chordata > Actinopteri > Cypriniformes > Leuciscidae > Leuciscus > Leuciscus leuciscus. The sequence goes on along the minus strand of NC_138725.1, from coordinate 48,389,776 downwards.
TGTAGTGCTGGTTCAGGGATCTGCTCCTCCATGTGTGAGACTCTGACGTCAGCAGCCGTCCCCTAATCAAGCTGGCCAAACAGACAGCGGGCTAACTGAAAGAGCGCCTCTGTTTGTCCTGCGTGCTCTGCGCTCCCCCCTCTTTCCTATTTTAGAGTGACGAACTACCCTCGCTTCACTCTTCTGTGTTTCTCTTTGGAGACGCAAAACTTTCTTTCTTTTTGTTTTTGACATTCACGCTGTGCCTTGAAGATGTTATGACACGAGGACACCCGCCCACTGCAGCTGTTGAGTTGAGGAGCAGGGCATCCTGGGAAAGAAACACAAACTGGCAGGAGTTTCTGGCACAGACCTGGTGCTGTTAATGTATAACTGTAGAACCACAGAGCTTTGAGATGTTATTTCCCCCACACCCTCTACAACGAGCCAAAATCTTGCGCTATGCAGGTTAAAATTGAGGTTTAATGTTTGGTTGTTGTTTTTGTTGGAGAGATATGGGCAAAATAAACTGATTTTCCATAATGCTAAATTTGTTTTCCCCTTATGTTTTCACTTTTTAGTCTTTAAGTTTGCCAGCAACACATAGTAACTTAGACAAACTGTATAATCATAAAAACGGGTTCGACTGATACCTTGAAATTCAATATAAAAAGTTGAAGTGAAAGTGTTTCACATAACAAAAGGTAGGAAAAAAAGGTAAATTAATATTTTGTTTTGTTTGGGTAGTCCTGCCTGTCCCTAAAAGTCCATATAGGGTAGAACCAAAGAAAAAAACAAAAACGCACAGGCGAACATCTGCTCCAGAAGCCCATGGTTGGCAGAGCAGTGGCATTTCCGCCCTCTTACTCAACCCTGTCTCTTGGGACACAGGAACGGAAGTGAGCCACGGAACAAACCCATCACGGCATCTCCTGCCTGGATGATTCATCCCGCTCCTCATCCCAGAATGCTCTTGCCAGAGGTCCCGCTCACACGCCATACCTTTCTCAGCCTTCCTATCTGACTTAAACCCTGATCAAGCCCCACTTGGATATAGAGTGCTGCAGGGATGACATATTTTTGTTGGCCAAAACCCAGTAACCAGTTTGTATTTTTAGCACTTCCAGTTCCATCGTCCTGAAGTCAATGGTTTTTTGAATGGGTTATTGGTTAAATGCCTGAAATAGAGTCTGTGGTTTTTAACACAATATATTTTCACGTTTTATTCTATGGCATAAAATACATCTGTAACACACCCTAGTGATAAAAAAAAAAAAGCTTTTTCTTGTCTTGAAAAAGGCGGTTGCTAACAAGTGGCTAAATGGGACTACAGAGGTTATCAGGGACATTAAATGTCATCACCGAACAGGAAACCTAATCTACTCACTAGTCCACTTTTTACAGTCTCGTGTTTATAATTGCTCTCTTTCAAACTTGCAGGGAAAATGTTTTTTAAATAAAGACTGAAAGAGCTTAGTGATTGTGACGCTGAAGTAATTTGACCATGTTCTTTTTGTAGTCTATGTATATATCTGGTGATTATAATTAGGCTTCAAGTTCAAAATTCATCAATGTTGTGTTCATTTGTGAAGATTGAACCAAATGGTCACAGAGATCCAAAATCCAAATAATAATCCAAAAGCCAATGGAGAAATTCTAGAATCACTCTATTGTGTGAAAAAGAACTAACTTTAAGCATTGTAAACTCTTAACATATGTCTTGGGAAGTGGCTTGCTGTGAATGGTATGCTACCAAAGAAGTATTTAGATGTGTCATTTTCTGAAATGCATCTGAATTTGAATTCTGGTCTGTGCTTTTGTGCCTAAAGCACTACGGGTTAAAAGAAGAAGCATTCAGCACTCAGAGGAAGAGAAAGTGTGTGAGAGAGAAAGAGAGGTTTAATGACAGCTCTCTATCTTGCATGCTGAGCCTGTCCAACATTTATGGTGCCTCTCCACCCTGATTAAACATTAAGCAAGTCTCATTATACACACCCCTTTTTGGTCCGTAACACACTTTTACCTTCTTTCTCACCTCTGTCCTCCTGCTCTTTTATTTCCACTCTTCCTCTGGCAGAGACCTCAGCCGTCCATCTTATTTGGCCATGATTGTGAATGCATTTGTGTACTAAACTTAGCAGCTCTAGTTGTAAATTATGGCATCCTAATTGTGAAGCATCTTGCCGCTGACCTGGATGGCGTTTCATAGATTTAGCTCCAAACCTGTCAGAATGTGATAATATTTCAAATATTTTTCTTGCAGCAGTGATTGTTACATTCAGATAGTTTTCAGTGATAGATTTGGCTGCATTTGATGATCTTTTAAAAATTTTTTTTTTTTTTTTGCATATACTTTTTTCAGTTTACCCTACATATATTCTTGCTGCTGAAAATTCAGCTTTGCCATTACAGGAATAAATTACATTTTTAAATATATTCAAATAGAAAACAGTTATTTTAAATTGCAATAATATTGAAAGTATTTGTGTAAGAAAAGATTGTTGATGTTTTGCCTGTTTAGCTTCATGACCCTCAGGAGCCCCCAGTTCGGCACTGAACGTTCCTCCGAGGCTGTGCCAAAGCCCAGAAACATGATACCACAGTGCGGCACAGACTTAGACACACGCTCTCTCTCTCTCTCTCTCTCACACACACACACACACACACACACACACACACACACACACACACACACACACACACACACACACACACACAGACAGAGGTGCGTGTCTGTGAAATAGGTCAAGGTGAGGGGGGGGAGCTAGAGTTACAGCTGATGTGAAGTGTCAGACTGAGTCAGTTTACAGCTAGGATCGATTTTGATAAACCTTACTGGACCAAAGGGCAGAATCAGAGCCAAAGCATACCAGTCGTTAACGGGAACCCGCAGCCTAGCCGAGCGTGGCACCGCAGCCCGGGGCTGCCGGTGGGTGGTTGACAGGGGTCAGATGGTCATCTCAGTGGGTAGAAATACATGGTTGTATAAATGAGTCTCCTTGTAATTTTCCTGGAAATCAACTTTAACTAGAATCCGCTCATAAACAGTATTTATTGCAAATTGCGGGCTGCTCGCTGCCTGTATGTCGAAACACTGCAGTTATTGACTACAGCACCATTCACAAGAAAATTGCTGGCAAAATGGTAGGAGCAAACTAATCCTTCAGGACACTTTTGTACATGTTTATTTGTAGCCATCACCTCCCAGAAGGTATCGGAGGCTTCGCTCTGTGTGTGTTTTAGGTTAATAGTGTTGACAGAGGCAACATAGTTCAAAGTAGGAAATGTTTCCCTCTATGTATTTTTCTATTCGTCCCTTCCTCTCGTATGCCATTAAAGGGATAGTTCACTCAAAAATGTAAATTCTGTCATTATTTATTCATCCTCACGTCGCTCCCAAACCTGTATGCCATTTTTTCGTCTGTGGAACACAAAATATATTTTGAAAAAATATTTTTCTCAATGCAATGAATGTCAGTGGAAATTCAGTCTTTCTTTAAAATATCTTCTCTGTGTTCCACAGAAGAAAGAAGTCAACAGTTTTGGAACAACATGAGGGTTTTCATTTTAGTGTGAACTCTCCCTTTATTCAGGTTTACAAGCATGTCAAGTAGCACAGAGAGGAAACTAAAGCTGACATCAGATCCGTTTGCAGGGAAGGACAGTGTGTATTTACTGTCCGCTGGGTGTGAAGAGTCTGAGGGCTGGCTGCGGGACAGAGTTGGTCCAGAGGGGCTGGGTGGAGCAGAACTGGGTTGGTATTTCGTGTAGACGGATTGAGCACAAAAGCACTCTGTGTCTTTGTCAGTTCTGAGAACGGCCCTCGTTTTGAATGTTATGATCTGCCTGCAACAGTTGAGTGCCTGGGACTGCTGTGTGTGTGTGTGTGTGTGTGTGTGTGTGTGTGTGTGTGTGTTTGAATCCACTGCCAATTACTACAGAAGAGGTGCCGTTTCTAATGCACTTGTTCAAAGAGGTATGTATGTGTGTGTGCACGCTCATGACCTAGTGACTAAATTACTAAAGAATGTTAGACAAATTGGAAAAGCTCAAACGCAAAAAGGTTTGTAAAGAAACTAACAATGTTACATTTTACCGGAATGAATGAATGAATGAATGAATGAACATCTGCACATCATTCATTCATTTTACCGGAAGATTCAGTTATAAACTTTTGTTGAAGAGGTCAAAAGTAAATAAAAAAATGAAACGTGCTTAGATGAATTGTTCACAATAAGATCAATAACATACATTTAGAAAAAAGTTAAAGTGAATTTTAATTTCATCCATTCATCCATTCTGCAAACCGCTTATCCTTGCGGGTTTTCATTTCATGACGACTTTGCCTTTTATTTAAAAGTTTTATGTCAGGGTTCAGGAATTGGTTAGAGAAAGTAACTAGATTTTAACTCTACATTTTAAAGAGTTCTAGGCAATTTTGGCACATTGCAATACAGTTGCTAGAGTGTGTTTGTAGCAAAATTGTGTGCAGTTACAGTTCTGGGTGTGTTTTTCCGTAGCATGTTTCGTATGCAGTTGCTAGGGTGTTATGAGTGTGTTTTTAGTGCATTGTTGTGCAGTCACTAGAGTGTTTTGGGTAGTTTCAGTATGTGTCTTTGCAGTTGCTATAGTCAGTTTCATCTCTGACTCTTCTAATGGCAATTTTACCTGGTGAAAGTTGTAAGTCTACTTGGAATGGAAATAGCATACCTCTCCTCGAAAAGCTGCATAATTTGACATATCATATGCTAGTGTACCTAAGGGTTTGTTCAAATACCTAACCTTAAGCGTGAGTAGTAATAGTGATGCTTGCCTTGTCTAGCTTAATTCAAGAACAATAGAGGTCAATGGGAAGTCCAAATTTAGACTGCTAGGTAATTGTGTGTGTATGTGTGGTAGTTTCAGAACGTTACACTACAGTATATCATGTAGCAAAGAGGAAGTGTGGTCAGTTTTGCAACACTCAGCTTTATATCCGCAGAGCCCTGGAGATTTTCTCCAACCAAGGGAGATTTTGAGTCCAGGAAATGACCTTATGACTCAAAGCACTAGATTAGGCATTTATACAGTTGTTTGACAATTACCAACAAATTGCATGACTAAATATATCATTAATTCATAATTTAATTTGAGACTGATGAAACACTATACAGCCAGCTGACTTCCAATATGACCAATTGATACATTTTCTTTTGGTTAGCTGCGTTGAGCCACATCAAAGGGTTTCCAGTCCAGAGCTCTTTCCTGGTTCCGTCTTCCCCTCTTTAATATGAGCTTCGAGATTGAGAAGGGAAAGCCAGACCTGAGGAATGCATAAAAGAATCCGGATGTCCCGTCAAACCCTAGCGACGAGTCCACTGCTCTTTTTAGCACATTGTGAATGGTTTGTGCAACCAGTTTGGATAACAATGAATATTTTGGTATAATACTAAACACTCTGAAATTTTGGTACCATGGCAACCCAAAACTTAAGTAGCAAATCAAACCATATGATGTTTGTTGAACATATCGAACAGAGGAAGTGAAAGAGACAGAATGTTCTCTACGTACTGCACATTCTTTGAGAATATGTAGCAGAGTTTACTGGAAAGAAAGTGTGAGATCAATACCTGCCAGATGCCCATGTGTTCTGTCCTTTCTCCTTTACAGGGGCAACTAGAGGTCACTCTGTCTCAGCCCACTCGCACAGCCAACGGCACACCCTGGTGAGTTCAGACATTAATGATGTTTAATAGGAGTGTGAGTGTGTATGTGTGTGTGTGTGCGCGCGCACATGTGTGTCTGTCTTACATCTCCTTCACGAATCTGGACTGAGAGAGGTTTGAATACAAATAGATTTGTCAGTCCGTACAGCACATACCCTTATAAAAACCTATTGTGACGTTGCAGTGACAGTGGAATCAGATTGTAATACCATGGTATTTTGATATAAAAGCGTATAGAAAGTATCTCTTTTGCACACCATGGCTGCATTTATTTGATCAAAAATAAAGCAAAACAGTATATTGTGAAATAATATTAGAATTTCCAATAAAACATTTTTTAAAATATATTTTAAAGTGTAATTTATTCCTGTGATGTTAAAGCTGAATTTTCAGCATCATTACTCCAGTCTCCTTTAGAAATCATTATAATATGATGATTTGATGCTCAAGAAACATTTCTTATTATTATCAGTGTTTTTTGTTTGTTTTTTTTTGATGAAGAGAAGGTTGAAAAGAAGAGCATTTAAAAAAAAATACACAGCAGGTTATACAGCCACTTGTAAGATAATGGTATGTGGGCCAGGTTGACTGTGTCATAGATTTTGGGTGTGTCAGCACAAAGAACCAAACACACTGAAAAGGTTTTTACTGTGCATTTAATCACTGCAAATGAGCAGTTATTTTATTGTATTGTCAAGATTGTGTGTGTGTGTGTGTGTGTGTGAGAGAGTGTGTGAGTGTTAGCAGGTTGAGATTTGCATGAAACCTTCAGCCAGACGGTGACTCAGTCTTTTTTATCGCGTGTAGAGGTCGCTCAGTCCCATCACAGATTAGACACATACGTCCTGTCATCCTGAGTGCTTTCTGTCTCGCTCAGTTGGCTGGATGTGGAATGTCTTGGATGTCTGGATGTCTTGGCAGTATTCTTGAGAAAACCGTATTATTTTTAGCAGAGGTCAGAAAGACTTACTCCATCATACTGTCCTCAATCACCAGATCTGAAAGAATGTATTGTCTTTGTATCTCTCTCTCTTGGTTTATTTCCTCTCCCTGCCTTTTTTAAATCTCAACAAAAGAACATTTTGTTCATGTTTGGCTGTAGGTTTCAGGTCTTTCTCCTCTTGGCCAGCTGTTCTGTACTGTCAGTCCATTTAAGGGGTCAACCTGACAGGTCACAGCTTGGTGTTAATGTGTTTCCCACGCTTCAAAAGCTGAGTGCCTGGACTTTCATGGTTTCTATATTGAAATCTGTGTTTTTTTGTTGTTGTTTTTCCGCACGCATTCTGGTTCGCAATTTTTTTGGGGGGACTCTCCATAGACGTGATGGTTTTTATACTGTACAAACTTATATTCTATCCCCTTACACTAACCCTCCCCATAAACCTACCCATCACAGAAAACTGCATTTTTACATAAAAAACAACAAAAAAAAACTCTTTCTGTATGATTGATAAGCTTGTTTCCTCATGGGGACCTCAATTTAGGTCCCTACAGTGACACAAGTCCCCATGAGTCAGTGTGCATTCAGGTTGAAGTCCCCACCGGTATAGAAAAACACTAACACACACTAACACACACTAACACACACACACACACACATTTAATTTGCTGTCTAATTATAATGACCAGAAACTAACCCAAATATATAAATATGTAATTACTAGGAACTCTGAAAGAATGCTTTTTAGAATGAATTTTTTTTATATATTTTTGTTTTTTATGAATTATTTTTCCAAATGAGGTCGTTCTCGAATGTCCCCCATTTTCTTTACTTTCAGGGACAATTTTGCCTTCAAAAATGGCAGTATACAAACGTACAGTATATAAATGTGGTCAATGTGTGTGCAAGCCTTCCAGCAAGGGCATAGCTTACTTAGTTACTAACTAAGCAGCACTGCATTTTAATTGGATTAAAATCAATCACCTATTGACCACAGTTCAACACGCCACATAAATGCACTATAGAGAATAGTGTGTTATAGAGATAGTTACACACTAAACAAACTTTAATTAAATAAAATTGTAAACAAGGAGTGAAGAACCTACTGAGTTCTTTGTGACAGTGGGGAGATAGCAGTTATAACAGTGACAAACCAATGATTTATTTAAACTTAGACAGTGTGTACGTGTGAGTACAATGGGTAACTGGGCTATATTAGCTTTTATCATTATTGTGTTAACCATTGATTAATCAAGCTATTGATGTCTGTTACTGTAAGTCATTTGGAGTTGGCAGTAAAAGTTTTACACACACACACACACACACACTCAAAAAAAATCCCCTTGATTCAGTGGACGTTTATGGAGGGGAGCATAAAATATGTTTCCCTTCTTTTCTACCTTTCCTCCATCCCTCCATTTCTTTTATCAGTTTCCTGTCAGTGTGGGCCACACAGATGGTTTAGGTTAGTAAGCCTAGGCCACAGAGAGCTTCAGAGAGGGAGGGATACACACACAGTGCTACGTTGCCTTCATATTAACCGTTTTGCCTGGCAGTATTACCAACCCCAGAGTTTCCAGTTCCATGACGCTATTCCACTGAAAACATTTGAGTTCAAGTCTTAAACCATAAGATAGTTTCATACGGCCCCCCTCACGCATAAAAAAAACATGTTATCCTTAAATCCGCAAATCAATTTTCCTCTTTTATATTTTGGCTTTTTTTTTTATCTTATTTAATCTTTTTTATTTTTAGATTGTTCACATGCTGCACAATTATTATTATAATACATTTTTGTTTTGCCTTTTTATTATGATTGGACAGTTGAAGCCGAGGTCATACAGGAGAGGGAAACGGGATGGGGAAAAAAAATGCCTGAAGCACAAAGCATGTTTCTGACATAAATGTATTTATTTTAAAAAAAAAATTTAAATCAGCATTCATTTTTATTTTTTAGTCTTTAGACAGTACAGTTTGGGGTTGGTAATATTTATTTTATTTTATCTCTTCTGTCTCTTCTGCCCACAAGGCTGCGTTTATTTGATAAAAAAAAAAAAAAAATACAGTAAAAACAGTAATGTTGTGAAATATTATTACACTTTAAAATAAGTGTTTTCTGTTTTAATATATTTTAAAATGTAATTTATTCCTGTGAATCAAAGCTGAATTTTCAGCATCATTACTTCAGTCTTCAGTGTCACATGATCCTACAGAAATCATTCTGTGATGATTTGCTGCCCGAGAAACATTCCTTATTATTATCAATGTTGAAAACCGTTTTTGTTGTTATTGTTGGAACATTGATTAAAGAATAGAAAGTTCAAAAGAACAGCATTTATTTGAAATAGAAATCTTTAGTAACATTACAAATGTCTTTACTGTCACTTTTGATACATTTTTTATGCATTCTTGTTGAATAACAGTATAAACTTCTTACTGACCCCAAACTATTAAAATAATTAAAATAATAATTTTAATTGTGCTTATAAAAGTACAACTGGCCCCCAGGTCATTTGAGTTCAAGTTTGTATTCGTGACATGAGTCGAGAGTGTGTTTTTTTTTTTTTATAACATGCTGGACTGCAGAGTTTTTTTTGGGGGGTGATTTTGCTGTCACTTCCGTAAACAAGCACTACAGTATTTGCTTATTTTCCTTTCTCCCCTCATCAAATCAGTCATTTGACATCTTTCAGCAAAAAAATTGCTACATTCATAACAGCACTTTCCACTTTCCCTTCCAAATAATCCATCCTGTTCTCTCTTGTTCTCTCTCAAATTTTTTTATCCATTTTATAATGAGTTGAATTGAGGTCTATGACTCTGACACCCTTATCCATGTGTTAGTAAAGTCAACATCCCGCTTGATTGACAGTTCGGTTTGATATTTTGTCTAGGCCCCTTTATCTTATATTTCCATTTATTTGTATTTCTCTCTTGCTGTTTCTCCCTCAAGTCTTCCATGCCTAGATTTGGAGAAAGGCATATTCATTTTCCTCTCCTCCTTCTATTATTCCTGCCGTTTAATCCTGTGTGACAAATTGTTTCCTGTTCTGCTCTCCCTCTTACAGGAAGTCGACTCGTAGGCCCCTCTTGGGGGCCACTGTTGTGGACTCTGGGAAAAGAGTGGGCCGCGGTGGGTAGGTTTGGGATGGGTTTGATTGGACAGCTGTGGAAACCTTGGAGACCCCCAGCCCCTCCAACACACACACACACGCACACACACGCACACACACACACACACACACACACACACACACACACACACACACACACACACACACACACACACACACACACACACACACACACACACACACACACACACAGACAGACACACACACACACACACACACACACACACACACACCACTCACCCCCCTACAGATCCTCTACAGCAGTCCAAACCTGCGTTCCAGCTGTGACTATTGAATAAACCTCTACTTTACAGTTTCCAGACTTAAACTTCAAACGCCTCCAACATCTAACACATACTCACTCACACAATCACAGCACAAATCTGACTATGAATTTCAGTCTCCCATAGGAAAGAAAATGACAAATGAGACATTTAAATGTCTCCGTTAATTCTTCTTCACAGCAACAAGATTAAATAGAGAGCAAATGGGAAAGAGAGATTTTTTTTCCTCCTCCAAATAATAGATCTCAGGAATCGCTATATTTTCATCTTTGAAGTTGAGAGTTAAATAAAAAAAAATTTGTGATAAAGTTCTGAGGAAATTGGCTCAGTAAAAAAAATTGTTGTGGTGGCATTCACTGGAAAAGCCTCTGTGGCTCTTTTATTACATGTAATAAATTAATTACAATTTACAGTGCGACAAGTGCTTTTACGCTTTGCCAGGTTTTATCTGTGATCATTGGTAAATACTTTACGTTAGGGAGCTAGGGGCCAATAATTTTGATAGGAAAATGTAAGACTTTGAGACAGTCACTTGACTTTGAGACTGAATATAAAATTCAAAATGTATCCACCTCAAGTGATAATTTCAGTATAAATGTAATTTCTTCCTATACTGAATTTTCTGAGCTATGCTATTCAAGTTCATTTTATAGTTCTATAAAATTACATTTTTATTTCTCCAAATGAATTTAAGGAGAAACATCTGGGGTAAAGTTAATATGAAACTCCATAAGTCTCTTGAGCAATCAAAGATCAGTGTCTAAACAGTAAAATATTAATTTGGGCAAACATATCCACACAACCTGTAAACATACAGATACATCATGATACATATTAATCGTTTAAAAATGATCACGTCGTCGTCATTTAAAAACATCTGTTCAGTCAGAATGGCAGCGTCTCATTCATTTCTACATTCCTTTTCTATAGAGGAAATATGACTTTCTTCTTCCTCATTCAGCTGAAAGGATGGCCGATTCAGAGCGCATGGGTTTGGCCTAGTGCCATGCTGATGTCACTGTTTGATCCATTATATAGGATAAGATTGGCACACAGTCACACCACACCAAACCCTGTGCTTTATCAGTGCCTTCGCGTGTAGGTGTGGCATTTCAAGTTTAGACACACAGTAACTGCACAGACACGTGTGTGTGTTTGTGTGTGTGTGTGTGCGTGCACTACTGCTATAGCTAAACTTTGAGAGGCTTGAACGAGACGTGACCCACCTCGTGCCGATCGGGAGCTGGTATTGTTAGGTAATCAACGACATGTAATTGTGTTGTGTCATCTGGCTCCGAGGGTCCAAGGTGCTCAGGTTGATCTCGAGTGGCTCATTCACTCAAAAGGGCATCACTGTTTAGACAGCCAAAACCCAACTGTAACCCTTACTTCCTGCCTTTCTTGCTTTCTTTACTCGCTAACTATATTTTCCCAGAGAAAAGGGCAGATAGGCTAACATGGTTCAAATGATCATGCCTGCACTTTAAACAAAAACGGTTCTTCAGCCACTTCAAACCATTGTGTTGTCTAGAGCCATTCTTCACTATAGAGGTGTCATCCATCCATCCATCCATCCATCCATCCATCCATCCATCCATCCATCCATCCATCCATCCATCCATCCATCCATCCATCCATCCATCCATCCATCCATCCATCCATCCATCCATCCATCCATCCATCCATCCATCCATCCATCCATCCATCCATCCATCCATCCATCCATCCATCCATCCATCCATCCATCCATCCATCCATCCATCCATCCATCCATCCATCCATCCATCCATCCATCCATCCATCCATCCATCCATCCATCCATCCATCCATCCATCCATCCATCCATCCATCCATCCATCCATCCATCCATCCATCCATCCATCCATCCATCCATCCATCCATCCATCCATCCATCCATCCATCCATGATTATGAGTTCCTATTTTGTAGTGCACGCTGTATGTTGAGTATTACAGTCTCCTGTACTGTCATGTCCTGTACAGAGCTAAGAGATAATCCGATGAGTCAGTGTTTCATATCTCTCTATAACTTTTAAGTGAAATACGGCGTGCTTCGACTCCGATCTGGATATGTCATCGTCTGCTCCGGTTTTTCAGTTTAGCACCAAAATATCTATCCTTTTAGGTCACCATCACAAACTTCTCTGATCCCCATATTCATTAAAACTTTTTTAGTTTTACTGTTAGTCTAGACAGATAGTAAAACAGATCTAGCCCCTGAGACATGAGTCATAAAGCTCATTTCCACTTTTACACCTCATATCCATAAGATATCTTACTGCCCTCTAAAGTCTCTATATAGCAGAGCATGTTTATCTGTATCTGCGTGCTAGTCTCATTCCAGAGCTCGGCTCATTTTATCTGTGTGTGTATGTGTGTATTATTGCTGTCTAGATTAGGATGAGGGTTATTCTCATGCCTGAGGGACAGAAAATGTTTTTTTGTTAAAACCGGATTGTTGATCTTGATTCTGCTCTGATCCATAAACCGGTTCTGGCAGGTTCTGACCGGCTGATTCCAGCCCTCACAGCTCCTGCGAATGGAGGCTTCCTCTTTTTGTGCTGCCTCTCTCTCTCTCTCTCTCTCTCTCTCTCTCTCTCTCATTCTCTCCCTCTTTCGGATGGATGTCTGTAAACTCTTGACTCCGTCTGAGCTTTAACTTAAATTAGAGAGTGATGCAAATCCGCAGGGATCTACCACTGCATCTCCATTACACACATACACTTGTAAACAGACCTGTAAATAAATGTACAGAACATCGACATGGTTCAAGATATTCAAAGAACACAACAGCTATCGTCTGTTATCTGTCATATCATGATATTATCTGTCATATCAAACAATTTCATCAGCTTGTTGGTATCGGCTTATTGATATAATCAATATTTTGATATCAGTATGTTATTAAAGAAGACATAATGAGAGATTTCAACTTGGTGGTGTGTGTGCATAAAGTATGATTGTGTGAGATCGATCAGATCATTTGCTCTCCCATAAGATCCTATATGTGCACCGGGCCAGTATCCGTCCATCCGATCAGTGAATATATGATCTCTGGTTACAAACCATATTTTTCCAGGGCATCAGCAAAGGGAAATGAGTTTTCAGGACTCTGAATTTCATTGACTTAACAAATGGCTAATTTGGGTGAGAAACTAGCAAGTCCAAGTAATTAGTGTCAATTGAAGCTCTCTCTCCAGATAACAGGAGGTTCAGGAATGTCTCGTTTGATTAACTGACTCACTGCCACGTTTAATTCCTCAAATACAGCCCAGTGTGTGTGTGTGTGTGTGTGTGTGTGTGTGTGTGTGTTTTAGTCTGTTTGAGTGCCAGTGTTATCAGAGTGATTATCTATCCGTCACTGTCTGCTTCAAGGTGCTTGTGCTCCCAGCATTCCTCAAATAATCTTTCAGTTGTTAGCTACTGACGTCCTCTGACTAATCTTTTACCTGCTCATTACAAATTGTTATTCTGCACTTAACAAGAGTCTTTTAGTCCAAAAGTACAGTAGACGCTTGTGGCCTTGATTTTTATCCATAGGGATTTCTATCCTTTAACCACTACACCACAAAACATTTTAAATGGCAGTACCATGGTACTTTAAACCATACCATGATACTGAAAGATTATTCATTAAACATGGTACCACATCCAAAAAAAATTATCCGAAAACACTGTCCATGGCCCAATGATGAGGAATGTCCCACTAAGGTCCTTTATAGTAAAGCATATTTATTGGAACCACCACCAATAATTTTCTTTGTCCTAAGCCCTGTGAGTTTTAATGACAACTATTTTCTTGCCCCTAGACCTCTCTTGTTCTCCTCGTCTCTTCCTAGTTTTCTCTTAGCGTGCGAGTGTCCTTGGCGTCTCTTAGTCACGTTTATTTTCAGTCTTTTCCCTGGCTGCCAGACCGATAAAGCTCTGCTTGCCTGGCCATGGTGGTGGAGGGTGGAGGGATGTGCGTGTGTGAGTGTTGTGTTTGTGTGTGAGATGTGAAATGTCTGCATATGCGAAGTGGTTTCATGCTATGTTGGGGTCTGTTTTAGCAGCAGAATTATGATGTTGACCCCAACTTCCCTCAAGGGATAGTGTGCATACATATATATATATATATATATGTGTGTATGTGTGTGTGTGTGTGTTTTGGGGGCCAGGGGAGGGGGTCGTACAGTACTTACTGGGTTACAGTAGGCACATTGCTGACGTCTATGTTGTGTTCCATGTTGTTCAGTCTGTCAGGAGTTCCTGAGGAGAAGAGAAGTCTCATCATGCAGAAGGGTAAGATGACGATGGACGAAGACCCAGAGGTGCTCGTAAAGGGTGAGAGAAATTCTGCTAATTAATAATTCTCTTGCACCATAGTTGTCATTATGGCTAAAAGACCAAATGTATTTTTTGCATGCATTGGTGCATTTGTGGGTATTAACAATATTCATTATTAACAACAATTATAGAATCAGATTGATCTGAAGCGTGAAGACTGCAATTTCGAAGATTTGAAGATAGCGTGAAGATTGCAATTTCTAAGGTTGAATTGGTTTTAACTTTATGACATTCTGGTAACTTTATCTGCAGTCAGTTAATCTCAAATCTGTCTCACAACTATCTTCCTATAAACCAGAGTGTAGCAGGCTAAACAAATGTCCACACACACACACACACACACACACACACACACACACACACACACACACACACACACACACACACACACACACACACACAAGATATTCACATAAAAAAACAAAACATTTTTTCAAATGAGTAAGAGTACTACCCAAATGATGTTTTAGTCATCTTTAGCTCACTTTTGTGTACAGTTTTGTCCCCAATCTATAGGTAAGTCCACACACACATGCATCAGTTATAACTTGCAGTATTATCAGTGACACACAGATTGGCAGACACACTGCACACCAATTGAGACAGTTAGACATTGTTAACCAACACCTAAGTTGCTGTCCACAGGTTTAAGTGTGTGTGTGTGTGTTATTCAGAGTTGTCTGTGATCTCAGGGTGTGTAAATGTGAGCACTGTGCAGTATTTGCTGCACTGGAGTGGTAATAATACTCAATCACATGTAATGAGTAATAATAAGCAGGGCAGAGTAATATTAGTGTAGAGGGGTCCAAATACTCCGCCAGCCTGTCTCATGCTGGCCCATGGAGCTGCTAAATAAGACAGTCTTCCCCCAGTCTGTCTGTCTGACACACACACACACACACACACACACACACACACACACACACACACACACACACACACACACACACACACATTCAACGGGAAAGGTAGCAGGTGCAGTACATCTGCAAGCAGCAGCGGAAAAAGGTAACATGGTCCGGGTGTCATGAGGGTTTCTCCAAAAAAAAAGTTTTCCCATGAAATGTGTCTTGATTATTGGCTCTGATACACATTTGTGCATAGCTGACAAACTTGGTTTGAAGGTCTGGAGGGAGATTTTATCCCCAGTGTGACCTTAACACAACCCTCTATTAAGATGGGTGAGCGATGGTTTGGTACGCTGCTCTCGACTGGATGTGGACGGGCTGGTTTGTGCTGTCACGCCTTTTTCCATGAGCACTCAGTCTGACTCTGCATGAGCTCTGTGATGCTCTGGATCTCAAAAAATGATATTTCAAATTAAACAATTTATTTCTGTCAGGTTTTGAAATGGAGCTTTCATATTCTCAGATTGATCTGTTGCAATATTTATCATTTATAATATGGGTATTTTTCTCTTTCTTTTTCAGGCTGGCTCCTGCGAGAGGTGCAGGGAGGCTGGCTCCGGCAGAGGAGGTTCTGGTTCGTGTTAACAACCGACTCTCTCGATTACTACAGCGGCTCGGACAGAGATGCTCGCAGACTCGGCACGCTTGTACTCACGTCCCTCTGTTCAGTGCTGTGGCCCGATAAACACACCTACAAACAGACAGGTAACGCACCTGCAAATAAACTGGGACAGTCACCATTCCCTTTCATTGTGTACACTCTCTAAAAATGAGTGGCACAATAACTTGTCACTGGAGCAGTGCCCTTGAAGGGACAACTGTGTGCCTTTCCCTAAATTATTCATAGTCGTACCTTAAGGGTACAAATTACTTCTCTAAGGTACTAAAAGGCACTTTTAAAGGGTTCACCCAAAAATGAAAATTATCCCTTAATTTACTCACCCTCAAGCCATCCTAGGTGTATATGACTTTCTTCTTTCAGCCAAACACAATCGGAGTAATATTAAAAAATATCCTGGCTCTTCCAAGCTTTATAATGAGAGTGAATGTTACCTTAGATTTTGAAGCCCAAAAAAGCACATCCATCCATCCATCATAAAAACGTTGATGAATGTGGAAGCATGGAGGATAGAGCAGAACAAAACAAAACACAGATAACGAATTAGAAGTCTAAAACATGAATTTTTAAAGAGAAATGGCATAAGATTTTGATATAACAAAAGACGAGCTTGAATTTGTTGCACAACCCACGTCTACTCTCACCTGAGCTTACGCTACTCCTACATCCTACGTCATACATCGCGTCAGGGGTTACTCTTCAGCCGGAACTAGAGTCGCATACGGCCATTACCAGAAGTCAGTGATTATAGTTTATAAAGTTATAAATATGGATATTTTTGCTTCAGAAGGCCTTTATTAACACACTGGAGCCGGAGATTACTTTTATGATGGATGGTTGTGCTTTTTTGGTCTTCAAAATCTGATGTACCAGGATATTTTTTTAATATAACTTCGATTGTGTTTGGCTGGAAGAAGAAAGTCATATACACTTAGGATGGCTTGAGGGTGAGTCTTTGGATGAATAGATAAGGTACAATATTGTCTTTTTAAGTGTTTTGCCCTATACTAGTGATAAGTGATAAATGGTACTTTTTGCATATTTCCTTTCTGAGAACATATGGAAAAATATTTTTTGGTGAACTATTTTGCATTTTCTGGTTTATATACCAGATTTTTTTTTCTTCATTTATGCATAGTTTTTACCTTTGAGTATGTCTTTAAAAGAAGTTTAAAAACAACCAATCAGAGCAGTTTTTTTCTGTTTGCACTGAAGGAGTGTATAACTAAAAATACATTCCCTGTATTCACATCTTCTGAAATTCTGTCATCATTTGGAACAACATTTATCATGTTGTTCGAAACCCAAAAGACCTTTGTTCATCTTCAAAACACAAATGAAAATATTTTAAGTGAAACCTGAAAGATTTCTGTCCCTCCATTCAAAGTCAAGGTAACAGAATCATAGAAGATCCAAAAGGTCATAAAGGCATAGTAAAACTAATCTATATGAATTCAGTGGTGTCATTCCCTTTCAGTCTTGTGAAGAGATATATTCGCTTTATATGATGACATTTACGTTTTATTTACATCTAAACAATCATGACATGCACATAGAGCATGGTATGGTAAACATGGAAGCCCATTGGTTGTGTGAGAACCAATGAGGTTTGTTCAAGCATGTGACGCACATACGAGTTTCCATGGTTATCATATGTGATGTGCTCTATGTATGCATGTTCATATGTGAATTAAAGCATATGTTCATATGTAAACAAAGCCTAAAATAATGACAGAATTGTAGTTTTTGGGTAATCTCTCCGTTTAATCCCTTTAAGGTTGTCCTTGTGATTTACTGTACAATATTCAACATTTTTCCATCTCTCCTCATCCATGTTTGACATTGCAAAAATATATTTGCAAAATCGCTTGTCACTTTTTTGTATCACGTTATGTTAGTAAATGGTGTGAACTTGCCTTTTAAAGTCCAGTGGAAGATAAACAGTATTTCACTCACTATTTTAGGATTTGCCCTCACGATGACATGCATTTTTGACATGTGTGAAACATGCAGAGAAGATCTTTTGGTCAGATCACAGGCACAGAGCAGCCGTAAGACTGCTGATCTCTTTTCGACATTGACGTGAAATCTTTCTTGTGGGAAGACTTTGATCGTAGAAATGAAATGCAGGATTGTTTGAGAGCAAAAGCAAAATGATGGCAGACAAATGGCATGCATTGTTGTCTGGGGAGTTGGTAGGCAATAACCAGACAGACTCAAAGACTTAGTCATACTGTACAGTATATATGTGTGTGTGTGTGTGTGTTTGTGTGTGCATATTAACATGGCACATGTTGAGCTGGATTTCTGAAACACACACGCAAACTTTCAACCAGCACAGTTCACAAAACTCTAAACTTTTCCCAGATTAACTTTAGGGACTTTCCTAGATAAAAGTGTGTGTGTATATCTGAAATTGTGTGTACAAGCCAAGGGCAGCAGTTGGTCAGGAGTCATTCATTATCCAGCACAGCGGACACGATGGAAACAGTTTCTTCTTTTAACAAACAATTCGTCATATAATATCATGTCTAATGGCTCGTCCACAGAGTAAAACAGATCTTTTAATGAAAAAGTTAACGAGGTACAATTTCGTGGCCAAGAAATAGGAGTTGTTTACAGTGGACTCCGAATATTTTGGCCTGCAAATCTTATAGACACAGTGGTCCTGAAAAACCTTGAAATATCAAGGAATTTACCCAAAATGAATAACAGGAAAATTTCTACTGTGAATATATACATTGTTCTGTTCTAAAATATTTAATTGGCTAGATATTTTGTAGAGCGAAATCTTGCCTAGCCTAGAGAGATTGGTGGGCTTTATGGAGATTGTAAAGAATTGGTGTGTCTTTATAAGTGTCAGTTTTGAACCAAAGTTTCATTCTTTTGACTGCCAAAGTTAACAACAAGGGAGAAATTATATATTAGTAAGATCCTCATAAAAGATCCAGATCCGGCTTTGGGAACATCTGAACACATTTACTGCAGGCCAGGCACGTGAAATATGAGGTTGTCAGAATACTGGAGCTCTAGTACATTTGTCTTTAATCCGAAATAGTATAAGCACATATACGTTTTATTGCATTTTTTGACTTTTATTTATGTGCGTTCTCTCGTTATTTGTTAGGAGATGCTATTTTTGTACTGCACAGCTTTGGTGAATTTTCTTTTTGAAATTTTTTGAAATGTGTGTGACAGGTTACTGGAGTCTGACAGTGTATGGCCGTAAGCATTGCTACAGACTATTCACAAAGCACTACAATGAGGCGGTGCACTGGGCGTGTGCCGTGCAGAAAGTCATCGACAGCAAAGCACCGGTGGAGACGCCAACACAGCTCCTCATACAAGACATTGAGGTGAGAGAACACATCTACATGAAGCGATTATAAATGGAGGGATTATAAATGTCAACTTGGTGTGTATATATATATATATATAAATAAACTGAATGTATACAGGTGAAACTCAAATAATTAGAATATCGTGCAAAAGTTCATTTATTTCAGTAATTCAACTTAAAAGGTGAAACTAATATATAGACTCATTACATGCAAAGTGAGATATTTCAAGCCTTTATCTGTTATAATTTTGATGATTATGGTTTACACTTTACAGCTTATGAAAACCCCAAATTCAAAATTTGAATATTGTGAAAAGGTTTTCATAGCTGTAAGTCATAATCATCAAAATTATAACAAATAAAGGCTTTAAATATCTCACTTTGCATGTAATGACTCTATATAATATGTTAGTTTCACCTTTTAAGTTGAATTACTGAAATAAATGAACTTTTGCACGATATACATTTTTTTCGAGTTTCACCTGTATGTACACGCATAAAATGGCAGCTTAGCTCCTAAACAGTCCATTGTCAGGATGGCACACATACACAGACACGGTGTGTAAACGGTCTAAACCCCACCCACTGTCATCTCAGTCCCAGTATATTATTATTAGTTTGTTGGCTAGTGATTTTACACTTATAGATGTGCTGCTTGGTATCTCGTGTCCCTGGAAATAGTTTTGAAGGCAGAGAGTAGCTCTTCAGAATAACCCTGTTGTTATGATGTAATGCCGGCACTCTCGGAGAGATCTGTATTAATAGGATGTTAGTTGCTAGCCCACAGAACTCCCTGGAATCCCATTGAGGTCGCACTTAAACAGACAGGCAGGCAGACAGACAGGCGTGAAAACCGCAATGGTTGAAATGTTAAGTGGCCAGACCCCAAAAATGATCTTGCTGATTGCTATATTACTCTTAAAGATAAGTTATGAATGGATATGAAATATTGAAACAACAAGACACGGGAGGCTGTGCTATATTCTCATTATAGTTATGATTAAAAGACACTATATTCTTGGCTCTTTTTTTTCTTCTTTTTTTTTTTATGGTTACCATGTATTAGAACATTTTGTTTTGATGAAGATATAGTTCCTGACATGGATACATACTATAAACTTAAGTTTACTAAACTTTTTATACTATTATTTTATGATACTATTTACGTATACTATTCATTTGACCTCTCACAAACTCAAACACAAAGTACATAGTGGTAATGGCAGGATATCTTGTCATGTTTAACTGCTCTTGGGTTGGTTTATCAGGTCTGTTATAAGCAAACATCCCACAACCAACATAAACAGGCCTTATTCACCCTAGGAATGTACACAGCAGCTTTCATTATACACACATACACAGAGCAGACCTTGGCCAGGGTCTGTAAGCTGAAATTTATTTCCCTTTCCTTCATTTCTCTCATCCGTTTCCCCAAACACAGCATTTACATTTGAAACATCATTTCATCATTTCATGATCTGTTTATTGGGACATAATGGTACACAGAAGATATATCTGTCTTGAGTTTATTTATTTCAAGGTGTTTAATTGTCCTTGCATTACTGTATGTGTGTTAATGTGCAATGTTTTTGTATAGGAGAATAAATTCAATCCAGAGGTTGTGGAGCACATCTATCAGCATAATCCCATCCTGAGGTACACGCAGAGCCCCCTCTACGCCCCACTGCTGCCTTTTCCCTACGGCAGTCTCCACCACACACGTGAGTCAGACGTTGGCTCTCTTTATTTAACTCTGTCTTCCTATTTCTTTCAATTGATCATAAATTAAAATGTTTTTTATGGAAAAACATAAACGTCCCCTTCCCCTCGCAAGGGAATCTCCAGCAACCTGTCAAAGATTGCAGCGATTAGCAAACAACAAAGATCTACTGATCAAATAGTTTCCTGATGGAAGAACTCAAGTCCAGCCCTGCATTTTTTCTTCTTAGAGAAGCCATTTCCCTCAGCTATACACTGATGAGCCAAAACATTAATGACCACCTGGCTAATATGTTGTTGGTCCTCTTCGTGCTGCCAAAACAGTGCCGAGCCATAAACTCTACAAGACCCTGAAGATGTCCTGTTGTATCTGGCACCAAGACATTAGCAGCAGTCAGATCCTTCAAATCCTGTAGGTTGCCAGGTGGAGCCTCTGTGGATCAAACTTGTCGGTCCAGCACATCCCACAAATGCTCAACTGGATTGAGATCTGGGAAATTTGGAGGCCGGGGCAACACCTTGAACTCTTCATCATTTTCCTCAAACCATTCCTAAACAATGAGTGCCATATGGCAGGTGCATTTGCCACTTCCACCAGGGAACAACATTGTCATGAAGGGGTGTACCTGTCCTGGTCTACAACAATGTTTATGTAGGTATCTGTCAAATTGACGTCCACATGAATGGCCAGACCCAGGGTTCCCAGCAGGACGTTTCCTAGAGCATCGCACTCCCTCCACTGGCTAGTCGTCATCCCACAATGCATCCTGGTGCATCACTTCCCCAGGTAAACATATGTACATGGCTGTCCATCCTGATGTAAAAGAAAGCAGGACTCATCGGAGCAGATGACCTTCTTCCACTGCTCCAAATTCTGTGGTTTGTCCCTCTTCAGAACACTGTAAATTCTCACCACTACTGACCAGGAGCAACCTACAAGCCTTGCCATTTCAGAAATACTCTGAGAACTGATTGTCGGCTTATCATCTAATCTACCCAGACCTTAATCTGTGGCCCTGTTAGGAGATGATCAACGATATTAGCTTCACCTGTGACTAGACATATTTTGGCTCATCAGTGTATGTTACAATAGAGAAGACAATCACAATGTCAGTTTCATGCCAAGTTTAAGGACGTTTGGCTGTGTGAGCTATTCTTGACACATTTTGTATCCTTCAAACTCATGAAGTTTATCTATCACGCTTTCAGCGTCTGGCTTAACATATATAGACTGCCGCTCTGAATGTGCAAAATGATTGGCTGGCAGAAATCAAGGCGTTCTGATTGGGTAAAAAAATAATCTGACTGTGACCTGCAACCACTTGTTTACAGAGACTAAGGTTTGACATTCCAGGACAGTTTTGAGGAAGTAGTATAATTTTCTACATTCTCTTCCATAATTTTTTTATTTAGAACTTTTTTAAATAAATTAAATCACTTCTGATTTTAAATCTATAGAAATTTTTGAAAGTTGAAAAACATTTATTTTGACGTAGGGAGTCCTTAAAGCTTCTTTTAAAAAGCTGGTTTACATTGTCCTACTCGATTTCTTTCCATTGTGCCAGTTAACTCACCTTCTGTCTCTCTTTTTCTTAGATATGGCTGGTAAAGGCTACACATCCGTCCGCGAGGAGGCGGTGAGGCTGTTTAACTGCCTCCAGCAGTTAGAGTCGGCCCGCGAGCCCATTCCTCTCATACAGGGAATCCTCCAGACCTGCCTAGACCTCCGACCACTCCGAGATGAACTCTACTGCCAGCTCATTAAACAGACCAGCGTCACCAAATCATGTGTGCAGACGCAGCCAAACCCGCAGCTCAGATACTGGCAGCTGCTCACCTGCATGAGCTGCACCTTCCTGCCCAGCTGCAGCATTCTCAAATACCTGCGCTTTCACCTGAAGAGGTCAGTTACACACGAATAACACAGATCTCTCAGACAGCAGGGCTATTCTGAAGAGTTACATCATGAATATATACACTCCTCTGGATGTGTATGCTCACTTACCCACCATAATGCCAAAATTACTTTTTGAAGTTGTGAATACATAAAAGATCATTCAAGTCAATACAAAAACAAATACAATTTCAGTTTTTCTACTTTAAAATTTCACTTTTAATTCAATGTGTTTCTTGCCGTTTCTTTGTAATTGTGACATTTTCTGGCAATTTCTGAATGAAAATGGCTTCTACGGCAATTTTTTTTGTCAATGCAGCTGGATCTCAACATACACATATAAACATTCCCTTGAAGGCCTTGAGTATAAGGACGCACAACTGCGGTTGAGTGTGTAGGAAATATGGGCTGCCTGAGGTTGACTGGATTTGAAAGTTCACATCCTGTTCACTCATTCTTTTCCTCTCCTCGAGGGGTTGGGAAACGGCACAATGCTTTCTGCATCCCATGGCTAATTGACTCTTAAAGTACTGCCAGGCCAGAGGATAGACAGGGGAGAAGGGCAGAAAATAAGAGAATGGCTAAATAAACGAGTGTGCCTTGAGGAAATGGTGCGTTGACCACAGGGCTTTGATTACAGAGGCGGCTGGTGTAATGGAGACGGAGGAGTCTCTGTTCTCCTGAGGCCTCCGGACGCTTCCCGCATGTGTTTACTTAACACAATTAGGGCCTACGCCATGCATGTGATTACCAAGTGGCTGACACTTCATATCGCAAATAGACAAACTAAACAGAGAGGCCACACAACTTCCCCCTGATTTTTTTGGGAGGGAAATTTTGTGGTTTGTATGTGAAATTCTGTAAATGGTCCCTATAAAGTTTAAAATCTCTTTCTTTTATTATCTTCCCCCATGTATCAGGGTTCAAAGTTTGAGTGCGGACTCGGAGGTGGAGAGCTACGCGTCCTTCATAGCCCAGGCTCTAGAGAAGACGCGCGGCCGTGAGTGTGTGCCCTCTTGGGAGGAGATCCAGGGGCTGATGGGAAGGCAGGAGATACTGTGTACTGTGCACTACCCTGGACCGGGCTGCTGCCAGATACCGATCACCTCGCACACTACAGCTAATGAGGTATTGCATCAATCGTTTCCTCTACAGCTGGGCTTGGGAACCTTGTGCCGTTCATGTCACTATTGGCACACAAAAAAATAATCATTAGCATACAAACATAAGAATGAGACATTCATTTATTCGTTGTTTTTTTTTTATTAGATTTTTTTTTATGCTTCCACAAAAATGTATTGATTTATTCATTAATAGAAGTAAATGCATTTTTTGTTGCATATATTCATTTAAGAAAATATTCAAGAATTTTTCTTCAATTGATTTTTATGGTCTTAAATAGTTTTTGGTCAAAAATGTTCTAATGTAAACTAAAATAACTCTCATTTCCTTTGTCCAGGTTGTGAGGAAGATGGCGGAACGCCTCGGACTGCAGGACAGCCGAAACACATTTGCTCTTTTTGAGCAGAACACATGCTGGGAGAAAGCTATCGGAGGCAGCACCATAATTGCTGATGTCATCACAAGATTTGAAAAGTAACTCAGTCTAAATTTCTTCAATCAGTTGTATTATGTGTAATACAACAAATAGCTGAATGTACCAAACCTAAAGTACCACGTCAATACCATAATTTGTTGGACATTGTACATGTTTTTTAAACATGTACCATGGTAGTACTATGGTATTTTTTAAGTACTGTGTAAAGACCATGTTACATGAATATGTTAATCATTCAGTACCATAATATACATCAAGGTACCATGATATTACCATCCACGATTGCGCCACAGTACAGTACAGTGCAGGTCTGTTTTTCTTTATCTTTGATTTATTCACTTTCCCAACACTTTATCACACTTTAACCAACCCACCTGATACACACACACACACACACACTGTGAGAATGGACAAGCAGGTCTTTATTAGTATTCAGTAAGCCAGTAGGGATCTCAAGGTGAGACTGATGTCATCGTGTTAACTGATGTGGAAAGCAAACTGAAGGAGAGATAAGCCCAGCCAGCCAGAATTCAAGGCATCCGCTTTATTCTGGGAAGTGTGTTTGTATTTGTCTGTGTGTTTTTGCACGTCTCCGTGCCAACTCTTCCCAGAAGTGGGTTCATGGACACACGCCTAGTCTTTCTCTCACACTCATACATGTGTGCAGACACAAACACAAACCCGCGCGTGCAAAACTGCACATGCAGCAGAAAAAGCTGAGTGAGTCAGGGTGTCATGTGATTCAGAATGATGACTTCGCTCTGTTTGGGTGATTTTAGTCGTGTGTTTAGGGAGCATTTGCGGATTTCATTTGTTATCGTCATGCCCTGCCTTACAAGTCTCCTAAGACTTGTAGACTTATGTAAACAGTTGAAACAGTTTTAGGGTGCGTGAGAAGGGTTTAAAGGGATAGTTCACCCAAAAATGTACTCATTTACTCACTCCATATTTCGAAGAATGTCTGTAACCAAACAGACACTGACTTACATAGTATGGAAAAAAATACTATAGAAGTCAGTGGGTTCCATCAACTGTTCGGTCATTTTTCTTAGTATTGTTAAATTAAGCCATTCTTTGTGATGCACGTTGGACCCCTATAGTGTGGTGTGCATTTTTTGTAGCGTACAAAGTTGTACCTATAGTGCAAAGTGTATTTACTTTATGCTTCACATGTATATCTGATTAATATGCATGTTCCATTAACAAATCTCTGTCTCTCTGTCTTCCAGTTTGTCAGCTAAAGATCCAGACTCTGACTGCCAGTGCCGACTCTGCTTCAAACTCTATTGTCTGTTGGACACCGATAACATCAGTACCGACAGCATTGAGTACCTCTTCTTCTATGAGCAGGTAAAACAACACGAAACAAGCAGGGAAGAGCAAAAATGAGAAAGTTAAATGTAGATTATTAAGTAAAACTATAGGCCGAAATAGTCTGATAGAAGACTGAAAGAGAAATGGCCTTCTGTGGAATGTGTTTTATACCGAATATATAACATTTATATTACAAGCCATTAATTCCTGCTGAATAATATAAACAGGGTTAGTGTAACACGACTGCTGCCAACCTAGTTTGGATCTGTCTGCTAACATCCATTTAAGACATTTTATATGTCCATGAAACAGCAGAGAGCAGCTTAGGGGCATAGAGAGAAAGAGGGATTTCCCAGTTCTTCCTCTCTGTTTGTGTTTAATGTGGACTAGTTTCACAGTTGTGTGGACAGATGTATGCATTTCGTCTTTATCAGTCGGATGAAAAGCAAACATGCAACACAACACACTAGTGAACTCAGTAAACTTTCCCATGCTTGACTTCCTCCCTCCCTCCCTCTCTCTTTCTGTATCAGTGTCATGAGATGGTAGTGCGTGGGCAGCTGCCAGCCTGTGAGGGTGACCTTCTTTCTCTGGCGGCACTGAGACTGCAGTGTCTGCTGGGAGATTTCAGCGCCCTCTCTCCGTACCCGCCGTTGGAGCAGCTCTTTCCGGTTGAAGTGGTGGAGGCCCGGGCCCTGCTGGCCCCCGTCGATCCCCCTGGCTGCCCTTCCTTCCCCGGGGGTCTGCTGGCTGGGACATTGTGGGGGCACAAGCGGCGTCAGGAACAGGACCAAAGACTGCGAGCCAGGCTGAGAGAGGAGGGAGCTGTGGTGATGTCAACCATTTTAGAGCACTGGAAAGCCCTGGTGGGATACAGTCGCAGAGACAGCATGGCCGCCTATCTCACCATCGCCCGGCAGTGGTCCGGGTTTGGCTGCACGCTCTATGAAGTGGACTTCTACATCGTGAGTGGATGATTGATATTGGTGAAAAGTTTGGAATCATTAACTCTTTCCCCACCATTGTTTCAACAACAAACAAAAAAGTTCTCAGCCACCGTCAGCATTTCTGATCATTTCACAAAATTTGCATGGCCCCAGAATATTTATTTGTATGAATATCTGAAAATGCAATATATCAAAAGAAAGAACAGACCCTCTTCTTTAAACAACAACAACAAACAAAAAATGTATTCTAGTTTAATACGTTCTTTTTCTATCTACACTTGAATGTGGGAATTAAGTTACATAAAAAAAGCAACATTTTAAGCAAAAAGCTGAGAAAATAACGTTTTTGTCAAAGACTGGATTGGATTCAGAAAGATGATCAAAACATGTATGGAGTAGATCGAGTCCATCAACACGTTTTGATTTATATGCGTTATTTTACATATGCATATGCTTACATATGATATTGCTTGTTTCTGCTTCTTCTTCGCCTGTTTTGATCATTCAGGAGATTCAATACTCTTTCAGAAGATGTGTAATAGCACCCCCTACCGTATTACTGTGAAAACACGTCAAAAATTTCCGTCAATGGCGGGGAAAGAGTTAGGATTATTTTATGTTTTGTAAAAGAAGTCTCTTATGCTCACCTGGTCTGCATTAAAAATACAATAAAAACAGTTAATATTGTCAAATTCCACAAAAATATTTAGCAGCACATCTGTTTTCAACACTGATAATAATCAGAAATGTTTCTTGAGAACCAAATCAGCATGATAGAATGATTTCTGAAGGATCATGTGACATTCGGCAGTGGCTCAGTGGTTCATGTAGATTGTCTACAAACCGGAAGGTTGGTGGTTCAATCCCCGGTTCCACCTGACCAAGTGTCGAGGTGTCCTTGAGCAAGACACCTAACCCCAGCTGCTCCCGACGAGCTGGATCGCCTTGCATGGCTGACACCGCCGTCGGTGTATGAATGAGTGAGTGAATGGGTGAATGTGAGGCAATATTGTAAAGCGCTTTGGTGGCCATTGGGTCTGTGAAAGCGCTATATAAATGCAGTCCATTTACCATTTACCATTTTGACTGGTAGTGTACCACTGGGTAATTTTTCCAGAGAATCACAGCTGTGCCTAACATTCTTGTGTTTCTTGTAGAGCTCGACAGGAAGCTTCTCTCAGAAGTTGTGGCTGGGTGTGGCGGCTTCCTGCGTGTCTCTGTATCGTCAGGGTGAAGCTGAAGCGTTGGAGTCTCTACCAATAGGTCAGATCTGCTCCTATGGCGTCTCTGATAGCAACACATTCAGGATCACTGCAGGAGATCGAGACTTGCTCTTTGAGACCACAAAGGTAAGCGGGCTCTACCTGGTATCGCAATGTTTGTGCTATGGACATGAAATATTCTTCGAACCATGCAACTTGTTGAAAATCATTTTTTTGAAGTGGCTGGAGTTACGATATTAGTCTGTTAAGCAATTAAAACACAACATATCTGTGAGTCAGGAATTATGAGCCATACAAGCCAGATCTTCCTGCCATAGGTTTACTCTAGCAATAATGTGCAGATGCAGCTTGGCCTTCATGTTATCACCATGCATGATACTGTTAGGCCAAAAATACAAGATATTATAGGGAAGGCATATACCCCTAGCCGAGGCAGTGTTCACATGATTCGTGACCTAAAATACACTGACGTTGATGTCAAAGGGTTTTTATCATGTATACTTCCCAGTACTCGCACAATACAGGTCAGACCAGCTGTGACTTTCAGTGCGCACACATGTGGAAACACTGAGACAACCAGTTTATCTTCTCCTGAAATCAGCTGCAGGCTCACACCCATCCTGTGCCCTCTGTCCTATACGGTTTAACCTGAAGAAACTCCTGAGTGATGCATGAATGTCTCTGCTAGCTCACACATACACTATTAATAACATCTAGTCATTGACAGTCATCAACCGTCGCCCAGAGTTGTTCTGAACCCGAAAAACTCTTATAGAAATCAATGTGACAAATTATAAAAGTTAAATGTGACCAATTAAAAGTGAGGACATCTGTCAGTTCATTTAAATTAATTTTATAGCCAAAAACCTTGCCCCTTATAAACTTTTTATTTTATTTTATATATATATATATATATATATAAATGTATTTTTTTTATTATTTAATGTAGCAATTATATTTAAATAAAAAAATGTAAACTTAATATTTATATAATTATGTTAAATGAGTAAAGCATTTAGTTTATGATTGGTTGCCTCTTGCTAAAAAAAATAGCTAAAACATTCTACCGCAATGTTTCACACTAAATACAATGCCGAATTTAATTAGAAATGAATACTTTTATTCATCAATGATGCATTGTGGTTTTCACAAAAATATTAAGCAGCACAACTGATTTCAACACTGACAATACTCAGAAGTGTTTCTTGAGCAGCAAATCATCATATAAGAATGATTTCTGAAGGATCATGTGACACTGAAGACTGGAGTAATGATGCTGAAAATTCAGATTTGCATCACAGGAATAAATTATATTTTTAAATATATTAAAACCGAAAACAGCTATCTTAAAGTGCAATAATATGTGCGTTTTTTAAACTAATAAATAGTCAAATAAATGCAGCTTTGTGAGCATAAGAAACTTTTTTCAAAAAAGTCATACTAACCAAAAACCATGTTAACCCAGGGTTAAGTGTAGTGTACAAAGCCTTCTAGAGTCATTGTACTAGAGTAAAGTGCATAGCACTGACAAAAATATCTGTAACAAATTTTACAGTGGAAATTTACTAAAGTCATTTCTCTCTCTCTCTCTCTCTCTCTCTCTCTCTCTCAGCTGACTGAGATCATGCAACTGATGAATGCTTACTTCAGTGCCACCCGTCGCCAGCTAGGCAAAGATGACTGCATCTCCATAGAAACAAACCCTAAGCTCCACCCCTCCCTACTTGAGCTCCCCTCTCACCCGGTGTGAAGAGAGAACAACTCGCTTGCTTGCGCACACACACGCACACACTGACACTGACTCTGACTGATGTACACGTGCATATGCAGTCCTGGCTGATTGCTTCCCTGTGAGGAGCTTTGCAATGAGGACAAACTCCGATGAGACTGAAAGGAGCAGATGCTGTGGAAATGGAAGAGGAGTGGAAGGTGTCCAGGGAGCCACAAACAGGAGAGCAGGTTCAGTAACTCACTTGCTACACCGCCAGCCAAATCCAGAAAGGACACGGGGCCCTCAACGGCCCCTGCCACCTGGGAGCCCGCCAAATATCACCGAGAGGAAAATAACGTGACTTTAGAGATCAACTGTGCAAAAAAAAAAAATTCTTACGAATAATTTTAGTCTTGCTTTTTAGTATTTAAATGTTTAAACATCCTTAAAACAACATGAATATACTTTTACTTAATTTGAAAAATTAAATCAATTTAGTTTTACTTCAACTCATTAAATATTAAGGCTTATTTCTAGACCATCTTTTCAAGAAATTTACCTCGAATTAAGTTCCATTTCTTATCTTGCTTCCCATTATAATTTAACTTGTTTTTAGGGATGTTCATATTTTTTTTTTTTTTGAAAACAAGACAAAATGTATTTATTTTTTTATAAAATTTTTTTTGCAGCAATGTCTTTGTATTGCACTACAGAAAGACTACACAAACATGCTGCCGTTGCACTCACACATATACGCATTTGCTGCGCTTTAAACGTTCCTTTCGAGACTCCTGCCTGGCTCGCTGTTAAACTCATTCATCAAACCGTACATGACCTTGAAATGAAATCAGGTGGAAGTCACTTTCACACCGACCTTTATAACTGTCCATTACCGACCTGATGGTGGTGCATGTGTGCGTGAGAGACAGATTTGAATATTTTAAGCTGTAGAAACCAAAGGATCCTTAGCTCATCTGAATGATGCAAGTGTATTTGTGAAAAGCTTTGAGCCCGACCTGGTGCTGCTTGACTGTGCTGTTAGCTTACGGTAACTCTGCACTGTTCGTCCTGGAGCCACAACAGCCTCAGATCTTTAGATCCGGTTAAAACCAACTACCTTAGACACCCCATTGCACCCTCGTACCTGTGAGGGAAAATTACATTTTGACATTTAAAAATAAAATACAATTTTGGTTCAAACCAAGCTTCCCAGACCTCTCGAACACTGAAGATAGACAAAAAAATCAACACTATTGATATGCAACATTATCATCCCATATTCTAAAGAAATTACATTTCCATTAAAAGGGATAGTTCATCCAAAAATGTTCATCCTTTTATCTTGCTGAACACAAAAGAAGATATTATTATTTTTATGTTTTTTTCATTTAATGAAAGTCAACGGGGTCCCAAACGACATTGTTTGGACCCCATTGAACTTCATTGTATGGACACAAAAAAGAGAAATTTTTCTGAATATCTTCATTTGTGTTTCACAGAAGAAAGAAAGTCATACAAGACAGGTTTGAAATGACACAAAAGTAAATGATAACCAAATTTGTCATTTTTGGGTGGACTATCCCTTTAAGCCTAACCTGTAGCCTCTGTCTGTTGTGCTATGTTATGAAGCCTTATGTCGGCTTTATGACGGCTCATTGTCTCCTTTAATGTGTGTTAGTTTCTACTAGTTTTATTTATGGCTGTCTGTTGAATACATTGTGTGAAAGTGAGTTTTTTTATTGTCCTTTTTACTTTTGTTTTATATATCTTTCATAAAGACCTGGATTTGTATTTTAGTGCTTGCATTGAAATAATTACAAAAGAGCTGATGACGTCATGGGTAAATTATGATGTCATAATGTTTATTTACCTTTTTGGTTATTTGTTGTTTATTTTCCCCCCTGTCACGTGAGGTCTACGAATGACAAATAACTTGATAATAATCCGTTTATTTTTTAGATATAAGGATTATTGAGATTTTGTCATAACACAAAAAAATGAAGTCATTCACCCTTTTAAAGTCACATGGACCAAATTTCTTGGGGTTGGGGGTCTTTTTTCCCTTCGAATGACTGCCAAACTATCACTGTAGCAATAAAACCTGCCCAGTTGTCCTGAGCATGAGCCCATTTTCAGTATGAGGCTTCAGGTTGCCTTTGGAGGAGCCACTAGTGCCTGTCAAACAGTCTGTACAATCTTTAATTCACTCATACTCCATAATCAGGCTCCGTGTTTCTGTATTCAGAGTGTTTTGGTTCTGCACTATCTTTGCTCTACAGTGGTTTTTCTGCCTGAATACAAATTTGAAAAAAAGGTTGCCAGCTACTTGAAGTTCAAAGGTGGAGGGCAATCACGTCTTCAATGTTGTTTATATTGTTTAAAGAAGTTTATTTTGCCCAAACCATGTTCCTCCTACAGCCCCTTTGACGGCAGTAGTGGTTGTCACATATGCTTGTCTTCTTTTCATGTCACTCTTTAGCTGCAGGCAGCTCTGACCCAATGTCATACATGTAACAAAACTTGACAAACTCTGATGCTTTGGTTTGTATGCTGCATGGTACCTTCATTATGTTACACGTGTAATTGTCAATTGCACTATTGTTTGTACAGCTAACTTAAATGTGCAATAATGCAAAATGATGAATACTGTATGTAATAAAAAGCAGCACCATTACATCACTTGAGTGTCTGTTATAATATTGGTGAAAAAAATAAATAAAAATACACCTATCCTGCAGTGTTTAGCTCCAGTCCTAATTAAACACACCTGAACAGGCTAATCAAGTTCTTCAGGATTACTAGCAACTTTTAGTTGTGTCAGGGCACGTTGGAGCCAAACTTAAAGGGATAGTTCACCTAAAAATTTAAATTGTTATAATTTACTCAAATTGTTCCAAACCTTTAAGAATTTCTTTCTTATGCTAAACACAAAAGAAGATATTTTGAAGAATGTCAGTAAACAAACTGTTAATGGACTCCATTGACTTCCATCGTTTTTTTCCCTCTCCATACTATGGAAGTCCATGGGGCCAGTCCAGCTGGTTAACGGCATTCTTCAAAATAACTTCTTTTGTGTTCAGCAGAAGAAAGAAATTCGTACAGGTTTGAAACAACTTGAGGGTGAGTAAACGATGACAATTTAAATTTTTGGGTGAAGTATCTCTTTAAGGAGCAAGACTGGATTCAGTATGTCCTTGATTCAGTTTATCAGTATCCATCAGCTGGTTTAGTAAAGAGATGAAGACCAGTTATCAGAGGTAATAGCTTCCATTTCTGAGCTATTTCATGTGTTTTAAGGCCAAATGACCCATGCCATCTGTTGTGAGTGATCCTGACCTGATTGCAGATGGTCTGTGAGAGTAATCAATACAAATGGAAATGTTCTTGTACAAAAACATTTATTAAATCTCATGAACTTCAAGTAAATGCATCAAGTCTGATAGCAAACTATATACACAGTATAATATTAATAATAAGAACATGTGGTAACTGAGGAAAAGAAAGCACTGAGAAATGAATCTGACATGAGAGTTTCATGTGAAGTTTCCATCACTTCCCAATACAATACAAAAAATAAAGAGAGACGGGAGCAGAAGAATAAATTATTCAAAAAAAAAAGAAATGTGATATTTGTTGGGATTTTGGTGTATGAATGAGTCTGCCAGACTTTGAGGTAACATCACTGATTGAATTGACTAGAAAAAGAACCCGATGAGGGTTCACTGATTGGATGGGATTGAGGTACAGCACAACACTTGACTTACTGATCATCTCTCAAAACTCTGAGATAATCACCTAGAGTAATCCATGACAATAAGACAGATGAAAATTGATTCAATCACACAATCATAGTCTATCCCCTGAAAGCAAGCGCCTTTTGTCTAAAAGCATGCATGCGTGAACGTGAGGGAGTTAGGTGTATTCATAAGCTGCTTCTAGTCTGATCTTTTCTAAGAGGCTTAATCTTTCACACTCCCTCCTACGGTTACATTCATCTGAGACCACCCAGTCTTATCGGTGTAGACGTCCAACGTGTGTGTGGTCAGGGAAGTTTGTGTGCAAGCCACCTTGACATAGATTGATGTAGATTGTGTGCAGAAGAGTGCCGAGTGCAGTACAAAAATAGATTAAGACGGAGCCATAAATTCTCTGATCAAAGAAAGGAAATTGGGGAGAAAGAGAAAAGTTACAGCTCAGGATAGAGGCACCAAATTATGGTAGGCTCTGGAGGAACAGTATGACGAGCCATGAAAGATTTATTGACACGAGTCTTAAGAAGTGCATTCACTACTGAAAATCTGTTATTTGCTCCTGGAGTCATTGTGTATTTTATACGATGAGTTTAGAGGCTTTCTTTCTCTGCTCTTTAGGGAGTGGGCGGAGGGGTTTTCACTGCTCTTGTGTGCCCCAGGAGATGTAGTCGGGACGCGTGGCGGCGCTGTACTCATCCACAAGCTGTTGAACCACCTCGCGAGAGTTATCCAGCTCATCAAAGTTGTCCTTGAATATGTCCTCCTTCCTGAACTGCTCGAGGAAGGCCTCCCTCTTCCTCAGCTTATCATACTGACGACAGGTTCGCTCAAACAACTAGGAATGAGGGAGAGGAGAACAGAGATTAGAAAGTCTGCCCACATTTTGAGCAATGAATTTCCATGACTTTGCCAGTTTTGTAGCCCATGTGAAAATAGATTTTGATGTTGAAATAGAATAGACAACATTAAAATAATTCACAATTGCCAAGTGGATAGGCTTTCTCACATTAATATTAGGCTACTATAGCAACATTTTGGTTAAGGACTGTCTGTTTCACAAAGTTGCATTTTGATGCCACCGTACTTTTGCCACATTAACTTACGAACTTCCCGCGTCACGAAGGACGCAGCTCTATTGAGTAGGCTAAAAGTTCAGGCTGTTCTAAATTACTATAAAATCATGCATCTGTTAAACACGTCACAATGAGTGTGTTTTATAGTAAAGCAGACAATAACTTTTGGTGGTGGGGGTGGTACTTGTCTGTATTCATGGCAAAACAGCTGAAATTGTGTATCTAAAATGTACATACGTATATCTTTTTGTCTAAAACGTACATTTCATGGATATCAAAGAGTCCCAAAAAAAATCTAAATATGTTGGCCTAGGCAATTTTCCATTTTGTTTTAGGGAGTAATATTTTACAGTGCTTTGCCATCTGTATTTGCTCAGCAGCTTGTAGTTTCTTGTAGGAGCGACAGGTTTATATATGGTCCAAAAAAATTGTGAATGGGCCACATATGTTTTTCTAGCTGGGGATAGTTTGTGCTACGTCATCACCCCCTTTCGCTACTTCAGACTCTTCGGTGATTAGCTGGCTCTGGCTCTGCTGGACATGGATTTTTTCAAACATTTTATAGCCACAGCACTCATGAACAGTCTAGCTGATGAATTACTTGAGAGTTGAGCATAATCAGAAATATTATATTATATACTTATATTTGTTAGAGAATTTTCCAGCCCTGGATATCATAAGTTTAAAAATTCCCTGATATTTCCTAGTTTTCCATACACATGGAAACCCTGTTCAGTGGTGTTTTGTGATTCTGAGAGAGGAACTATGGGTTGATTGATTATAATAAAAGAATAATAAAATATGAATACATTATAAATAAATCATTCAAATAAAAAGTCAATCATTTCGCTACAAGTGAATATAGGCAACACAAAATGTAATTTACATAATGTACATTATTAAAGCTTTAGCAAATCTCAAAATAGAAATTTTACAAAATGTAATATTTTGAGATTTGCTAAAGATTTAATAGTGTTATTAAACAGTGTTAGATAACTGTGAAAGTAAGGCCCTGTTTACACCTGGTATTAAGATGCATTTTGGTTGATCGGATCACAAGTAGACGGGGCAAACACATTCCCGTTTACACCTGGTGTTTTAATCCGTCTCTTTTGTCCAGTTTCAACCACTTCTGTCCTGATTTCTTTGAGGGAAGGTTCTATGGGCGGGTAAATATATGGGCTTTTTCAGATCCTTCAGCTTTGTTTCTGCTTTGATAGCCACAAGACCACAGTGAACGAAGTGAATGCGTGTTAGAAAACAGGAATGGTGAAAGAACATCAGAACATTGTGCTTGGTATGTTTTTTTTGTCTTCAAACCAAACTTGGGTCTTCAGCCAAAAAGTTTAAATCCCGTCTGGCTAGCGCGCTCCCCATTATGTTTATGCATTAGGACAGTAGGCGGAGAGCAGGCGGTCGTTTGTGGCTGTTCGAAAAGCATTTTCAACTACCTCTGGAAGTGGTTGAAAGTGGACAAGCTCAAATCTATTTAGACCCCATTTACACCTCTATTTAGTGTCATCCACTTGTGATCCGATCGACCAAAATGAAAGAGTCCAAACTTGTAAACGGTAGTGTACATCCAATACAGATTCATCCTGATAAACAATTTTTTGAGCAGTACATAAATGAAGGTCAGGGCTTACCGAAGAGATGCTGGTGTGATTAGCCATCATAAGTCCACTGACACGGTGAGCTGAGGGCAGGTAGGGAGATCTGCGGGACAGTGCCACCTGGATACTAGCTGGACCCCATGGGATGAAATTAGCTAACTTCCTCTCCCTGATTCTCTGCAGACTCTTATGGACCTGCAAGGACACATAAACATGAGGACATGCACACCTAAGGCTCAGAATGTGCTGTGTTTATCTAAGCAAGCTCACACCTGTGTGGGGTCCACCTCTCCCTGGATGATGTTGAGAATGGCAATGTAGCAATGAGTGGTCTGGCGGTCTCTGCCTGTGGACACCATGACATTCTTAGGCTGCAGGAGTCTCCTCATCACATCAAGAACTGTAGTCTTCCTCACACTTGCCACCTAAAAAGAAGAGAGAAAAAATTACAGTATGACTTAAAGAGCATTCATTTTTAAGAAAAAATATTAAAACCAAGACAGTGGACACAAAGTAAAAAGAATAAGATATTTCATCCTTTATTAATAATGAAAAGGACAGATGGACAAATAGAAAGAACAACAGATATAGATAGACAAACGACAGATAGACAGGCAGACAGACAGATGGACATAGATAAATAGATAGATAGATGAAAAGAACAACAGACAGAACAATAGATGTATAGAATGAAAGACAGATTAGATAGTTCCATGTAATTAAAAATGGGTCTTTAGCATAGCAACATCCTAACATAAGACTACTGGAATAAACAGTGAGTTAAACAGAGCTGCCAATGAAGAGAGTTTCAAATCAGTCCCTTATGAGGCTCCATTTTGGTTTGGATGTTGCCTAAGGAGGTAGTTGCATATAGACAGAAGCTTACAGGACTAGACTCTAGAACAGAGCTACAAAGCTTATTTGCATTTTCTGCAAAGGATATTTATGCATAGTCACATGTTTGAACAACTTACGGATTGATCGGTGGTCAGTGGTGTGTATCCAGTCATGAGGAAGTGGAGGCGGGGAGTGGG
Source organism: Leuciscus leuciscus (assembly GCF_965113295.1). Classification (NCBI taxonomy): domain Eukaryota; kingdom Metazoa; phylum Chordata; class Actinopteri; order Cypriniformes; family Leuciscidae; genus Leuciscus; species Leuciscus leuciscus. The sequence goes on along the minus strand of NC_138725.1, from coordinate 48,352,684 downwards.
GATGAGTGACGCAATGAGACCAATCAGATCATTGTTCATATATCCAGGGTAACGGAGGGTTGTTGTGCTTGCTGACATTATGGTGGACACCTGTTAAGAAGAGGAACACTTGTCTTTTGACAGTCTAGGTGGATGGGTGACAACAAGAATGTGAAAAAAATCAGTCACGTTTTAATTTTATATTGTGTCGTCTTAATTATTTGGGTATGCTAATGGTACATTTGAAACCTGTAGTGTATGTAAACGCAGCCGGTGTTTAAGAACACAATAGCCTGGACTGGTGAAACAGGTTTTCTTATAGCACCCTTCACAGAAATCTATGCACTGTACTGTTAAAGTTGAAGTTCACCATATGACACATTTCAATTAGAGGCGATAAAGACAGTGACGGATGAGTTGACAGAATGAACTATTCACCATGGAGCAGGGTGCTGTAAGAATGGGCGTATAAGAGCAAAGCGTAGATGAGCTCTGAACGGGATGTCACTGGTTATTTATTATATTATATACCTCATTTATTACCTTTCAGAACAGGCAACTCCCCACGTTGCTTCCTCCTGAAACTGTGCCGTTTCAAATTTTGTGGTTTAGCTTATTCACTTTCTTGACAGCTGCGTATATATATTTCCCAAACTCATGCTTACATTTGTCTCGTTACCTAATAAACTTTTGGGGGTTTCACAGTTAGGTTGTTTTTCTGATGTTCTGATGTTTCTGTTGTCTGAAATTTGAAAATGCATGTCTTATCGTAGGAGAGCTGCCAGCGCCCAACTGTGATTAATAAATGAGGAGTGACTCTACTGTCCCAAATTGAACCACACCAGGCCAGTCCCTCTCTGCTGCAGGGAAGGGCTTTAAAATGAAAAGGACACTAATATTTAATTGACAGAATGGCATCATGTTGTGGACGGTTTATTTGATTGACAGAATGGGTTCATGTTGGGGAAGGTTTAAAAATGTTAAGGATCAATGTCAGTGAGTGAGTTCATCAATGATGCTTAAAGGTAGGGATGCACGATATTGGATTTTGGCCGATATTCGATATGCCGATATTTTCAAACTAATTTTGTCCGATGCCGATACCGATGTATATACACATTTTTCGCCTGATATATTTACACTTTAATTTTACTGAAGAGAAATCCAAATCAGTCTCCTGTACTGCCTTTACCGTATAACACTCAGGTGTTGTAGATAAGGCAATACACTAGACAAACAAAACAACATTTGATTCTACCATAAATGTATCATTTTACAAATGTAGACAGACATTCACTCCTGAAAAATAGGCCAGTGCCACATTTTATTTTTAAGTTCAGACTTCAAACTTCAGTTTTTAGGAGTAAAATAAATAAAAATAAAATGTAAAATAAAAAGTATTGCCAAACAAAAAAAACAAAAACGAAATAATGTAAACAAGTCATTGGATAAAGTGACTTATAAAGAAACAAAATGCATGTGCCATGGATAAATAAAATGGAATCGCCTCCGCACGGACAATAAGGAAATTATTTTTATCAAACCAACATTTTTACTATTACGTAATAGTAAACATCTTTAATATTAGGCTTACTGTTTCAGATGACATCATTGCGGTTTGAGCTGCGCGCACTGAAGCAACGAACATTAAACTGAATCGCTTTGCCAGAAGGTTAATCAACTCAACGGTTGCTGAAGAATGCAACTAAACCAAAGAATGTACAACTTTTTATTACAATAGTGTATACAATTATAATAATATGACAGTCCCAATCATATCTTTTAATGTTTTGCATTGCCGTTTGATCATGCGCGCGATGAAGCTGAAGAGAACGAGCACCTGGAAACTGAATAACTTTTCTAGCAGGTTTGTTTAAATCACCGAAACGCACCCTATGTGAGATTAATCAGATATTTATGTTACATAAACTAAATATTACGACTTATCATATATCTGCACAAAATGACATGAATGCACAAGCGAACTTAACTGTGCTGGCCTGGTCAGAACGTGTAATCCCTGTTCTGGACGCGCTATTCCCACAACAACGCGCTGAAACACGGCAACTAAACATCGTTCATTAACTCAACCAAACGCATCCTATATTAGATTAATCAGACATATACACACATAATTAACATATTACAACTTACAATGGCACAAAATGCTGTGAATGCTCAAGCGAACTTGGCTGTGTTTGTCATGAAGGCTTAACTCCATACGCGCTCTTTCCGCCACAACGCGCTCGTCGCGCTGAAACACTGGCGAACACGAATTCACAACATTATTTTACAGGCGTGTTCTTATTATAATGTTATGAAGCCTATGTGACAGGTTTGTGCTGCACATGTTGCACTTAAATCTTCGTTTTCGAAGTGATTCCAATTATTCAAAACCATCATGGCGAACAGCGCGCATCTCTCAACTGAAGTATATAATCTATTATCAATCGGCTTTGATATATCGGCCTTATTTTCTTATCGGATCGATAACGATAACATCAAAAATGACCATTTATCGGCCGATATCGATATGTGGTCGATATTAGAGGTCGACCGATTCATCGGTTTTGCCGATTAATCGGCACCGATAGTTGATTGGTGGAACTATCGTTATCAGCAAAAATACATACCGATAGTTTTTCCTGGTTGTGTCCGTTGCTGGAGCGGCTGAGCGCGCTGTCATTCATTACACAGTAAGAGAGAGCTGAGAAGGGTCTGCTGGCATCATGCAGTACAAGAGCGGCCTCTAGAGGTGTAATAAAAACTATCGCTGATGCCTCGTGTTGTTTATTTCGACACGTGATGCTGCGTGCTGCACTGAGAGCACACGCTGCGTGGAGAGCGCTGACATCAGATGCGCGTTTAAAGCACCGACAGCTAAAAGGTAGCCTATGTATACAGTACATTTTGTCATATCATTATAAAGTGATTAATTTGTTGACTAAATGCTGCATTAGTAGAGAAAGAACAGCACAACAGTAGCCTATGTTTGTTTGCCTTCGAGGCTGAGAGGACGCTAACATTAGTAGCATACCTGTCAAGTTTTGGATTTGAAAATAAGGGAAATCCCCCCCTCCCCAATATATTATAGCCTAAATGAAAACACAAAATGGTGTATATGAAGAGCATTTATTTAAAGGCTTATTTGCATATTTTCTGTTCATTGCTTGTCTTTACATTTACAATTTATTTTCAATCCACACAATTTTTTCATTTTTCATACTCCTTTTCTTTTACAGTTTTTCATTTCACATAGCCTAACTTTTCTTTACTCTTTTAGTGAGTTATTGTACAAATTTGTTGCAGACTTTGCATTCACGGTATTTACATGAGGGTTTTGTTTTTTGGCAGGAGTGCCTTCCGTCTTTTTTTTTTTTACGAACTTTATTATGAACAATGCACAGGATAATAGGTACAGAGAACACTACAAATACTGTGCGTGCCATTCCGTCTCTGTAGCGTCCATCATCCGTCTCTGTTTTTTTTCTTCTGTTTTTTCCCCGCGTTGTCACCATAGACTGTAAGGGTTGTCACTCATCATCTGACCTCAGACACTAACCTCGCGACAACTGCCACCTACAGTACCTGTAGTAGGCTACTGCAGGTGGCAGTTATAGCGAGGCTACTGACAGACTCAGATTAGGAATGTTTTTTTGTTTTTTTTTACTCCGTCCGGGCCCGTAGCTATTATTATTTTTAATAAGGTTAAAAACCGGGAGATTTACGGGAAAATACTAATACGGGAGGACGGCGGGAAAGAAGGGTAAAATACGGGACTTTCCCGGCCAAAACGGGATACTTGACAGGTATGATTAGTAGTACCTCAAGCGGTGGTTAAAACACTGACAAAAATAAACGTAAGTCCGACCCGAATGTTTAATGTCACAATTGTTACCTCTATTTGCATTAGTTTATATCCAGCTGGTCACTTTTATGCATTTAATATGCAGAGAAGTTGCATATTTAAAGCTAGAGACGTAAGATAGCAAACTGATATGTTCATACAGCCGACAGAAACATAAACAAATCAGAAAAGCATTAGATTTCGGTTATTTTTTCGTCATCACTTCAATACATGTTTTGTTATTTTGATTAGATAATCATCAAGTGTTTATAAAATAGAAGCAAAAGTGTGATACTATACATTTATATTTATGTCATTTCAATGCTCTGGCATTGTAGATATTTAAGCATGACTGTTTGGATTTATATGAAATGATAACACTTACAATAAAATTCCATATGTAACATTAACTAAGGTTAATAACTTCTGTATAAGGATTGTTCATTATTTGTTAATTAACATGTACTAATACATTTTTAAATTAAGGTTTTTATTTGTTAACCATAGTTAATGCACTATCAAACTAACATGAATGATCAAGGTGCAATTGTATTGCTCAACTATTATACCGATCAAATTGTTACTTTTTTATTCATTAAGTTGGCTTGAAAAATAACAGTTTAATATTTACATTTTGAATGTAACTGGTTTTATTTGTTATTTAGAGTATTACTTTTTGTTTCAGTTTGAATGAATGTCTTTTATTGACTTCAATATTTATTCATATTATATATTTATTTCATTTAGCATGTTTTCATGGTTCAATACAGTTTTATTATTTTTATAATAAAGTTCAGCACTGTTTTACTTGGAGTGTTATGTTTGTTTTTATCCAGTATCAATTTTAAAAACTATCGGTTAATTAATCGGTTATCGGCAAGTATGGCCCAACCTAGCTATCGTTATCGGTAAAATCCACTATCGGTCGACCTCTAGTCGATATATCGTGCATCCCTACTTAAAGGGGTCATAAAATGCTTTTTAATGTTTTCCTTTTCCCTTAGTGTGTAACGTATCTGTTTGTGCATGCATACGATCTGGAAAGTTACAAAGCTCATCCAATCTGGGAAGATACAAGTTATCCTCTAGTTTTCCCCTAACGTTATATTCTAAGAGGGTTTGACAGAGAACAGAGGAGGAGGATAATAGTGTTGTCATGAAATGATTTAATATGTATTTGTTTTAAATAAAATATTGTTAAATGCTCGAAACGAATAACGGAAAGTGGCATGTTTAAAACATTTACGTCTTCTCAGGTCCATGCGATAAACATCCATAATTGCCAACTTCAGAAAGCAAAACTGTTCCGAGATTTACTGTACAAGTTTATCAGTGGTTGTGTCCTCCTAAAAGAGAGATCAGATACAGGATTTCTTTTAAAACTCACCAGTTGGTTGATCTGAGAGAACGAGGGGTTCTGAATGTGCAGCCGGTCTGTGGCGATTCTGTTCAAAGCCGTGTTGTCCAGCACTACCTAAAAGAGACATGGAGAGAGAATGAAAAGGAAAGAGATAACTATGTCAGGACTGTGTGTTAGAGGTGTTCTTGGGTCTATAACGTTGTTATGGAATTATTTAGTATGTGTTCGTTTTAAACAATAAAATATTGTTAAATGCTAAAAACAAATAATGGAAACTAAGTTGGCATTTGTTAAAAACAATTCAGGTCTTCTTGGGTAAAAACATTTATTTTAAATGACCGGAGACCCAAGTGGAGCTGGGAGGACCTACTATTGTGCTATTACTGGATTTGTATCGAAGTAGCAAACAGGATGCAAAATTGTAATTCAAACTAGAAAAGAGAGACAACTCAACACTCAACTGGAAGAGCATGACACTAACAACGGTGTATTGCCAGAAAACACACAAAAAAACATAAGGTATACCTTAAAAACACTGCAAGTCTCTTTAAATTAAGGAAGTGGAATCAAAATGAAAGAAATTCATATAACTGCCGTAAGAGTTTAATATAGAATTGCCATTTCACTTGCAGTCAGTGTAGAACAATGTCAATATTATTTTTACCATAGTATTTAATATCAATATTTTTATATAAAGTCATCTGAAAACAATGTGGTGAATATGTTATGCTGTATGATCAAAACCCGTAAGACTTTCGTTGATCTTCAGAACACAAATGTTGATCTTTTTAATGAAATTTCAGAGCTTTCTCCATTGACAAATACACAAATGCCACTTTCAAGCCCCAGAAAGGTACTAAAGACATCAAAAAAGTTATCCATGTGACTCCAGTGGTTTAACCTCAATTTTATGAAGCGACAAGAGTGTTTTGTTTGTGCTCATTAAAAAAAAAAAATTATCATACCACTTTATGTACAAAATATGAATCTCCAACACACATTCAGAAGAGCACCACGACGCATGCATGTTGTGTTGACGCAAGAACAGACGTGTGAATGCAGATCAGAGATTAATATTTAAATTTTTGGGTGAACTGACGCTTTAAGTGTTTTTTTTTTTGCAAAACTTGTTGAGTACTACTGTAATTCAACTTACAGTAGTTCAAATTTCAGCTAATGAACAGAGCAAACCGGTTCTCAAAATAAAATGTCCCTAGTTTGTATTCCACTCCCGCAATATTTTTTGTACAGAAAGGATCACTGCATATTTTGTAGTTCGACTAGAGAATGTTTTCCTCTTAGGAGTAAAAGGGATAGTTCCCTTTATGACCTTTACAAACTTTTGGAGGCCTGAATGTTTTAGTGAAATGGACTTCCAAAAAAGGGACAGAAATCTCACCAGGTGAGTAAAAATGTCTTAAATTGCATTTTAAAGGTGACCAAAACAAAAGTCTTATGGGTTTAGCAGTGAATAAATGACATTTTTGTCATCAAAATAATTTCATTTTGGGGTGAACTATCCTTTTAATTAAAAGTGAAGCTGGCATTATTAACATATCAGACTTAGTTAAGTCTAGATCTGTATTCTCATCAAAGAAAGACAGAAAATCATCTACCTCTATTAACCTTCTCATCCTTTGTGCTGACTCTCTGATCTGACATTATTATATAAGCCAGAGAAGAGAATGAAGCTAGCAGACAGCTGCAAGAAATACAATATGCATTATACAGAACTTACCCTGTACTAATGACATTTGCTCCACTAAAACTCAATCTATTCTGAACCGCAGTCCTTACACATGAATATTTGCTGGTGATATGAATAATGATGTGTTTTGCTGGGGTGATCAAACATATCAATTCCTTTAAAAATCAAATAAGGATATACGTAATTCTTGTCCCCTCAGAGAGTCAACAGGATGTGTTGTTTGTCGAATAAATATCTGCTTAATCATGTGCTGATGGTTATCAGTCAGAAACCAGGAATTGTTGACACATCTATAAACTTCCATTCCACATGTACAGATATGACATAGCTTGGTCCATGTTCATAAGGAGGAAATGGAAGGAGATGTGGATAGTCACATAAGACTATCCTTCTTTTCTCCACCTGCTGGTGTTTGGGGAATGAAAGCAGGAGAGAAAGAAAGAAGGTCTGTTTGGGGAGGTGGATTGTGTAACTGTGAGGAAATGTGCAGTTAGAGTAGCAGGCTGTATATGAGAAGGGCTCTGTTTCAAATAGAAAGATTCATTTAAGATCTACAACCTAGGAGTGTGTGTGTGTGTGTGTGTGTGTGTGTGTGTACACCTCCTCCCAAATTCTAGGCCAGCTGAAAAGGTTAGCAGACAGTGTGTGTGTGTGTGTGTGTGTGTGTGTGTGTGTGTGTGTGTGTGTGTGTGTGTGTGTGTGTGTGTGTGTGTGTGTGTGTGTGTGTGTGTGTGTGCGCGCGCGCATGTGTTCATTCACTCACCACACAATCTGCATTCTGGGTCAGTCTCTTTAGTGTCAGAAGAGAATTATACGGCTGTACGACAACATCACTCATCTCATCCTGGTTAGGAAAGACCGAGTAGGTCTGAACTAGTTTTTTAGGATACCTAAAAAAACAGAAAATAGCTGAAAGTTTAAGGCACAAGAACACGTGCCCTTGAGGTTGCACACGCAATGGTATTAAACACATCCCTAAAGAGAGGTAATTACACCCGGTGATGGCTGCTGCCTGCATCTCCCTCTAATTACACTGACTGCCACCCAAACGCTTTCAGGACTGCAAGTCTAGACGAACAATGCGAAGGGTGTGGATTTACACTTCAGGAGAGGGAGTGTAGACTGCAAAAATCAGTCAGAGCAGGGGGACACAAAGTCCTCTTGAGACCTATATCAATGAATTGTGTTTTCTCACCTGTCGTTCAGTCGCTCCAGTAGGTAAGATCCCAGACCAGATCCTGTTCCCCCGGCAATAGAGTGGCAAAGCACAAACCCCTAAAAAAAAGAACACAAAAACAGAATGCTAAAAAATACACTAAATACATGTATATGACTATGGTGCTTTAGGTGCCATCTAAACCCAGAAAGAATAGTTAAAGTTGTGCTGCCCACTATCTAGTGTCAGTTTATCAAGCAGGAATATTTACCCTACAAGAACTTTTTATCTTTTTATAGAATTAGAACCATACTAGGGGCATTTTAGCCTTTACGAGGGCATTTTCTTTTACACCATATTAAAACACACAGCATTTACAGTACTGTTCAAAAGTTTGGGCCAGTCATTTTTTTTAAATAAAGTAATACTGCACAAAAAAAAAGAAGCATTAAATTGATAAATGGTGAAAGTAAAGACATTTTATAATGTTACAAAAGATTTCAATAAATGCTGTTCATTTGACCTTTCTATTCATTAAATAATCCTAAAAGAGAATCATGGTTACCACCAAAATATTAAGCAGCATAACTTTTTTTTTTTTTTTCATTGATAATAACAAGAAATGTTTCTTGAGCAGCAAATCATCGTATTATAATGACTTCTGAAGGATCATGTGACACTGAAGACTGGAGTAATGATGCTGAAAATTCAGCTTTAACATCTCTGGAATAAATTATATATATATATATATATATATATATATATATATATATATATATATATATATATAAAAAGTTTTTAAACATATTTTAAATTGCAATAATATTACACACTATTACTGTTTTTAAATTATTGCATTTAAAAAGATGAACATGGTGAGCTTCCTAAAAAAAAAGAAAGATTTAAAAACCTGACCACAAACTTTTGAACAGTAGTAAGTCAAATAATTTAACAGAATGTTTAATTCATTTAAATTAATTAAGCTATGCTGCACACACGTGCATGCAACTAACTGACTTTTAACATCATTCTCCAAACCACTCCCTAACCTCCACTTACGTTCAAGTTACACACACACACACACACACACACACACACACACACACACACACACACACACACACACACACACACACACACACACACACACACACACACACACACACACACACACACACACACACACACACACACACACACACACACACACACACACACACACACACACACACACACACACACACACCAGTAATTGTGGGTAATAAAGTCGACACAGATTACGCAGGGAGGCCGAGTCTGTTGTTTTAATGGGAGGAACATCTGTATCTTGTATATTAAGAGTGCAAAATAAGGCATAACAATAGCACTTTTGTTTAACCCTCTATGACTTTCACATACATATATATGTAGATTTATTTATACATAGTTCTATGTAATATAGCAATATAAACAAGAGTAGAGAGAGCACTGTAAAAAGGGGTAGAGGAGAGAAAAAAGGGATGAAAAAAAAATGAAATGAAAGTACGTCAAATGGTACGTCACTTTACCATCTGGAGATCATTAGAAAGCGTTTTACTTTGTTTAAAAATATAATCTGTTTAAAAGCCCAAATATTCCCAAAGTCAGAGAAAACAGTATTAATGAATGACAGAATAACAAGGTAAAAACCAACCCGTTCATAATACATCATTACTTTCAACCTTTACTTTAAGCTACTTTTTCAGCATTTATTTGTACTCCAACTACATTTGAAATTGTATGTTAAATCACCCAATCACTGAAAAAAACCTCCAGATAGCAAAGTGTACAGTAAATGAGAGTCATACCTCGAGACTGTCACTGCCATCTGCCTCTCTGTCAATGATGTCAAAGATGTCCTCGTGGATTTTTTCTCCCTGAAATGAACAAATATGTTGACATTTTAATTATAAGACAAAACCTGTTTAGCTTGTCCAGTATTTCTGGGTACTTGATATAATTTTGCCAAACAGTGACAGCTGTGCAATCATGTTCTTCAAAAACATTTTTTTTAATAATTATTGTACAGTTAGTATCCGTTTAAAAATGTAATTGTCACGCTATGTCAGGGGTGTCCAAATTCGGTCCTGGAAGGCCACTGTCCTGCAGAGTTTAGCTCCAACTAATCTTCTAGTATGCCTAGTGAGACCTTGATTAGCTGGTTCAGAGTAGGCCTGTCGCGATAGTCAATAAATCAATTAATCGCACGATAAAAAAAAATTCGCTCGATAATTTTTTTCCGGCCGCGATAATTCCATTTGCATGCTTGTTTGTTTTCCTCGTCTCTCTCTCTCTCTACCAAAGAGACTGGATGACCACTCTCGGTTCCTTAGCGTATAGGAGGAGTGTGAACCCTCTTGTCAGTTGCATGGTCTTTGTGTGGGGAGGCGGCGCCGCGGCGCTTGTCAGTCACATGGTCTTTGTATGGGAAAGTGCCGGCGGGACTGCTTGCGGCGACTGACGGGAGAGGAGCCCGATCTCATGAAAATGCGTATCTATACCACAAATGTTATTTCTCGTGCCATTTATACGCCAAAAATAGTTTTTGCGTGCATATGATACGCACTTTATGGCGTGTAATACGCACGCACTCCTCACCCCTAATCCTAACCAAGTATTTTCAGTGCGTAGCATATACACACAATAAAGTGCGTCTCCGTCTTCCCGACAGTAACGTTACACAATCACTGGGCCGTTTAGTCGACAAAGTAACAGGAGGACAGTGCAAAATGGTGTGATATGGCCTGTTGAGGCTTTTTTTTTATTTGTTTACAAATGTCCTAACCGGCAGTTTTGCCTGTTATGGAATGTATCACTATTTATGTCTGAGCCTAATGTTTAATATTTTTTTTAAGTGCAATTTTGTTTACATCCATTTTATTTATTGTTTTTGGTATTTATTCAAGTGAGTTTTTTTGTTAACAGACATTGCTTTTATTGTTTTTGGTTGTTTTGTTAATTTTTTGTGGAGATTTACAATGTTTTCCGTTTTCAATGTTTAATATTCTTAAGAAATAAAAGTTTATAGATCTTTGAAAAGGTGTACCTGCATTATTATGCCATTATCATTATATTAGATGAAAATGGTCTCGAACGACAATATTATCGTTTATCGCAATAAGTTCTTGGACAATTTATCGTCCAGTAAAATTTGTTATCGTGACAGGCCTAGGTTCAGGCGTGTTTAATTGGGGTTGGAGCTGAACTTTGCAGGACAGTGGCCCTCTAGGAGCAGAACTGGACACCCCTACACAATGTGAACAGCAAATAAAGTGGTTAAACATAGTGAAAAAGAAATGATAACCAGTTATAGAACCTAAAATATAACTTAAGTTTAATCTAAAATCTTGATAAAGAAAATAAATAATCTGATGCCTAACATGACTGTACCTGAGAGAAGCCACTGGCCCAGTTGTTACCAGCTCCACCGCCATGCTCCGACAGGTAGATGTTCTCCGGGTTGTACAGGTTGGCGTAGGGGGAGTTCAGGATGGTGTGGATGACACGGGGCTCCAGGTCCAACAGCACAGCACGAGGAATGTAGTGCTCATCATCCGCCTGAAGGGGGTGAAACAATAGAAATTGCATTTTCCATAAGTGCTTCTCAATGCTCATTACAAGGAAAAGACGATGCACAATTTAAGAAATGAGAAGCAGCTCAGGTCTACTCAAGATGCTTGTTGCTGCTGCTTTACACGAGTGGTCAACCAATATATTGATGCTGACATATTGGCCGATATTTGGCATCTTTTTATTATCAGCATCAACCAATAATTTATCTAGCAGATAAATGTCAGAAGAGGAACTTTTATTTTGACCGCGCTGAGAAAGTGAGCTTATTATTCAAAGGAACGGTGAACTCTTTCTTATTGGAACACTTTATTAAATGGTAAAGTGATTTGCTGGCATAAAGCGTGGTTGTTACTACAGAAGTTTTACATTACAAATAAGGTTAAGAAAAATATCTTTTAAACTCATTCACCGATTTTATCCAGATAATCATTATTTACAATAAAAAATATATTTAAAAAAACAAATTTAAACTGTACGTTTATTTGGGCATTATACTTGTTCTATTATATTGGGGTGTAAGGTACAGAAATATTCAGTGTTCAAAACCTGTCTCTTTCTTACAGGAACATTTTCTCTTTGGTTTCACGGATTATCCTGAAGATGAAGAAAAATGCTTTTATTTAATTAATTAATTTATACTTTTTGAAAAAAAAAATTATATTCATAAATATAAGTTTACTAATCAAAAATCCAATTTTATTATTTTGTTGACTATAGTAATGTAAACAGTATTAGAGACTCATTGAATAAGAAAGCTGTCAAAAAATCAGTGAGCTTTACAAAAATTTATTTGATATCTTTATACCCGAATGTACCTTTATTCTGATCTTTATGTTATTATCTCCCTTGTCACACTATTATTTTCTTCTTTATATAATTCCTTTTCTCTTTACTTTTTTTGTGTTGTATGCATAATGTTTAATACTTGCATTTGTACAAAATGTATGTTGCTTGAATAAAATAAATAAATAATAATAATAGAAAAGCAAATGCAATAATACTTTCTCATGATAATGATGATAATGCCATCATTCAGCAAATTCACATTTATATTTTTTAAACAAGTCTTTGAATATGTAATAAATATCTAATTCCACCAGCCACACAAACTTTAGTGAATTCAGCTCAAAGTGTGCATTTCTACCCTGCATAAAATGTGTGGCCAGACTACAGCTGATGTTTTTTACAGTTTCTTTATCACTATAATAGGATTCCAAACCAAGATGTTATCTACTCTAAACATAAATGTTTATTTTACAGGTTAATTTTACATTACGTTCAAAACATTTTCAAGTTATTTGTTTCTAATTGTATAAATAATATGTAAAAATAAATATTAATTTAATTGCAGCTTGTGTTATTTTCTATAGATCTTCAGCATCACCATAAAAATGGCAATAATACAAAGGAAATTACTATAATACTGTGACTCACACAATCTGCGAATCCGTGACAATTCACATCAGAAGAGCTGTAACATCAAAAGCCTTTTATTAAGATTTCACTGCAGTTTCACTGAAATACCTCATTTAGGTCTTTAATTAGAATAATCTCTTAATCTGACGAAAGGAACTAGGAGCTGTGCCGTTTATTTCAAATTAGTTGTCCATCAGATGGTGAAAAGGCCTCCACATAATGACTGGAAAGAAACAATGTTGACTTTTGACAACTGAAAACGTAGAAACATGGCTCCATCTGGTGGTAAATTATGTGAACAATGTTGAAGGGATATTTCAACCAAAAATGAAAATTCTGTCATAATTTACTCACCCTCAAGTTGTTCCAAACCTGTATGAGGTTTTTTTTTTTTCTGCTGAACACAAAATAAGATAATGAAGATTATCGGTAGCCGAACAGTTGCTATAAAAATACTATAGAAGTCATTGGGGCACATCAACCGTCTGGTTACTGACATTCTTCAAAATATCTTCTTTTGTGTTCAGCAGAAGAAAGAAATTCATACAGGTTTGGAAAAACTTGAGGGTGAGTAAATAATTACAGAATTTTCATTTTTGGGTGAAATATCCCTTTAAGTTATTTACATTCATATATTTTATAATTTTTTTATATTATTTTAGTCATTACTTAGCACATTATTTAAATACTCTTTTATTGTTATTTATTATTTAATAAATATATGTATTATTTAATATTGTATATTTGTTTTTAAATGTTACTTGTTTTGTGTACAATGCTTCTGCAATGTAAAACACAATCATGCCAATAAAAATAAAAATAGTCCACACTGGCTATAATGGCCCAGCCAATCAGTATGTTGGTTGATGCCATGATGATACTGCAAGTGTCTAAATAGCAACTCCATGATTTATATATAATGATAAATAAAATGTAGACTTTAAAGCAGCATTCTTGATTTGATGTGGTTGTGGCTGATGATTGGCACGCTCTGAATGCATCATCAGTCTGTATTTGTGTAACTTACCTGATAGAAAAACACATCTTTCCGGTCAGTGCCCTCAGTGGCGAACTCCTCTACGATGCCCTCTGGGCTGATGCCATGCTCAGCACAAAGCTGCTTCCAAAACTCAAAACCAACTGCACAGAGACAATAAAGACATGATTCAATTCAGTCCATTAATGCAGGATGCTTAAGAGCACTTGTAAAACAGGATGCAAGCTTCGTCATATGCCATTGTATATTGCTGATTGAATATTAATAATGTAATGGCTATTGTATCACATCTTTGTTAGAAGTTACAGCAAAACTTGCTAAATCAAATGATCAAAATCAATGACCAGGTCTGACACCTCTGATTGCATGAACCCCATCTTTCTCAGAGTAAAAGGATAAACACAATGTAAATATCTCTAGCTAAACCTATCAAGCGTGACGGTAAACAATAAAAAGCAACGTTTCGAATTATGTGCACACGAAAACACGTTAGCTGGCCAGGATAGTTAACTTAACGTTACACTAAAGTGTTATGTTATCTACAACTGACAGCATGAAATATTTATCATTATTGATTAGCATACAAAAACAAAGAGAGGTCATTAATTAAAGAGTTCTTGGTTTCTTGCAAATGGATATATTCTATAAAACCCCTGGTCATATTAAATGTATGTAACGTTATTAATTGTGTCATTTTAAAGCTGCCCAGACTGATAGCTAGCTAGCTAGCCTAACTGTTTATGTAGAGAAGATGGCAATCTTATTAACGTTAAGTTAGCTGCTAGCAAACAGAACGTAATAAAGCGAATGTCTCACTCTGATTCCCGCACTGCCCGAGCTGCAGGGTGATGATTTCTCGAGGCATGCTATCCTGTTATTTCAGCTGTATAATCACTAAAGGATAGAGATGTGCTGCTGCCAGTCAATCACAATCCCTGTGCGTGTTCCCGCTCCAACAGCAACGGCCTAATGGAGGAGCAGTGCGCATGCGTAGACTCCGGCCACGCTATACTTTCACTCTGTGAAGGCCAGCAAACGTGAACGGATCAATATTTGTTCAAATGTACCAAAAAAACTCTTTATCGAAAAAGCGAAAAATAGATATGAGATATACATAGAAAACAGAAAGAACAGACGTAGAGAGCATAACTAACGTAACGTATGACGTAGTACGCGTTTACATTGAACAACATCAAGGCTGCGCGTCAGTTGCGCAAACAGATGGAAATGTGCCTGGTTTAAATTTTTATTTTCCTCTTGCCTAGTAACAAATATTCACAAAGAAAACCTAATCAATTTATTTCCCTAATTTACTTGCAAAATTATTGTGCAATAAAAGGTTTTACTTTTTGATGACAAGGACTCCCAAATATGACGATCTCACTAGTGAAACGCTTTCTATTATTCATTAATTAATTTATTTATTAAAGCACACACACACACACACACATTTATTTATTAAAGCACACACACGCACACACACACACACACACACACACACACACACACACACACACACATATATAACCATTTATACTGTGTGAGAAATTTTCTTAAATGTTGTTTCTAATATTAAATAATTGGCTTTTATATTATCATTGTACTAAAACCAAAATAAATTATTAAAATATTGTCTGGAGAAAGAACACTTTTGACCCTCTAGAGTAGACTATATTTGAATAAACATCTAAATAACAAACACATAATAATTATAAAAGTTATTTGGGGTTTTGTTTCTTACTGTGTTAAACCATACTATAAAATAATGTACAATATAAAGTGTTGTTTCTAAAAACTAAATAACTGGCTTTTGCTGTATTTTATCATTGTAACGTTACTCAAACCAATATAAATTGTTCAATATTATTATTTTGGGGGAGAATGATAACTTTTCTCTAATATAAGATGTATACATCTTAAAAATAAAAAAAATAATTATAAAATATATATTGGGTTTTATTTTTTATTACTGTTTCATAATTTATTCTGTCAAATCTTCCCCATTCTGAAAAACCCTACTTTATATGACCACAAACTAGAAATTGCGTCATCAAACTGCCCTTATGACACCCTATTATAACATAATAAAAACAATGGAGCTGGGACATTTGGGAAGTAATTCATTATGAATGATCTGTGAAGGCATTTGAAGAGAGATTTCGCTGATGCTAGGTGTTGTTTGTTATTCACCAGCTCTGACTGTAATAATCCTAATGCCATTGGCCAGATCAAGCCCGTCCTCCATAGCGCTCTCTCTCTCTCTCCTTCTCTCTGTTGCTCTCGCGACAAAAACAACGACTGGACATGACAGCTGCACGGTGACAACGTTAAAGAAGACCCGTGCTGACCCATACAAGTATTAATATAGCAAATTAGACCCAATAATGGGTTTTATTTCACGTTTGTTCCGTATGAACGGCGGCATCCTCTTGAAAACACGAGGTCTGCCTTCACTTGCTCAGTCCTGAGCGGCTTCAGGCTAAGCTAGCTCGCGATCTCCAAATCATTGCTGAAGCGCGGGTTTTATTTCTTAGCATTAACTTAAAGTAGATTTTGTTGGTGTTCTTGCCGTCACGTGTTTAAAACACGCGAGAATGGCTCATACGGGTGGAGCAGCGGAAGACGCGACTGAAGGCAGCGGCTGCTCGATGAGGCTGCGCTCCGCCAGTAGCAGCGTCGGCCTCGGGGGCGGCTCGTGCTCCGGCGAGAGGCTCGAGCAGCTCCGCGCGGTGAAATCAACGCTGCTTGAGCGGCTGGGACCGCACGAGCGCCTGCTCACTTATCTGCAGTCTGTATTGCTGTGGGAGAGACCCTTTCACAGCGTCCTATTGTACACGGCCGCCAACGTCATGTTCTGGTGAGTGGATGAGCTTTATCTCCATGGATTTATCTCTACTCGGGCTCTGTTTACAACCCGGTGCTTTCAGTTGAAATGTTTACATTATTCATGAACATTTTGAGGATCTTGTATAAGTTAAGCCTTTCTTGTTTTTATCTGGATGCATACATGTCTTGCTTGTTCCAGACGTTTTCCCCTTTATTTAAGATAAGTAACAGATGGTCAGACTGGGTGTCATTCTCTCTCTGGATGCCTATATTTAGACAGTAGCTGTAAGTTAGTGGTGTTACTGTAAACACAATGCTGTGTGTGCAACACTTTGTACATTTGTGAATTACTAAGTTGTGATTCACAGAACCTTGTATTGGGTACCATTTTTGACTGCTTTTACTAATGCATGTTGAGCAGAGATATGTTTGCTCTGTTTAAAATATATATATAAATATATTAAAAAGTAGTACTGTGTGTCCTTTAAATGTTACCTGTTGAATAGCTTGTCTTCCACCTCCCACTGTCAGTTATTATTGTAGATAGTAGATAACGTTAATTGCATAGCACCATGACAGAGTTTACTAATATATATATATATATATATTAAAGCACTATGTTTGCAAACCGATTGGTTGGGCCTGGTCTTACAGTGGTGTGATCTTGTTGGTCACTGGGATTTTGCCAAGAAAGATGTTCCTGGATCAACATGTTTTGTTGATCCTGGAACAACATTCCTGTCCAGAAATTTGGTCTTAACACTACCCCTAAACTTAACTCTACCCTAAAATCAGAAGGAAATGATAAGTGAATAACCCTGATATAGAAGCATCTAACCCTGGTTGTAATCCTAAACTTATCATAAACTGTAAACTTGTCCATCAAATCTGATTGGTTGATTGTAATGTTGTTCCACCAGGATCAACAAAGATGTTGATCTAGGAACATGTTGTACTTTGTGAAATCACTGTTCATGCCTTAAGTCTTTTCATAGGCCAGCCTAACATAGGAAGCCATGTGCTGTGTGTACACACTATGACATCTGCTTCTAAAATCAATAACAATTCAAAATGGACCCTATTTACTTTCTTAATACATATCCTGGTCTTATTGAGTGATTCATTTGTGCATTTTATTACAGGGAAAAGTTTGTCTTTGTACTGTAGTCTTTAATCAAAATGTAATAACATGCTTTTCCTCTTAAAGGGATACTTCACTGATTAGCATTAAGCTTTGTATCAGTAGAAACCCGGTAGTATTTTTGAATGACCGTGTTTCCCTTCCTTATGTCCCCCTGAGACGAGAGATTTCTGAATTGTGTGTCTGGAAAAAAAACGTCAGATGACGCAAAATCTTAATTTTGCATCATCGGAGGCTTTTTTGGCCAGAGGCTAGAGACTACAGCCAGTTGTAGGAGCTCGTTCCACATGTTTTCAACCCGCCCATAGGGGGATCTCACGATAAAACGGTGTCTTTTCAGTTTCGAGTCAACTAGTAGCCTAGTTGTATCATTTCTTCCGATACTGCCCTCTGTAACCGGTAGGTGTGGCTTGGGAGTGGCCTCGTAGGGCAGCGAAGCAAGTGCATTCTGGGAGTAGTTGTCTTTCATCCACATGAGCCAAAAATACATTTTCTGGCTTTTCTCAGTCTAGAAGGCACCAACTTCTAAAATAATTTCACATTTCTACTACATAAATGGCCCAATTTAAATAAACATTCATCTTTCCAGCAGTGAAATATCCCTTTAAATTAGTACTATCCTTTTACGCTGCTAATAATAATAATAATAATAATGTTAATCAATAGCCAAATAGCTATTTAAGCATTTGTTTTGCAAACTTGCATTCAGTCTCCATTCTGATATTGAACTCCAGTTTTCACAGATCCAGATCAGTCTTTGATGGATAAAGTCCTGATTATATTTCCTTTTTTTGGAAATATGTGACAGTGAAGAAGTAAAATGGGCTGTGAACAAGATTTCATGTTGACTAAATGCTATAAAGAACGCCCAATAAATCTGTGAGGAAAGGAAAAGGAAAGCTGTGCAGGGAAGACACAATTGTTATAGGTTGGATGTCCCTCTTTTTTCTTCACTGTTCAGGCATGCAGTCTTCATTCACTTAGTGCAGTCACCCTCTCCATCAGAGAAATATTCCCCCTGATCTTATTATCTCCTTTTATTTGCCTCAGTGAGCAGCAGAGGAACGCTGCTTGTGGTATTTCTGTGCCTGTAGAGGCATTTATTTATCTTGGAGAATGGATACTGAATGCACTGACTGATTATTATCTAGGGATAAATGGTGTACTCTATACTTTTTTTTTATGATGAAAGACATTAGTTTTTCTTTCATTCACTAAATGATCAAATCTGCCTTATTTCTCTTTAAAATATTAGGCCTTGGTTAGATCTTGCCATTTAAAAATCATATTCCACCCAGAATCCAGTCCATTCAGAAATAAGTATCGCCACCGCCCTTGGTTGTAATGCTTTTGACAGGTCATGTGGTTTTGTTGTTTGATCTAGTCATCAAACAGCATTATCTGTCTTATTTCACACCGAGAGATCAACAGGGTTCAGCCTGGTCTCAGCGCCGGCTCACCTTTTGGTCAAGTGATGTTGCACATACATACATAGCCGTAATTAGCCATGCTGCTGTGAAACTGTCAGAAATCACAATTGCTCATGCAGCACGTGCAGCACATGCCGTCTCTGAGATTTGCACAGGAAAGACCCTGGGGCCGGAAACACCTGTGGAACAAAGGTTTCCTCCTACATTCAGTATGATAAATGCATGACAGATGTCATCACAAGGTTTTGGTCAGAGAGTCCACAACAGAGGTAGTGTTTCAGAGTAAAGTGTACTTTTTTGTAATTGTTTTCTTTCTCAGGTTTTTTGCTCTGAGCTCTTTGAGGTCGCTCTTTCTGCTGGCATCAGGTCTGGCCCTGGTAGTTTGTGTCGACACATGGAGGAATAAGATCTGGCCTAAGATCAGAGGTAAAATTGACCTTCCTCTCTTGCTTGTGTACAGCTATTACCCACGTATATAAGACTTTGTAGTCTCATCTTAATATTAATAATACTGGCTGTAATTAAAACCTCTCCATTCCCTGTGCTGTGACCCACTCAAGTTTCATTTTCTCTCTTCCCATTCGCTCAGCTCCTAGAGAGTTATGAAACTTGTGACATTTCCTAGCAGTGCATTTCCAGGAGGTGCACAGTATCGACCTGAATCAATATTTTGCATGCAGCCGAAGCCAGTGGCTTATTAGCATTTGATCTACTCTCTGGGACAACTTTAATAGAACTAAAAACAAATCCTAAATCACAAGTCAGTGTTATTCTCTGAGAACTTGCTAATACACTCATCCTTTTAAAGGAAGTGAAAATGTAATTAAGCAAATGTTTAAAAACTAATAACTGAGTCTTCTAACACTCACAAATGTGTCTGAAATTGTTTTTGATCTCTTGCAGTTAAAAGACAAGATGAGAGTGAGAATGAAAGGTAATGTCTGGTGTATTTGTTTACTCTTTGAGGTTTTTCTGTGGTGTTTGATACAAAATTGTGTAATTGTTCATTCTCTTTGCTCTTTTCTGATTGGCTCACAGCTGGGGTCTGGTGCAACCTGGGACTTTGAGTGTGCCTGAATTATGCCACCACCTGGCTGAGATTTGGGTTACAGGGTCTTCCTGTGCAACAGATATTGTGCAGTTCAAACGGCAAAATCCAGGGAAGGTGAGATTACTCCCAAACTAGCAACACTGTTAAGTAGGGGTGTAAAGATACCCTAATGTCACGATTCGATACACATCACGATACTGAATTAACGATACAATATTATTGTAATAATCCAAGACATATGGTAAAAGGTTAACAAAAAGTGTTCTGTTGATTAAAATGCTGAATTTGGTATTACTTTGGGGGTGGAAATGAATGGGTTTGGACTTAGTGCAGGTAACCCAATGCACAGGACAACGCTGACACCAGATTTAAAATATTCAGGATTCTGAAGCTGAAAATACAGAATTATTTTAGACGAATATGCTTGAACTCTGTCACTGCCTAGATATATGGTATTTAGAATAATGTAGGCCACTTTTTACTGATGACATAAGACATTTGGCATTATCAGGACCCATTGCATTATTATACATAATATTCAACATTATATATAGTAGTTTAATGTAGTACTGAAACTCTGTAAACTTATTTTTTTTCTCACACAGAAATTACAATATACTATACACGATACAGATTGTCACTATCCACGATATATTGCTGCATGTTATATTGTGACACAATAAATTGTTACACCCCTACTGTTAAGATCAACTGTTAAAATTGTATAGTCATATTATCAAGTCTATAGTCTTGTGTAGCCAGACATTGGACGTCTGGTCCAGTTTGCAGCTTACTCTGGACAAGATCTGCCCGCTTAGACAGGAAGAAACTTTCTGAGCATGTAAACATGTAAAGTGACCAACCACAATGTATTTTGTTTTTACATGCCATTTAAGGCCTATAATTATTATCATTGCTTTTATGACTTGTATTGTATTTACTTGTTTATCAAATCCTCTTGCAGTTTTGTATGCTGTTTTGTGGCCTGTTCACCTTAGTGGCCACGGTGGGGCGCTACATCCCTGGACTGGTGCTCTCATATGTGGCTTGTGAGTAGCAGAAATCCTTCAGGGCTTACTAATCTTCTCCAGTGCCTTAACAACTGCAAAATATTTACTTTAATATTTTCTCTCTCAGTGCTGGGTGTGTTGGTGTGCCCACTGGCATTGTATTATCGGCTATGGCAGCGTGGATGTGTGAAGCTGGAGCCAGCCCTGCAGTGGCTGGACTTCAGCGCCAAAGGATACATGATGTTAAAGCCCATAGAAAACCCTTGTAAGTACATGGCAGATCTAACTAGGTGTGAACTGATGGTCATGCTGAGAACAGTTCCTGCCTTTTTAGAGTTGTATTTTAAGGACTGGATTGTTCTTGTGTCATAGGGCCTGTTTACACCTGGTCACTTAATGCGTTTTTACTGATCGGATAGCTATCGGTTTTGTTCAAACTCTTCCATGGCCACATAATTGTGTCTCCGCAAAAAGGATATAAATCCTATCTTCAATTCCCGTGCTATATGCAAATTCAAGTTCACGTCAATGAAAGCAACAGATGTGAGCTGCAATTTATTTGTCATCAGCTGATTTCAAGGACACAACTAGATGTGTGTTGAGTTTCAGAATGCAATACCAAACTTCCTGTTTAATTTGCTTCAGTTTGCGCGTCGGCTTGCTGAAGACATCTGCGGCTGGCCATATCTGCAGTGATGCGTGTTGCAGTAGCGCTCTCATATCTGGCTACCGGGAGCTAGTAGCCTATATGCCCTGTCACACATTTTGGGAGTAACATTTACATATGTGGCTTCAACAACCAGATGCATTTACACCTTAAAAAAACAAAAAACGTTCCGATAGAAATCCGGTCAGAGAAAAACCATTGAGTGACCAGGTGTAAACAAGCCCTTCCAAAAATTTTGGAATTTTGCCAAATTTGCATGAACATTTTTACAATCTAGGTAAATCTTCCAGATCGTGTGAATTCCTATTAAAATGACTGGATTTCGCCTTGGAAATGTCTTGCTGTAGGATGCAAGAGCAAATCAAAGTGCTGTTTAGCTGATGCTCTTTTTCTACAAATCAATGCAAAAACGTTCCTTTTTTAAATCATATATATTTTTTGGTTACATGAAGAATTTGTGATCCGTCATTAACAGCATATTACAGCTTTCAGAAGTTTTGATAAACCCTTCTGTGTTTGCAGTTCTTCGTAAGCCCATCAGGAGGGGGGCCTCAGATGATGCTAGTGACAGCGAAGAGGAACTGGCTGCGTTCTGCCCAACGGTGAGGCCAGATACAGGGGTTATTTATTACATCATAGGGATTTAAAGCAGCTGCATGGTCATGAGGTTAGAATATCTATAGAGGTTCATGATAGTAAACAGCAAGTTGGAAGATCTCATTGTTTTTTTAATAAGCTCACATTTCTCTAAATATTCCGCACCTGTAGTTTGATGAAGCATTGGTTGCTAAGGAACTGGCTCTGACTGACTCTGAGCACTCGGATGCAGAGATGTCGTACATGGATAACGGCACCTTTAACCTCTCCAGGGGTCAAACGCCCCTCACAGAGGGCTCGGAGGGTAAGACACTTTGAGCTCTTCTACTCTTTAACTCTCTTCTCATTCTCTCTATATGGGTCAATGACATATAAGAGTGTCTAGAATAAAGAAAGTTCTTAGAAATCATGATGGTTTTGAAAAACCTTTTACCATTTTAAAGAAAAGTTTTAGTTAAATGATTCTTGTGGTGCAACCATCAAGTAAAAAGAACATGTGAGTTTACACATCTAATCAGAATTATTATTTTTGAAGTGTAAATATATTTGTACATTTTTAATCTAGATCTTTAATCTAATAGTAAAGTTATTGTATAAATTCCATTTGTAATATAATACTGTTATATTCAGTATTAATTTAAAAAAAAATCTGTTTTGCATCATGAATAAATTACATTTTAAAATATATTCTAATAGAAAACAGTTATTTTGAATTGTACTAATATTTCACAATATTACTGTTTTACTGTATTTTTGATCAATTAAATGTGTCTCCTTGGTGAGCAGAAGAGACTTCTTTCAGAAACATTTAAATATCTTACCAGCACGAAACTTTTAAATGGTATTCCTTTGAGTTAATTAGTAAATAGGGATACAATTTTGTGTCACGTCATTGACACGTGTATCCTCTTTATTTATTCACTGAATAGATTTAGACAGGCACAGTGATCCAGAGGAATCATTTGCCTGTGGGCTTCCAGACTTTCCCTCCATCAACCCAGATGCCACCCTGATGGAGGACGATGATGACGCCAGCTTCGGATTGCCCAGTCTCAACTCAGCCGCGTTCTCCGGCCCTCGCGGCTCTACTACCTCCGCCCTGCTGGATCTGGACACCCAGATGGACTCTGATCAGGAAGACCTTGACCCCGAGATCTCCCTAGGCTCCCTAAATACTACCTCTGACCTCGCTAGTAACCTGGCAGGGGTTATCGCCAGCAACATGATCCAGGCAGCCATCGCAGGAGCCATGCAGCCCCGGCCACCGCAAGGTCATCGGAGAGAGAGCGGCCCGCGGCCAGGAGCAGCTCCGAGGGGATTCAGGAAGCAGTCGAGCTCGGAGCTGGACATAGATCTGGACTTTGATGGAGAGGACTTTGAGATGTTGGATCAGTCCGAGCTGAACCAGTTGGATCCTTTGGCAGGTGGGCAGGGAGGTCAGAACAGAAACCAGGGGTCGAGTTTCCTGTCCAACTTGCTGGGGAAGCCACAGTGAGCCCATCTTACAGATGCTACCTCCGTCTGTCTGCTCCTCATGTCCTTGCACCTTGATCCAAGTAGAAGTTGTTTGCAGTGTTGGTTTGAATGTCTACTGAGATGCTTTCAATTGATCTGAGTGAGTGAGACAGAGAGAGAGAGAGAGTGTGTGTTTGTTTTGCACTGTTAATGTTATATTAGATTCTCTTGCCAGGTTTCCTCCACTGGCTGCAGTTGATATCACTGTGAAGTAATCTAGTCTGAATCTTCTCCTTTTATGCTCCGTGAGCTTCCTTCCTTGTCCTCTCATTTATGTGAGTGTGTGAGACTTGTGTGTAAAAGACTCTGATTAACTTGGTAGGCTAAGCAATAGGACAACAATCAGAAACATTTTAAATGATCCGAAATTTCTTTAAGTTCTTATAAACCAGCAAACTGCAAGTCTTATAGATCTTTCACACGTTTCTTTTTCATACAGACTGTATTGTTGTTGTCTTCAATAATAACACATGGGACCAAATCAGACATTCCACCATCAATGCTGAGTCAAGACGATTAATGTATACAAAATATTAAGTTGCCTGTAAGGAAGATTGTGAAATCTACAGTCAAGACGTCATTGAGCAGAGGAGTCTAAAGAAGTAGCAGTGACATATGATCTCATGATGTTATTATAGGGGATAGTTCACCCAAAAATGAACTTTCATTTACTCATCCTCATGTTGTTCTAAACCTGTATGACTTGCTTTCTTTTATGGAACATAAAAGAAGAATTTTTTTTTTACGGGTTTGGAATGGCTTGAGAAAAAGTAAATGATGACAATGTTAATTTTTGGGTGAACTATCCCTTTAAGACTCTGAGACATGAGTAATAAACAGCAGTCAGGTCGTCTCACTTTGCCATGTGTTTGCTCCTGAGGGTTTTTTTCCACCCTTCATTTAAATTTTTTTTTTACATACTAACTGCACATTCTTTTCATCAGTTCATTCTGATGCCAATGAAAATGCATATTTCTTAAAGCAGGAATAGCATGAAAAAAAAAATGATATAGTCATTCATTGCCTGGTATTTTTAACCTTAACATTTGGCTCACCGCAGTGACATTTACGTGTAAGTTCATGTGGGCTGGATTTTCTTTCAGCATTTCTTGAAAACCAAGGAATAGGGTTAATAAATGACAGTAGCTCTTTCCTAATGAAGATCTTTGTTGTAAAATTATGGCAAATTTACAGTATATTGTCTTTCAAATTGCTGTTTTTCGTCTGTTCATCTGTCAAAAAAAAAAAAAAGAAGAAGAAGAAAAAACAACAACTAACAGCCCAGCAATGCTGTCCATCTGGATAGTACGGCAGTACATTGATTTAGTTTGTAATGACTCTACCTCAAACAAGACACAGGGCTGTAACTGCCACCTGTTCGTACACAGCCTCCTCTCTTCAAAAACACCTTTAACTGTTCTGACTTTATACAGGAACTTTTCTACAGGTAGCAGCAGGAAAACTAGATCTCCTCTGGGCTGAGATTTAATATTCAGTACATTACTGAAGCACAAAAGGATTTGAGAAACCACCTTTCTTACTTCCTTTCTTGTGTTATGATGGAGCTGGTGGAAATAAATGAGTTGAATTTGCTGTTTTGTTTAGTAGATGCTGACCCTTTTCCCAAGTTTCCCAAGTTTTTGACCCAATCCTAATAAAGACTCATCATTGCTGGCTTTGATCATTGTGTACACTGGAAAGTAGGAAACACACTGGGAAACTGCTGTACCAATAAAAAGGCATAAAGTTACCAGGGATCAGTGAAGTGTTTTCTATTTTCCAAGCGTACCATTTCTTTTTTTCTTTTCTCATTTTAATTTAAAGTAGTGGAGCGTTGAAGAAATATAATGAATAAGCTTTTATCTTTCTCACGGTCGGTCACTTTCTGCTATTCCAGTTTGTTTATTACATTTCAAACAAGTCTTAATCCAGATAACTTGAGTTGGGTTAGAAGAGTTGGTGCTGTTTATTGGAATGTTTCATCTTTTGCAACTGTTCTTTTTTTCTGTCTTGGTTTTGCCTGGTTTTGAGCCCTAAGATTTTGAATTGCTGATATTTTTTGATTGCTGTGTTAAAAAGGTTTGATTCTGAAAGTTTTGATTTAAACTTTTTTTGTTGTGGAGGTAGCCTAATTCATGTGTAATTTGTGGGATACTTATTTTTGGAGAATGGTCACTTTTATGTTTATTTATCATTATAATTAATGATTTATATGGACACACTTTTCTGTTGATGTTTTTATTTTATTGATTTTTTTATTGATTTGATAAATTCTCCATATTTCATTTGAAAAAGCATCAAAATATTTTTATTTTATTTTTTTGTAAGTGTGTCAGTCAGCATGACCACCATTTAGTGGGAAAAATCTCTTCACCTCTTTGCGGTCAATTTAAACAAACGTCACCAGCAATTCCAATGGGACAATGAAGTGGTGGTTTATACATTAAAACTAAATTATGCCCAGTGTCATCTATTGATGTTGTATTGATGTTAGTGGTTTAAAAATACATCAGTTAGCAGTCTGCCATGTTGAGGAAAATGTAAAATACAGAATCGCTCATCTTTTCTTTCTTTGTGTTAGCGTTTTTACAGGAGTCTTTCTGTAGCTGGATTCTGCAATGTCAGTGACTTTTATTTCAGTAGTATTTCCCTCTTCCATTCTCTGTAATTGATTTTGATAACTTTTGATGTGCAAGACAATAAACAAATGAATGAATATATTATAAGTAAAATGTGTAGTTATTGATGACTTTAACAGATATTTTGTGACCTAGGCCTACTGAGCTAATCAAAATTATGATTCTAGTCTATAACTAGATGTACCGCATCGCGGTACAAAATATGACCGCCGCTCAGGCCTGCACTGGTTTTCCACAAAAATAAATGACGTGGAGTAATTTGGCTGTATTGCGTGTTTATGTATATACCTAAAAAAAGTAATAGTATGTGCATGTCTGTCTGTGTGTGTGTGTGTGTGTGTGTTTGTGTGTGTGTGTGTATGTGTGTGTGTTTGTGTATGTGTGTGTGTGTGTGTGTGTGTGTGTGTGTGTGTGTGTGTGTGTGTGTGTGTGTGTCTGTGCGTGTATGTATGTGTGCGTACATGTGTGCGCGTGTGTGTTTGTGTGTGTGTGTCTGTGCATGTGGATTTGTATGTGTGTGTATGGGTGTGTGTCTGTGCGTGTGGATGTCAGTGTGTGTGCATGCTTGCGTTTGTTTGTATTCCTGCATGTGTGTGTGTGACAGTATCATCCTAAACCAGCAACCCTTCGCTCAACAGCACCATCTACAGGCCGATGAGTGTACAGTCACTAAATGTGCACATAAATGAATTTATTTTAAACCCCCCCATGGATGAAATTCTACAAAACTTAGCAGAGGATACCCCCAGAGGTTGTCAAGTTAATCATACACATGAAATATGGTGCAGTTCTGAACATCTCCACTGAAGATAGGGGCGATTAAAGCGCCCCCGGGGACCAAACGAAATTTTTCCATAGAAGGCGAGTGGGGCTACATGCCCACCAAATTTCATGTTCCCCGGTGCTTCGGTGTCCCTGGTATCGTTGACGAAAAATTCAGTAAGGTGACGAAAAAAAAAAGAAAAAAAAACTTTGACAATCCCTATATGACCGCCGCTAGCGGTGGTTTTTTCGTCATCTACTGAGTTTTTCGTCAACGATACTAGGGACACCGAAACACCGGGGAACATGAAATTTGATGTAGCCCCACTAGACTTTAGCAGAAAAATGTCGTTTGGTCCCCGGGGGCCACTCCCCCCCGCGCTGGGCCCCCCCAAATCCAAAAAATGCAGTTTTTCCTAAATAACTACCTGAACCGTGGCACAGAGGATGACGAAATTTTTATGGTATGTTGGTCTTAAGGGCCCACATCAACCTAGCCCATAATCACTCATTTGTGATTTGCGCCCCTCCCATAAAAAATGAAAATGCAATATTATTCTGCTTTAATCGCCCCTATGTTCAGTTGAGATGTTCAGAACTGCACCATATTTCATGTGTATGATTAACTTGACATCCTCTGGGGGTATGCTAAGTTTCGTAGAATTTCATTCATGGGGGGGTATAAAATAAATTAATTTATGTGCACATTTAGTGACTGTACACTCATCGGCCTGTAGATGGTGCTGTTGAGAGAAGGGTTGCTGGTTTAGGATGAGACTGTCACACATACACACGCAGGAATACAAACAAACGCAAGCATGCATACACACTGACATCCACACGCACAGACACACACCCATACACACATATACAAATCCACATGCACAGACACACACACACACAAACACACACGCGCACACACATGTACGCACGCATACATACACGCACAGACACACACAGACACACACATACATACACAAACACACACACATACACACACACACACTGACAGACATGCACATACTACTACTTTTTTTTAGGTATATAGCCTACATAAACACGCAATACAGCCAAATTGCTCCACGTCATTTATTTTTGTGGAAAGCCAGTGCAGGCCTGAGCGGCGGTCATATTTTGTACTGTCATATTTTACAACTTTTTAATGTCATTCTGACCAAATGTTTTGTTGTAATTCATTTCTAAATATAAACAGCATACTTAATTTGAAAAACTTGCATTAATAGATCCACTGTTTTACCAATATGCTAATATTATAAGCATTCTTATAGCCTGATTATTAAATACATTTTTTATATTTTTCTTCTATCCAATTCTGTTGTCTAAAAATCAACAAACAAAAATGAAAGATGTATAGGAGTTACAGTGGCAAAGATCACTATTTTCAATAGTGAATTTTATGCACATTAGAAGGTTATATTTCATAGTAATGACATTATGTTTTCTTAGGTGATTTCTTAGATAAGCTAAACTTTGATATATATTTTTTTTATTTAAAACATATTTAAGCTCACAAATGCATATGCACATGAAAGAAAATTCATGTGGGCAAATTCCAAACGGCATTTTTGCGCCCTTGAAAGGCACTTGAGGAACGACTGGATCCCTTCCACAAGGCCGTTGGCGACATGGCGAAGGGCAGAGCCATAGAGAGAGAGAGTTGCGACACTCCCATAGACCTCCGTTGTAAATAATGGCGGCGCTTTTAACCGTCTACTTCCGGGATATGAAGATCGGAATAGTTCCAAACACTGTCATTTGGGCGTTGGACACCATTCACTTACATTGCTGCGCGTCGAGTTGTTTCAGAGTTAAGTTGCCGAAATATCGACCTCTTTTGAATTGTCAACTGTCTATATTGTATCAGAGGCCCTTTGCGATGCTTATACTGGTCTTCATTTGTACATGCACAGCGTAATTATTTATATTTTATGTTGGTTGTTTCAACCAATTTTCAAGCACTGCCTGCTAGCTAACGTTAGTTAGCTAGCGCGACTTCGTCAGCTAAGAGTTCGGTAATGAGTCGCTACCACCTTTATAGCAACTTTTATTTAATTAAATTTTTTGGGATATACTAACTTTTCATTATGTTATTATTGTCTTGAGTGAAGCGGCTTGTGAGAACAATGCTGGACCTTTAGGATTGTTATGGCCATCACCAGTCCTGTCTGTTTCATGGATCACCTGCCCCTGGTTTTTGTTTTTCTTGTTCACACACACAAGCACACATTTTTGTTGTCTGTCATTGTTTAATAAAAAATATTTTATTTGAAAACCTTCATTTGTATCAGCCATGCTTAAATTCGTTTTTAATCTGTTATAGTTTTGATAATGTGTATGGCCTTAATCTTAAAATAATATTCTTAGTCTTAACATGATCATGTTTCACGTTGTGGTCCTGGGGGTGGCCACTTTCATCAGAAGAAGTGAGCTAGCTTCTAAGCGAATTCTGAACGGACCGCCACGGCAGACCTCTTTGCGTGATCACGAAGGTAGGCTAATGGCTGAATCAAAATTTATAAGCAAAATCACGGGAATCAATAGCCTAATACAGCCCAGTTGTGCTAAAATAAATATCATGAGACGTCCATCATCAGATGAATGATATGGAAAAGTTAAGTTAGAGCCGCTAAAGCCAGTGCTACTACCCATGCGAACATGAACACTAAGCTTTTCCCTCCAAAAATATAGCCTAAAACTTATTTCCAAATGCAAAACTGACATTAACAAAATGCAATAATGCAATAACAGCTGAAAAAGTACTTGGGTGTGTGTTTTATTTTATATTTACCGTTCAATAATGCAATCGCTGCTGTCTGTCCCATAGAAGAACATGACAGCCAGCGTACGTTTTGGAACTATTGGGGCTTACATGAACCACGTGACAGCCATAGCGGCGACATCAAAGAGTGTCGCAACTCTCTCTCTCTATGGCTCTGGCGAAGGGTACATGCGATGCTCACTCACTTCAAGGAAGTAATTCTATTATTTATGGTCATGTGACCCAGCTCGTGATTCATTTTAAAGCCAGATGGCGGGAGAGTTAACTTACAAACCGAGCAAAAGTTGTTTTGTCACATTTTTGTCAACGCATATTCAAAAAAAAAAAAAACTTTTTAAATATAAAATGTATATTTATTTTGCAACAGTTATGTTAACAGCAATAGTAACACATTTCTGTCGTAAGAACAGCTGATGGACACCGAATCCGTGCTGCGTTGTCATGGGAACATCCCCCTTTTTGCCAAGTGCGTTCCAAACATAGGTAACTAACTACACATTAGTCATCAATAGAACATACTCAACATAGGTTCCAATCCAAACGGCTTCATGTATGGCACGCAACTGCCATATATGGCAACCCCCCAAGGGAGTAGGGCATATGGATGCTCACTCCCACAATTTGTTTTACTCGTTTTACTGGACAAATGAAATGGCGTCTTCGAGATGACGTACGTGTCGTCATCATCGGTAGACCCACAATTCAACTCGGCGCGCGAAAGCTGACTGAAGTAAACAACGTAAGAGTGCAGCAGATCTTCGACAGATCTAAACTGAATAAACAATGAGCAAAAAAGACAGTTCAGGTACGCGATGTTTCTTTAACTTACACGAGTGAACGTGTTATGTCTTTATTTGGTTGTAATTTTATTAATGATATAGCAGCTAGAAAATAATCATCTATAATACATCCGATTTGCATCTTTCTCTCTCTGACACACACAGGTGTCGCACAGATCCTCGCTTACCTCAATGAGAAAAACAGACCCTATAGTGCTCAGGATGTTTTTACCAACCTACAGAAGCAGTGTGGTCTGGGTAAAACGGTAAAAAGCAACATTTCGGATTAAACTCTTTTGTTTTGATGACATCTGTCCAGCAGTTAAGAGTCTGATATCTCAAGAGCTCTTTGTGGTATTCACTGTCTGCGTTAAATGTGGTCATTAGTGCAGTTGTTTGATTGAGTGTACTGTGTGATCACTATTGGTCACTATTGTTTTGCACTTACACAGGCTGTAGTCAAAGTGATGGATCAGCTTGCCCAGGAGGGAAAGATTAAAGAGAAAGTCTATGGAAAGCAGAAGATCTACTTTGCAGATCAGGTCGGTGTGATTCCGCATATAATATAATTGGATGGAGGTTTTACCGTGTTATAAAAGAACCAGTGTTTGTGAATCAGCCTGACAGATGTCCCTTCTGTCCCTTCAGTCTCAGTTTGCAGATGTGAGTGATGCTGAACTTAAGAAGATGGACAGTCGTATTGCGGAGATCAGCACTGAAGTACAGACCATCTCACAGAGCTGCAGGCAGCTTGATACAGGTGTGCACTTAAATTGTGCTGTTGGGAAAGATGAATGGTTTGAACTTGTGCACAGACTGCCAGTGTTTGATAAAACGTTCATATTTTTGCCCACAGAGCTGAAGGAGTTGAACAGCTCATTAACCACAGCAGAGATGAAGGCACAGATCCAGGAGCTGCAGGCAGAGTGTTCTGGGTACAGAGAGAGGCTGGATAAAATCAAGTCAACTACAAACCATGTGACCCCTGAGGAGAGGGAGAAGGTTCGAAATCACTGTGTTCTTCAATGTCTGCTGATCTTTTGGCCTTGGCTTGTCAAATGCACGATGCAGGATCTAGTCTGGGATAGGGCTGCACGATTTATTATCGCAATTAACATGAAATCGCGCTCAAACCGATTTGGTTTATTGCGATTATTTGTTATGTGCAGCTTGTCAGTGACGGACAACTCTGTGATCAGTAGTAAATGCTGCTCCATCTGGAAGCACTGCGAGTTTGAGTCGCTTATACTATGAATTTGAAAAAGCAACACACGCACAATCTTTCCAAACATGAGAAGCATTTATGAACCTTTTGTCCAACAAAAGACAACATTTAAAAAAGCAGCTAGAGCAATTGTTTGATGCCCATAGGGATTTCCTGGAATGAAGTGTGTTGTCTACTTCTCCTCCTGGGCATATTTGGAGTTTCTGCGTGAGAGCGCCCTCTGGCGTTCAGATGGAGCAGCATTTACTACTGATTACAGAGCTGTACTTCACTGACAAGCTGCACATAAAATAATGGCAGCCTTTGCCAAATCGTGTGCGGTTTTATTTCGATTAATCATAATCGTAACAGTAAGGATTTTGTCTGCTTGCCAAGTCAGACTAGTTGTTAATATTTTTACTTATCCTGCCAGCATTTTTGCTCTTAGACCCACCAAAAATGGATAAATTTAATTTTTAGCAACATGCTTTTTTAAAAAGAAATAACTATCATTCATAAGTTTGGGGTCAAGATATAATGTATTTTTAAAATAAATTAAGTTTTTATTCAGCAAGGATTCAATAAATTGATCAAAAGTGGCAGTAAAGACATTTATAATGTGACAAAAGATTTATATTTCAAATAATCAAATAAAATCTTTTGAACTTCCTATTCATCAAACAATCTGAAAGAGTTGGAGTTGATCAGTTTATGTATGTGTACTGTAGATAAATATACAAATGTTTTTAACCTTGATAATAAATGTTTCTTTAGCTTTGCCATTACATTAATAAATTGCATTTTAAAATACATTAGAATAGTAATTTTAAATTGTAATATTTTACAATATTACTGTTTTACTGCATTATTGATCAAATAAATGCAGCCTTGTTAAGCATAAGATAATTCTTTCAAAAACATAAATCATGCAATCCCCAAACTTTTGAATGGTAGTTGTATTTTAACCTTAACTTTGCTTTACAATAAAAAACCCTAACGTTTCTGTAATAGTGTAACTCCATGACAGCTACAAATTCTTACATGCACTTTTGCAGAAAAACTGTGGCATGTGGTGGAAAACATTCTCAAATGCTACGTTCACAAATGCGTCAGTCCAGGTCTGATTATTTGTGTGTTATTGACAAAATTATTGACTGTCCACATTTTGTATCGCAACCGATTTTGTTTGTCCCATGCCGCTCTTTCAGTTCCCGGGATATCTGCATTGGTTTATATGACAATGGGGTCGCGTTGGTACTGTAGGTATACGGCAAAAAAAAAAAAAAGTAATACAGATGCTGTCTTATTTACAACATGACAACGTGTAGCCGCTGCGCTGGACAACTGCATCTTATGAGGCAGCGATAGAAATGTAGGATGCTGGTATGCATGACTTTATTCTGTGCTGTCGTCTCTGCCGGTTTCAAAACATGTCTCCATTATTTTGTCATTTTCTGCTCGTCCGGCACTTTGCAACAACATAGCTTTGTTTCAGCGACTTTCAGCATGTTTCTTAAAACAACATTTTACATGGTGTGAGAAATTAGCATAAAGCATGAGAAATCCGATCAGAGCAGTCAGACTGAAACGGATTTCCATAAATGCTATCTAAACTGGATTTCAAACCACATGTAACTCCAAACGGATTTGTGAAAATCGCATTTCATGTCTTTTTTTATTTATTTGCTAAATCTGATCGGATTTCAATCGGATAAGCACAAAAATCTGATTTGGACTGACAGTCTGACCGTAGCCAAAGTCTCAGTTTCGACATCTTTAAGCAGTTACATGTCATTACCTTTGTGACATTTGAATTAGCTGATTCTACAACAATATTCAATACGTGACAGAAAACCAAGTGTTAACATTTGGCAGCCTTATACATGATAAATGAACTCAAAATGTAGTGCCCAATCAGTGCAAATGACTGTTCCATCCACCGACCTGAATCTCTCCCACACTGGCCCCAAGCCAACCTTATTATTGAGGATTGCCCATTAAATATTTTTTTTTTGCAAGTAATTCAAAAAGACCAAACTAGAGCCTTCTAGCATCTCTGGAATATGTTTGATTCATTAGTTGAAGTTTATGAAGATAATGTTGCTGTCTTGAGGCAGTCAACAATATATTATGCTTATGTTGCTGACAAATGTATTTCTTGGCCCCCAGGTTTCCAAGGAGAGAGAGATTTATGTGAAAGAGTGGAGGAAGAGAAAGAGAATGGTAATGATCCATAAAAACATCTATTTACAACTTCAAATTCTGCCCAGGAGACAAAATGCCTGCACATTTTTAATGATACTACTGTAAGGCGTGCCTTAATGAAAGTGCAATAATTTCCATCTTATTTTAATCAACACCATAGTTCATTAATGTACGAATGGAAACTGCACACTGGTCTCAACTGAACTGTCCTAGCAAACAATACCTGATACTATAGTGCTATATAACCTCCTACACTAAACAGCCATTTAGCTTGAAAGGCTCTTGTACCCTGAAAAGAAACTCCAAACACAGCTTTTGAGTAATTTTTTTGTCTCTTTACCTACCAGGTTTCTGATATGGTTGGAGCTATTTTGGAGGGGTATCCAAAAAGCAAGAAACAGTTTCTGGTGAGTCATTCCCTTTGAGTATTGTTTTACTGGCAAATGAAAAACATTGAACCTCTCTCAGCATGTTATTTTTTCTTATTATTAATGTTGCCTATCTGAGTCTTCCCTTTTCATCTTGTTTATGTGTTTGAAATCAGGAGGAGGCTGGGATTGAAACCGATGAGGACCATAAAGTGACAATGCCCAACATCTGATGGAGGACTCGCTGTTAAAATTCAGATGCCGTTGCTGGGACGCCAGACTTTTGGAAAGGTTGGAAAGTAATGCAGAGAATTCTGTGACCCCAAGATGACTGTTTTGTTAAAAACCAATTCTATTTATTAAAGTTATGTTGAAAAAGAAAGAACAAAAGCGGTACATAAGTTTGAATATTGTTTATTTTTCAATGAAAAGTGTACTGATACAAAAATATTTCAACCAGATTTTCAGAAATGCAGAAGCACTGAGTCTAGTTTAGCATGACTTGGCCTCATTTCTGTGAGCTAGCATTTCGCTTCACTGTATGGCTTAACTTGTAAAGATGTCCCTTATTCCAGCACAGGTCACAACAGTTGATTTGTACAATCGTCTGTTATTTAAAAAAAGATCTCGATACATAAAAATAATCTGTGTCCTGAGTAGACTTCGATTCAAATTTTTATCATGCCTAAATTAACATTCATTAAAACACAAATAGAATTGGGCGGTCACACCATGTGAAGTTGCTACCACGCACGGAAGCGACTGTGTCTTCAATGATAGCTTATGCAGCACAAACCATACTGATCACAAGAGCTCAAACCATTAACAAATGTAGAATAAAACACTGGACATTATTGCGCTACACACAGCTGAATAGAAATTTACATAAAATGATAATAAGAGGTTTATCTTCCATTATTTGTGCTTCGACACTGCAATCTTTGGTCACAGCATCCCTAAGGACAGTGGCTTAAAAGATGAACAAAGATGGCTCAGCCTTGCCTAACTTTAAATATATTAAAGCATGCGGGACAGCTGCTTTTTGATGTAAAAACTGACAGTGATGCATCACAATGTAACTAGACCTCTCAGCTCCCATTTCCAGCACTAAGCTATTCGCAATGGTGAACATGTAGTTGTGCTTTGGAAAACGACTTTAACATGAGGTAAAGATGATAACTGATTGCAACACGCCAACCATAATCATTCAAAGACAGCTGTACGGTTTACAATGCAGCAAACTGAGACATATCTCACACCTCGGTACTTGGGGTGTGGTGATGTCGGACAGCTGGGTATTCCTCATATTTGTGGTTGTTAAAATGCTAGTTTTTCTCAGCATCACACCTGCAGACTTGTGAAAATATGAATACTGATGAAACTTTAGATTAAACAAATACATGTGATTAAACTTTAGGACTGAGGTGTGTTTGTCAACAACTAAACAGAACTTGCATGGTAGGTGAATGAGGAAACAGAACATGCAATATGCAATAACAAACATGTTTTCCCCTCTTATTAGAGGAAAACCTCTAAATCATCTTATTAAATTATTGCATTTCCACACTTATTGATTGAAATCACTGCTATAAACACTTCACAAAATCAGTCAATACTTGAGCAAGCGCTACTTCATCTCTTCAGAGTTCTTGAATGCACCCCAGTCCAGTAGTGTGTGTGTGTGTGTGAAAGAGAGACTTGAGTGAGAGGTTAGCCTGAGGGACAGACGAATTGCCAACTTCAGTACAGCTGACTATTCACCTGCTGCAGCACAGTCACCACATACTCTCTCAGCGTCTGTCAACGATACAGAAAAACATGGTCAGTCAGGGAGTTTTCGATGTTTATCTAAGCCTGTGCCGGTGAATGACAGAAAAACCAAAGCTATCTGATCATAAAAATAGCAAGTGTAAATGTCCTTTAAGACAGTGGTTCCTCAATTAGGGGGCCTCAGCAAACTCTATGGGAACCTCTAGATGACTGATTTAAAATGAGACCGAACAAGACTTAAAACGAGCTAAAACACCCAAACATGATATTTCTTATTTAATTTAGCCCATCAACAACTTTTTTTTCTTCATCAAGGTTCCCACTGTCTAGAAAAACCTGGATATATGAGGAAGCCTAATTTTAAAAGTGTGATTTCAAGACCTGGAAAAGTCATGTAATATAATAAAATGATATATCATTATATATTAATAAAATTATATAATATGTAATAACACTCATACCATGGACGATTGCCTTCATTGACAACATAAATCTGTTATTGATGTTTGCAGCGCAATAATTGACCGGAAGGGTAAAATTGATGGTTATTTGCATACATTACGGCTCTTTAGATTTAGCATTCTTCCCGCTTTGAATCAGACAGAGATAAATAGTGTGTAAGATTACATTTATTTGAATGAATTAAA
The DNA here is from genome assembly GCF_965113295.1 of Leuciscus leuciscus. Classification (NCBI taxonomy): domain Eukaryota; kingdom Metazoa; phylum Chordata; class Actinopteri; order Cypriniformes; family Leuciscidae; genus Leuciscus; species Leuciscus leuciscus. The sequence continues at coordinate 48,315,219 of NC_138725.1, read as the reverse complement.
GCATTTATTTGAATTAATTATTGAGAGAGAGAGAGAGAGAGAGAGAGATGCGTACCTGCGTCTGTACAGCATCTCTCCCTCTCTCTCTATTAACAACAAAGCTGGGAATTTAATTACTTCAAAATGGCGAAGTAACCCACATGTTGCTGAGAATATAACGTAGCAATTCAGTAGCGAAGCTTTTTTATTACTAAAAGCTACGGGGCAGCGTTGACAAGTTTCTGTGTGTGTGCGCTTCAATGAAAACAGCAAATTAATATAGAACGGTGATTCATCTGACTTGGAACTACATGTGCATTAAACTGTCTTATTGCACACCTTCCAGCCAATCAGAATCGAGTATTCAGACAGATCATGGTATAAATTATATTTTATGAATATATTTTTTTCTAGTTATACCAAGCTCTAAAATATTTTATCCTTTGAATATTGTTGTGGACAACGGCGGGCCTTGGATCCAAAAATGTTGAGAGCCCCTGCTCTGACACATTCAAGACAAAATGGTGTTGTGCATGTCATAATTCAGCTGCGAATAGGCCTTAAATGTGTGCTACCTGTGGCTTGCAGTGTTCCTCGATCCAGCTGAAGACGCAGGCAGAGAGATCCTGAAAGTTGCTGACTGACACTGCAGCATTGAAGGACTGGAATAGAGAGTCCATGATGCTCTGAAACACGCTGAACTTCACCTGATCTGAAACCTGCTCGCTGCCCTGCTGAGGGTTATTCTGATGGGCCTTCACAATGTGCTCATAGTTCCTGAAACAAACACCACAGAGCGTCAATTAGGCCACATTTTACATGGTTCAAGTGACCCAATTCAGATTTTTTTCCCTCGCATGTGGCACAGATCGGATACTACGAACGTGTAAGCAGGAAAAAAGCACATGGGATTCTGATATTCTCAGATCAATTTCAGGCCTCATTCATATGTGGAAATACATCTGATCAGATATTCCAGTCAATGCGGGTTATATGTCATTGAAAAAGCGTTGGTGGCGAATGACGTCAACTCTGGTGGACACCAAAGTTATTTTCGTAAACGAAAACTGAAACTAAAACAAACTATTGGTCAAAAACCATTTATGTAAACTGAAATAAAATAGAAATTTCAACATAAATGAAAAACTAAAATGAAACGAAACTAACAAGTTACTGAAAAACTAACTGAAACAAAATAATAATTAGCAAAAATAAATAGTTGTTTTCGTAAATGAATAAGCTCTCATCCAGTAGGCTACCGGAAAATAACTTTTTTTCCGTTCCACTGCGTTACTTTATTTTTCAATTAATGACCGTTGCGCTTGAGTCTCGCATCTTCTGCAGCATCATGTGCATGACACAACGCTCTAAAAACGCGGCACTCAAGTTAAAATAAGTTCAACTTTTAAAAGACGCGTATCAAGACCTTGCGCTTTTTCCCCATTCCACTGTGCCCGTGTCATTTTTCAAAGCAAAACTGCTTTCTGTGTGAACCAGCCCTAAGAAGCAGAAATGGCCAAATTGGCTAAGTATTTCCATCATGTACCTTATGCTGTACCTTATGCAAATACAGCTGTACCTTAATTCCAGGTAAGATGACCATCTCATGTGAAACTAGCCTAAACAAGATAGGCCTACCACACATATTAGACAAGATACCACACTGAGCAGAAAACGGAAGAAAACAAATAGCACGTCTATAGCCCAGAAATAGACGTACATTAGTCAGAGTAGAAGTATAGGCCTACAAAAAGCGTAAATGGATCAATACAAGAATAATATTTGAAAGGATTAATCAAAGAAATAACCTTAAAGAATAATCATACGCATTTCTTTTTCTTATACACCACGTATAACAAGATTTCATTGATAATATGAATGAGTATGAATGAATAATTTTTACTTTTTAGTTGCATTTGTTTGGTTCTTTGTTCATCCTCAAACAATTATTTTATTTGTATTATTAAGAGGTTTTCCACAAGAGTTAACTAAACTGCAAACATTAAACTTTCCTGAAATGATATGTCTTTAACTGGAAGTGTTCTGTTAACTCTGCTAAACTATAATTTACTAAAACTAAAACTAAATATATAAAAACTAAATAGAAATGTGTTCACAAAATAAATACTAAACTAAAACAAAACCATTAATAAAACTAAACTGAAATTTATAGGAAATTTGAAAATGATATTAAAATAAAAACTAATTTAAAAATGCAAAACTATAATAACCTTGGTAGACACCAACTGTGACTCTTTTCACATGACTCTTTTCAATAGCACAATGGACGACGAGTCATGCTGAAGTTTATGTCTTTTGAGCATTTGGAGCAACTTTTAAAGATGGTGCAGAAAGCAAAAGCTTGCATTATTTCGACTGCATCCAAAATCAAGCCATTTCAATTTCCTTTTCAACCTAAGCTTTTCTGGGCCAAGTGTGTAGTGTAAATGCAAATATCGGAAATTAATCACTTTCAAAGATTTAAGCTGGTTAAAAAAAACAACAACAAAAAAAACTAGTTTTGTCAACAAATTGGAATTGGCCATCAAGACCTGCAATATAATGGTCACATTAGTTTGTTTGGTGGTTTATTACGTTTTTAATGCCATGTCAGCATCAGGGCTGTTTGCATGGCAACCACAAGGTCAACATCACAATCCATAAAATTATTGTTATATAAAACATTTCAACTTGGCAAGTTAGAAATTCTAAAATACATTCGGGTGATACATTCTGAAATAATCCGTAGAAGTTTCATAAAAATTACAATCCAACAGAATATGCTTAACAGTCAACACAAGAGACAAAGGAGGAACTTCCACATTAGTATGTGAAGACTTCTCCCTCTCTCAAAGGTCTTAAAGGGTGTTATCTTTCTTGGCAGAAGAGTGACAGTGTCAGTTAAAGCCCTATGTCACCCAAAAACAGCCCTGCAGGAGAATAAGTGGAACTATATTTGTCAACTTAAGCAGCTAAATATGTTTCCGGCTGAATAACCAACCACTCACGTTTTCATAATTTTCAGCGCCATCACCTCCTTCCTAAGTGTGGAAACATCCTCTTCCTGCTTCTTCTTTTCTTTGTGGAGAAACTGAATGTAGTCAATTGCTGTAAAGACACACACACACACACACACACACACACACAGAGTTGCTGAGCTTTTCCATTCCGGACTAAAAGACATGTTACAAGGAAATATTAATAGGCAAAGGCAACAATGAAGGTCCCCTCACTCTTCTGCAGAACTGTAGCTTTGCTGATCTTCTGTGTGGCCATGGAGAAGTCAGACTGCTGCTGGCACGTAGGCACAATAGACTGCAGGTCATCATAGCCTTTCTGTGGGATAGAGATCCATACAGACACTTTTGAGTGATGAGCTGAACGTGTGAAGCACGGCGCTGAGTACTTCTACACACGGGGAGCTCATGATACACTGTACACTCGGTGTATCTCTGCATCTGCTCTGAGTTTGGGTCGCTTATAACGGGCATTTGGGAAAACAACATGTGCCTACCAAGAAGTGCTTATGAACTGGCTGTTGAAAACAAAATAGAAAGGCTCCCTGTGGTTTTCCATCAATGTATATTATCTTGGCGATTTAATGTTAGAAAATGAAGACCATAAAAATGTGTATTGTAATTTTACAATATTTCTTGAATAAAAATGTTCACATTGAAATATTACAAAAGTAATATTTCTTATTTTGTTTAATTTTGTATTGTTGTAATTAATAATAATAATTAACAAAGCCCACAAAATTCCATTTGCATTCACAATTTTCATCAGAAATATTGCGCTTCGATATTTTCCCCACTGAGAGCTGAGAATAAATTAATTATTTAGTCAATGCAAAGACAGACATCATTGCAGTTACATCATGTCTTGTGCCATGTTTTAAGACATGTCATGTTAAACATACCGTACTTCAACTTTTAAAAGGCATCTCAAGGCACTGTTCCTTTTCATTGCATCAGGCTCGCTCTTTCTCCCATTTTTTAAACATAACGTGTCCCATGTTTGCCCTCACTAAACAGATTTATGAGCACCGTTGCTGCCCTGAACTGAGAGTCACCGTGTACAGCTGCTGTCACTCAAGCAAATCAAAACAAGACCACCATCGCAATATTAAAAATGAAATGTTTTGAAGTTATTGTGCTTTTATGGTTGATCATTGCTAGGGGTGTGACGATAACCGCATCACCGCAATATCGCGTTAATGAGATGCCTACCGCGGTGTGAGGTCATCACCGCACTTCTTTTTTTTTTTCTTTTGCTGAAAGTTACAGGAGTGCATATGGTGTGTGATATGAACTATAAACACATTAATATTTGCTTATAATTTACTGTATTCTGCGAGTCCAATGTTCAAGGGCTTCTGGAGAAAAAAAAATACGCTCCCTGCGCAAGGGAGGGACAGTCCATGGGGGATTTATTTTTTTGTGTGTGTCTGATTATTATTAATTAACTGCTAGGTTTCAGTACTTGTGATGTTTACAGATAATGTTCAATTAAATACAAACAAACAAAGGCATAAAAGACAAGCATAACGTAAACAGTTGGAGTTAGATTTTAATTGCAAGTACCGATCTCTCTTATGTGGTATAGGCAATAACAGTTGACGGCGCTAGCCGAATGACATTATTCAAAAAATAGCCACGAATCTAGTGTCTAAGCCAAATACTGTGTCGCCTTTGAGGCAGGTGACAATTAAGGGGAAGCCGGTGAATTTGGACAAGGCAATATGCCGTATTTGTCGCACAAAAGTATCCGTCTCGTGAGGAAATACCACTAACTTAAGACAACATCTTAGAAAAAATTCACCATCCTGTGGCGTTTGCTGGACTTAAGTGCAGCACACCTACCTAGGTCGGCGACACTGGCTGCGTGGCGTGTCCGTTTTTATTTCGGCTCCCATGTTAACAGGTTAGAGCTTGCACACTGCCTGCGTGAGACGCGCGTCTCAAGGCCAATTTATACTTCTGCGTCGGGTGCGCGTAGAAGGTACGGCGTAGCATACGCATTGACGTGTACCATACGTCGTACCCTTCGCCGTACCCTGACGCGCACCTCCTCAAAAATGTAACTACGCGTCGCGACGACGCGGACCGCAAGATCTGTGATTGGTCGGCTGGATAGCATCGCGTTTCCTCCTACGCATTTCCGGAATGATCTTCTGCACTCTGCACCGCCCGCCCGCCATTTTTAAATTCCGAAGATCAGTGAAGAGCCATGGAAATAGACCAAGTGACCGAGAGATTGCTTGAAGAAGTGCGGAAATACAGCCATCTGTATGACTCCTTCAGTCGCCATTGCTCAGACAGCCGCGAGGAATGTAAACACAGTGGAACATTAAAACCCACCCGCGCCAACTAGCGTTTCGGCGGTGTAACTGCAGAGCAACACAGACATTCGCAGAAGTATAAATGCTCACGACGGCGTCGCCTACGTGCGTAGCCTACGACGTACACTCGACGCAGAAGTATAAATTGGCCTTGATGCTGCACGGGCCGCGCGGTAAACGCATGCATGCAAGAAATAGAACCGCCGCCTATTTTTCACGCAAGCCTGTTGGAAGTAGCCTGGGAAAACCCAGACAACTTCCGGCAAATTTAGATTTGCTCTGCAAGTAAGTCTGGCAAAGAGCTCATTCAAGGCCATTTCCATGCCGTGGAAATCGCGGCATCAGTCAGAAACGTTGAGGCGGGCTTTACACGATGACGATCGCTCTGATTGGTTTTAGGTCTAGCCTATCCAACTGTGCCCAGAGGCATTTGAGCGACGTCCACTCCGTTGGTGAAGCGCACCAACTTTTAAATGCAGCATTATTATATTCAAATTGCAAACACATGAGGACAGTCTCCATGAAAGACCCACTGGCAGATGAACATGCTACTACATTTCTCTCCGAAACGGTAGGAAATTAAATTAGATTTAATAGAGGATTTTAACTGTGACAAGATGATTGACAGGGCAGTTTACATGACAGGATGCACGCGACAGATCCGTCCGATAAAGATGATGAAGTAGTATGTCCCAAAGCTTGCCTACTTTTTTGCTACACATTCAAAAGTAAATACATTTTCTTCACAAAAAGAGTATACTTTTATGGCGTAGTGTAACATAGGCGAATTGGGACGCAGCATATGGCTTTACACATGACGATCGCTCTGATTGGTTTTTGGAGTTTTAGGTCTATCCAATTGCGCCGAGAGGCATTTGAGCGACGTCCGTTGGTGACGCCCCTTTGGAAATGATTTGTCTATGGAGCTTTGCCAGACCATAACTCAGTTACTACTGAGAATGGTCTGGTTTTAACCAGGCTATGCTGGAAGCGTTTCCTGGCAAAATAGTATAGGAAAAGATGTTTGTATGTCATTTTGACATGAATGCATATTAATAAATTACATTTTGATGTTTGAAAGTTTAGGTTTTGACATAAATGCAGATATAAATGTAATTAAAAAAAATATGATCGATTTTCAAATATTGCACCTGTCAAAACAGAACGAAATATTCTGTAGCCTATTTTGCCGTCAATACTGCCGACGCTGTCTTTGCTGCTATATATTTATGTTTAACATTAAGTGCCTTCCACAACTCTCTCCCCATAAGTCGAATATATCACCAATGAGGCTTATGTGTCACCTAGCAGCAGCAGCGCTGTTTCTGGTGTGCAAAGACATAAAAAAAAAAGCCACACAGCTGACACACAACAGAAACGCCACACTCACACCACGCAGCCATGGTGTGTCGCCGGCCTTAAGCCTACCTAATTAATAGTTAATTATTAATATTTACAATTTAATACAAATGTTAATTTGTTTATTTGTTAATAAAGAATACTGCTTTATGTTATTAATTTCCATTGTCATTTACAAGCTACATGCGTTCTTGATCGCGTCTGCAGTGTGTGACGCGGCCGCGGGTGAATTTTTTTTGGGGGGGAGGGGGTTAACCGCCAAACCGCAAGATTTGTTGCTTCTTTACCGCGGTAAGAAAAAATCCCATACCGTCACAGCCCTAATCATTGCCATCACTTCCAAGTACTTGGGTTCCCGTGGCGTCCGTAATATGAAATCAGAAAAGATTGTGCTTATGTCGGCTACTATCTTCCATGTCTTGTCTGTTAGCCTGAAAACAATCTGCTCTTCCCAGTCTTACCTTGATGGCATCCCTGCGTTTCTGCTCTGCCTGTGTGTGTGCCTGTCTCCTCCGGTCTTTATACGACTCCTTATAGGGCGTCTCATGTCTGTTGTCACTGTCTTCATCATCTAAACCAAAGGGAAGAACAACCATCTGTTAGCAACCAGTGGTCATGATTTATTGTCTGTCTTTAAAGTATCAACACATCTTCTTCTTTTTTTTCGTATTATGACGTACATCCAAGTGTAACAGATTATCACACAAAAAAACGGAGGCAAACAAATGCTAAATGATTAGAGAAGTCCCGCATATGTCAGAGAGGAGATACAGTTACAACATTTATTAAAAATTACAAGTTCAAAAACAAGAAGAATGAAATGTATAGATGAATCGTTCACAATAACGATTGACATGCATTTAGAAAATAGATGAATTTCGATTTCTTGTCAACTGTAACAGTGGAAAACCATCCAGAAAAGGGGAGCAATTTTAGAGCAAAGGTTATTTATCAACGTAAAAAAAATGGCCATGTTTGACATTAGATGATTGAGATTTGTAGTATCATCACCTGTGTTTGGTACTGAAGAGGCACTTGTGGATCCAATGCTGTTGGCTCTTGACACCAAACTTCCTTTGCAAGCATTTTCGGCAAAGAAACCTTAAAGATATGGACATTTAAATATGTGTACATATATAACCTAGTGTTATAACCTAACCTATCCTGAAGTCTAACCTTCATCTTGAAAAACACAATGTAGTCTGTAACTGTGTGGTTGAGTACTCACTGTGATCGAAGCCGTTGTCGCTGAAGGTGCCATCTGTCTGCTGAGACATGGTGACAGAAAGACAATCAGAAGAACATTCAAAACCAGCCAGACTAAACATTCGGACACCAGCCAACTAATGATCACATATGCAAACTGAGTCTGAGCTGTCCTGCCTTGCCTTTTACTAGGACACCTCTAACTCCCCACTGTGAGGTGTCCCAAATAAACCCCTTTGAAAGGTAATATTTAATCTCTCTCCAAACTCTCTGATTGAGCAATCATTGTCATATTGTCAAGCTGTCATTACAGCTTGTGGAAAAGAGGGCATATTTTATTCGTTGCTTATGAATATGCGGCAGGAACTCAAGAGAATAAATATAGTGAGGAACAAAAGAACTGAATCGAACCGTGTCCCTCTGGAGAGTCGATTCGGTCGTTCGATGCCCCAAAATGATCTGTCTAGTGTAACGTTATGCGTTTTGAAACAGTCAGAATAACAGTCAATGTATCCAATAAGCAAGTTAGCTTAGCGGATTCAACTCTTAAACATCTGTTACACAGCTTCCACTCGATTATTTACAACATAAATGGATATTTTAAGCACAGAACCGTTTTATGGCAGCGTTTCTGCGGTGATTTGTTGTCTAAATCACCGCTAAATATACTACATTTAAAGACCACGGACATGTGGGAAGCTGTAATTCTTCTTTTGACTTGCTGAACTTTAAGGCTAGCAAGCTGAGCTAGAAAGTGAAACCAACCGTTGCAGACCTAACGTTACACAGATGAACAGAAACACGCGTTACGAAGTCGATTTTGAAGAAAACGACTGTTTAAAATCAACAGACGGTCTTTATCTGATTAGTTTTTCTTACTTTTAGCCAGGGATCCTCCGGCGACGCGCTGTTTTCCGTCATTTTGGAATAAACAATGACGGGATATTACAAACTATGCCCCCTAGTGGCCATTACCTGATCCTCATTCAAGACTCATCCTTCACTCTGTCCATCCATCTCTTTTCCCACCCACTTTTCCTTGGGACTTTTGATAAACTTGAATTAAAGTTAACTTTGTTAAAGTTAATTGTTATTTCAACGAAAATGATTATTAATTCATCTATTCGTTCATTTATTTTTATATATCGTATTGTCTATGTAGCTATTGCCCATAACTTACATTGATCCATCTCCTAAACGAGTAAAGATGAACACAAGGTATGTATTTAATCATTCCACATGGTGGTGCTATAAGAGAGTTGATCGAACTGAGTGAAATAAAAAAATGCCAGGGGGAGGCTGCAGACCTGGAGCCGGCCCCAGGTAGTTTTACGCCCCTGTTCCTGATGCGTCTAGTTGCGGGAGGCTGTACGCGACACGAATTGAGGTATGTTAATCTGCTAAAGTGATTGTTGTTTAGCAATGATGCAACATTTATTATTTATAAACGAAAAGCTAGGGTAGGTAGATGCATCAATTCATTTCTATATATCAATGGATGGGTCTATAATTTTTTTCATGAGACAAAAAGTATTTGACGGTCAGGTTGATGTTCTGTCTGGCTCAAACTTAGCTAAACACATGTAGAATTAGCTGCCCCTAGTCTTCTCTACTCACTTTAAAAATTAATTTTCTTTTTTAATTTTCTTTTGTTGCCTGTCTTTAGCTTGCGTGAGATGGCCTCTTCTGGTAAGACCCTGTTTACTCCTTGCATTAAAACATACTCCACATCGTTTATGGGGCAACATTAGCCTACAGTAGATATTGGAAATATGTGAACAAAATTTTTTTTTTGACAGTCTATGGTGTGAACACACAAAAGACACATTTATAATGGGCATATATGTAAATCTCTCTAAGTAAAGAGTTGAACTGCACACTCACTCGAATATTTTGATTATTTCCAACATCATACATGATAAAAACCCACATTAAACATTTTCCCCATATGGTTTGAATGTAGATTCTGGTTTGAGTTGTTTCTTATAAATGAGATGATCTAATTATCTAATTTATATCTTAATATACATTTATCTTAAAATAGCTTACTGATCTTGACTAAAATGTATGTGCACTCAATGTGGGTTTTGTCATACTCTGTCTTTACCAAGTTCTCTTTACCTTGCATCTCATAAAGGTGTGTGTTTGCTACTTAAGGAAATGAAAATCTCTCTCTCTTTAAACTTGTATAAACTTGTTTTTTAACTGCATTCCAAACCAATAGCTTGTCTAGTAAATAAACGACTTACAGAGACATACATGGACATGTTTTTAATGTAATTTTAAATTTTCTCTGCACAGTCCATAATCAGTGGCCAAAAGAAATCAAAGTGGCTTGACACTTTTTCCAAAAGTGTTCCACCAACAAGTGCCTGTGCCGTTGTACTTTGAAGATCAGGAGCAAATTGAGGCAATCCACACTCACCTGACATCAATTCTGGGCAGCACACACACACACACTGGTTTTTTTTTTATGTTTAAAAAATGTTTTATCAGTGAGCAGGAGCACTTTGACAGGAGGATAGAAAAACAGTTAAAGTCCCTGTAAAGGCAATTCTAAAAAAAAAATCTAAACATAAGAAATGTATTGCTAAAACATATTACAAAGACTGTGAAGTACTGAATTGTGGAGGTAGACCGTTAAACAGTTTTTCACCATTGCTGTGTTCCGGATTTTTTTGGGCGGGGCTAAAACGGCAGCTCGATGACGCACTCATAGACAGTAAAAGAAATGGACACAGCGACCCCATTGGATTCAACCGAGAAAAGTGAAGTCAGTTAGAAGCACTCACTTCCTGATGGCTGACCGTACTGCGCAGACTCAAACTGAGCTTGACGACGTAGATGTGACGTGAGTCTGTCTTCTAGTAGCTGTGCCAAGAGAAATCTGAATCATTCCCTTCCGAAACTTGCAGAGACGGAGAGCGTGAGTAGGAGGTGTCCATGAGCTAGGAGCAACTTTTGCTAAGTATTCTGATTAATTATCTTGTCATTTTGCCTCCACGTCCCCCCGATTGCCTGCGAGCTTCTCCTCCTGTCTATACGGTAATTTCTCTAATGTTTGACAGAGAGTCGCGTGGTTATGACGCAATCGTTACCCTATTTTTACAAAAACTGCTTCTACGGGGGCCATAACGTAAGATACAAGGTAATGGAGCCTTTTATACATTTTCGTGTTTCTTTAGAAATAAATAATGGACAAATGGAGTCTTTAAACGACTCAGATGTAAAGTTATTTGCTGTCAAAGTGACGCCAAAATGAATGGGAGTCAATGGAATGCTAACAGCAGGTGATGGTCTGCTAATCAATGGCGGCCCCCGGGGAAGCTTCAGTTTCCGGCTGATGGATTACCCCCTTGGACGCACTGGAGCCTCTGAGCTCCTGGACACGCCCCTACTTGATGATGCACTGGAGCCACTTAGGCTGGCCCCTCCCCTAACAATATAAATAGAGCACATTCACATCAGTTTGCCGCTCAATCGCGAGTTACTGTCAGTACTATTAGTTACTACAGCCTACAGTTTGCTAGCTAGCTATGCCTTCGTCACGGAAATGCTTACTGCCTGGATGCGATCATGTACAAAACAGATCGGTGTCCTTATTTAAATTTCTGAAAAACGATCACATCAAGAAGAGGTGGATTCATTTTGTGAAGAGCCACCTTGATGGAGAGCTGAGGATCACCGCCAAAACCCGCCTCTGTAGTGATCATTTTACACGGGATAGTTTTTATTCACACTGATAATCCGCTGTTACTGGTGAATGGGGCCGAACCGACTATCTCCCGCCTCGGCCTTCATCCTCCTGTCGCGCCGACGGCTGGTGCCATCATCGGCAGTGCGTGCCCACCAATGAGTGTAAGTTGCCTTGTGTGCTTATGTTATAATTATAGTAGGTAGTCCACAGTAACTCTACTAAATTCTGCAACCCTCTAACGTGATTTTTGTTTGTTTGTTTATGCATCAATTTGATTCCTTAGACAAGTAATTTCAACTATTATCTATTCACAAAGCAGTCCCTTCCAACAGTTTAATTCACAGTGTGACTTAAGATATTCAATTGTCATACATTTGAGTTGTCAATTCTAAAATGAACAATTACAGAAAAGCTATCTGAACAATTTAGAGCATATTCAATTCTGTGTTGCAAAAAACACTTTGTTCTTTCAAAATTATATGTGCTCATTTATGTGTAATTACTTCCACCAACTAATCAAGTATTCTCGTAAGCATAGAATCTGTCATTCAGAATACATACGAGCGAGTCGCTCGAATGGCGGCAGCCGTGTTGCGCCTCCATCTTGAAAATACATTAGCCAAAGAGGGACATGCCTGGAAATTCAAGCTTCGCCTTTCGCGCTTTTACACTCAGTGGCACCGTGACAAATGCAAGGGGGAGATTACCGTTCATATACTGTCTATGGAGATTACTCGCGACTGGAATAATACGGCCACCGTAGGAGTTAAACCGCCATCGGAATGGGAGGGGCTAGACAGTAATATTCATTTGGTAGTCATATACAATTTCACCGCTAGATGGGAGAAAATCTTACAGTGTAGCTTTAATATAACAAACATGATGGCTGTTAGTTTGACTTTGATCTGTAACTATAAAGCGTAAAAATATGTTTTAGTCTATGTTATTTATTGCTAGCCTAACTTTATTTGGCTACGTTAGGTTATGCTAGTTACATAGGCCTATAGCTTATAGCTTACTTATCTTTTTTTCTCTCCTCGACCTCCAGCAGGGGGGTCAAACCTACAGGGAAAAAATCCCTTATTCATTCTTATTCAGTTTATCGCTGAGTCACGGAACTCTATTCGATCTGTCCGGGTAAAAACAGAATTAACTGACTGTAATGTATGCCATGTCTGATTTTAAAGGCAAAAGTCCCACTGATCTCATTGATTTCCTTCAAAAATCTGTGAGAGCATGGGGCAGCTGTACACATAGTCATGTTTTGCGGTGACTGTCCCTCAGACCAACTAAATCAAATGTAAATTTATACCAGAAATACGGGACAGACTAGGGATAGGCAACTCCGGTCCTGGAGGGCCGCTGTCCTGCAGAGTTTAGCTCCAACCCTAATTAAACACACCTGAACAAGGCAATCAATGTTTTCAGGATTACTAGATAGATACAGGCAGGTGAGTTTTTATCAGGGCTGAAGCTAAACTCTGCAGGACAGCGGCCCTCCAAGACTGGAGTTGCCTATCCCTGGACTATAGGCTACTTTCAGCATTAGCATTGATAGAAAAGACTCATTGTTGGAACTGAAACGCACATAACCTGTACAACAGAGTAGCCTACAATCGAAGTCTTCTTGAGGAAAGAAATAAGGATGGATTTTGTGTAAAAATAATCAGTAGTTTTGATGAGTATAATTCTTATTTTTGTCCCTGTTTTTTCTGTGCTGAATATGATTTTCTTCTTCATTTTTCTTGTCAATTTATGATCCAAACTTTTTCCTTCAAACATTCATACTTTTGTAACGTCAAAGAACGCCAGACAAGGGAGGCTCCGTGTCTGAACTTTCTAATCGGAACGCAAAACAACATGAACGCACCAGCCTCGCTCGTTTCTCTCTACCCGGCCTTTTCGAACTCACCGCATTAACCCTATAACTGCCGGCGAAAAATAAAACTGCAATTTCACAACAATTATAAAGAGTCTGTGCGCTATTAAACGCATATTAAGAGGTGGATTCACTCAGATACCACACCACTGAAGGCCTAGGTGTGAAATGCAGCACCCGCTACTGACTGAAACTGACACACCCATGCAGTGCTCTCTCTCTCTCTCTCTTGGTCTCTCTCTCTCAGTGCGAGGTGTTCAGGAAGCTTGATGCTTCTGCTTTTTTCTGTGGTTTCCTCCTGCTCTCAGACGGCTTCTCTCTCATTTCTGTAACACACACCAGTGTGCTCGGACAGGTGCCTTCGTGTAAATTTACCAACATCTGTATTTTCTTTTGAAAGAAACTTCTGTAGGCTTGATCAGAGGGAGTGGAGTTGTGAGAAAGATGCTCCAACATCTGAAGCATTTAATAGAGAGGCAGACTCGTGGAGAAAAGGCCTGTTACACCGGTAATCAACATTCTCAGCCGTACTGAGAGGCTAAAGGAGCTGAGCTTTTAAAGGACTGGATTGTCTTTATTGTGAAAGTTTTAGCAGAGGCCTTTTCTTGTTCCTTTTTTGACTAAGCAAGACTGAGAATATCAAAATTTTCGGCTTTTTCGAAAGCTTCTTCACAATCACTTGCATCATCCTGGGATCAGTTTTTGTTTAAAAAGTGTCTGTATTTTCTGACACCATGTCCTAAAGGAGTCTATGTGCTTCCACCTACACTGGATCTAACTGACTAGAAAACTTTAAACACTTCAGTGGATTTTGACCTGTGGATTGCAGAGAGATTCGTCTGGGTTTCTCCAGAGTTTGGCCTATTGGAATTGTCCGTGGTTGATCCAGAAGCAGTTCAGTATCCTGGAATTTCTAAGGAAAGTTGTGATGGGTAACGCAGCTGGCGGGTTGGAGCAGATGGAGGGGCAGGAGGCTAAAGGCTCAACAGGAGGGTCAAACCCTACACCAGCCACGCCTAAAAAGAAATGTGCCCCTCCTAAACTACCCATGCCCCCCGAGGAAGAGCTAGAAGAACGCTTCAGTGTGGTTTTGGTGAGCTCTTTATACACAGACATGTAAACAATATATAGCAACACAACTAAAGCAGCTAATCTTGATACTTCCTGTCAGCCACTATGTGGAGACGTTAACATTAGTTTGTCAGTATTAAATTCTCTGTCTTTGCATTTTGGAAACATATATCGTAGCTGTAGCAAAAAAAGTGTTCTTGTTGTGAAGACAATTGGACACAACAGACAATCAAAAAAGATCATCAGATAAAATATGAGCAATTCAAAGCAAATGCAATCTTTGGTTTCTTTAAGGTGTCTTTGTTAAATCTAAAGTGTAAAAATAATTGACTTAGGGTAAGGGTTAGTTGCATGTAATTATGCACAATTTATAGTAATTACATGTAACGTGTAACAAGGACACTAAAATAAAGTGTTGCCCAATCTTCCACCTGAAATGCACAATTAAGTCACATTTGGCAAAACACTTCTGACTTAATGCAATCCGATTAGTCACATTAGTTCCACGTGGGATTTTGGTACAGGAACTGCTAATGGTGGAATGACAAATTAGGCAACTTGTTAAGAGAAGTCATAAGACAAAAAGAGGCCCTATATTCTTGGTGATGACTGACCTTTGATTCGACTTTCATTTCAGTTTAAGACACCAGTGTCAGTTGGCTATCCTCTTAGATATGTCATCGCTTTTGTTGGGCAATTGGTTGTCTCAATTAATTGATGCTGAATGGAAGCTCAGTTATCTTCCATGTGGTCCCACTCACTTCAACTACAAAAAATTTAAGCCTGTTTCCATCTCAGAGTTAATAATTGTGGCTTTTCATAAATGCAAATATGTCCCAACATTTCTTGTTTTGAACTTTATCTCCAAAGTTTCTCTGAGCTAGAAATGGGCTAATAAATGACCATTTGATCCTTCTGAAAAGACACAATCCAGGTCCGGTGATGAGGGGAATACGCTCATGCTAAACCTGGCATTAAACTGCTGAGGAATAAGGGACATCCTACAGTTTTGTCCTGGACCTTTTAAATTCAAGCGACAGCTTTGGTTAGAATATGAGAATGTAAAACCATTGCATGCCAATGGATATCACATTTTTGCAGTCATTTCCTCATCACAGGCTATACTTCCATAAGCCCTGAACTTTACATTTGGTGCATAATTATCAACTTAATCTAGTCTCCACTTTATTCACTCTCTTGTTAAGTACCAGTAGACCACAGTTAGTCCCCCACCCTACCCTACCCCACCCTTCTCTCTCTGTTCCTCCAGTAACCGCTCAATGCGTTTCGCTCTTTGTGCGCACGACTTTAAAAAAAAATAACCCTACTCAGAGCGGAAACGTCTTACTGCTTTAGGAGGAAACACCCAAGAACAGTGTTTCTACATTAAACACCATTTCTTTTCTGACAAAACACACCCTCTTAATTTAGTTGACAGATGCAATTTTCAGGTGCAAAAAAAATCAGGTGTAAAACCTGTAAAATAAAACGTAGAACTAATGATGGATGTTTGTAGCTAATGATGTGTTTAAGTGAAAGACATGAAGCAACTGTGCCATCTTTTCAGGAAGTCCCATTGCGTCAGACTGAAGACTGACAGCATATGATCTTAAAGAGAAAAACATAAACTTATCTCTTCTGTGAAACAACACAGAAGACTATTGACTTACATTGAGAAGTTTTTCAAATTTCCACAAAAGTCATACAGGTTTGAAATAAAATGAGGGTAAATAGTAACCTAAATGATGACAGGATTTTCATTTTTGGTTGAACTACCCCTTTAATATCCAAAGTAGGCTAAAGAAGGAACCATAATTGCATCATAACACATTTTGTAATATAGACAGTCACATTTCCTTCTCATGTGGCAGACATAAACGGCGATCATCATTGTTACATATTCATGACGTAAATGGCAAATCAGATGGTATTCGAAACTGTGTAAAGAGTTAATCAGCTGCAATATACTTGTTAATGTCAGTCTCCTTCATAACTCATCCTCAGACTTTGCCATTACTCCAGAATTCAGATGTTGTCATCAACATCACAAACCACTTAGTATTATAACACTGACAACAACTTCTTTTCTTTTCCTTGCACAGCTTAAAGCTGATTCTGGATTACGTATCACTGGCGGCAGTTATTAAACTATTTTGATATCCAGAATTATGGACGCAATCTGTCTATTGCAATCTGCTGTTTTGTGATGTGTGTGTGTGTGTGTGTGTGTGTGTGTGTGTGTGTGTGTGTGTGTGTGTGTGTGTGTGTGTGTGTGTGTGTGTTTTTTTTTTACTTGTAAGCTTCAAACATTCACACTGCAGTCATTTGAATGCGTCTGCTGGCATGTTTGTAAAGGTCTGCTTGAGATTTGACCTTGTGGTCAGGTTACTGAAGTGAACCTCTCATTTCTCTTCTCAGAGCTCCATGAATCTGCCTCCTGATAAGATGAAGCTTCTGAGTCAGTATGATAATGAAAAGAAATGGGAGCTGGTTTGTGATCAGGTGAGATACTACTATTGAAATCTGTCGATCAACTTTGTTTTTCATTTTATTTTTAATAATGACTGGAAAGTAGAACTGAGATGCCTACATCTTGATCGTTTCTCCCATTTACTTCTCATTTACGGAGTGAGACATTATTCATTCTGAAATACGTAATGAATGACTCATATTGATATGCAAGTCATTTTTATTTTTGAGCAGTTTTTCTCTCTGCATTTCTATAATACCTCATGTCTGCAGTGTAGATGTGACCTTTAGAGGAAGTTGTCTGGTAGACTATATTGAGATACATACCAGAAGCCTATATGAGAGCTGTACACTGTAATACAAATATCAAGTTATATGAGGACTGTAACTAGGGATCGTTAAAACCATTTTTAATTGTTGTTGTTGTCATTTTTATATTTTATTTTTGGGGGTATATTGCATGATATTTAGCTATGACCAGTTTATACAAGCGCCTGAAATACATTGAGTAAAACAGCATTTTAAAGGGATAGTTCATCCCAAAAAATGAAATTTCTGTCATCATTTACTCCCCCTCAAGTTGTTTCAAGCCTGTATGAATTTCTTCCTTCAGTTGAACACAAAAGAAGATATCCACCAACT
This sequence comes from Leuciscus leuciscus, assembly GCF_965113295.1. Taxonomy (NCBI): domain Eukaryota; kingdom Metazoa; phylum Chordata; class Actinopteri; order Cypriniformes; family Leuciscidae; genus Leuciscus; species Leuciscus leuciscus. Next base: position 48,297,576 of record NC_138725.1, on the reverse strand, counting down.
GTTTGGTTACCGACATTCTTCAAAATATCTTCTTTTGTGTTCAATATAAGAAAGAAACTCATAACATTTTGGAACAAGCTGAGGGTGAGTAAATGACAGAATTTTCATTTTTGGGTGAACTGTCCCCTTAATTTATCACTCCAATCATATATCAGAGAAAAATTTAAAAACCCAGACTGTGTATTTTTTGTTTAACCTTTCAATGACGGAAAAGCATGATGCTAGTGTGTGGTTAAAGCGGATGATGTAAAGGTTTATATTGATCAAGACACCTCAACAGGAGAGAAAGAATTAGAGGGAAAAATTCGAGCAGCAGTATGAGGTCAGACTCTTAAGGTGGTGAAACCATGTCTACGCACTTCCTGTCTTAATATTTGTGTCTCTATGACAACTGTGGGATGCAAGCTTTAGCTATGTGTGCAGAGTTGTTATGGCAACAGGTGCACACAGCTAACGTATTTCTTACTGTGGGCATTATGTAGGCTATATTCCACCTTCAGGTTAAAAAAAAACAAATAATACATCTGTCGTACTCATACAGTATCTTAGATGGATATACACTACCGTTCAAGTCTGGGGTCACTAAGATTTTAAAAAAAAAGAAGAAGAAATTTATACTTTTATTTAGCAAGAATGAATTAATCAAAAGGGACAGTAAAGACAGTTATAATCTTACAAAAGATTTCCAACTCAAATAAATTCTGTTTGATTATATGCTTTTGAACTTTCATTTTATCTAAGAATCCCAAAAAATGGATCATGTTTTTCACAAAAATGTAAGCAGCACAACTGTTTTCAACAGTTCATCATATTAGAATGATTTATGACGGATCATGTGACGCTGAAGACTGGCGTAATGATGCTGAAAATTCAGCTTTGACATCACAGGAATAAATTAAAATATTACTGTTTACTGTATTTTGATCAAATAAATGCAGCCTTGATGAGCAGAAGAGACTTCTTTCGAGGACCATAAAAAAAGATCTTACAGGCCGCAAAATTTTTAATTGTTGTGTATATAACTGGAATAAATAATACATTGCTATTATTTGATGGTACTAAAGAGCATTTAAATATCTTCTAGTCCCCATCAACATTTGTCTTTCTCCCAATGTCTATTAGGAGCGTTTTCAGGTGAAAAACCCTCCCTCAGCTTACCTGACTAAAATCAAGAGCTTCTACCAGGACCAAGGTGGAGTGGTGCGCAGGGTCAGTACTGTTCTTTCCCCCTGCACCTCCGTACACTCTCATTTCTCTTTTACCCCATGTCAGTGCTGACACCCACCTGTCAAAAAGTCCAGATGAAAACTCAGTTCCAAGTTTTGCTTTGAGGTGAATGATTGTCTGTCTCTCTGTGATTCCTTCTCCACAGTTTAAGAAGCGTGTGCAGGAGTCAACTCAAGTCCTGAGAGAGCTGGAGATCTCTCTCAGAACCAATCACATTGGGTTAGTGGCAGCTTTATTTTCTAGTACAGTGCAATGATAGACTTCACTGCTACTCCTGAATAAAAAAATTAAAGATACTTTTGAACCTGAATAATTGAATACTTCCATAGGGACATTTCGAGATAGGGCTACATCATGATAATGGTTAAATTATTAATCATGATTATTTTGGTTTTATTATTTGGTAAAACCTTAGAGATATTTCACCCAAAAATGAAAATTCTGTCAACATTTACTCACCCTCAAGTTGTTCCAAACCTTGTATGAGTTTCTTTCTTCTGTAGAACTAAAAAGAAGATATTTTGAAGATTGTCGGTAACCAGACAGTTGACGTAGTGATTGATTTTCATAGTATTGAAGAAAAAAAACTGCCATCAACTGTTCGGGGACCATCAACTGTTCGGGGACCATCAACTGTTCGATGACCGACATTCATCAAAATATCTGAATATTTGTGTTCAGCAGAATAAAGAATATCATACAGGTTTAGAACAACTTGAGGGAGAGTAAATGACGACAGAGTTTTCATTGTTTGGTGAACTATCCCTGCTCTTAAAAGCTAGAACTGTGAAATTCCTATTAAGAATTAGAATGATTCCAAATTATGTAAATGTTTTTCGGTCACGATGAGGGTCCAATTCTCACTATTAACTTACTATTAACTATGTCTTTTGCCTCAGTAAACTCCTAATTACTGCTTATTAATAGTTAGTGAGGTAGTTCTTAAGTTAAGGTATTGGGTAGGATTAAGGGATGAAGAATATGGTCATACAGAAAAATGCATTAATATGTGGTTTATAAGTACTAAGAAATAGCCAATATCCTAGTAATATGCATGCTAAAAAGCAACTTAATAGTGAGAATTGGACCATAAACTAAAGTGTTGCCTGTTTTTCTATTAAAAACAAAAAAATACTTTGTATTGTAGCACTTTTCTCATGATATTCCTTTTATTCTTTATAGGTGGGCTCAGGAATTTCTGAATGAGGAAAACCAAGGCTTAGATGTCCTGGTGGACTTCTTGGCATATGCTCAAAGTGATGCACCGTATGTTTATTCTGTCATTACTAACATTTCCCATAAACACCATTATTGTCATCTAATGAGTTTGCAGTAATTGTCCAAGAAGATTTTATGACTAAATCTTAGATTCTGAAAAAATATGTAATTCACTCGCCACATTAATCGCATAGTCTCTCCGCAACAAAAAAATGACCTCAGATCCTGTGCTGGCGTGTTTCTCAGGTTTGAGGTGGAATCTATGGAAAATGGCAGCTCTGTATTAGACAACAGGAGGTTGTCAGAAAGATCAGTGGAGGATCTAGCCAAAAATGTCAGCCATTCTCCCACACACGGGATGACCAGGGCAGCACGTGCACTCACTGTCCGGTGAGTCAGAACACACCCTAAATTACAGGGATTACATGTTTAGATGTTCTTCTCATGCAGATCAAGTGTATTTGTTCATGTGCTCATCTTTTGTTCATTCTGTGCTTTTCCACGTCAGAATAACTTCTTTGGCCCATAGCAGAAAAACTATGCGAAATGCCCGATTGGCCAGTCAAAGAGACGATGTTCACCTCTGTATTATGTGTCTGCGTGCGATCATGAATTATCAGGTATGTAGAAGTGAGCACATAAACACAAGACACAGCTACTCAAAAGATCATTTTAGAAGAACCTAACGGGACTCGTCTGTTTTTTTTTTAACAGTCTGGGTTCAATTTAGTGATGACGCACCCCAGATGTGTCAATGAAATCACACTTAGTCTCAACAACAAAAACCCCAGGTAAGGGTGTATTTATAGGGTATGAGGTTTGTGTGTTTGTTTTCTGAGTTTGTAATAAACTTCAATACACTGTCCATAGGACTAAAGCTCTTGTGCTAGAGCTGTTGGCGGCAGTGTGTCTGGTTAGAGGAGGACATGACATCATTATCTCAGCCTTTGACAACTTTAAAGAAGTAAGATGACTAGCCTTTCACACATTTACATACACTATTTTTTTATAGTGGGATTTTGTAGTTGTTCAAGATACATTTTAAGTTATTTTAAGAAATAACTCTAATCTTTTACTTCTACTTAATATATTTACTTAATATGCTATAGACTATCATTCAAAAGTTTGGGTCGGAGTATAAGATTTTGTAATGTTCACAAAGGCTGCATTTATTTGATCAGAAATACAGTGAACACTATATTTTGTGCTAATTTCACAATAAGCATTTCTTTTTATTATTAATGTAAAAAAAAAAAAAGGTTATGCTGCTTGATATTTTGTGAAAACCGTGATGCATTCTTTGATGGAATGGACAATGGAAAATTCAAAAGAACAGCATTTATTCGACAGAAATATTTTGTAACATTATAAGGCCTGGTTTCACAGACAGGGCTTAGATTAAGCCATAATTAAGCCTTAGTTCAATTAGGACATTTAAGTAGTTTTTATAAACATGCCTTAGAAAAAAAACTTTACTGCTGTGCATCTTGAGACAAAACAATGGCACTGACATATTTTAAGATATGCCAGTGAAAATTGTTTTCAGTTAAAACAGCTCAAACAGCTGCATTTTAGTCTGGGACTAGCTTAAGCCTTGTCTGTGAAACCGGGGTAAATGTATTTACTATCACTTGATCATTTTAAACGGACCTTGCTGAATAAAAGTATAAATTGATTTAAAAAAAAATTATCTTACTAACCCCCAAAACTTTTGCACTGTTACATAAATATCACAAATTATGCCATCAATACTACACAAATGCCTCCCACACACAAACAAGTCTATACATTTTGTAGCATAGGATAATGTGGGTGTCTTGCTCAACACTTACCTCTATGTGTGTGGCCCACCTTCTCACAGGTGAGTGGAGAGAAGAACCGCTTTGAGAAGCTAATGGAATACTTCATGAATGACGACAGCAACATAGACTTCATGGTAAGCTTCGGCGTGAATCACATTCATTTTCAGTTAAAAGATGACAACAATTGATGAAATATGAATGATTTTGTACTATATCTATTTGATCTTTTTCTTCACAGGTGGCTTGCATGCAGTTCATAAACATTGTGGTCCACTCAGTGGAGAACATGAACTTCCGTGTGCATCTTCAATATGAGTTCACCCAGCTGGGTCTTGACCAGTACTTAGAGGTCAGTCTAATGTTACATAAATCTTACACATTCTTTAAGATGTTTTCTATGCAGTGTGTATTCATGAAGCTGTGCATGATCCGTCTGACGTAACACACAACTGTTTGTTTGTTTGTTTGTTTGTATGGGTGTGTGTCAGCAGTCCCTAAAGGACATGGAAAGTGAGAAGTTGCAGGTGCAGATTCAGGCGTACTTGGATAATGTGTTTGATGTTGGAGCTCTTCTGGAGGATGCTGAAAGTAAAGGGGACATAATGGAGCATGTAACAGAACTGCAGGAGACCAATACACAGGTTAAATATACATTAGCACATAATCATCTACCGCATGGCACACATGCCTCATAATGTAGGTAGGCTGTACTTTTACTCATAAGTGTGTGTATATTATTGTGCTGTAGCTGAATGCCAGATTGCAGGAATATGAGAATGGAGCTCTGGAAAAAATGTCAGAACTGGAGAAACAACTAATGCAGGCCACTAAAGAATCAGCACTGCTGAAGGTATTAAACTGCCTTTCTCTATGCTTTGCGGTGTATATATTTAGCATGCCAAGTGCAGTACATACATGTAATGTACTTAAAAAATATACAAATTGGGAAACAGTCACTGACTAACTCTAAACTTTTACCTGTGTGTGTGTGTAACAGGAGAGCTTGCGAGAGTCCTGTACCCAGGTGAGCACTTTGCAGCAGAGAGAACGAGAACGAGAGATTCAAAGGGAGAGAGAAAGAGAGCAGGAGCATCTGTCGCAGCCCTCACAAATTGAGAGAGTGAAGGTGAGTGAAAAGGAGTCCAAACTGGAGGTGAAGCTGAGGGAACTGCAGGAGAAAGGCTTGGTCCGACTGGAGCGCACAGCCTCTGGAAGCCTGGATATTGAAGTCATTCCAGTCACCATAGAGAAAATTGTCACTCAAACAGGTAGGAGCACTTCTGCAAAAGTTCTCCTAGTGGTTGGCATCTAGTGAACTGAAAATGTTTACCTTTAGCTGGCTACATTGATGATAATATAACATCTGTTTAATGTTCACAGTGACCGTTTCAGATCCTGCTTATCAAGCCACGCCCCCTCCAGCTGGAGCACCGCCTCCACCTCCTCCACCTCCTCCACTACCTGGCACTGCAGCGCCTCCTCCTCCTCCACCGCCACCACCACCTCCTCCTCCTCCTGGAAGTGGAGATATTCCACCTCCCCCTCCTCCTCCCCCTCCTGGCGGAGGTCCCCCACCACCCCCGCCCCCACCTGGCTTTGGGCCGCCACCCCCTCCAGGAGCTCCTCCTGCCCCTGGGGCTGAGACAGGTGAAGGGACAAAACTTTTTACAATTACAGAAATAAGCATTCAGACGCAGCTTGAGCTGGGTGACCGTATACAATATCCATATTTTTTATTGTTTTACACAGGACCCAAGGCACGCAAACCAATTCAAACAAAGTTCAGGATGCCTCTGTTGAACTGGCAGGCTTTGAAGTCCAATCAAGTGACAGGAACGGTGTTTAACGAGCTAAATGATGAGCAAGTGTTAGAGGTAACAGCAAAGAAATCCTGCAAACAAAAATTAACATTCTGTCATCATTTATTCACCCTCATGTCATTCCTGTATCACTTTCTTCAGCGGGACAAACAATTATTATTTTGAAGAACCTAACAACTGTTTTTGTTCATACGGTTCATGCAATGAAAGTCAATGAGATACAAAATGGCACTGGACCCCATTCACTTTCATTGTTTGATAAAATATTATTTCAAAATATCTTTGCCCAGAAGAAAGAATGTCATACAGGTTTTTGAACGACTATCAATTAATCTATTCCAATTTCGCTTTCTAAGGAGATAAATATGGATCTGTTTGCGGAGCAGTTTAAGACCAAGGCTCAAGGTCCTGCACCAGATCTTTCTAAGCTCAAGGTTAAGGTGACTGAGAAGGCCCCCAGTAAGGTGTCCCTGCTGGAGGCTAACAAATCCAAGAACCTTGCCATCACCCTCCGCAAGGGAGGCATGAGCCCCAGTGACATCTGCACAGCCATTGAAAGGTATGTATTAGCTCAGGTTTTACACCAAAAAAGCTGGACTAGCATGGAAACTCAATTCTCTTTGTCTTTTTCTCAGATATGATCAACAATCTCTGAGTTTAGACTTTCTGGAGCTTCTGGAACGTTTCATCCCATCAGAGTATGAGATGAAGTTACTCCAGAACTACGAGAAGGAAGGGCGGCCACTAGAGGACCTGAGCGTTGAGGACCGTTTCATCAGCAGCTTTGGTAAAATCCCACGCCTTGCTCAGCGAATCAATACCCTCACCTTCATGGGCAACTTCCCTGAGAGCTTGAAACGTCTGCAGCCGGTCAGTTCACTTCACAATTTGGCTATTGTACCTGACATAATGCATATGTTTTATTAAAAAAATCATCCTTTTGTCCCACCTGTTTCTGTAGCAATTGGATGCCATCATTGCAGCTTCGGTGTCTCTCAAGTCTTCATCAAAGCTAAAAAAGATGTTAGAGGTGAGTAGACTTCATTTGTGCTCCGATGATTTAATGGGGCGCTCCTTCAGTGCGACTCACTTGTCAATCTCCTGCTTCAGATCATCCTGGCCTTTGGGAACTACATGAACAGCAGTAAAAGAGGAGCAGCGTGTGGGTTCCGTCTGCAGAGCCTTGACCTGGTGAGTGAGCTTGTATTGCTTGCTTCAGTATTATGTATGCAGAAAGTTAAAGGCCTAGGTGAGAGTTTTTGGAAGCTCTTTTTGTATTAGTTATGAGAGATGGCTGAACTTGCACATAGAGACCTTTGATGGAGAGGCATCTAAAGCAGAAACAAAGAGGCTAATGGATTCTAAAGAAAACGTAATCTATCTCTGCATCTGTCTTTAGTGGCGACAGTAAAACTCAGTGTCCTCACTGTCTCACTCTCTTATGTCTTTCAGCTGTTGGATACTAAGTCCACAGACCGCACACAGACTTTGTTACACTTCATTGTGAATATGGTGCATGAGAAATACCCTGAGCTTGCCTCCTTCCACACTGAACTCCGCTTTGTAGACAAGGCTGCACTGGGTAAGACATACAGTATTAATGGTACAACATAGTTACATCGCATTATATACTTTACATACAAAATGTACAATCACTGCTTATCAATAATTAATGTATGGTCTCTTCAACTTTACCCTCTCTCAGTGTCTTTGGACAGTGTGCTTCAGGATGTGAGATCTCTGGAGAGAGGGATGGAAGGGACCAAAAAGGAGTTCCTAGTGCAGGATGACATCCCAGCGCTGAAAGAGTTTGTCAAGGCCAACAGTGACATATTAGACTCACTTGTTAAAGATGGCAAGACTGCACAGGTGAGACCACAGGACCATGCATGCACACATGCACATGAACACAAATTATTTGATAAACTAATTCTTGCTGACTTTTTTTTTCTTTTCTGCCAACAAGGAGGCATACATGTCTGTAGTGGAGTACTACGGAGAGAACCCAAAGACGACGCAGCCTTCCATGTTCTTCCCACTCTTTGTCAGGTTCATCAAAGCTTATAAGGTGAGTTACAGTAACATTTACCCACAGCTTTTGAACATGTTAATGTCAAAACATGCCCTTATTTAAAGCCGTTTGATCGTTTACATACTTAGAGGAATTCTTTGAAGTACGTAAAGGAATAAAAAGTTTAAAAAAACTTGTTAAATGACCTGAGCACTATACAAAGATCTGCACCATTTGATTTATTAATTACCATAATGGTGTATTATTGTTTCACACAACAGCAAGCAGAACATGACAATGAACAGAAGAAAAAACAGGAGATTGCAGCAGAAGAACAGGCAGCAGCCCCTTCTCCAAAGAAAAAAGATGGCACCCCTCAAAAGGTTTATTTACAAAAGACACTATATATATTTTATTTTTATTTTTTATTTTTATTATTATTTGTTTTTTTAAACCCCCATTGCAAATCAGGTTTATTGGCAAAATGTACAGACTTTCAGCTGTTTGCAATAAACAAGTATAACAAAAGCAATTGAAATAGCTCAACACAACAAATGTTTCAAGTGGTTTCCCCAAATTCAAAAGTGCAACTTTTAATGACTTCCACAGTCTCAAAATTATTCAACCCCTTCATGGCAAGCATATTTAGTACTTAGTAGAACACCCTTTTGCTGTTATGACCTGCTGCAAATGAGATGAATAACCAGACACCAGCTTCTGGCAGCATTTCTGAGGAATCTTAGCCCATTCCTCGTGAGCAATGGCCTCCAGTTCAGTAATATTCTTGGGTTCGCTGCTGCAACCGCCTTCTTCAAATCCCACCAGAGATTTTCTATGGGATTCAAGTCAGGTGACTGTGATGGCCACTGTAGAATCTTCCAGGACTCCTTCTGCAACCAAGCCTTAGTGGAATTTGAGGTATTCTTGGGATCATCCTGTTGGAAGGTCCAATGACGCCCAAGCTTCAGCTTCCTCACCGACGGGGTGACGTTTTCTCCTAGGATTTCCTGATATTTCAATGAATCCATCTTGCCTTCCACACGCTGCAGGTTTCCAGTGCCAGAGGATGCAAAGCAGCCCCAGAGTATCACAGAGCCCCACCTGGCTGAACTGTAGACTCTTCTTCCTCCAGACATACAGCTGATCCACAGGGCCGAAAAGTTCCAGTTTTGTTTCATCGCTCCACAGAACAGAATCCCAAAACCCCTGTGGCACATTTATATGATTTTGAGCACTTTTCTTGGGATTTTGGTCAGTAATTGTGTACGTCTTGGAGTTCTGGCATGGAAACCGTATGCGTTTAGTACGTGTCTTACTGTGCAAGCTGAAACCTCAGTGCCTGTTGCCACCAAGTCTTGCTGCAGGTCTTTTGCAGTCACTCGAGGGTTTTTTCTTAACCTGAAATCTGGTTGCAGCCGTTGATGGCTTTCTTTTTCTGCCCTGTCCAGGTAGCGTAATCACGTTTCCTTTAACTTTGAACTTGTGAACTATGCTTCTAACAGGGTCTCTAGGAGCATTTAGTGCCTTCGCTATATTTTTGTATCCTCTTCCTTGTTTGTAAAGGGCGACGATATCTTTTTTTGGACCATTCTTTGGACTTTGCCATATTTGTAGAATGTAGTCAAACGTGAAACTCAACAAACCTAGCCAGTTCTGGTATTTCATGTTCTTTAGCTCAAGCACACCTGGTTGCGACTAATAAGCCCTTGATTATTGCATCAGTGCTGCATTCCAGTCCAAAATTGTCATACCCTTCACTCGCTATCTTCCCTCCATCTCGTTCACTCGGATGTACGTCATTGCTTACGTTGCACGAGTGCCCACTACTGGCGGAAACTGCAATGGGCTGAACTGGAACGTCCTAAGCCCTTAATCACTTGGAATCAGGGAGGGAGGGGGTCTCGACAGTCTCAAAAATAATTTTGAGACTGTCATTAAAAGTTGCATTTTCAGTTGAAAACCACTTGAAAAAATTGTTTCAATTACTCTTGTTTGATTTAATTGCAAACAGCTGAAAGTCTGTGTATTTTGCAAATAAACCTGATTTGCAACGGGGGTTGAATAATGTAGATTACAACTCTGTGTGCGTGTGTGTGTGTGTGTGTGTGTGTGTGTGTGTATATATATATATATATATATATATATATATACGGACTCCCGCTGTAACTTTACCCTACTTTAGAAAAACTAATTTATATAATCTCTTGATTTATATTATACACTTCTTTGACAATTTGTAATATTTGCGTTATTTTATTTTTGTAATATGGGTTCTCATCCAATTTTTTGAGGAGGCACTGCCTCCCCCGCCTCCTCAGAGGAAATGCCCTAGATATGTATAAACTATAGCATTTAATTTAATTTAAATAAAGCAATGACTAGAACTGCACAACTGAAGTTATTCCCCTGAAAAACTTTCTCCTACTCTGATCAGGGTCCCATGATGCCCAAAATGCCTCAGATGGACCTGATTGCAGAGCTAAAGAAAAGACAGGTGAAGCCCCAAGTCACAGACGGGGCCATTGAGGGCATTATCACAGGTAAAAATGTGTTAGAGCAAAAGTTGTGTGTTACAAACCATAAGCACTTTCCTTTAGATATACTTTTTTTATGGTGTAAACTGTCAAGGGTGATTTGCCACCTACTTCAACTATTCTATATTTTAGGTCAGGTAGATTGAATATACAATATATAATGTGTAATAACCTGAATGGTAAGACTAAATTTTTTCCCCATGTTTCTGTGTGTTATCAGATTTAAGAAATTCACCCTACAGAAGAGGTGATGGTCGGAGAGCAACTCCACGACAAGACAACTGAGGGTTACCTTAAAATACTTCTCTCCTTCCCGCTGGACACTTCTGTACATAAAAACCTGATCTTATTCTTTATATATTAAAATATTTTCAATCTGTGCAGTGAGAAAATAAATCTGGCTAACACATACATACAAACACACATTCGCAGAAAATGCACACAAACAAACACACTAACACATTACATGCTCTTAAAATGAGAATCTGTTAAAAGCCATCACAATATAATTGTACATAAGACGTAAAAATAATTTTGTACCATCACATTTGTTTGTGAATGTGAGCAATTACTTAAGCTTAAATTTTCATAATTTTCCTAATGAAATTGTGCTCGAAGATGACAAACTTTTATACAGCCTATATATGAAATACAAATATTTTTTTTAACAATTCTTAAAGTCAAAGGTTAAAAAATTGTACAGTAGTATAACATGTTTTATATATATTGTGTGCTCTTAAAGAAAAAAAAGACTCCGTGTAAATGTTGTTGTAGAAGAGAGCTGTACTTTATTAGACACACAACCACAGCAAGTATGTACAAAAGGTCTCAGCTCTCAACATTTTCTCACAGGAAAAAAATAAAATAAAGTCACATTTCTCACAAAGTTATCATGGCATCCACACTGACAAATTAATTTCATTTTCTTCTGTATCTATAGGTGTTTATATATCTTATTTGTATATAGAGCGACTCTCAGTTGGTACATTACTCTAGTCTATATGGGAGGGTCACAGCGTGGGTAAAGGGCTCGCACCATTACTGGAGCGTTGATGGTCACTGAGCTCAGTCATTCAGTAAAACACACTCAGAACTTGCCAATCAAGTCTGGTTACCACATCACCACAGGTTACAGTAAGACTGGACATGCCTGAGCCACAAAGATATCAGACATATAAAAAGTCATTTTTTTCCTACTTTGACTCTACAGCTGTGAACCTCATATCAGTGCACTGAATCTCACTATTCTCTCCGTTGACTCTTTAAAAAAACAAACAAAAAAAAAACATGTAAATAACTTTGTTTTTTAAAATTATCTGCACCGTGCGATTGCTTTTAGTATGTACATGCATTGCTATAATTATTGTTTTTAGTATTTTTTTAACTTTTAATATATAGCTTATAACTCCATCTTTTAAATAAAACTTTTTTTTTCTGGACATAATTTTGTAGGACTCTAATAATTACGATTTTATTTACATGTTATAGTCTTTATTATCTTTCTTTTTTTCTTTTACTGTTTTGTAGTGTTTTATTATTATTCTTTGATGTCAGAATTTTGTAACATCCACACATCCATGTAGAAAAATCTCACTTAAGGGACTAAAGAGCTCTGGTAAAATATTCTACATAAAGTCGTTCCATCATAGAGCATTTAACAAAGAATGTGCTTTCTCCAAATTACTCTGTGTTATTTTGGGCCAAGTAAACCAGATATACATACTATAACTAGAAGAAGCATCCAGCTCCTAATTCCTGCTGTCTTTCCAAAGGGGGAAAACTCCAACCTGCAAGTCAAAATTTGCATATTGTGTCAGAAACACTTAAGCACTGAAGTTTCACTGACCAAGGGATTTGAACATTGACTCAACCTGTTTGTCAGTAGTGTTTCACTGAGGAATTACACTATAAGCAATTTGCAGACTTACTCCCTTCCACTAGAGGGCAGACGAGTGCTGTGCCATTTCATTTACATGTGCCATTATTTATTATATTGTTAATGTCACCCAAAGCAACTGTTAGAAAATAACATTCTCAGGTCACAATACAGAATCATAAGTTTCAGCAATAAATCAGATTCCACCCGGATCACATTACTTGAATTCTTTTGACTGGCTGGCTGGATTATTATTATTAAATTTTTTCAGATTCACCCAACACTTAAAACAACTCGTAAAATTATAATTAACAAAACTATAAACCTGTGGTTAAAATGCAGCTATACATTGTACATGAACTGGGCTGTACAGAGTCATATTTTCAACTCAATATACAAAACACTTCTCTTGTGAATAAATAATTTTCTAGTGTGCTATATATTTCCTCAGGATTACAAAAACAAAAATATGTACAAATAAATCTCAGTTAATATAAAACCAATGAACAAAAAATATACAAACGCAAATCTCGCATCATACATTTTTACTAACTGTGTTGAGTGAAAAATAAATGACTAACTTTTAAGATGTACATATCATGTGTGAGCTGATGTCTTTTGAGAGAGAAAGATACTATTTAAAAAAAAAGGGAGATTTCACCACCTTCCTACATGTGTTCATCGCAGTCTCTGAGGGGGTCAAGAAAGTCTTTTCTTAGCTCACATACTAAGAGGAAGTACTATAGATTCTTAGCCTCTCCATTCAAGCATGAAACCCACTTCTCGTTTCTGAGAAATCATAGCCACAAGGGTAACGTTTTGATCATTTGAGTGCTCACTGCAGCTTGAATTGCTAAATTCGGCTCTTTTGCTATTTTGCAAAATTATAGTAGTTTGGTCTGGGTCTTTAAATAGGCCCTTAGCAGAAGAGCTGTGAATATGTTTCTTACTGGGAACTTTCCAGACAGGACTTAAGATCTAGAGTCTGAAAGATCTGGAGCAAAAATCAAGAAAAGTTTCAATCTTTTTGGACAAATGTGATTTTAAGGAGTTAGCAAACCAGTGAGCCACCTGGTTGTTCAACTAGCAAATCCAGACATGAATTACAAATATAGCATTGCTTTTTTCTTTCATTCACAGATGTTAAATTCAAACAACACTGTGTTCAAGCCATGCCTTAAATGAAGACGTTTCCATGCATGTAACAGCCTACGCTTGACCTTTTTGCCTCTCACAGCACCTCCCATGTGATTCATTGTGAACTTCGGACATGAATTACTGGCCATTTTGGCTGCGAGACACGGAGTAACACCACTAATCTCTCTCTCTCTGGCCATTTACTCTTTACTAAGCCATTATTTTAAACCCTGAACCACGAGCAATCAATTTCACACATTCATTTTGTCAGAAAGCTGGAAAAATCTCCCATTTTCCTCTATTCAAACTCATTCTATTCCGCTCTCACTCACCTTTTCACATTTAAATTCTCTGAGCTCATGAGGAAACCTGCAGGTTGTGGCACTGACAAATTCACAACATAGGAATACCCTTATGAGAAGGAAAAAAAGCTTTAACATTGTGTGTGTGTGTGTGTGTGTGTGTGTGCCTGTCATGAGAACTGGAATAATAAGAAAAGATGAGTGGGCATAACCAGAGCCTCAATGAAAACAACAACAACCACTCAGTATGCAACATAACCAGATACATGAACGTATGTGAAATTTTTGTATCCCCATAGCTAATCATAAACTGGCACACAATTACCTTCCTAAAATTATCTTTGTCTGTGTCTGTGGTTTTGATAGAAAAGTAATCAAGGGTTGGACAAAGGATTGCTCTGTTGGAATGCTCTAGTACACAGATGTCTTCCACTCGATGGTTCACTTCCACTGGCATACATGCTGTGGAATTACCCTCAGTCTTCTTGCTTGTGCAACCCCTACACGGTGAACCTAACCATCTGTTTGTTCATTTTATATTGGAATTAAATTTCACAATCTGGGAGGCCAAAAGGTTAAGACAGCTTGTGCCGAACATTTGATGATTGTCAGATTATTGTACTTTAGCCTCTAAAACCTGTTGTGCTTCTTTAATGACAATTAGGGATGTATCCTAAATATATCCTTACATAGGGAAACTGTGACTGTTAAGAACTTGAAAAAAACAGCACCAAAACCATCCCATAATATACTATAGAAAGTAAGCAGGCTTCCATTTCCCAACAATTACTCTTTTGCCATGACAACTTGTTAAAGCAAACATGTAAAATTGCTTTATGAAGACCTATTTGAGAATAAAATTTGACTCTTAGGCAGTGCATGTGTATTAAAAGGATATTTTACACAAAAATGAAAATTCTGTAATTTACTCACCCCCATGTCTTTCTAAACCTGTATGACTTTCTTCTGTGGAACACAAAAGAAGACATTTTGAAGAATGTTTTTTGACCACACAATGAAAGTCAATGGGGTCCAAAACAACACCCATTGATTTCCACTGTAGGACAAAAAATTTAAATAGAAATTCGGAAAGAAAGTTTGGAACAATGTAAGAGTAAACCATGACAGAATGTTCATTATTGGGTGAGCTATCCCTTTAAGGGAGTGTATAATCAGCAAAATGTTAATCATAGCACCAATTTTAGTTATTTTCCTTTAGCAGTACGACTGATAGCCAAAATCTACAATTAGAACGAGTGAGGTTGCCTTCACATTAAGTTTTTGCTGTATTTTTTTTAACATTCCTTTGTTGATATAGATATGAGCAATAAAACGTCTCAACAAACACCAACTACTACAGTACTCACTTTCGATTATTGCAACTCTACTTGGTTTTACATAGTCTTACAGTCTTGATTTTACACTTGATGGACATCTACCGAACTCAGCTAGATCTCCAACATGTGAGATTTGGCAAATGAATGAGGGTTTGGGTAAAGAGTCCTTCCCCAGGCCTCCCGTGGGTGGTGTGATGCTGGCTGCGCGGTGGAGCTGGAAACAGGCTGGTGGTGAGTGTCCAAGCCCATCTGTTGGTTGTCTACAGGGGAACTGGCAGAATGCATTGTAGGTAGGGTTTACAGTTTGGATCTGCTCACAAACTGAAGAAAAGGGAACCCACGAGGCAGAACGGTAAGTTATCTGTCTCAGTGCACCACATCTCTGTTATCCACACGTTGTCTTGGTAAGAATAGACAAGGAACAGGGAGTCAGAAACAAAAGCTACAGAATCTAAGCCCCACAAAACTTTCTTTTAGGTCAGTTGCATTTCATTTCATCTACTTGTGCTGTCTGCATCCTATATATAAAACAATTCCAGTACCGTCCTTCCTTATTCCATGTCATCCCGAGTCACCGTCTTGGGTTCAGTCTTGTTCCGTTCCTTGTCAAACTCCAGGCTGTGGATGACGGAGGGTTTTAGGGTCAGTGAGGACAGACTCAGAGAGGTGAGAGCCGAGGGTGATGAGGGCGAGGAAGAAGACGTGGGTGAGGTCGGAGAGAGAGGGGAGCGGCCATTGGAGATGGGAAGAGGAAGGCTTGAGGAGTCGAAGTTCTTCTCTCTCAGTAATCGGTGGTTTCTGAAGGTGGACGAGAGGAGGAGGGCCTCGGCTGAGAGGCTGGACGCGGAAAGGCCAGCCAGAAGTGCTTTGGCCTGGTTGGAGGAGGCAGTCAAGGAGGACAGCGCCACCTCCTGGGGGTACTTCCGTAATCTGGAAGGCAGGTGGCCAGAGAAGCTAGCGGCTCTGGTGCTTGCGAGGAGTGACTCTGTTGCTCTGGCTCTGCTGATGTTCAGACTTAGAGCCTGAGGGAACGGATGGTGAAGGCAAAGTGAGGGAATAAAGGACAAAAGAGTGGGTAGAGAAGAAACAGAGCGTAAAAACTAAGAATAAAGACATTTTGCGAGATGTTTAAGGTTTGGTTTAGCTGTAATGTGTCAATCTCTCCCACAAGACAGTTTCTCTAAGGAATGAATGAGGCTCTGGAGAATATTGACAACTGCATGATGTATTTGCCCATTTAAACCTATATAGGATCAACTAGGAGGAACTGGGTAAAGGATTGTAGGCTTCAGTCAGGAGATGCTGATGAAGAAGTGGTGGTGAAGACGGCAGAGGAGGAGGTGGACAAGCCTTGGTCAGGTCAGGTTGGTTTGGGTCGCTAACTTCTGCTCACTGGGTCGAGGGGTTTGCACGTGAATGGTTGCCACGAGGGCCGACGAAACGATGGCAGGTGACACGCAGGCAGGTAGCGGTGACAGAGGACAATGCAGGAAGAAGGGGAGGATGGGAGGAAGACAAACACAGGACAACGTTATTTAGGTTAGGATCATTCATGCATGATGCTAGCCTGGTACACAATTCAACGTGTGGATTTCACCACATAAGGGCAAATCCACATACATTTAAAACACTCACAGTGCACTATGTTAGAAGAAACTGACCATTCACAAAATCTTGGAGGGTTTATTGAACATGAGCGTATACACATCTCTATTTCCATCAGTACTCACAAACACTCTTTCGGTTCCTGTGTGACAGGAATCTGGAAGTGTTCGACTGAGATCTGCTCGAAGCAGTTGTGAGGAAGATGGATGGACAGGACAATAAAAGGAGTGAAGAAGAGAGTGATGGGGGTAAAGAGAGAGCCCAGAGAGCCTGGGTCTTTCCACATGAAGTGCCAATTATTCCACCCTGATAGAGCAGAAAAAGACTCTCCATCTCTTTCTCGCCTGTATCTCTCTTCCCCTTTAACCTTCTCCCTCTCTTTCATTTCTCTCACTCTTTTCCTTTTCACCCAGCCTTCTCAAAAAGTCCCCGGAGAACACAACTATGGTTGGAGATTAAAATTTGAAATCTGAATAAAAAATCTGAGATATAGATAAAAGGAAACCTTCAAGAAATATGTGTAACATAAGGATTTTTTACTAAATTTGAGAAAATTCCTTTTATTTTGCTGTAATGTATTACAGTTTCTACAAAAATATTAAGCAGCCCAACTGTTTTCACTATTGACAATAATAAGATGAAGGATCATAAAATACCGAAGTGTATAATGGCTGCTAACATTTTTTAAATATATTAAAAAAGAAAACAGTGATGTTGTTATACATTGTACACAATATTACTTATATGAATTACAGAACAATAATACTATAGTGCTGATCAACTAAATGCAGACTTTTTTGAAAAATCTTACTGAGCCTAAACTTTTAGTGTATATTTAATTTTCACTCAGTTCACAATTAGTCTAATAAAGACAAGGTCAGAAACAGCAATAAAGACTGAATTAAGTATTTGTGGAGCAATGATGTATTGATTCACTTTTCATCTATATGAGCAGCCAGGGACAGCAATCATTTGAAAGATAAAGTCTTTTCAGAGAAGGCTAGAGTAGAAAACTGAATTAAATGTGGATCAAAAAGCACAGCATGCAGAAAAAAAAAGGAATAAATGAAATGAGTCTGGGTGAAAAGATGTGTACAATGTACATAAATGTTTTTCATCCATTTGCAGCTAGGAAAGTTAAGAGAAAAAGGAGATATACGCAGTCCACTTCAAAGGAAATAATTAGCTCTTACACTGACAAGTCTAAACCCTGATCATATCCAGCTTAGCAGGAGTGCCTATAACAGCAAATATGTTCTCCTGTAATTATAGTAGCACTGAACCCTCTGATCTCACTCGTTCTCTTGCCAATATCTGTTTCTCTCTTCCTTCCCCATAAAAGATTAGATTCTTTTCTAATATTCATGGCCTGTTGAACAGGGGCCAGATTTATTAAACTGAGTAAGGAGATTTACAGCGCACCAGCATAATCTATCTTCTCCTTACCTATAGCACACAGGCCCTCAGCTGTCTGTGTAAGTGTGCGTCTTTTTCTCCCTCTAATCCATCTTTCAAACCTCCCCTGTTTTCTCCACCTGTCTCACTCGCTTGGCTTATGTTGTAGAGCTCACATTTCCCAATTCTCTGGCTTCATGCTTCCATTCTCCCCCTTCTCCTGAGGCCAACCTATCTCTGGTTTCTTTGTTCTGTTAGGGGGTTTTAAGTGCACTTTAGAGTCCCAAATGTTCTGTGATTGACGCACCAATTCAGCTTTTTCAAAGCGCCACTCCCGTCACTGCTAGAAAAGTTCCCTCCCAGCCTCACTTCACTTGTGACTGACACACACAGACATACGCACACACATCTCCTAAAAGCTCTCGGCAGTAGTCAAACTATGAACTGTTACTGAAATGCCTTCAGACATTCGTTTGGAATTGGTTTCAAGCAGAAAATTATCTATAGCTTTCAGCATACTATTTTAAATAATACAAACTAACACAGCAGTAAGTCTAAGAAGACGACTAAATCCGTTTAAGACTGAGTTAAGTTAAGACAAAACTAGGACTAAGACTTAAAACAAGACCAAGTTCAATATTTTAACTTGGATAACCAGGCCTAAATAGAAAGAATGATAGAATGTTAGACTGCAGAATGACAGATAGAGCATTAGTTAGATAGATAGAATGTATAGAACAATAGAACATTAGAGAGAACAATATAATTTTAGATAGAACAACACACAGACAGACAGACATGATAGATGAATGGAACCATAGATACAACCATAGAATAATAGACAGATCCATAGAACAATAGATAGAATGACAAAATGATATAAAATGAAAGTTATGAAAGAACAGTAGACAGAATTATAGAACTATAGATATATAAACAGTTAGATCATACCTGTTGTTGACCCTGGTTCTTAAGGAATTCATCTCTCTGTTTGCTTGTTTTGACCTTTTCTGATCCGCTTTGCTGCAGATGCTTGAGACGAGACAGCGCTCTAGCACCACCAGTCTGAGATGGACAAGAGAGAAGAACAGATGTTCTGTGCACTATATTTGTTAATAATTTCCATCAAATTTCCAATAGTGTTTTTGCAGTCACCGGCAGTCAGAGGAAGTGCAGGAGGAGAACAGTACAAGAGGGTGATGTGTTTTTAATAGAACACATGCAAGCATCTCAGCGCAGTCCTCTCTGTCTTTTATACGCACACATAAACATATTATTACCTGTGATTTCTTGTATTAAATTCAGAAATTATCAATCCTATTGCTTCTGCACAATGTTGACAAAAGCTCTCAATAATCACTAATGACCACTTTCTCTAGCCCTTCCTTGCTCTTCATATATTACCTACACAAGATCATACACTAGACCAGAGTCACAACCAGTCAACAGTCCTTTTAAAGCTTCAAGGAGGTTCATTAGCTTTGTGTTTTATGCAAATGAGCACATCACTGAACGAGGGGCTCTGTGAGAGGATCTAATGCCTGCAATCATGTGGACCTACGGTTGCCTGGCTCAATCTGTCCTACGAAAGCAGCGTGCATCGACCTAGAGCTAGGGGCTCGAACACCATGGTTAGGAGGGATGATGCAATGCTGGCTTGTGTACAAATGTGTGGGCTGAGAGCAACGCAGTGGAAAACACAAGTGACATCGTCCAAATCCTTCCCTTCTGTCACTCACAGAGATCAGCTGTGGTCTCAGCGGTGCTGAGTAATACACATGACGTCTGGTGGATTGCTGCTTCGTATCACGCTCACTCAAAGGTGGTTTACCCTGACAACTACTTTCCGAAGACAAATGCGAGAGAAGACAATAGCACATAAATTATGCAACAATATCACTTGAGTAGTTTCCAAGAGCTACCCTGGACTTTATCTTTTTATTTTAAGAGAAAACCACATAAAAATGTCCAATGTACCAGAGGAAAATAAGACAAGGGGGAAGTAATCAAATTGCAAACTCATTTTAAGGGGAAAAAAAGAGTAGGCTAATGAAGAAGAGGAGGAAACAAGAGAATTTATTGTGCGAAAGATACAATAAGTTTTTCTACAGAGGCTGGAGGCAAACAATTTATCAAAGCATTTGCAAAAACAGCACAAACTGATCTAGTTGAGCAACCCAGCAGAAGAGACCAAAACCTTTCCACCAGAGAGGAAGAAAGATAGCCGAGAAGATTGAAAGAATGAAAGAAAGACCAGGGATGAAGGAGATACTGAAGGCTAGGTTGAACCTTGGCTGTGGATGAACTGATGCAGGACGGTTTGGGTGGGACAATGGGTCTGTTTGTTTCTCCTCCGTCTCTATGGTTTAGTTCAGTATGTCGAGTGCTGCCGGATCTCTGGGTGGAGGAACTCTGAGTCTGGGCAGACGTGGGCAAGATGTCTCCTGTGTGAGGATCAGTGCTGAACTCCATCAGACTGAGCTCCAGCTCACGGATGGTTTCCTCCAGACTGTCCAGTCGACGGTACGTGCTGTGGCAGATGTCTTCCTTTTCCCCTCCAACGCCTTGAGTGCGGATCAAACCGACTTGAGATGTCTCTACGGGCCCATTTTGCAGCAAGACAGACAACGTAGTGTCCGACTTTCTCTTTCGCTCGTCTTTTGTCTCTGTCGCCGCCTCGAGAGACTCCTGAACCCGTGGCTCCCTCCTCAGGGGCTGTTTAATTGCTCTCTCCCTTGTTAAAGGCGGGCACGACTGGGTCACATCCTGGACAGGACTCTGGAGCTCCCTCTGGGCAGCATCCAAGTCTTGTATCCGAGGGACTTTTTGGCTGGTTGTCAAGTCTTGTTTCCACAGCGACAGACGGGGAGTCCTCACAATGTGGCTGAAGTAGCTTACTCTGATGTCGTTTCCAGTGTTATTGTCTTTTATTGTCTGAGCACTGTCAGACGGTCTGGTCTGTGCTGAGTCCTCAGAAGGAGACGTGGGGAGAGAGTTACATTCAGTCAAGACTATCTGGGGAACTGGACTGGGGGTAATCTCATGCTGCATCTGAAATATAGCAGGTGTTATTTGTATAATTAACCCTAAAATGTGATTCATAAAAGTATGAGATTCTAAGGTTAATGTAAATGTGAGCCTCTTACCAGATGTTTCTCTGTAAAATCACTGGAGTTTTCATGTAAACCAGACTGAGATGCAGTCAGCTGCTGGTACATAAATAGCATAGCACACATAGAGATACAAAATGATATAAAAAACACATAAATAAGCAAACACATCAGGGAATAGTTCACTCAGAAATAAAAACGGTGTCATCATTTACTTGCGTTCATGACGGTCAAAATCAGTGGTACACATTCTGAAGACTGTTCTAGTCACTCTTTTTTAAGGCAATTATCATGTCTTCAAGCTTCGAAAAATGCAAAAAGAAGTAGTCCAAAAATAGTCCATTTGACATGCTATAGTCTTGTTTTGTGAGGAAATTACTAAAATCTACACTGTTATTCACTGATAATCTTTCCCTCCATTGAGCTGTTAACCATTGTGATTGTATCACTGAGTCAGGGAGTTGAGAGCATTATTTGTGAACATATCATTCAGGCTAGTTTTGCGAATCGGATTAGCTGATTTATTGACATATCTAACTCTTCTATATTTCTTTAATTAATTTAAATGTCGGTTTGTTCACCACACAAAAGTATTATAACTTTTAGTATTAAAAGTATAATGGATTTAGAAGACTTGAAATAAAGTGCCCGAGTCTTATGGACTACTTTTGATATATTTATGATATATTTGATGCTTTTGCATACTTTTTTTTTTTTTTTTTACTTTTAGTCCCCAATCATATTAGCTGTATAGAAAAGAGAATAGTAAAACCAAATTTCGTATTTTTTGCCACAGAAGTCATACAGGTTTGGAACGCCATGAGAGTGAGTTAATGACAAAACATTCATTTTTAGATGAACTATCCCTTTAAAGATCACAGAGCTCATATACAAATTTAAAAACAGCAAAATTCAGAAATCTGGGTGAGTGCTACCACAATAAAATATCAAACAACCTTTAGGTTCAGTGGAGGAAATTGGGCATTTCAACACACAAAGCAGACATGCACTGGCAAGGCCACACACACACTTTATAGGTGGTGAATGTTTAATTGTGATTGTGCTCACTGTGATGTGGGAATATCTTTCTGGTTTGTTTTTGTGTGTGTGAGTGTGTGCCTGAGAGCATTTCTCTATATTTGAGCATGACTAACATTTCAGAGGGACACTTTGAGCATTTGGGGTAAACTATAGATGCATGTGTGAGTGTGCATGAGTGTACAACAGCAGTCCACAATAGCTTGCAGTAGTGGCTGTTACCTGTCCAGCCGAGGGCAGATGGGGCAACAGCTGTAAACTAGAAGGAGGAGGGTGTTTCCTGGGAGAGGGCAGGGGGGGAATCAGATATCGCTCAAAGAGCTGAGCGTTCAGGGAGATTGAAAAGAATTAATGAAAAAATATGGGATGCACAGTATCAGTTCAAACAGGATTCCTCATGAAACGCTCTAGAGACTCTGAAAGTCAATCATTAAGGACATACACATTTACATACAGGGTTGTAAATCCCATCATTCAATATCACTTTAACTGGGTGGAACATGTCCTACCATCAGAAATTACACACTGTACCTTTATTTATCATCTCAGCTATTTCTTCATCAATGCTTAATGTAGAGTGTGGGTGAGTATTGTGTTATTGAGTTATGGGTTTGTTTTGAGACGCAGCTTGTGAGGCTCATTAGGTTTGAGATGGAGGTCGGCATGGTGTCACTGCAGCAGTGCTCAGATCTCCACAGGTCTCCACAGGGTTTCCAACAGAGACATGCAGTGGGGATGGAGGACAAGAGACATCTGCTCGCTTAACCTGTCATCCACTCAACCAAGATAACAAAATCTGTCTACTTGGTGTTAATGAGCCTTGCAGTTTGTGTGTCAGTGTTTGTTAGTGTTTCTGCCCTGAAGCAGGTCAAGGAAGCTTAAAATCAACACCAACACAGCTCAAGTGGTGTCAGCCAGGAGAAATGCACTGTAGTGAACTCCAGGCAAAATGATAATATGTAAATGGAGACGTCTGGGGAGAAAGTTTATAATTGAATTGTGCATTAATTAAGAAAATACATTAAAAGATTTGCTGCATGTTCTCAAGCAGAATTGGGCAAAAGTTGGAATTTGAATTAGTAGTAGTAGTACATAGGATGCTAAATTGGAATGATAGTTTTGGAATTGCAGTTTAAAGAAATTTAGCACCAGTCCTTTAAAAGTTTTGTGATGAATAACTGCATCATTACATATGTGTAATTTCTCTAAACTAAGTTCAATACCGTCAAAACTTTGAAGTCTTTGAAAAACAAATGTATTTATTTAAAATTTTCCATACAGTTTATATAAATACTTTTGCCGTTCAAAAGTTTGGGGTCTGTACGATTTTTGTTGGTAAGTTTGTTTTGGAAGACTAATACTTCAGACGGTATGCACTGTCGGCCGGAGTGACTTGCACCCAATGAGTGGCAAAAAGACAAAAAAATTTTTAGCCGTACACAATATTAATAATTATTTATGAAAATTATATATATATAATATTTAAACTATTAGAGCACATGTATACATTTCTTTGTATTTCATTCCATTTCTATTCAACTTCCATAAATTCTAATTCAAATTACAACTATTCAAATTCTGAAATAGAATTGATACGTAGAAGAGATTCAACTGGAGTGGTGCATAATCCTGCTCTGAAGCTACTAATTCATCTAGAAATAAAGTATATGGGTAAGTGATGTGGCATATTTGAGGTGTTATGGTTTTTGATTCTATGTACAGTTAAATTAGACACAAGCGGTATCCCACAATACACTCACTAGTGCTTAACTAACAGCACTTTACATCAGTATTGCACAAGACATTGTCAAACCACTCATTTGAGCTTAATAGGTCATGAGCCAAAGAGCACAGACAGAAATTCAGATCTCCTGCCTGCTAATGTGTGTTTAATGAATGAGCAAACCATCCAACTGGTAGAACCCACCTATGTGTGTATGAGTGTGCGTGTGAACGTAATTGCATTGCTCTGTGGGTGTACAGCAGACACATCTGGTGCTTGTGGCATATGGACATTAATCACCAACATTAACACTTCAGCCGTTAGGGCACAGACGGTCTGATGCGATTCCTCAGGTAAAACATGTGCTCACCTCCAGCTCAGCTGCTAACTTGTCATCGTCGCCCTCCTCTCGCTCTCCACCAGCGATGGTCGGAGGGGTGGAGGCCGACCGGGGGGCTTCAGATATACTCCTCCGCAGCTTAACATGTGGCTTCAGAGACTCGCTCTCCTCTGATTCGGACTTCTGTTTACATACACAAATATAAAAAGGACATATCTGAAAATACAATATGCACTTTAAAATGTAAAACACATTTTTTTCTTTTGAAATAAGTTTGATGTACTATGGAGACATACTCTTTGTATATACATGTATAACAGTGACCCCACATATTATTTTATATGGACTGTAAGTCTCAATAAAAAACATCTGAACAAGAAAATATTGAATTAAATAACTAATCAATTAAATTTTAACAATTAATAAATTAATTGATCAATATTATGAAATATTAATATTTATGGATTTATGTATAAATGAATGCATGTGTGAATCTTGTTAAACTAAATTGAGGCTGTTCTGACATTATAATTGACTTCCATGAAATAATAACAAAACGACTGCAAATGTGCAGAATATTGTAATGTAATGATTCAATCTTAATTAATAGTAAACACAAGGGAAATGAACACACAGAACCAACTAAATCTTTCTCAATCTCTTTCAAATTCACCCGTTACCATCAGGTGATTTATCACCATAGGAACAGCTAGGGTGATAAAGAAAATATCAACCATAACTAACACACCCACAAACACAGGTGGCTTTTATGAGATGCCTGACATTTTTTGAGACCCTGCACTCAAATAAAAGTGATGTAGTGTGTTCCCCTGATTCCTCTCTGTGTTTCTCTTTCAGGAACAGCTCGCATATAAATGTTTGAGCAAGTTTGCATGCATAAATGCACACATGCAACATAATCTGTGTAAGTGTCATGTATTTCTGTATGTTGCCAGTCACCTTCATACTCTTTCCAGGAATGATCATCTCTCCGCTGCGTGTAGTAAGCCCAGGAGAGGAAGGGAAACTCCGGCGGGGAGGTGGAGGAGGAGGGGATTTTGAGGGCTTCTCTGTACGATACCTTGCCACTGTCAGTTCATCCGAGCCTCTTCTGGATCCGCCATCTTTACTGGAGAGTTTATGCTGAGGTTTATTAGGCCTGTGTTCAGGTGTGGCATTGGTGCTAGATGGACTCTGGCTCTGGCTCTGGTTTTGGTTTTGATTCTGGTTCTGGTTCTGAGAAGGTTTGATCTGCTTGGCGGCAAAGTCTAAGTCAGGTATGGCCTTCATGAGCTCAGCCTGAGTCTCCTCCAATAGTCGATTAATGTCCTGAGCACTGTACTGTGTTAGACTGGCCCTCTTCTCTTCCCAATCCCGCTCTGCTGCCTGAGGAGACACACAGATGAAATTTTATAAGATCATTAGTGTTTTAAAACAGCTAGTGAACAAGCTCCACTGTTAAAGCCTTTTCACACCAAGAGCGAATTTTCAGCTCTAAAACATTCAAAAGATTTTAAAAGAAAACTATATACACTAGTGTTCAAAAGTTTGGGGATTGTAAGATGTTTTAATGTTTTTGAAAGGAGTCTCTTATATTCTTTCTTATTATTATCAATGTTGAAAACAATTGTGCTGATTCATATTTTTGTGGAAACCGTGATAAGTGATTTTTTCAGGATTCTTTGATCAATAGACAGTTTTTTTTTAAACAAATCTTTTGACACTTTTGAACAATTTGATGCATTCTTGCCCAATAAAATCATTAATTTCTTTCAAAAGAAAAAATAGTTTGAATTTGAATTGTAGTGTATGAACCCCATTACTAAACGTAAGTTCTGTCACTTTTGCTCAATGGGAATTTCAAATCATAAATTAAATCGTTTTTAAATTTTCAGCGGCACAAAGGTTCATTTTTACCTTTCTGAATACTTTATTCAAAATGAAAAAAAATTGACATTGGAATAAATGCCTTAAATGTTAAAAATATACCTTCAATAAAATCAGACTTACATATTAAAACAACATTACTAAATTAAAAAAGGTATTGATATTCTATGCATTTTAAAACACAATTATTCAACAGACAAACAATTACTCGGATTTTAAATCTAATTCCTCACCAGTCTCACTTCCACAGATGAGGCCTTATCAGACCCGCCTCGCCCCCCCAGCTCCTCCAGGCCCCGTCCCTTCAATGAGCCCACCACCCCATGAGAATCTTTCTCCCGCTGAGCATGAGACGGGTTAGA
Source organism: Leuciscus leuciscus (assembly GCF_965113295.1). Taxonomy (NCBI): domain Eukaryota; kingdom Metazoa; phylum Chordata; class Actinopteri; order Cypriniformes; family Leuciscidae; genus Leuciscus; species Leuciscus leuciscus. The sequence continues at coordinate 48,270,852 of NC_138725.1, read as the reverse complement.
GTGGCCGTGGCAATGACCCGAGTGAGGGCTCCAGTTAGCCAGGCTGGTCTCATTGAGGTTTAGCGGTGGGCTGGTTGGAATGTCAAAGTCTGTGTTCTTCCTGTAATCGTCCCCTCCTCCGAGTTTAGGAGAGGGGCTGGAATACTCATCCTGGGCTTTCCATACTCCCTCATTCACCTGCCTGATTAAACCATATTACAGCACTCAAAATGATGAAGAGCAAATTGAGACAGAGTCAGACCATGTGGGTACTCTAGTAATGATTCAATCATTGCAGTCAGTAAGTGTTTGTCTACCTCCTCAGTGTGGTGAGAGTTTCTGTGATAGATTTGCAGCGTTTAAGTAGGGCGTCCAATCTGTGTGGCTCCTCTTTCAGGAATTTCACGGCTTCCACTTCCACTCGTAACACCACCCGCATTTTACTCTGGAGCCCTGGGAACTGATCTGAATGAGAGCGACAAAGAGAAAAACAGTGAACGAGCATCGCTGACTCTCTTCTGTAACTAAACAGAGCTGAGGTTCAAGTGTCTGGATGTGAAGGACAGAAATGAGTCTCACTCTTCAGCTCCGTAAGAGTCTCTCCCAGTTTCCGCAGCAGCGAGCTTTTCTCCTCCAGCTCCTGCACTGTCACGTGTCGGTGACTGACAGACGTCTCCTTTTGTATTTCCTCCACTGACTTTTCTAGATCACTGTCAACACAAACATCCTCTCATTAGTTTTATGACATATTGATCGTTTCATAAACCCGCATGGTTTGTTAAATGTCACTAAATTAATGACCTATTACTGGAAGTTATTATAGAGGATCTCAGTTTTACTACACAGAAGGGAATCTTGCACTTTTTGATGTTTATGACATTTAAAAAGTTCAAAAATGTAGAACTTTTATATAGAAAATCCCAAGCCCGCTACAGCGTCGGCACGCATTTGAATAAGTGTCAGTGCAGCAGGGTGTATTGTATTAGCACTAAACGACAGAGACGCAGTCAGAGTGTTTACACTCAAAATCCAATTTAACCACGTCAAATAAATCCACCCCCCACAAAATGGTTTGTTACAAACAGCGTCCCGTTAATAATTGAATCACATCAACTGGCAGTTAGCTATACTTAATAACCGCTATCAATTAAAAGCAACACGACTGATCTGGCAGTGAGTTGAAGAGGTGGATTTAGTCACCCCGCTGCTTTTAATTGGAACAAAATAAATCAATGAAATGCTGTCCGTTGTTGTGGGTCTGCAGTTCTTTAACTGAGACTTTTTATACCTAATTTTTATGCATCTTTTCACTTTCACATGAGTTGATTAGAACCTGTGCAATAAAAATAACTGGGAAATATTATTCTTTTTGCACATTATGCAGCAATGGCACTACGCTAGCACCCCAGAACAGCATTATCAGCACATTATGAGCACATTTTGTGTGTGAGACGCACTGCAGTTGCTGTATGATGAGTTCTTCCTCGTTCAGGTACTTGAGTCTCTCCTCTTCCACTAGGAGGCGCTGTCTCTGGAGAGGGTCTTCCTGTTTCCTCAGCGCATCAGACAGACGCAGACTCAGCTCTGTCTCTGTCCTCTTCAGCAGACTGCGTATGGAGTCCTGGTTCTGCAACTACACGCAAACACATAGACATTTTAAGAATGACTTACAGCATCATTGCGTTTGCTTAAAGGGATAGTTCCTCCAAAAATGACAAGATGCAAACAAACACTGTTTTTGTCCATACAGTGAAAGTCAAAGAGGTGCACAACAACTTTGAAGCCCACTTTCATTGTACAGACAAAAAACAGTGGAAACATTCTTAAAAATATCTTCTTTTGTGTTCCAGAGAAAATAGAGATCATAAAATCTTTTGGAAAATTTCACTTTAAAGCAGTGGTTCCCAACCAGAGGGCCTCAGCAAACTTTATATTGGGGCTGCAGGATGACTTTAAAATAATTTCTTTTAATAAATCAAAATTTAAATGCTTAAAAACAAACCATTAAATCAATAACTATACATTAATTTATTCTCCATTCTTCTTCTATAGGTGTGTGGGAAATTAATAACTAGAAATGAATAACTATTATTTTACTGAAGAACAAACAGTTCTTGAAACTTCTGTAATCACAAAATGAATCATGGTTAATTCATTAAATACATCAATATTCTTGGTTTCTGATAATAAAGTTTGAAAACAAGCAGCTTTGTCATAATTACAGCAGGGATATTGTAAATATTTAGCTTATGTTAGGTTGGACAGTGGAGGCTTTCAAGTCAAATAGTTTGAGAACCACTGCTTTGAAGTGATTTATACAATGTAAGACATGTTCCTAGATTAACTTCCAGGAGCAACATTCTTCTCAACCAATCACGTCCCATGTAGGGTAAGTCTAAGGCTATAAGTGGTGGTTTAGCATTATGCAGTGCGAGAGCTTTCAGGGGTGGCTGAACGTAGCCATTTTACAGAAGGTCAGCTGCACAATCTTTCACAACACAGCCATCAAATGACTCATATATGAGCGCATACGTAACATTGACCTGTCTTTGACCATATGCAGCTGTCACATTGAATGTGAAGGTATGATATCATAGAATTGACCTTGCAAGAGCGCGTGTTTGTGTGTATATACAGTATAAGTCTGTTCGCACAGCATGTCCTTGATAGTGTTAATGATGGATATTATTCGTTTAAGGTCTCTTGAACGCCGTAATGACTTTTTGTAAATGCGCATCCATTTCCTTGAGTTTATTTTCTAGTATTTTACATCAGTGTATGTTGAAGGACTAGTGGTAGTTGGAATGCCAGACATCACCATAATTTTGTGATGCGTAAGCATTCTGCACACAGTGTTTGTTTGCCCTGAGAGGAAAACCGGCTGGACTTTGTCACTTGCATTGTGCCGATAATGAGAAAAGTGTGTGACACTGTGTTTTTGTACACTGTACGTGTGTGTGTGTGTGCGATCCGATTTTAGTGCCGTTTGGTGGTAGTTCCTCCTCGAGCTGAATTATTTATGAGTCTCATGCATTATTCAACATATCCATGTCTCCTAGGTAACGGGATGAGGGCAGGGGCCGTGTCTCGAGCTCTGGCATTCAGGCAGGTAATTGTCTAACTCAGCAATCTGCTGTTGTCATGACACCAGTGGCTTGGCTCTCAACACCAAAGCAATTGACACCAATCTCGCCATCCCCACGCGGCGCGCTCCCGGACTGTCACAACATCTCCTCTACTCTTCCATCCATTTGCCTCTTTGTCTTCCAACTCACATCCATCCTAAAATTGGGGTAGATTATTATACATTCCTGACCTGCAAAAATTCATCTTAATGAGTTTAATCAGTCTTTTTGACTTATTTTCCCATATAAAAATCTCTTAAACTAAGACCAGTTTAACAGAGAAGTAGCATTGGATAAGATATTAAGGCTTTTCATGGATTATATCTTTAATGCACTTTACAATATAAACTTCTTTATACTTAAAGGTGCTCTAAGCAATGTTGGGTGACATCACTTCTTGTTGACGTTCGAAGTATTGTCAAACAAAACTCGACCCTCCCTCCTCCTCATCCCATCCCCTCCCCCTCTTTGGTCGTGTGTCGGCCATATAAAAATTCAAGAGAATATAATGCTAACGTTAGTCGTTGTTGTTGTCTAGGACATCTCTCCTCTAGCTAACTTTCCTCTTCTTTTCTCTGATTGTACTAACCCCCCAACCCCCACCTCCAAATCATTCTTGTCGGTTATTGGCTGGAACACTGTTTGTTATGTTTTGTGGTCCAGGCTGGGCCAGTTTGTTTTTCTTGCCATTTGTGGAGCCTGGGCTGTCTACAGAGATCGCATTTTTTTACAGTGTGTTCAGGGGAAAGGCAGCTAGCGGATAGTGAGGAGATGTTTTATGTAAGTGACAAAAAATGTTTCGGCCTAAAAAACGTGTGACATCGCTTAGAGCACCTTTAAAACAAGTGAAAAATCTGCCAGTGCAGTAAGACTAAATACACTGTAAAAAAAAAAAGTTGCTGCCATACATTTGTCTCAGTCAGTTCAACTTAAATTGCATTAAACTGCATTAAACCGAGTTGAATCTTGTATAACTTATAACAAAAAGTTGAAAATTGCTTAACTTATTTTGGTGAGTTAAAGCTATGTAAAAACATGTTGTTATAACTTATTGATCATATGATTTTTTACAGTGTACATTAAAGACACAATTTATGAAAATAAGTCTTAATGTCTCACCTAGTGTTGCTTCTCCAGTAAATGTATCTTGTTTTAAAATTTTATTTTAACTGAAAAAAAAAGTGCAGTTTTTGCAGTGTGGGATTGTTTTTCTTTTGCAAATGCAAAATGCAAATGCCTGACGGATTTTTTTTTCTGCATTCCATGACCTGAAATCATGCAATCAAAAACGTTAAGAAATACTGTAGGGTACAAAAGTCTAACACCACAGAAAAAAATCTCAGGGTTGAAAATTCCATATAAACCTGGAAATAAATGATTTTAGGCTTTTGAAAAAGGAACATGTAAGAAACAATAAGGAATATTTAAGATTCTGCACTCTTTCTATGTCACTAATCGAATAAGCAAATTAGTGGCATTAATCACGTGAACTCTGTTGTACAAAAGAAAAAAAATTCCTTGCTCCAGAGAGTCTCTGTAGAACCTTAATTTTCAGTTTTTCTACTCTGTTTATTTAGAGAGTTCACGGGTGAGATGCAGGTGTTCCCTCATGAATCACACCGGCTGCTATCATTCCACAGTCAGTTTTCATTAAAGCACTGCTGACTGAAAAGCTGACTTGATTTGAGGCCGGCCCCCTCTCTCTCTCCATCTTTGCATCCCTGCTGGCCCATACCATCTCATCATTGAGTATGATATTAAGAGTTATTGCCTGCCCCGCTATAGGAGTGAATCACACACAGCAGCAGCCGGGAAATTAATGACTAGTTGAACACATGCTCGCTTACACATAAACACACACACACACTCACTTATACACAGGAGTGTAATAAATACAGCATTCCAACACATTTTTGATCAATGAACTTCTATAACTTCAAGATTTTTACAGTCATGGTTCTAAAATATGCGTGTGTGTGTATATATACCCTACTGTTCAAATGTTTGTGGTCAGTAAGATTTTATTATGTTTTTGAAAAGTCTCTTTTGCTCACTAAGGCTGCATTTATTTATTTACAGTACTATTTTGAAATAGTATTATATTTTAAAATAACTTTCTATTCTAATGTATTTCTATTCTAATGTTTTCAGTGTCACACGATCCTTCAGACATTATGATTTATTACTCAACATTTATTATTATTAATGGCGAAAACAGTTTCTTTTCTTTTTTTTATTAATGTAAAGGACTTCACTCATTTTTTATCAATTTAACGCATCCTTTCTGAATTCAAATATATTCTGTACAAACATACATATATACATACTGTATATATACATATATATATACACATATATATATATATATATATATATATATATATATATATGTATGTATGATGTAAATATATATTAGAAAGGAAATAGTATGACGGGCACACAATCCAATAGGATCTGTCAGACTGTTACTGTGCCATCGCTTTCAGTCCTCCCTAAAGCTCCCAGCGCATCCTCCCTTTCTCTCCTTCACACATTTACTAACACAAGCATTTCCCTTTATCATACTCCTGTTCAACATGTCACCATGGTAATCTGACAGCTGTCCGTACAAGGAATTTCAACAGTTTACAACAGTATACATATATATTTTATTTAACAGATTTCGTCCCAGCCGGACATAGCTTGTATATCCATCCTGCTCGTCTGAGACGACTGCTGTCTTGGGCTAGTTGGTCTATATCTGAAAAATCTGACATTTTGACAGATACATTTCTTACTGATATATGAATGTTCTTATGTTTGCAAAGGCCTTCTCTGTTCCCCATGCAAGATCCTTCTGTTTCTCTCAATTTCTGGCATGTACCTGGAACCCAACCTGTATACACACTGGTGTAAAACACTAGCATATAATACAAAGAAAGTAATTAAAAGTGGTAATTTACAGATGGTAAAATGGGGTTTTAATAAAATCTGTCTGTCTATGCAGTAGAAATGCTGGAAAAAAAGTTAAATCAGAGCTATATGACTAGAAAACATTTGCCAAAAAAACATCTGTTGATCTGATATTCCATGGGCAGGAATACAAAAATGCAGAAGTCTGATCTGTAGATTTAACAAAAGCCATGGCTGTTAAAAGTCCACTGGATGATGCAAAATGACTGGCTCTTTTATTACTATTTTTTTGCACAAAAAAAGTACACATTGTTCATTTGCATATACTGGAGACATTTTAACAATGCAAAGCTGTTTAATAAATCAGTAAACTTATTCTGTTAGTAATTTTGTGTTATTTTGGATCCAATATCTTCAATGTGGTCCCAGACTCTTAGACCCTACTGCATCTTTTGCAAATTTGTATTATCAGAAACACAATTAAAAATGCTCAAAAACATTTGAACAGGTTTGATTTTATCATCCAGTCTTTCGGTTTTGAATGTAGAAGTGCGCAATGCACACCAACGTTCCATACTTAACTCTAAACATCAATGAATTTCTTCCTCCGCATCACACACACACACACACACTGAGCTCCAACAGGACATAATGCAACAAATCTGCCGTAAAAAACAGATGAGGCCATTCAGCACCGTCCTCTTTGTTTTTGCTGCTGTGTGTAAATAAATTACACTGTGAGATATCGCGAAGACTACAAATCAGAGCTGCTGTACCTTCTGTACCACCTTCTGTATCACCTCCTTAAATCGTCCTCCGTGCAGGCAAACATCGAGATGGTTTGCAGTGTGACGTGCAGGTTACTACAATGACAATCCTTCATATCTCAGGATTGCTCAGTTCTTGATTCTGATTGATTACCACACATTTCAAGGTGCTGATTAATATTGCTACCAAGTATTTCCAGGTTTGCTGACCACATTACAGTTAACTTCGAAGAACGTTTTAGGGATGGAAACCAGTGTCTAGAGATAAGCACATGTACAAGTGATTTCCGTGGAATAATTGACTCTGAACTGCTTGAGTGTTGAAATTTTAATGCACACCTGAGGTGTAACAGGCAATTGGATTTGCATCATGCCACATTACGACCTCAGGTATGCATTAAGTTTTCAATATTTCAGTGGTAAATCATCAATGACTCCAATTTTGAGAGGTCTTGTGATAATGACAATGCCTGACCTTCCAACTGTGCCACAGTGTGTTTCTATGATTGAGCAATTCAAAAACACAACTATCATAATTTACAGCTATCAAAATAAAGTGATTTGGGGCAGGATTTTGTGCAATGTGTGACCATTTGCATTGATTCTGTGAGCATTGTGGTCAATAGACAGGAGTGAAATTACAAAGTTTTGAGCATCAGGAAATGTTTGTGTCCTCAACACTGAGCTGAATAATGACACTATTGCCTTCTGTAGAGCTGCTCAAAGCTGAATTGAATTTGTTTCATAATTGATGAATTATGCCACATTAACACTGTTATTTTCTTGTTTATTACTGTGATATAAATAAATGTGACTTGACTTGTTTTGACTCCCTGAAAGCTAAATGCCACAATAAGCCATAAAACGACAGCCAAGAAGACCTTTGAGGTTTGATGAAATGTTTTAATATCCAGCTATGCAGAGCAGGATTTGGACGGTCACCCGCAGTGAAGACAAAAACTCAGATTAACATGAAAGAGATGTAATTTATCGCATGGTGCTTTATCTGGTCATGCCTGTTTAGTGCTCGACATTGCCTCCTGTGTGAAGAGATGCCTGAGATTGTGTGTTTGCGTGTGAAGTGTTACCTGCATTTTACGGAGCTGTGCGAGCTGTTTGCGCAGATCGGTGGCGTTCTGTTGTAAGTCATGCAGGTGAAGCTGCATCTGTAGCCTGGAGACGGTGGAGGCCTGAGAGACCCCAGATGAAGGCGGAGGCATCAGTGCCAGCGGGGCAGATGGAGTCAGTGCTAATAAGCACAACAGAGGACAAAAAAAAAAGAAAATCAACACTGTGAGCTCGAAAGACACACTCAATTAAATATGAATTAGTTCACACTTACCCATCTACACCTTCTAAACCAGTATTGTTTAGTCCTGCTTCTGGAGTTCGACCTTCCAACAGAGTTTCTGCTGCGTTCATGTTGCAATGAATGTGTTTAAAAGTTGAGCGTACATGAATGCAACCATAAAGTCATATTTAATAGATTTGAGTAAATAATGCCTTCAAGTGCACCTGGGAAGCTCCTACAGCCAAGTTAGACAATTACTATTGCGATGTCACACATTCAAGGTAAAAACACAATATGGAACAACTGCAAAAAGCAATTTTTTTCTGTTGAATCAGTGGATAATCATATGTAAATACTCCTGATTTACTTTTACACAACTTGTATGATGTAAGCATGAATCTAACAAACAAATAATTAATATGCAAAAAGCAAACAGTTAAAAGTGATAAGATTTTAGTTTTTGAAAGAACTACATTTATTTGATCAAAATACGGTTAAATATTTTTTTTCAGTTTTTTTGATCACATGATCCTTCAGAAATCATTATAATATGATGATTTGCTGCTCAAGAATTTTTGTGGAAACTGTGATTTCCCATATTACTAAAGTTGAATAATTATAAAGCTTGCCACAAAAACATTTAGCTGGTTTACAAGGAGACCAATGTACATTTCCCATCATTCTCCATGAAAGCACGGAATGATAAAATACACAGATAAATACACAATTACACACCTAATGTGCATCCTTTGCTCTTTATTTTGTTTCATTATCTCTAAAAAAGCTTTCTCTCTAAGTTGGTAAGTGGAAATATGAAATTGCCCAGCAAGTTTATTTGACCAAAATCACTTCATGTCATAATTACGATTTCCGCACTTGTAAGGAGGAACTTCCCAGGAGAAATGAACACATCATTATTTCCAGCCCTGTTCTAACACACCTGGATGTAATTTCAATCAAGTGAACCCCATGACCTTGACTAGCTGGATTGTGTGCGTTTGATTAGGATTGAAGCTAAACTCTGCGGGACGGAAGATCTCCAGAAACCGGATTTAGCGCTTTTGCTCTACACCCATCCTTCCTTGTGTTTTCAGACAGAGATACACTAACCCGCACACACACAAAGCATGTCGTCACCTCCAGGGTCCACTGAGGAACATGCTGTTAGTGAGGAATACCAGAACTCTCCAGTCAGTCGTTTTTAACAAAAGGGTACATGTACTGATTCCCAAAGATTAGGGAAATCTTTCATTGTGTGAATGTGTCAAGTTTAGTAGGGAAAACAGACTGAGGGAGAGAAATATCTAGTGCAGGCAGGCCGTAGAGGATAGATACCAAAAAAAGCTACAGTGGGAACAGGCATTAAATAAGCAGAAGGATAACATTTTCGTAAAAACAGACACGCACACTACATACACCGGGAAAGACACGCCAATGCACATTAAACATGAGAGAGCAGAGACAAGGCTACCTTTCTTTTTCAGCCGGCCAGCTGTAACATACAGTAGAAGCTGTCAGCTTGTTCCAGTTAACTAAATAGGCATAATGAAGTAAAGAAACAGAGTGCTAAATGGGACCTGTTGTAGATCAGATTCAAAGGGGGAGACTCATGGGATACCCTTTCAATGGCCCTTTACTGAGGCGCGAGTCAATTTAGACACACCGCTCAAACCGTGGAGAATCTTCAAAGACAAATCTAGCAAATCAAAACTCTAGCTGCAGCCTTTGAAGGGCTGACCACTCAGAAGACGTTCTCTGAGGACGCCCGTTACAGATTTGAGAAGGAGAACGAGAGAAAAAAAATTGACAACGAAGAGAAAAAAAAGTACTGAACTCTACTCTATCCGTGAAAACATAAAGGTTATACTGACAAAGAAGAACAAAGGAGTGAACACAAAGTAGGGTCCTTCATTCAGGTGAACTCTGATAAAGACTGTCATGTCTGGTTGTTTTAATACATCCAAGCCAAAGGCCTGTTTGAGATCATCAGTGTTTCAAACTTGGGCCAGCCTGATCTACTTAGAACACAGTATTAGAGATATCAGACATTAGTTTTGCCTCACGACTGCTCTGGACAACCATAGAGAAGAAGCTGGACTCACTTCCTGTGGCGGAGCCGTCGCTGGTGGATTCGGTCTTCTCGCTGGAAGAGAAAGGGAAGGGCCGTGAAAAGTCCGCCCCCTGGTCCGGAGGGCAGCCCGCCATCATGCAGAGACGCAGCAGGCCGCATCTGAGGATCATACAGCCATGATACTACCACTGTACTACAGCACCTAACACTACACTGACACTACACTACTCTAGCATGCACTGTTCTACAGCTATACTACACTAGCCTCCTCTGTGCCTAATAATGGGTTACGTTATACTATAGCACGTTTTACGCTACCAAAGCACTGCTACTATGCCACACTTTACAATTCCTCTGAGTAACACATCTTTATTAAACCTATAAACTGTTAAAACATGTTCACTACCATTCCAAAGTTTGTGGTCAGTAAGATTTTTTTTTAAATTAATCATTTTATCCAGCAATGATGCATTAAATTGATCAAAAGAGACAGTAAAGACTTTAGAATGTTACAAAAGACTTCAATTTGAATTAATTATTTTGACTTTCTATTAATTAAAGAATCCTGAATTTGTTCTGAATCCTGTTTTCAACATAATAATAAGAAATGTTTCTTTAGCAGCAAATCATCATATCAGAGTGATTTCTGAAGGATCATGTGACACTGAAGACTGGAGTAATGATGCTGATAATTCAGCTTTGACATGACAGGAATACATTACATTTCAAATATATTCAATTATATTTTTGATCAAATAAAGGCAGCCTTGATGAGCATAAGAGACTTATTTCTAACACATTAAACAGATCCCAAACTTTTGGATGGTAGTGTATTAGAACTGAGGTATTCAACCCAATAAACCACTGAGATTCATATTGAAGTAGCTACCTTTATAATCGAAAACACTTTAAATGCTATGCTCCACCACAACTGGCTATGATGATGTAAAAGAATAAGCAACGGACTCTCACTTAACACTAACTTTAAGACCTACTGTATTTCACACCAAGCCTCAATTATGAGCACAAAATTGAAACAAAGATTTGAAACAAAATCCTTCTAAACAACAAGTGAACAGGTTTGCACTGTGATTGTCTGATTTATTTCTATTTAAAAATAAATAAAACAACTTCACTAAGCAACAGTATTTGCATCAGGTGTAGTGTCAACAGCTTCTATCCTAACTCTACCTAATATTAATTAACAACCCTATTTACTGAATTTTCTCTTTATACAATGCATTTGTTTCTTTACTCTTTACAAATCTCTACTTGACACTTTGACCTCAACACTCTCTTTTGGAGGAAATGATCTAAATAATATTAATTTCCTTACATACTGTAAAATATTCCATAGTTGGCGTGAATGACTTGTCACATCGAATATGAATGACAATAAATGTCCAGCAACAACAAAGCACCAGTACAAAGAGACTCATGGCGACCGCAGGACAAAAAAAGAAAATACCACCAGCACACACAATTTCAATACAAGCACTTAACATTCAGCAAGTGAAGACATATTTGCAAGCTTTTGAAACATAAGAAAAGCCAATGGCTACATAGCAAACATGAGAGCTTAGGATATTACTGCATGAAAGAAAAATGGTTCCATGCTAACAACACTGAGTATGTGTGAAATGGTTGAATGCATTATGTAAACTGGTTTTTTGGTAAGTGCATTTCACAAGGTAAGCAGGTACACATGAGAGGTAGTATGGAAAGTGTTAGCATAACAGTACTCACTACTGCTTTAGCTCTATGCTAGAGAGCAAAAGCATGCTGCATCTCTGATTTATTTACTGTAAATACTATGTTGCATGACAAAATCTTACTTAAATGCCATTTATTAGTGCCATTAATCTCCATAAAAGTGATATTTCCCCATAAAATAAGTTGACCTGGGAAATCGCAGTTACTGCGTACCATATTCAATGGCCTTTATATGTCAAATGTTTAATGTGATTGGCACATCAGAAGCCTGTCATGGCTGATGGTATGTACGAGTGAGATGACTTTTATAAGGTTGGTTTTGTCAATGTATATGAGCATCTGATTGGCTCTGGTTTCATGTAAATGAATCAAAGATGGCTCAATGGGTATTTGTCTTACGTGCTGTCGCTGTCTGGTGCTCGGGTTAGGACGCTCTGAACCAGTCCAGTCAGACTGGCTATCTGCTTCTCCATTGCCTCCATACGATCCCTGCTAACAAGACAGAAAAAAATTTGATAAGTACACTTTTTAATCATACATTTTCTAGGGGTTTTCACTTAAACGTTCTCCTAAATATTATGTCCTGTAGGCACGGGTTAGTAGATGATCCATTACCTATCAGTTCAGAGACAGCAACATTTCTCCTAACCATGGACTGTCTAGGGGCATCACTCAATATGTCTCAACACACAAGTGCCATCGCCCGAGTGCAGGTTTTGTTTATTAAGTGAGGAGAGGTAGCTCCCCTTTAGAATAAAAACGTTTTAGCTGTTGGATCTGAAGTAAGAATATAACCCAGTCTCATTTTAAAATGTGCCACACAATCCCAGGACTTCCCAATAAAAGAAAACACCACAAATAATGCAAGAAAGTCCACATTAAACTGTGTATTCATGTAGATTTCATAATAATTGTAAAAAAAAAGTTGCAAATTAAAGACTCTAAAAATTTAATGTGGTGTAACCATCAAGTAAACAGCAATAGTTTTTTTCAAGGTTTACAGTTCAAAGAGTCACGCGATGTGACATTTTATAACCTATTAAACCCTATAAACCTAAACTAACCTTTTAAAGGGGTGGTTGATTATGATTTCACTTTTCTAACTTTAGTTAGTGTGTAATGTTGCTGTTTGAGAATAAACAACATCTGCAAAATTACGACGCTCAAAGTTCAAAGCAAAGCGAGATATTTTATTTGACAGAAATCGCTTTTTAAGGACTACAACAAACGGCTGGTCAGGACTACACGAGCTTCCTCTCGGGTTAGTGACATCACTAACCATAACATTTAAATAAACCCTGCCCCCCGGAACAAGATTTATTGATTATCAAGACAATATATGCTAATCAATGACTAGAAGATAACTACACATAAGCAACATAAATTCATCAACTAACCATTCAGAAATGTTGTCTACATGTTGTCACCTCTTCTTGAGTCTCTCCATCTTTCTGACTCTGGTTTTAACATAAAAATCTAAACGTTTTTGAAATTTTCTGTGAAATTTTCGTGTGTGTGAGGTAATCCAAACTGCTAGGGACACAAGTTGTTGTAGCTCCGCCCTCTGTGCCGGGAGCAGCAGCTCATTTGCATTTAAAGGGACAGACACAAAAGCTATGCGTTTTTGCTCACCCTCAAAATGTGACAACTTCAACATGCTATATAAAAATGTATGTGGGGTATTTTGAGCTAAAACTTCATATACACACTCTTATGGGGACATCAGAGATTTATTTGACATCTTGTGAAAAGGGCAACATACCACCCCTTTAATAAAAAGACTGAATTATCTTATAATTTCCCATTGTGCATCAATTTCCCAGACTTCCTGGCTTTGACACACAGTCATGAGGGTCCCCTCTATGATAGCATTTCCTGTTTTTTGGTTGCACCAACTTTTTGAAAAACTTTATTTCCCCCCAAATATTAAAAGGCAGTGAAGCGGTTTTGTAAACACGTTTTAAAGTTAAAAGTTTTAAATGTTTATGCATTACTACACCACAGTTCCACACTACTCAAAAGTTTGGTGTCCATACATTTTTTAAAGAAATTAATATTTTGATTAATAAAGGATGCATTCAACTGATTAACAGTAACAGTAAAGGCATTTCTAATGCTGCAAAAGTTTTAATCATCATATTAGAATGATTTCTGAAGGATCATGTGACACTGAAGACTGGAATAATGAAGCTAAAAATTTACCTTTGCCATCACAGAAATAAATTACATTTTAAACTTTGAAAAAATATTTGATATACCCATTAGTGGCCAAAAGTGATGTCGGAGGGGATATTTGTTTTAATGGCCCTACAATTCTGATTAAACCATCAAAATATGAGGAAAATACTTTAAATATGAGGGAAGAACAAGGTATTTATATGACAAAATTCTTATTTCATATGAAAATTCTTTCAAAGCTATTTAATTTTTTTTTACATTCACCAAACTTTTGAACAGTCGTGCCTCAAGGATCTTTCTATCTGGCATTTGCAATGATAAATTCTGCTTATTAATTTGTTTGTTTAGAGTCTTTAGACTGATGTACACTTCTTGTCAATGAAAATGTGCATTTGTCAAAGAAAAAGTGCATAAATGTCCTCACATCCACAAACTCACAACTACCCTGCACCACATCCATGCACATCCATACATTTCCAGTGCTTACCGTGCGTCCGTCTCGCCCCCAGACAATTGCGACCCAAATCCAGGTCCCTTACTCCCATCTCCTAGGGGTTCAGAACTGGAGCTGGGTCTGGACTTCGGACTCTCTACAAACACAGAAGAGGAAGCGGAGTCCTTGCGGAAGGTCGTTCTCACAGGTGACCCTCGGCTTGGAGATCCGGTGAACGAATCCCTGTCACGCAGCTGCACATCGGGAATCTTCTGCGGGGAGGAGGGCGGCAAACGAAAGCCCATGCCGAGCGTAGAGCTGCCATATGTATCAGAGTACAGAGAACCTCCAGGTTTATACAGGCTGTCCTCTAGGTCGCTTTGCAGCGCTGCGGCTGAGTACGTACTGAGAGACCGAACTGAACCTCTGCGGTACAGCCCTCCTGACACAGGGAAGCCGAAGGGGTCAGCGATGGTGGCCAGGGACTGAGTAGAAGCGATACTGAGACGACCCTCGTGCATCAAGCTGTAGGGATCAGCATAAAGACCTTCATTCTTCAGCAGGACCATATTTTTGCCAGACATCTCCTCGTCAGGTTTGACATCACGGCGCTCCAGGATGGCCGAGGAGGAGGCGGTTAGGCCTTGAGCCTGTCCGTGAGAGGGAGAAGGGTGGTGGGAGTGAGACTGATGCTGGGAGCCCTGGGGGTGAGGGTGACCCGGGCCAGCGAAAGACGGGGGACGACCTCCGCTGTAGGAGAGACGGGATCGGGAAGGGGAGCCGGAGGAGGGTGAGGCAGTGGAGGAAGGAAGAGTGTTGAGGCGACGGGTAGGTGACGAGTCCCTGGATGTGTAAACCATCTCTCTCTAAAACAACACAGAGAAAAAAATAATAGCATTTTATGAATACATCACTCTGAGTAACTTAATATGAATCCAAGTTCTAGGAGAGGTAAAAGACTGAATACATGAACATAGAAATGATGTAGGGAAGTCATTCCATTTGTGTTCATAACATTTTAAATGACATTATGACGAGGAAGTGACATCATTTGTGTTTTCAGGGCAGCCAAGTTCATAAATTGTCCAGTTCTACTCTTGATTTAACATTTAGAATTTTTTTGTCATACTTGACAAGATCTGTCAAGCATAACACGTTTATTTAACCTTTTCTAAAAGTGTTTGCTTTCTACTATTTATAAGACCAGAATGATTTAACATTAATTTGTATTCATTAACATTCAGATTGCAGAATAAAATCTATTGGCACTTATAGATATTATTTGTCTGATAGAATGGTTCAAATCCTACAGACATTTACTGTAAAAAAACACCTTTCAAAAATTGAAAAGGCATCAGTTTCATAGATTTACTATGTTACACTCATAGTTAGAAGTGTTAAAGAGAAGTGGATATCTGCCAAAATCATTTAAACGTGAAAATGTGGTGCTGACAAATGAAATGTCTCAAAGCAAAAGCAATACTCTGAGGTTTTGCACGAAACCAAGAGCGGAGCTCTAGACTCATTGCCCCATTCTCTAGTTCTCTCTCACTCTTTCCTTTCATCGGTCGGTAATTCAACTCCGGGGAGCTCCATTCACCCTATTCACTCCTTTCACCCAGCCTAGCTAAAGCTACTGGCATAACATTGGATTACATGACACTGTATTCAGATTTCACCACCACTTCTGAGTGAGCGCATATATTTTACTAAGCTACAATGAGCAGAAGAAGAGCTTTTAAACTCTCCATTCACAAACACCAGGAAACCCACACTCATCTATTAGATCCCTTTTTCTGCCAGGCTGCATCTCAGTACTTTTTCTTTTCACCTCTCATTTCCAATCCTGCATATCATTTCGTAACTTCTATATCTGCTTATTAGTTTACTTGCATTTACACCACAGCTTGTTTTGTTTTATCTTAAGGCACTCATCCATCTTTTCTTTATATACTTTGCTTCTTTTCCCCTCTTCCCATCTCTGTTCCCTTTTGTTCTCCTATTCTGAGAGTAGTCAAACTTATTGAAGCATTACAGGGATATAGCTTGTTAGCCTGCATACACAGACACATTGAAGTAAATGCAAGCAACTACTGTACACACTCCAGGGAGCAGTTGACATGTTCTGTCAAGAGTTCTGCTGTATATTTTATCCCCCTACACTAACTCTATCCCTAAATCTAGGGGTATGTGCCATTATACACATTGTGTCCTCATAAACCATAAGAACACACGCACACAAAAACAGCGAAGGGCTGTAGGGGTTCAACTCGAATGGTAATTTTAATAAATTCTGAGTAGTCAAAAGGCGAGCAAGAAGGTGGCTGGCCGCACACTGGATTCGGTACAGACTACAGAAGTCTATAAAAACATTTTTTTTTTTTTTTCTGGATTGCAAACTGCAAAAAGTGCAAAGTGAATTCAAAACAAATCAACAGGAGCAAACGTTTCAGCACATCTTGTCACTGCAGTTTGCCAATTTGGAATCACTTTTATTTAATTTAAAAAAATAAAAAGCAGCAAACTAACCTAAAAAAACTAGGGGTTTTCAAACTGGGGTCCTAGGGTTATAGATTATAATTATAGTTATAGATTATGTAATAGTTATATTATAGAAGATCAGTTATTTTAGGACTAGAAAAACGAACATGTTTACTTAAAATATTAATTACATGTTGCATTTATTCATTTTTAACACATTCAAACTGATATTATTACTTTTTAATCAGAATTACTTTATCCTATAGACTGACGACTTATATAAAAAAAAATTCAGAAAGTGATTCATTTCCAGATAATAATTTCATTATTTAATTTTCAAACATTTTAATTAAAAAAAATTAAAATATATATAATTCAAAAACGTAAACTTGAGGGGAAAAAACATTTAATTTTAGAAACATATTGTCTTTATTATTCTACTTTCCCAACCATCACAAATAAAAACAGAATAAAAAAGAAAAAACAAAGAACAGAATAAACACACTCAGACATGATTGTGCACTCATACACCCCCACAAACAGACAATAAGCAGAAATATTTGCATACATTAACAGACTCATGTCTAATGTTAGCTGAGAGTGAGCTTGACGCTCTCAGAGAGTATGAAATGGTAAAGACGACTCGCACCAGAGAAGAAAAAATGAACATTTGATCAACAGAGTGACGCAACATGATTGCATTTCAAAGTCAACCCACATCAAACTCCTGTGGTAGCACAGCCAGCTCACAAAGTGAAACCAACTCCCAAGTGATATGCCAAAAACTGTGCATAATTCAAAAACCTCCGAGTTCAAGAACATCCAAATCTGAAAGACGTCACTCAATGGATCAAACACCGGGTACTTCCCTTTAAAATACTTAACACGCAAAGAGGACTGCGACGTCAATTTTAAGGTTAGGTTTGTCTCTGATTTTGACGCATACTGGGATCTACATCATCCATCCTTGTAATTTCTTATTTTGACTTGAAAACATTCTTCAAATATGGTCATGCTCTGTGCCTTATTTTACCCATAAGCCCATGCTGGGACAATGTAAGATGTTAAACAAACTGAATCATTGAATACGGTAGAAATATCTCACCCTGAGGTCTCCGTTGGCCAGATGTGCCGCAGGATAGGAGGCATAGATGGGCTCTTTGCGATAGATTTTAATGATACTGCGGTCCTGTATGTCTCTCACGTCCTCCAGCTCGTAGAAGACGTTCCTGGCTTCATCTTTGATCAAGATGGCCGTGTTCGGGGACTTCAGCATTCCTGCTGTCAGCTTCTGAGGGAACATGTGCACGATGAGCGCGTGCAATGTCTCTAAACTGTTGAGCTCATGAGTGATATGAACACGCCTGGTCTCATCTCCGAACTGCAGGAAGAGGACACCTTAGGAGAGAGGAGGAGAAGCGGTAAAAAGAAAGTCAGGAAAGAACACCATGATTAAGATTATGTATTTGAATTGCAGATAAAATCTCCATCCATTTGGATTACACAGTTTTAACATAAACTAATAAATTGGATGTGATGCATATTTGTAAGTCATACATAAATCAAAAGGGTGAGAAATAGGTAAGATTTCTTGAACAGTACTAATAAACTGAAAATCTAATTTGTCAATCTCATACATATTTGAATATGGCTTGTTGCACAACTAACCACATTTCAACCATGTTCATACTGAATAAATGTAATTGTTATGCTGATTCTAAGCAATTTGAAAGAATGCATTTTGATAATTTCAAATCGATGCAAATAGTTAATAATAAACCATGCCACGAGTTGTGTGACTGACATATATCAGACAAGCATCACATTAAGTTTATTAGTTTATGTTAAACTGTGTTAAAACATCCTAATGGATGGACATTTTACAGGCAATTCAAAAACATACGTTTTAAATGTACGCTTAAATATTTTTTGAGTGCACTTTAAACCACTGTGACAGAGTCTCATGTTTACGGCTGCTGAACTTCTCCTGCAGACATTTTGTCATCAGTTTCTGTCAGTTTATCTCGGCACACTTCACCTAACGGGGCAGCAGGCGATTCTAAACTTCCTGCTGATGGGACAATAATCTCTCTGTGGGGAACAGTTCAAACCGAATCACTTTCAGCAAATATTGTGCGCTTGCTGCTAACACACACACAGAGTGAAAGTTCAATACTAAGAGATATTTCACACTATGGAAACCAAAGCTAAAAAAAAAAAACTGTTGAAGGTCAGTTAATGTGAATGCATTGTACTGCTGTAATTAACACACTGCTATTAACTATCAAAAAGTAGAAAACATTTCACATTATCTAATTGCAGAACAGCGAAATGTCATCTTCAGCCGAAAGCAAATCAGTACTGTGGGCTGATTTACATGAATCATCCAAACAAAGTGATTCAATAGAATGAATCAGACTTTCCATCGCCACTAATGTAAAACACGAGAATGTGTTTAAATATTGTGTCATCTCACTTGACTGTAAAGCTGCATACACAGTACAATGTGACATTAAAACAGTGATGTAGCACTTTGTCTCATTCAAATAAAAAATAGCTTGTCATTTAAAAAGCTACAGTATTTTATAGCTGAACTGAGAAAACACTTCTGAAAAAATGTGTTACTTTTAGCTAGTTACTCCCCAACAGGGATAATGAGTGAGATACAAGCAATGGTCTACAAACTTTCATTTATCCCACACATATTTCCTGAGGTTAATGTGCTGATGTTTGATTCATTGCAACATGAAAAAAAGAAAAAAAAAGTGATGTGACTGAGTTATTTACAAGGAAATGTTTATCACAATGAATACATATTTGTCTTAAACTTCCAAGTAAATTTCTGCATAACCTTTGGATTAATTTGCACATTTTAACAAAGCTTCTTGTTTCTCAGTTGCACCCTGAAATAGTCTCTCGAAAGGCTAAAATGGTTTTCTGTGATTTATATTTATAGTAATAGTTTAGAAAAGTATGATAAATACTCATTTAGTTACCGCAAGTTGTACAGTGGATTGGATGAATAAGAGGCACTAGTGAAGTTTATTATTATTTATGGGATTTGTGTCATTACATGACAGGAAATTATGTAGCCAAGTATAAAACCCATGTATAAAACTCTAGTTCAGCCACTGCTTATGCTCACCAAGGCTGCATTTATTTGATCAAAATACAGTAAAACAATCAAATTGGGAAATATCAATACAATTTAAAAGAACTGCTTTCTATTTGAATATATATTTAAAATGTAATTTATTTCTGTGATGCAAAGCTAAATTTTCAGCATCATTAATCCAGTCTTCAGTGTAATATGATCCTTCAGATATTCTAATTCTTCTGAATATTCTAATATGATGATCTGGTGCTCAAGAAACATTTCTTATTATTATCATCAATGTTGAAAGCAGTTATGCTGATTAATAGTTTTGTACATTCTGTGATCGATTTTTTACATTATATACACATCTTTAAAGTCAATTTTGATCAATTTAGCTTCCTTGCCAAATAAAAGTATGAATTTCTTAAAGAAAAAGAAAAAGTTTGCTGAACTGAAACCAGGATGCATTTCTTCAGTATTCTTCGATAAATAGAAAATTCAAAAGAACAGCATTTATTTCAAATAGAAATCTTTTGTAACAATCTAAAATCTTTACTGTCACTTTTGATCAGTTTAATGCAACTTCCCTGTTGAAAAATCCAGCATTAACCAGCATGAATTCCATGCTGTACCAGGCTGGTTTGTGCTGGTTTATGCTGGTTTAGTGCTGGTTTAGCTGGTGGACCAACATAGTCATGCTATTCTCAAGCAAAACAGAGCTGGTGAAGCTGGTCTTGCAGGGTTGAGTGTGAGCAGGCCAGCTGTCTGTATACAAGCAGTGTTTTGGGGACAAGCATTGTTTTTGCTTACATATTTCTATATGTAACATATTAATGATGTAACATTAATGAATAAAAATATAATATTAGAACATGTGATTTATTGTAATATATAATTATAATTGTAATTAAATTGCGGTCTATGGAGGGGTCATTTGTTCAACAGGGTTTGCTTAGTAATAGTATTAATTAAAAAACTAAAAAATCGTACTTTTGAACGATAGTGTAGGTCGGACTGAAATCTGCATAACCACTGGAGAACATGTTAGCCGTGACAGCACCACAGCACTGTCACTAGTAAAGTTGCGACTTATTCTTGTGTGTGTGTGGGGATTAGTGATTCAGTCTTTTGAGTGTCAGGTAAAAGGGGTAATTTACTGTAAACGGTCGATTGATACTCAGATAAAGTGTGTGTATATGTTACCTGGAGAACGTAGTTTATTCTGGCTTGCAGAGCGGGAAAGGGGGAGGCTCTGACGGAAACGGTTCATGCGGTTGAAGCCCAGCGGCATGTCGGCCTCTGACATGGTCTCCAGAGACTCAGCAGATGCGAAGGACAGTTTAGACGCCTGGTCTGCCAAACCTGACTGAGTGGACTGGGAGTGACGTGGACTACGACTCTAAATGACAGAGAGAGAGAGAGATTTTCAGCATTTTAAACGGCATGATGTAAAAGACAAACATTACTTACTCAAAAGGAGAAACCAACAGCAAATTCCTCCAACCAGAGTAAATTGCACCTAAACGTGTCAAGTTTCTACAAAACAAATCTCACAGAACATAACATCACTTCTCAAATGTGAGAAAGCAAAGCAGATAATGTGTACCTGATTCTGTGTGTGTGTAATGATGGGAAAAACAGAAATACATTGAAAGGAAAAATGACTCGCAGGACAAACAAGTCTCTGTGGATATATCTCAACAAACAGACTGAGACGCTAACAATTACACAGAACAAACCTGTCTGCCTCACTATAGCATATACAGTAACTGTAAATCGCACACCTGTTCACAGACTTCTTTTCAAATGTTTCAGTATTGCTTGTTTTGTAGTATTTAATGAAGAGGGTTCACACAACCATATCGTGGTGTGTTTCACAAGCTCAGAGACACCTGTAATGAGCTCCCAGGATGCACTGGGTAAAGACTGGCAAGCTGGTTTGCAGAGCAGGACACATCCACAGAGCAACATCACCATACATCAGATCAATTCTCCTCTGTGCTGCGAAAAATCACTCTTAATTGGTATTTTTGTCTTGTTTTTCAGTCAAAACAGCCAAACATCTTTAAAACAAGATAGGTTTACTTGATAACACATTTGTGTAGCATATATTATTTTCAGCGAATAAACACAACCATTAAAAAGTTTGGGTTGGTAAGATTTTTTATGTTTTGGAAAGGAGGCTCAGTATAGAGGAGCCATGGGGTGTCCATGGTGGCACTGTGACTGGACACCTTTGAATTTCATTCGCTATACTGGCAGTTTGATGCTGATTGAAATTTTATTTCACCTTTTGTTGAACGCATGTCATTTATTTTGACATGCGTCGGCATGACACATTGTCAATGTATTGTGAATATTAAGAGAAAACTCGTGGTTATCACTTCTATCTCTAATCAGCCATCATAGGATTCATTCATGCTATTTTTAATGCTAGGTTAGGTTTACACACTAAGTTTTATTTCATGGTCTATGGACCACCTTATGTAGCCTCGGCCACCCCATGTTTAAAACTCTAGTTCTGCACTGCTTATACTCGCCAAGGCTGCATTTATTTGATCAAAAATACAGTAAAACGTGAAACATTATTACAATTGAAATATCACAATTCTATTTTTAAATATTTTAAAATGTAATTTATTCCTATGATGTCAAAGCTGAATTTTCAGCATCCTTACTCCAGTCTTCAGTGTCACGTGATCCTTCAGAAATAATTCTAATATGATGATTTGATGCAAGAAACATTTCTGATTATCAATGTTGAAAAGTTTTTGTGAAAACAATGATACATTTTTCAGGATTGTCTGGTGAATAAGAACAGCGTTTATTTGAAAATTGATGTAAAGGTTTTTACTGTCAGTTCTGATCCTTTTAATCCATCCTTGCTGAATAAAATTAATAAAAAACGTAATAAATCTTACTGACCCAAACTTTTAAACAGTACATTTTTAATTATAGTTAAACTTATTGGGAAGTATTTTTCTTGTTTTAAGCAGAAATCAAACAACATTTAGAAAGGTTTAAGTTTAAAACAAATAACAGAGTGTGTTGTTTACACACAGGGGTACAAGCTCTCTCTCTCACACACACACACACACACACACACACACACACACACACACACACACACACACACACACACACACACACACACATAAATGGTGAGGCACAGCGGCCGTGGCATGGTTGTCCTCTTGCAAACGGTGTCTGGGCACAAAAGGGCCAGAACTGAGCTGATGGATGACCCCCCAGTGTGACTATAATGGGGTCATTTGTCCACAACAGTGAACAGTCCGGGTGCTACACATACAACAAACGCATATACATACACCTACAAAATAAGAGGATGTTTATCTACACAAAGAGACACACTGCCAAATTTGCCATAGCTATGCTAAGCTAAATGCTATAAATAGAACTAACCTGCACCTGCTATCAGGTTTGACTGCACAGTATATGAGGAATTTTGTAAAGAGAATCACTGTAAGATCAAAAAAATATATACATTTTAAGGCAAAGATGGGTAAATATAGAGCAGAGGCAAAGGAATGAAGGGGTAGTAGATTGCTGCAGGTAAAAGCACAAACAGACCTAAAGGTGTAAACTGCTGATAATTACCATACAGATTAAATACATTTGAGCTTTTCTCCGTACTTTGATCAATTCTGACTCTTGGAAAACAAAATGCAAACTCTCCATTGTTTTGGTGTGGTTACAAACCCAGACTGCAGGGAGAAAACACACCATGTTACTCTAAACAAACTATGAGTGAAAACACCCTTAAGACCATCCATGTAATCAAGATCTCCCTCGCTCTCTTGCGCTAATGTGCTTTCAAATGGCTTTTTGTCAAATGCAATAAACACACAAGCTCTCGCTTTCGTTTCAAATTTGTTTTTCCGTCAATAAACGTGTCAGCTTGTGTGTCATATTACCGTCCTAAAGTGCTGTATTTTCTGAATTAAACAGAATCAGGGATCCCTATAGGATTCTCGGCAATAAATCTCTACCTTCATCGCAGACACGCGTACTTCTGTTCTGTTACAACAGAAGGGAGGAGGACAACCCTGTGCCAAAATTCATCTGACTACAAAATGAAATGAAGGTAACAGAATCTGACAGGACTGTAGCATGAACTGCATACGTTTATAGTAAATACACACAAACCTAGGAAATCCACTACAACAAAAGAAGCAGTGATACTGAATGCAACATGAGAATGAATAGCCTACATGTGTATGAAATCACTTAGTTATTCGCTCATTCAATATAGTGAGTACCACGCATTCTTTAGTTGTTCAGAGAGATCTGCATACTGGAATATTTTAATACACAAATATTATTCTTAGATAGTTCAGGGGACATGATCAAATTCTCCGCTTGTGTTTAATTCACCTGTTCACTTGTTTTATAATCCTAGTAAGGTGTGATAGTGGTAAACAGATGTGGCTTGCTGGATTTATTATTTTATTACTATTATTATTATTTGGCTATATTATATTATATTGTATTATTATATTATATTATATTATATTATATTATTATATTATTATATTATTATATATTATATTATATTATATTATATTATATTATATTATATTATATTATATTATATTATATTATATTATATTAAAATAAATGTGGAATAGGTTGGTGAAGGGATGTTGGATTAATGAAGTAAGCAGACAGGTATTATTGTAATATGACAGACAGGATTAGATTAACAAAATTAACTTCCAAAAATGTAGTATAAGTACTATAACTTAAGATGTGTATCCTAAAATTCCTTAGGAGAAATTAAAATACACAAATAAGACAATTGCTGAAATACAGTAGAAGCAGAGTGCAGTAAAAATGAATCATAGTCCACATCAAGTATTTGATGCAAAAATTAGCTCATTTTGAAATCTGTATTCTAACACAGAGATTACTAATATCTATTTTTCATGAGAAAAAAAGAAAAGAAAAAAAATGAAATCTGAGAAATATGGACACTCCAGCAAAAGTATCCATTAGTTCTCCATTTAATTTCATAGTCATCTAGGAGTGACAATTAAGATATTACAGAAACCTCTTTTATGTGCATGAAAAAAGAAAGAGAACGAGAGAGGCATACTGTATTTTCTTTTCCATAATTGAAAGAAGTGTGTAAATTGCAGATAAGTTGATGGGAGACATAGTATATAATATAATGCATAATGTGCACAATTGTATTAACTATTACAAAGAGACAGGCAGATGAAGAAAAGCAATGATAGAGAGAGTGAGAAAGAAAGAAACCTTGTAACGAATTCACACTGTAGGGTAGACTGTGTACAGTTGAGACACCTTAAATAACTTGCGTTAGCAGCAAGCACAAGTTGTGATTTGCTGTGCACTTGCATATTAGTGTCAGCTGGGAAGGAAATATAGAGACCAGACCTCTTGGAACTTTAATTGAATACATAGCGTTGGTAAAGCATACTGAAATTACATCCCTACAAATTTATTAGGCCCTACTGAAAATAAATGTATCGAATTTAAGCAAAGTAGCCTAAATGTTAAGACTGTAAGCCCTTTGCTTTTTTACGTAGCCTATAAAGGATTCTTATAGCCGACTTTGTGTTAATATAATTTGTAGAGAATTTTTTTTTAACTCAAACATTAACACTGAAATAAATGAAACTAAATTATTGTAAATGTTTTGGCACACCACGACGAGTGGCGCTATGCATTGTTCTAAAGCCAGGTTTTATTCTAGCATGTTGAATTAGTGTTCGACAAACGCGGCGGCGCGTTCTTTTGAATGAAGAGCGCTTCTCGCTCGTGTGAGCGAACACACACTGGAACGTTAGGCCATGTCGCAACGAGTGAATCGTGGCCGAGTGGTTGAACTTACGTTACGATCATTTAGATGACACGGGTTCGAATCCCGAACTAACTTAGACTACTGATATGTGTATATTAGCCTATTAATGCATTTTATAGTCTATTGTTGATGCAGAGAGATTTGTCTAGTTCTAAAACATAGTTTTTTGCTTATAGCCTATTTACAAAATAAAATCACCATGCATTTCCATTTTACACTAAGGAACAAATATTATACAATGACTTTACTTCTGTAGCTTATAATAATTCCAATCGTAATTTCAAAAGCAGTTCTGTTAAAAAAATTTTATATATAGGCCTATATAATTATGTATATATAATTATAATTATGTGTGTGTATATATATATATATATATATATGACGTTTAAACGACAAACAATAAAATCAGAACCAGTATTCTGTTGCGTTCATGGTTCCAGTGGCAGTAATGCATCCACGGCTTTTCAAAATGTCACAAAGCGTTTTGAGATTGTTTTGAATGAAATATTGAAGTTTATAATTAAGTGTTTTGGCACACCACGACGAGTGGCAAACTCTTTGTTTTGTTTTGCAAACTCAGCTAGCCTGTGGGGGGTTTGGAGAAGGCAATAGTTGCTTTATCGTGGGGGTGCAGGACAGAGGTGTTAATGTTCCATCTTTCATATGGAGAGTGTCGGAGCCAGCCTGATTAGCAGGCAAAGGCAAAATTCTTTTAAGGATTAATCTCAAAATCTCCAAAAGTCCATATGTAGGCCCTATATCTTATAAAATTATAAATATTGTAGTTTTATTGATTGTATTTAAAGGTTTTCCACACACAATTTCAATTTAGCAGATACAGAGCTCTTTAATTCGCGACCCACCTCGTTTTATTGTAAGGTGAATTCAGCAAGGCATGCTTTATCTTTGAAGCAACAAAGGCTATTTGTTACAGTTTTTTTCTTTCGTGATTTGTGTGGATGACACACAGCCACATATACAGTATTATCAGCTGTATGGTGTTTTTTTACGCTGAAATGCTTAATTTAGAGAAAGACCCGCGTGCGCAGTGAGGGAGACCAAACTTACTAAAAAAATATCCAGCGCGAGAGAGGCAAAGAAAAACGCCGGTTCTTAATTTATGTTGCTTTGAACTTTTTTTCGTTTTGTACCGTTTTAATTTTTTTATTTAGCTGCAATTTCTTTGACAATAGAAATTTTAAATGTTGCAAGAATAAGATTCTGTGTTTCTTATTTTGCATCACAAAGGGAATAAACTCTATCGATGCAACCCTGTTTAAATAAATAAACTGTCCCGACACTTTATTCGTACCTTGAAATGTGCGATGGGTTTTCAAACTTAATTAATTTTCTTTTTCTTTTACATTGTTTATTTTTTAATTGAAAGCAGTACTGTATTGAAAGTATTTTTCTGATTTGTTCGATCTGTTTTGAAAAATGTCTTCCGTTGCTATGGCCGGGTATAACTGTCAGTCATCTCAATCTCGTGAATGATTCACACACACAACAAAAATAATTTAGCAGATTAAAGACGAGCTTCATCATCTTCATTTTCTGGTGCGATCGGCTGACGGTCTTCCTTCATCAGATGTGTCGTCTTTGCAGCGGCTCAACTGGAATGTAGCAAATTTATGTTGTAATGTACAATTGATAATTAAACAAGATGATTGACTTTAATAAACAGATGCATATTTAAGCATCAAGAACGGAAAAACATAAACACTGTCGGTTACACTGAGATTCGATCTCAGATCGTTTGAAGCTCCGAGAGGCTATTGTTAATGCATTGACCACAGAGCTATCGCCTGAATAGCCTAGGTCTACTATTTTCTCTGTTTTAAAAGTTTGTTATATTCTTTTTATTTTTTTAACATTGGCAATTTACTGTCTCGAAATTATGTGTCAAAAAAAAAAAAAGTGTTTTTACAAGACCTTGTGCTGTTTATTATTATTATTATGTAGATGTTAATTCAGCCATTCTGTTGGATAAAAATTGTCCCTAATGTAAAATGGAAATGAATGGTAATTTTATTTTATAAATATAACATATTTAATATAGGCTATAGGAGAAAAAAAACAATATAGTGTAGCAATATTTTAGAACTATCAAATCTCTCTGCATTAATAATAAAAAAGTAGCCCATGTTTGTTCGGGATTTGAACCCCTTGTCATCTGAATTATTGAAACGTAAGTTATAGCCTACCACTCGGCCACAAATTTGTTTTGTTTTGTTTTATTTTGTTTGAAATGTATATTTACATATTTTGCTTTCCTTAATGTTAACCAATTCTGTTGTAGCATAATAGGCCTATATTTTTTCCCTAAAAGTTTGTTTTATTCTCTGCTTTGTTTGTTTATATTTTTACATATTCAATCAGTCTCATTTTTGTTCAAATAATGAAAAAAGTTTTTTTTTTTTTTTTTTAAATAAACAGATAGGAAACTTACCTTTTAAAATGCCGCAGTTGCTGCTGTTTTGCCCTGTCACTTGCGCCACCCGGTATAGCCTAGTCATTTCGCGAACGACTTTGAAATTCGACTGGTTTATTTTTGCTGCGGCAGTAATAGGCATTGTGGTTGATTATTTATTAAAGAATTCAATTGATAATCATAACAACATGTAAGCCTATTTAATTCTGAATATAACAAAGAATGCTTAAACCGACTAACATCGGTTAGTAACTGCAAGTCCTGAAAATGTTTTAATTTTACGGTAAATTATTTTAATTTATTTCACTGTTAGCCTATGTTTCAGTTAATAAATCTACAAACACATTAAAATAACACGAAGTAAATGACAAGTAACCTATTGACATAGCCTTTCTAAATTATAGAAAAACTGGGCACACAATGTTAACGTGTGTCTACTTTGTTTAAATTTAATGAATTTGAATTCGTTTAACCACAATATTTATCTTGAATTTATCTGTGACCTCAGCTCAGATTACTGCCGCGGCAGATTACGTCATAAAGAGAATAAACTGACACTTTTCAAAGTCTGTGATTACAGCGCCACACAGCGGTAAAAGGCAGCAAATACACATCCCAATTTTGCCGCCGCGGGAACGGCGGCGGTAAAAGTCTCATTCTGGTTGTCCACCAACTGTAGGGGTTGTTTGATAATTTTTTTTTTAGGCTTTCTGACCCTAAGACTCAACTAATCTCTGCAATTCTCCATCTGTGATCCTTGGAGAGTCTTTGGCCACTCAAACTTTCATACTCGCCGTGCATTAAGACAGTATAGACACACGTCCTTTTCCTGGCAGATTCATAACATCTTTAGTTGGTTATAACTTCTTAATTATTGCCCTGATGGTCAAAATGTATACACACACAAAAAGAAAGAAAATAATTGCTCTAGAGAATAATCTTCCTCTCTCTATCACAGTATATAATATAATGCATAATGTGCACAATTGTATTAACTATTACAAAGAGACAGGCAGATGAAGAAAAGCAATGATAGAGAGAGTGAGAAAGAAAGAAAATAATTGCTCTAGAGAATAATCTTCCTCTCTCTCCTGCTATTGTTAGACGCAGGCTGAAGGCATAGCAGAAATTGCTCTGGAAAATTGTAGTAGATTGCTGTCCTATTCTGTCCAATGCTGAGAGAAGCAGAGAAAGCAGGGAAATGGTAAGCTGGTAGGTGGTCATAAAATGGCGGCATTCTCTGCAGTTATTGTTGGGGACTAATAGCAATGACGATGACTGAAATGATAAGAGGAAGAGACGGAAAGAGGAGGAGGAAAATGGATTAGTTCAGCACACCTTTACTAGATAGATTTTGTACATTATATACACATCTTTAAAGTCACTTTTGATCAATTTAGCTTCCTTGCCAAATAAAAGTATGAATTTCTTAAAGAAAAAGAAAAAGTTTGCTGAACTGAAACCAGGATGCATTTCTTCAGTATTCTTCGATAAATAGAAAATTCAAAAGAACAGCATTTATTTCAAATAGAAATCTTTTGTAACATTACAAAATCTTTACTGTCACTTTTGATCAGTTTAATGCAACTTCCCTGTTGAAAAATCCAGCATTAACCAGCATCAATTCCATGCTGTACCAGGCTGGTTTGTGCTGGTTGGTGCTGGTTTATGCTGGTTTAGTGCTGGTTTATGCTGGTTTAGCTGGTTTAGTGCTGGTTTAGCTGGCGGACCAACATAGTCATGCTGTTCTCAAGCAAAACAGAGCTGGTGAAGCTGGTCTTGCAGGGTTGAGTGTGAGCAGGCCAGTTGGAAGACAAGCTGTGAGATGTCTCCCAAAACAAGAGATAATGTGCAACACTGTTTAACAAAAACATTAAAAAAATAATGCTAAACTGGATATCCAGGCAATGTGACGTGTCCAGTGTGTTTCTCTGTTTGTGCGGCACATGAATTTTATGATTACTTGAACTCACTCAACAGGGCAATCTGGTAATGACTATTTGTGGAGAAGCTATTTTAAATTGCAACTAGGTTGTAGTTCGCCATGTCACATTACTTTAGTTATAGCCTGGGAAAACCCAGACAACTTCCGGCAAATTTAGATTTGCTCTGCAAGGATAGAGCCCATTCAAGCCCATTTCTAATCCATCGAAATCGCGGCACCAATCAGAAACGTTGGGGCGGGCTTTACACGATGACGATCGCTCTGATTGGTTTTAGGTCTATCCAACTGCGCCCAGGCATTTGAGCGACATCCGTTGGAGAAGCGCAGCAACTTTTAAATGCATTATTATATTCAAATTGCAAACACATGAGGACAGTCTCCATGAAAGACCCACTGGCAGATGGTACTACATTTCTCTCCGAAACGGTAGGAAATGAAATTAGATTTAATAGAGGATTTTAACTGTGACAAGATGATTGACAGGGCAGTTTACGTGACAGGATGCACGCGACAGATCCGTCCGATAAAGATGACGAAGTAGTATGTCCCAAAGCTTGCCTACTTTTTTTGCTACACATTCAAAAGTAAATACCTTTTCTTCACAAAAAGAGTACATACTTTTATGGCGTAGTGTAACTTAGGCGAATTGGGACGCAGCATGTGGCTTTACACGATGACGATCGCTCTGATTGGTTTTAGGTCTATCCAATCGTGCGCCCAGAGGCATTTGAGCGACGTCCGTTGGTGACGCCCCTTTGGAAATGAGTTATTAATGAAGCTTTGCCAGACCATAACTCAGTTACTACTGAGAATGGTCTGGTTTTAACCAGGCTACTTTAGTTACCCTTTGGAAAATAAATTAATTCATTAAATTGAATCTACATAAATAAACATTATTGTTTCTTCAATTCACTGCAGTTTCCAGTTGAAATGACCACTAGTGGCAATAACACACCAACAACTTTATTCCTTTTCACACCAATTATGATTACAGGGGAAGATTATCGATTATTAAAGACTTATTTTCCTTGCAAAATACTATGTTATGACCCTTAAAACATTTTAACTATAGAGCATGATTTGTCTACTACATATATTTTACATTTTGGCAATTGCATCACACAACCAGCTCTATAAGTATGGCTTTTCTGATATAGTAAAATTGAGATACGAGTCCAGTGGTACGAGTCCCATGAAACACGAGTCACAAAAAAGAGCTCAAAGACCTGTAGAAGCAAGCTGATGTTGCATGGTTGCTTCAGAAAATGCATTTTTATCTCGCATTCGCTTTAGTTAAAGCTGCCGTCGGCAACATTTTTTTGATCATATTCAGTGTAATCGACACTATAATCCGACAGAACAACATAAATAAGGTGGTTTTAGAAAAAAACCCGAGCTTCTAACTCCACCTGGAGCGTGTTATTTGTTTAGCAAAAATCCAGCACTCCCGCTTCATCAGGTCCAATCAGCGCAGGGGGGTGTGAGATCTGACTGTCAATCACAGGTCGTGCACACGCCACAGATCCCCCCTCACTCGCGCACGTTAATATCACATGCACACGCCACGCCTGAAGTTCGCCTGGAGATTGCATGAAGCGTGATGGCGGAGAGAAAATCTACTAACAAGCTTCCAATTCCTCGGTTATTGCTATCTATGGATAGATTAGCCAGGGCAGCCTACCTCCGAGTCCATGGTGTTGATAGATGCTGAAGAGACGGACGCGTTCATAGAAAATCAGGTACACACGCACAGTGACGCACTGACGAGCACGACCTCGATGGGAGGGTGCTCGCTGGTAGTGGGGAGGGGCATGAGAGTTGTAAACATTAAAAATTTTGGCTAATCGACCCAATCTGACAGACTTGCCGACGGCAGCTTTAACACTATCGATTAGGTTTAGGGTAGGGTTTAGCTTATTTCTGAACTGCCATGGTACGTACAAGAACAAACATAATAAAATGTTTAATTCACGTTCATCTGTTTCAGATAAAACTAAATGCGCTTTTTGCGCCACTCACTAGACATCTCACTTTAAAAATGTTGCGAAACGTGCAAGAAGCAACATAATACCACTTTGCAGAAATGTTGTCACACGTACGGTTTTCCAATGAGCCTGGGTTGTATCTGAGAAATATTAAACCTAATAACCTAATCATACAAATCACTGTGATAAGCAGCAGAATTTAGCAAAACATTTCACACACAAAAACGTTACACGTCACACATGTTATGTTGGAATCCAGTGAATCAATTGTGAATCCTCACAAATTGATTCACTAATGAATCAGACTTCCAAGAGCTACCTGAAAAATGGTAGTTACTTGAAAAGCTATTGGAATACAACTGAAGTATTGTCAAGCTACTGAATATTTATCTTCGTGGCACCGCAGCGTGAACTTAACTACTCCCCAACACTGTCAACGACAAGCTTTGGGCCTTCTCTTCACTGTTAACAAATCACTAGCTCCAACGATTTAAACCATAGTAAAGAACAAGGCAGCAAGAATGAGAGAGGAACCAAATCGACAAACCACGACTCTGACAGTAATTTGCAGAGAGGCTAATTTTATATGGCGTAACCAGCCAGGGGAGATGTTGGGGGTCTGTTTAGGGCTCAGCATCAGCACCTAAAGGAAAACATGTTCTAAAAGCATCAATCCATCTCACTATGACAAGAACAAGCAAATGAGTCCTAGAATAGAACAGGACATCAGGAGAGGAGAGGAGAGGAGAGGAGAGGAGAGGAGAGGAGAGGAGAGGAGAGGAGAGGAGAGGAGAGGAGAGGAGAGGAGAGGAGAGGAGAGGAGAGGAGAGGAGAGGAGTATACATGTCCGAGTATACATAACCTCCTCGAGTATCTGGGTATCCCATAGGCCACAACCAAAATTTTCTCCTGACTTTTCTCACAGAAAGCCCACAATTCCCGAGGACACTAATAAAACAGTAAATGTTAAGATTACGTATTGGATAAACGAGAGTTTGAGGTGTATAATGTTGTGGAGGGTCAGGTCAGAGGGAGTCCATTAGTCTAGAATGAGAGAAACAAATAATATGATTCACAAACCCTGACTGAGACACACAACACGCAGACAGACTCAGGCATGAAAACACAGCTAGACCTGTTTAGTCCCAAATCAATGTTGATGTGCACTCAAACATGCTGTTTGCATGTTATAGTAGCTGGATTTTTCATGATATCAGTCAAATTCCCCAAAAAATGAACGCTAGACATAGGGAATGAGTGTCTATCTATTGACAGGAGGAGTGTAACACAAGTAATAAGAATGAACGGAATCAGGAGGATCTGATTACCGAGTCTCACTCTAATGACACGTTTATCGTGTCCTGAGGCCATTTCCTGTATCCTTGTACAATTACACACACCCATCTCTAATTACATAACATATAATAGAAATGTCATCCCTGTTAGAATAAATATCTTTCATAATATAATACAGGTTTAACAACAAGGGATTTGATGGAGTGAGTAAGTATATATGTCTGTTTCTGTACCAACATCAGCGTACTCACTGTTGTGGCTTCCTGATGATTTTTTCCTAGAGTCTTGTGCCATGGGTTTTTAAGATGCTGTGACAACAAAGAAGTTCAGTTTTTAAACACATCTATAGAGACCCATGTGTTTGTTCTATTAAGCCGACTTCAGCTGCAAGGCTTAATAGTTTGATGGGAAGGTATGTAAGAAAATGGATGCAAGTAAAAGAGAGATAGATGGAGATAGAAAGAAAGAACAGGGCAATGAGATTTAGAAGATAAAAGCCAGTGAAGCAGATCATCACAAATCAGCCTCAGACCCGCATGACCCACAGATCAATGACCTTGAATTATCTCACTTTTGGCTACAATTTTGTCCTTTTTGTACAGCTAAATAGGCTCTCTCTCTCTCACACACACACACACACACACACACACACACACACACGCACACACACGCACACACACACACACAGAGAGAACTGATACAAGAAAGCCCAAGAAAGTAGGCAATTGGATACTTTCTCGTCTTAACCTAATCAAATAAACTAAAATATTTAATAAATAAACACTCAAAGTGAGATGTATAGAACTTGGTGCAGATTCAGTGTGGGCCTACAACAGACGTCGAATCACATGTACAATACAAGAATACAATACAATGTACATGTACACATAACACATAAACACATATTACAAGAACAGAGCTTTTGTGACAGGAACACACAGAAGTAGTCAAAGCACTGACCTTAAAGCTCCAATAGTTTGGCTGTTGCTATGGAAAGGAGAAACGAGAGAGCGTTACTTAGACATTTATCTCTGTGTGTGGTGACACCTTATACACAGTCACAATCTCCAACCATGTGACATCTTTTGTGATAAAAGAATGTGAAGGAAGATACTGTATGAACATCCCAGTAAGGATATTAGTGAGAATTTTGACAAACATTCACTTCAACTCACTCTAAATAATATTATTTTATTTTTAATGTTACTCTTTTATTTGTGCCCAATTTATACGTAATTTCATATTTTCATTAAACATTTTTAATGTTTTTGAATGAAGTCTCTTATGCTCATCATGGCTGCATTTATTTGATCAGAAATGCAGTAAAAACAGTAATATTGTGAAACATCATAACAATTTAAAATAATTGTTTTCTATATGAATATATTTAAAAATTACTGTATCCCAGTGATGGGATAATATGATGATTTGATGCTTAAGAAACAAAAATTCTCTGATGAATCGAAAGATCAAAAGCACTTGAAATAGAAACATTTTGTAACATTATAAATGTCTTTACTGTCACCTTTGATTAATTTCAGGTGTCCTTGCTGAATAAAAGTACAAATTTCTTTATAATAAAAAATACCCCAAACTTTTGAATGGTAGTATACTGTATGTAGTATTAACCAGAGTTTTCACAGCACATATGCAGCTTCAAATGCAGCTCTGCAGATTAAAGATGGCATTAAAGCACATGGTGACACAGTGACACATAATTCCTCTAGGCTGGTCGTCATATGGAGCTGTTCTGAATGGGCTGGACCCTATAAATGAGCCTGCATGAAGATATTTTGAGGTTTTCTCTCATCTGTCCATCAGCTGTCCTGCCTGAATGACAAACTGACTGGATTTCCGCAAATGAAAAAAAAAATTAATTAAAAAGATCCCCTGTGTGTCTGTGCTTGGCCTGCTGCCCAGACCTATCAATCATACCGAAATCGGTCAGCTGTCTGGCAGCTTTCACCTATCTCTCCCATTTCATCTGTGAACTTCACTTTTACAGAAAGTCAGAGATGTCACCAGCTAAATCCATTTCTTAACTTTCTCTGTAACTCGTTTGGTTACATTGTTAGAAGACAAATTAAATCAACTTTTACAAGATATATAAGAGGTCCCATATATTCTTTGAATAAAACTCAGACTGCCAGTTATTTGATGAACCCTACCCTAATCGATCAAGACCTTTCAATATTTGTCTAGAGTCTAGACTACATCGTCAGCTGATTAAAAGGGTGTGTGTGTGCAAACATACATTTGGGGAAGAAAACATAATTGAAAAGCGTGAAGCTTATAACATCAGCTAAATATTTCCTTCTACACAAGGCTAAAAATATGTTGAACAAACTCCCTTGAAGCAGGATGTTGATGTCAACGGTGTATATAGCACATATAGCAGTAGTTCAGCATTAAAATAATATTTTGTGTATTCATTCACCTGCTTTCAACTTTGTGCAGTTCATCCTGATTCTGAGCACTGCCCTAGGGATCAGCAATATGAAAAATATATGCAGCATGAAGCACTACAGCAAACCTGTTTTCATAAATTGACAAATACACAAACACCCAGAAGCTGAGGTTAAGGCACCAGCATACACACATTGCATCAGAGTCTCTTCAAAAAGGAAATACCTGACACACACACACACACACACACACACACACAGGTTTTAAACATGGGTTTTCATGTTTTATGGGGACTTTCCATGGACATAATGATTTTTATACTGTACAAACTGTATATTCCATCCCCTTACACTAACCCTAAAACTACCTAAATATAGTATATATATATATATATATATATATATATATATATATATATATATATATATATATATATATATATATATATTTCAGTGTTGGTCAGTGTATCTGTGCTGCTGATCTCTGGGAAACCAACCAACCCTTCTCAGATGATCCTGTGTTTGTTCTGTTATGGAGCAGGTTTAACTGGTTTCTTTGTCTGGACTGCTTTAATGATTGATTCAGCATGCTCCTCCAGACAGAATTGGCCAGATAGAAGGGCAGGGCCTCGCCTGCGGGGCCTGATTCTGGGTTACCTGATGTCAGGTACTACTGAGCGGCAGATGGACCTGCATTGCTGCCAGAAGGTGTTCTGGTACTGAACTTCAGCCTAAGCCATTTGTGCAGTTGATGGTCAATCCAGGGGGATAAACTGTACTTTGAAACAGCTTGAGATTTAAGAGCCTGCCCATTGAACTAATATTAAATATTCCCCAGCAGCATTTTCAAACCAAAGCACTTACGTGGGACATGATTGTCTCAAACATAAAATGAACGATAGTGTAGCCAGTCTATACAACACTTTCAACACACACTCAAAAACATTCATTTAAATCTAAATTAAATGCACATTAAGTAATCTCGTGTTTAAGATTTATTGGACGATAAAACAATGGACCTTAAAATGACACCTATATCAGCAAAGATACAACGCAAATGCTTTTGGGGATCAAAAAAGTAATATTTATTTATCTTTAAACCCAACTCATAAAATGCAACTGTATTTCAATGCTTTAAAAGTTAATAATGATACGTTTCTTTATGAATCTTTTCCTTTTTGAAGGGGGGTTAGAACATTTCTTCAAAACGTGAATCTACAGTAAATAGACATTCAACATTATTGCAATTTAATTTGACTGATGTATTTTAGAACTTAATTATATTTTCACTGTCTTTTAATTTTTTGAGTTCTGTTTTAAAAAAATGCCATATTTTTAGATAAAATACAAAATTAAATGAGACTTATTCTCAAATTTGTAGTAGTATTTACAAAAAGCAAAGTAAACATACAATTACTATATACTGTATATATATATATATATATATATATATATATATATATATATAATTTATTATTTACATTGTATCATACATAATATTATTTATCATATATTTATTTAAGAAGCACTTTTGAGGACGTATCTAAAATGAGATTTGTCAGCTTCAGCTAACTCCTAGCAAAATATTTCAGGAAAATTGTCTGAAAAGTATGGCTAGGTTATAAACACACACACACACACACACACACACACACACACACACACACACACACACACACACACACACACACACACACGCCTCCATGGCCATTTCAATTTGTGCTGCGGTCTCCGGCCAAACCACAGAGGAAGTGAAAAATTCACAGCAATGAAAAGTCTCCTTAATCATTTCAATGTGACAGCCCTAAATTTCTCTCTTTGACATAGCTTTTGATAAATAACTGAAATAACAGAACTATAAACACCATCATATTGGATCATAATTGAGGGGCGCTTCAGCGTCTTATGGATTTATGCACTGCAAGGTTTCGGTGAGCTGTGGCTTGGTTATGTTATTTTCCCCTAACAAGCAGAATTCCATGGAGCAGTATGAGGCCCGCGTCCTCAGTTGCTAAGAAACAACTCTAAATGGGGGATAATTGGCTGTCTAAGCTGTGGCTGCTTTTGCCAGTGGAAAATCAACAGCATACTTAAGGGTTAAAGCTGTAGATAGGTGCAGCTGACAGGAAACATTTAAAAAAGGGACGAATCATGTACAACAGATTTTTTTCCAGAACGTGAAGCTTCCCTACATCACACAGACTGGTACTAGCATTAGTTTCAGACGGACAACACTAACTACAGCAATAAAAGAGGGTTCAAATCATTCAAATCACTTATGGAAGCAGTCAAAAATGCTAATCTGCTCTAAAACAAGTGTTTCTTTTCCACTTACATAAAATAACGGTCTAACTTTCTCAAAATTTGCCTGACATCAACATGCAGAGACATCACATAGGCACAATCCAAGGTACATTCATTCAGTTATTCAACTAACATAACTGGAAATTCTGCTTGTTTCTTATGAGATTTAAATTTGGAAGTAAATTTTATAACAATATTGTGTAATCAACATATGCACTGAAGCACTAGCTTAAAGAGTAATTTATGTTGTCACAAAATCAGAGACCCTCAATACAAATGGTCACAAGAAACGCATCAGCACTGAACTGCTTTGGTACATGGAAATTAACCTATCAGAGGTTATTTACATAACCCAACCCTACATTCTTAAAGGTACAGTAACAAGAAAAGCTAAACTGTTTGCTGTTAAATGCTAAGAGGGTTAAATGGTATTGAAATACAGTTTGTTTGTTTTTTGGCAACAATCCTTGACATTATTCAGGATGAAAAATAAAATACTTCAAAAGTGCATTAGAACATGTCCCCTTTAAATCCACCTCCTGCATGCATCTGAAATGTGATGGCATTTGTTTGCAAGTCAAATGCCCCCATGTGCACATATACATCAGCAGTACAACCCAATGCAAAAGCACATCCTCATGTGCAATCAGGCCTGAATACTAGTTGCATCTGATCCTGTGACCAGCATTAGTCTCCATCTCTCAGAAACATGTGTCAGCCCAGCAAGACTACCGTAGCTGTACACCACCTGACCTGCATGCAAAACAGCTCTTACCTTCCCTCTCACATGAACACACATGCACGGCACGCACGCATACAAATACATGCGTTCACACATGTTCCCTCTCCCTGACATGCACATTCACACACACATACACTCACACTAGTCACACACACATACACTCACACTAGTCACACACATATGCAAAAATCAAACCCAGTTAGTGTCCATCTGCATGCAGTCACCATGTCAACCAATATCGCAATAACCAAACAAATGAAGTCGTCAGGTCGAATCTCACCTGCACCTGCATGCATGTACGCTAGTGAGTGTGCGTCCTCCCTACACACACATGCACATGCACACTGTCTAGATGCCTTCAGTCTTAGCAGCTGGCTGTCAGGTGTGCAGAAAACTCATTCTCTTATTCCTGCCCTCTCTCTCTCTGTCTCCAGCACATGCGACGGAAGGTTCTTTATTTAATTCATTACAGCATCAACTGGCTACTGGCTGCTGCTTTAACTCTTCCGTGCTGGAGTCTCGGGAAAGGCTGGCAGAGGGTAATTAACTCTCCTCCTGCCGGTTTACACACCGTTGCACTCATCTGTCGGCTCTTTCCCTCTCTTCTTGTCCTCCTCTTCCCCTCCCCCTTTCCATTATTCCACACAGGCTGCAGATAGGCAAATAAATAAGGAGGAATTCCTGTGATGCGTCTTCCTTCAAGGTTGAGGATATTCCCTTCCCCTTTTTGTTCACTCTGTTTTTTGTTGTTGCCTCTCTCTCTCTCTCGCTCTCTCTCACACACACACACACACACACACACACACACACACACACAAATACACTCTCTTCATTCCTTGTTCTCTCGTTTCTCATTCTCTCCAGTCTGACCTTTGCAATATGATATCACCAGTTTCCATATAAGGATGTGTTGCCTTGGCAACTATGGACTCCACCTGTCTCTCACCCAACCTCCCTGTCTCTCTCTCATTTGATCCAATCATCTCACACACTCGCCAGGCATTAGTGTCACACACAGGTATATACTGTGATGAGAATCAGATACATGAGGATGAAAGAGCTGTAAAATAGGTGATAAAAAGACAAAGAGAGACTTTTAAAACAGCCCTGCTGAAAAGACTAGCTTTCCATGTTTATGCTGGTTTGGTGCTAGTTTAGATAGTGGACTACCATAGCCATGTTGTTTGCCAACAAAACATGCTGGTCAACCAGCTGATCAAGCTAGTTAAATGGATAGTTTGTTTCAAACCTTCATGAATTGCAGTGTAACAGAAGGATTGTGCTGTTCGCTTTAGTCAATAAGGGTGGCTTTCAAGCGTCAAGTATCGATTTAAATTTGAGTCATGTAGTAGTTTC
Organism: Leuciscus leuciscus; assembly: GCF_965113295.1. Classification (NCBI taxonomy): domain Eukaryota; kingdom Metazoa; phylum Chordata; class Actinopteri; order Cypriniformes; family Leuciscidae; genus Leuciscus; species Leuciscus leuciscus. The sequence goes on along the minus strand of NC_138725.1, from coordinate 48,230,513 downwards.
AGTTTCATGTAGTAGTCAGTCATGCAGTAGTTTTATGATCCCTTAGAATTGTAAAATATAGATACGAAATATAGATGCTTTTGCATATTTTTTTATGTCAGTCATTGTAACTGCATGGAAGAGAGCAACATTTAAACTAGTGGTCAACAGAAATATGAAGTGTTCAGAGCCAGACTTTTATTTTGCCAACATCTGGACTTTCATTTTGAAAGCTCTAAGAACTTTCTCATTCTTAATCTTCATTAGTTTAATGACTTTGTTTAACTGTTCTGTCTAATAAATTAGATAGACATATAAAAAAGAAATTAAACAATAAATAAAAAAGTATTATAGGGTTTGCCTTTCTATTTTTAGTAATAATACTTTCTAATTTATTACATTCAGCAAATACACTTTTATATAATTTCAACAAGCCATATAAATATGAATTCCATGAACAGTGTTGGTTACAGTGTTTACTTTCTTTGTAGTTATGTTTTTAACAACAACAACAAAAATACTATAATAAGATTAGAGTATTAAAAAGTTAGAATTTCAAATAATATTTTTTTTCATATAAATATGAAAGTTTATTCAGTTTATTCACTTTTAATTGTAAATAATAAACTTAATTGTAGCATGTTTTATTCTTTAAAATAAATAACATAAGGTATATGGGCTTTACATTCTACCATTCTGCTCTCTGAATGACATTAGAGTAAGTAAATAATGGTAGAATTAAAATTTTTGGGCTAACTATCCCTTAAAAATAGGTTAAGAAACCTGGTAGGGACACCGTTATACAGGCAACCACAACACAAGACCAGAAAGAAAAAAAAAGAACAAGAAAAAAGGCTTGCACAGTAAATCATTTTCTATATAGAAGATATCTAGATGGAGAGATAAAGGGCTGATGAGTATAATTAGAAGACTGAAGCAATAAAACCTCTTTTTCAACACTCATCCCTCTAAAAATATCAGCGCAGGCGGATTTTGACAGACTTGAGTGTAAATGTGTCTGTTACCTGCGTGTCTCTCGCTCTCGTTTCATGCACACAGCTGATTGGCTGATACTGGTTTGATGCAGTGACATCATCCATATTTGAATTCAACATTACGTCACCCTCCTCCATAAGAACCAGTTGTTCCACTCACAGAGTGACTGCTGTTTCGCCGCCATACAACTGTCTATTTTCTATGGAGAGTACAAAATGTTTCAATGACAAGCTGTGTGAAAGCTGGGAAGATGGGAGCATATATTTAGTCTATGCCACTAGTGACTGAAGTGTTTATATGTACACGTCTATGTCTCCTTCAGAAGACCTCTTAGATAGGTAGATTTCAAAACCCTGCGTTGTGCATCTTGTGTGTGTGAAAGTGTATCCATGCATGCTTAATGTAATTTACACAAGCAGCATATGTTCCTGAATCAACTTCCTGGAAAAATATTCCTATTAACCAATCAGAGACTTAATCTTAAATAAAAAGGTGATAATCAACTAATCACAGCCCTCACCCTTACATCACCTAAAATCAGACGCTAACGCTTGGTTGATTACAGTGTTATTTTAGGAACAAGCAAGGATGTGGAACCAAAAACATGTCCGACGTGTGTACATTTTTCCGATTGCACGTACACGCACTATTAACACTGATAAAAATCTGAAATATTTATTGAGCATCAAATCATCACATTAGAATGATTTCTGAAGGATCATGTGATACTGTAGACTGGAGTAATAATGCTAAAAAATTCGGCTTTGACATCACAGGAATAAACTACATTATAAAATGTATTCAAATTGAAAACCATTCTTTGAAATTGTAGTGATATTTCACAATATTTCTGTTTTTACTGTATTTCAAAAAAAAAAATCAAATTAAGCCTGGGTGAGCATAAGAGACTTCTATCAAAAGCATTAATAACAGAACAGTAGTGTACAATATCACATCTAATATGCTATCCAATGACATCCACTTCATAAAAAATAGATTGAAAATATGTATAAAAAAATATTTAAAAAAAGCTAAATTAAATAAACATACAAAAATGTTTTAAATAGAACTACATGAATAGAACATATTCTATTCAATTCATATATTTAATAATTCATGCATATTCAAATTATTATTATTAAATAATCAACTAAAATAAAAAACTTGATTCAACAAAAATAGTCATAACAATAATAACAGTTATTAGTAGTAAGAAAATAAAATAAATAAAATAAAATACAAAAATACAAAACTAAATAAAATAAAACAAAATAATTAAATATAAAATAAAATAAATATTGAATACAAATCTGTATCCCCAACCATTAACTACCTATACAACCATGGGGGTTTGACCCTGGAATATGATTGGCGAATCAGGATGTTGTTCCATCACAACAATGTCTATCCACCAACATCATACAAGGTAAGCCTTGTACATACCTGTTCACGTGCGTTTCTCTCTGAGGTGCCCCTCATGCTGCCGTGTGAGGGGGATGGAGAGGGCGGTAGGGAGTGCTGGGGTGGGTACTTGTTCTTCAGGTGGTCCATGAAAGCGTCCCGCTTGCGTTCCATGTCGGCCTTGTGCAGGTTGGTGAGAGCCTCCAGGCTCTGGGCGGCGATGACCGTGTGCCGGTGCTCAGAGGTGTGGACCAGCCCCACGTTGGAGAAGCGGCGCGTGCTGTTTCCCAGCGTGCGATATTCACGCGGGTACTCCAGGTCATCAGTGGAGATCATGTGACCTCCGCCACGCTCCGGGTCTGGTTTGAGAGAGGGGTGAAAGGGGGGCGAGGAGTTGAGGAATGTGAGAAGAGTGGCACCAGCACACACGCATTCATACGGTCATGCACGACCCCACGCACGCATGCAACAGTGCAAATGCATTCACAGAGACAGACGGTGGAGGAGAATGGGATGAAGGGGAGGAAGAGAGAGAAATGGGATGAGATGTTAGACTTATTACAACAGAAAAGAGCACAAGAGCGAGTGTCTGCTCCCTGCAGAGCTATTGATCTCAGGTTTAGTCGAAAAGAGGGAACTAAGGAAAAGTAAAAGCACTGAGCTATAGATCAGAGAAAAGAATGGAGACAAAATTTCTCTGTAGGAGATTACATTTTGCTTTGCCTGTCGGTTCGCCTTTGTCATCTGAAGTGGCGTTCCTTGCTTTCTGAGGACACATGCTGGATCACAACCCTCCCACTGCACAATCATGTATACACACATGAAAAAGTATGTTTATATAAGCTGGGAGAGAAAGGCATTGAAAAACTTAACTACACAGGGAGTCATGTACAATTTTTTGAGGGGGAACCAGTGGCAGTTCTGGCTCACTTTGTGGCCTAGACCAGATGAGACATGGCCAAAGAAATTTTTTTTTTTTACTTTTGAGCAATTTTTAGCAACTTTAAAGGATAGTTCACCCAAAAAATGTAAACTTGTGTCATCATTTACTCACCTTCATGTCGTTTCAAACCCATATGATTTTTTTTCATCTTTGAAACTCAGTGAAGGTAGTTTTAATAAAACCTGAGAGATTTCTGTCCCTCCATTGAAAGTCCATGCAAACAAAACTTTCACTCTTCAAATTAATACATTGCAAAAGTAATCAAACAAACCTTGTGCATGTGTTTACCATATTTGATGTGCTCTATGTATACAGTATACGAGTTGATCAATGTTTATATGAGAAATTAAATCTGATCATCATATAAAGCGATCCTGTCTTCTCAGACGACTTAGATTAAACCGCATTCATATGGATTACTTTTACAATGTCTTTTTGTACTTTTTATGTGTAAACGTTTTGGTCGCGTGGACTTTCAATGGATGGATAACTTCATTTGTGTTCTAAAGATAAAAGTAAAGTAAATGATGACAGATTTAAAAAATGTAGGTGAACTATTCATTTAATAATTCACTAAATAAAAACATCCATTTAACATAAGACGATAGCTGTCTGTTAGAAAACGGTTACTGGTCAAAAACTACTATGATACTGTATATAGTGAAATATTTGTGACTTATTCTATCAGAATCCACAGATACTTCTGAATGGCCATCAGTGAAGATAGATGCAGTTAGACTGTGTAGTTCCAGCATCTACCAGCTAAACCATGCTAACCAGCCAAAACTTGACACCTTGGTTTGCGTGCCCCCTCAGTTTGAATGTGCATGATGCTTCTGACAGAGCAGTACACATACATTCCCAAACTGCCTCCAAGGGAAGAGGCACAACCTAATGCACATTTAGTTTAACTTCCCTCAGCAATTTCTCATTCTTTCCCCCTCTCTCGCTCATAAAGACGGGCCCAGAACAGCAGCTAACGCAAAGACAACACCCATTCGTTGTGGTCGGGCAATATGTGGAGACAAAACTTTGACATACAATTGACAAAACCAGAGGAACAAAATGACAGGCCAACCTGATTGGCCAGAGGCAGGCCGACATGAGGAGATATGGGAGTGGCTGGTGTGGTTACCTTGCTTCGGAAAGCAGGCCCCAACATTAGCTGGAAAAAAAAAGAACATCGACCATGGTTAAGCTCCTCATTCTCTCTATCTTTTGCGCTCTCTTTCATTCCCTTTATCTCTCTTTCATACACATGCACAATAATTGCCTTTGGTGCTGTAGGAAAGAATTGATTCCCAAATCATCTCTCTCTTTTGTATGAAAAAGGAATAAGAAACATTGTTCAGTCAGTAATACAAAAAATGAAATCTTACACAGAGGCACGATTCCCCAATAGAAAAAAAAATGTTTCACATTGCTGGTGTCGTTTTGTGTGTGTGTGTGTGTGTGTGTGTGTGTGTGTGTAAACAGAAGCTTTCAGTAAACATCCTCAATATGATAGGGGTTCCAAGCAAAAACCTTCCCAAGAATTCTGTCAAGAATTTATGAGTCTCACTGTCAGATTCCTGAACGCCTGAACAAACAAATACACACACCCACACAAACACTACATTAAAATGTATTAACCATTCCTCTAGCCACTGCCCTTTACTTATTTTCTCTTTGTTAACAGATTCAAACATAACCTCTCATGAGCAAAACAAATAATTGAGTATATGTTTTTGATGATGTGTGGTGTTTATGTGTGTGTTGGAAAGTCAGAAAAGTTTCCAGCAGGGAGTGAGGTCAGAAAAGTAGGTATTGGTCCTGATCGCTTGTGTGGAGTAATTTTGCTAATAAAATGTTCATGAAGTACCTGAATATTTTTGTGGGCTAAAATCTAGCCTCTAGTGATGAATAAATACTCATAAAAACCCTGCGTACACCGAGCATAACAAAACTGCTGACAGCTGCAGGTGCCTTGATTTGATACGCTATATCTTCATTGATTTGTCTGTTCGTATTTTTACTCATTTATTCATCTTGACTTTATAGATTCATTAATTCACTTATTAATCCATTCCACAGTCCCTTAATAATAAATGACTGTTGGTTTTCCAGCTTTTCTGCAATTTGCCACCATTGACAAATTGTTCTAAGCTAAATCTTTTCCAAATATACAGTAAATGTCCGCCAGGCAAACAGCTCTATGACAAACTATTAGCAAATATACACACTACTGTTCAAAAGTTTGGGGTCGGAAAGATTTTTAACGTTTTTTAAGAAGAATGTATTTGATCAAAAACACAGTGAAAAACAGTGAGATTGTGAAATTTGATTACAATATAAAATGTTCTATTTGAACATATTTAAAAAAAAATTGTCTTGTGATGTTAAAGCTGAATTTTCAGCATCATTACTCCAGTCTTCAGTGCCACATGATCCTTCAGAAATCATTCTAATATGATGATTTGATGCTGAAGAAACATTTCTGTAAACTGAAGTTTTAAAGGACAGCATTTATTTGAAATAGAAATCTTGTGTTGTTTTAACTGTCACTTTTAGTCAATTTAATGCATCTTTGCTGAATAAAATTAGGCATTTCTTAAAAAACAAACAAAAAAACAAATCTTACTAATCAGACTTCTGATTGGCAGTTGAAATATCTGCCACAAGTAGCAAATGGCGCAAATACGTTGCAACAACTAATTATGACCGCCGCTAGCGTAGCTAGCGAAAGCGGTCATATAGGGATTGTCAAAGTTTTTTTTTTTTTTTTTTTTGTCACCTTACTGAATTTTTCGTCAACGATACCAGGGACACCGAAGCACCGGGGAACATGAAATTTGGTGGGCATGTAGCCCCACTAGACTTCTAAGGAAAAATTTCGTTTGGTCCCCGGGGGCCACTTCCCCCCCCGCGCTGGGGCCCCCTTAAATTTTTCGTCAACGATACCAGGGACACCGAAACACCGGGGAACATGAAATTTGGTGGGCATGTAGCCCCACTAGACTTCTAAGGAAAAATTTCGTTTGGTCCCCGGGGGCCACTCCCCCCCCGCGCTGGGCCCCCCCAAAACCAAAAAAATGCAGTTTTTCCTAAATAACTACCTGAACCGTGGCACCGAGGATGAAGACATTTTTATGGTATGTTGGTCTACTAGACTTTTACGGAAAAATTTCGTTTGGTCCCCGGGGGCCACTTCCCCCCCCCGCGCTGGGGCCCCCGTAAATTTTTCGTCAACGATACCAGGGACACCGAAGCACCGGGGAACATGAAATTTGGTGGGCATGTAGCCCCACTACACTTCTACGGAAAAATTTCGTTTGGTCCCCGGGGGCCACTCCCCCCCCCGCGCTGGGCCCCCCCAAACCCAAAAAAATGCAGTTTTTCCTAAATAACTACCTGAACCGTGGCACCGAGGATGAAGAAATTTTTATGGTATGTTGGTCTACTAGACTTTTACGGAAAAATTTTGTTTGGTCCCCGGGGGCCACTTCCCCCCCCTGCGCTGGGGCCCCCGTAAATTTTTCGTCAACGATACCAGGGACACCGAAACACCGGGGAACATGAAATTTGGTGGGCATGTAGCCCCACTAGACTTCTACGGAAAAATTTCGTTTGGTCCCCGGGGGCCACTCCCCCCCCGCGCTGGGCCCCCCCAAAACCAAAAAAATGCAGTTTTTCCTAAATAACTACCTGAACCGTGGCACCGAGGATGAAGAAATTTTTATGGTATGTTGGTCTACTAGACTTTTACGGAAAAATTTCGTTTGGTCCCCGGGGGCCACTTCCCCCCCCCGCGCTGGGGCCCCCGTAAATTTTTCGTCAACGATACCAGGGACACCGAAGCACCGGGGAACATGAAATTTGGTGGGCATGTAGCCCCACTACACTTCTAAGGAAAAATTTCGTTTGGTCCCCGGGGGCCACTCCCCCCCCCCGCGCTGGGCCCCCCCAAACCCAAAAAAATGCAGTTTTTCCTAAATAACTACCTGAACCGTGGCACCGAGGATGAAGAAATTTTTATGGTATGTTGGTCTACTAGACTTTTACGGAAAAATTTCGTTTGGTCCCCGGGGGCCACTTCCCCCCCCTGCGCTGGGGCCCCCGTAAATTTTTCGTCAACGATACCAGGGACACCGAAACACCGGGGAACATGAAATTTGGTGGGCATGTAGCCCCACTAGACTTCTACGGAAAAATTTCGTTTGGTCCCCGGGGGCCACTCCCCCCCCGCGCTGGGCCCCCCCAAAACCAAAAAAATGCAGTTTTTCCTAAATAACTACCTGAACCGTGGCACCGAGGATGAAGAAATTTTTATGGTATGTTGGTCTACTAGACTTTTACGGAAAAATTTCGTTTGGTCCCCGGGGGCCACTTCCCCCCCCCCGCGCTGGGGCCCCCGTAAATTTTTCGTCAACGATACCAGGGACACCGAAGCACCGGGGAGCATGAAATTTGGTGGGCATGTAGCCCCACTACACTTCTACGGAAAAATTTCGTTTGGTCCCCGGGGGCCACTCCCCCCCCCCCGCGCTGGGCCCCCCCAAACCCAAAAAAATGCAGTTTTTCTTAAATAACTACCTGAACCGTGGCACCGAGGATGAAGACATTTTTATGGTATGTTGGTCTACTAGACTTTTACGGAAAAATTTCGTTTGGTCCCCGGGGGCCACTTCCCCCCCCTGCGCTGGGGCCCCCGTAAATTTTTCGTCAACGATACCAGGGACACCGAAACACCGGGGAACATGAAATTTGGTGGGCATGTAGCCCCACTAGACTTCTACGGAAAAATTTCGTTTGGTCCCCGGGGGCCACTCCCCCCCCGCGCTGGGCCCCCCCAAAACCAAAAAAATGCAGTTTTTCCTAAATAACTACCTGAACCGTGGCACCGAGGATGAAGAAATTTTTATGGTATGTTGGTCTACTAGACTTTTACGGAAAAATTTCGTTTGGTCCCCGGGGGCCACTTCCCCCCCCGCGCTGGGGCCCCCGTAAATTTTTCGTCAACGATACCAGGGACACCGAAGCACCGGGGAGCATGAAATTTGGTGGGCATGTAGCCCCACTACACTTCTACGGAAAAATTTCGTTTGGTCCCCGGGGGCCACTCCCCCCCCCCGCGCTGGGCCCCCCCAAACCCAAAAAAATGCAGTTTTTCCTAAATAACTACCTGAACCGTGGCACCGAGGATGAAGACATTTTTATGGTATGTTGGTCTACTAGACTTTTACGGAAAAATTTCGTTTGGTCCCCGGGGGCCACTTCCCCCCCCTGCGCTGGGGCCCCTGTAAATTTTTCGTCAACGATACCAGGGACACCGAAACACCGGGGAACATGAAATTTGGTGGGCATGTAGCCCCACTAGACTTCTACGGAAAAATTTCGTTTGGTCCCCGGGGGGCTGTTGAGCGAAGGGTTGCTGGTTTAGGATGATACTGTCACACACACACATGCAGGAATACAAACAAACGCAAGCATGCACACACACTGACATACACACACATACAAATCCACATGCACAGACACACACACACAAACACACACGCGCACACATGTACGCACACATACATACACGCACAGACACACACACACACACACACACACACACACACAGACACACACATACACAAACACACACACATACACACACACACACACACACACAGACAGACATGCACATACTATTACTTTTTTTAGGTATATACATAAACACGCAATACAGCCAAATTACTCCACGTCATTTATTTTTGTGGAAAGCCAGTGCAGGCCTGAGCGGCGGTCATATTTTGTACCGCGATGCGGTACATCTAGTTATTCATCAGTTTGTCAAATTGAAGTGTGATTATTCATATTCTTTAAATTTTGTGAATGTAATTTAGGTCAAAGCCAGAAACGTTCGAGAGCTTGCCATTAAAAGTAACCCTTGTAAAATATTTATTTTTCATGAAATGGCACTTAAACACTTAATATGTTAGATTTAAATATGTGCCACTCTAAACTGGAGAAAATAGAATGAAGAAAATTAAGACACAAAGTCTCTCTCTCTCAGAAACATCATATCATGTACTTTCAACTCAATGGGATGTGAATCACTCTTGTCACCGTCTCAACTGTCTCCATGGTCTCCCTATTGCCCCTTCACCCCTTTTCAGGAAGCTTGGGGCTAAAAACACTATTACCATCCAATGAATTATTCACATATTATTTAAAGCATTGAGTCTGAAAGCAGCTGGTATGTTATTTAGCAGAGCCTGGTGCTTTAAACAAACATCAGGGTTGTTCTGGAGTAATAGACAGCAGCAATGCTCCTGAGAAATGGTTAAATTGAATGACCTTGTGGTTAATGTTGTTAGCATTGAATTCTTTAATAGCACTTATACTCTCCCGAGAAGGAGCATTATCTTTCAGACAGTCGCCTGTTGAAGGACAGACGGAACCAATACTGACTTACCATGATACTTGCTCTAGGGAGTTTTAACCACTAATACACCCTGACAATGTGACTAAACTGTGTTAGCTTTAGCAATAAGAGCTTTGAATGGAAGCAAGAAGGACATGTTCAATTCACTTAAACAGGCTGCATAATTGACTGATATCACTGTGTTGAAGTTGTTTATAGGTATTTTGTTCTAAGAACATTTGCAAATTGGTGAATGCACTAATAAAACACAGCTAATAGTGGTTTGATGTTCAGTTGCTGATTTAAACTGGTTTTAGGATAGATAGATAGATAGATAGATAGATAGATAGATAGATAGATAGATAGATAGATAGATAGATAGATAGATAGATAGATAGATAGATAGATAGATAGATACTAATAAACTACTATAGTTGAAGTATGATTCCTATGCAATAAATACAGTATATTACATTTACTGATATGTATGATAAATAATACAGTCACATAATGCTCTGCTCTCAGCTGTATTACATTAAAGTACGGCAGTTGCAAAGGGGACCGCTTTGGCTGAATTTAAGACCACAACGGACCAGATTAATGCAATAAAGACAAAAGCCTTGAAGCATTGATTCCAACAAAACTACACCCTGTTGTCTCATTCTCTCATCTCAGATCATATAATCTCTGCTAACTCTTCCTCCTAATAAAGACAAAATTCTGTAGCAAAAATAACCGTCACGAGGTTAAAGAAAGGAGAGGGCATTGATTTGACCAGTGCATGGAAGCAGATATCATCAGCAAAGAAAGTCAGCCCATCTGATGTGCTAAAGCAGGTAACTGCCACAGGCACAGAGAAAGAGAGAGAGGGAGCACACAATGCCGGAATTGGAGACAAGTTGTTTGCCTCCATCCATCACAGATGCCAAGCTAGAATTACCCTGACAGGCTAAATCAATGCAAAATAACAGCCTGAGAATGTGTTAGCAAGACCTTTTCAAAAAGTACAAGAGAACAATGATGTTTAGCGAGCAAGAGGGAGTGAGGGAGAGAAAATGAGAGCGAACAAACACTAAACACTAAAGCCATCTTTATCCCACTGTTATGAAGAACTACTGTGTGCAAAGGCAGAACTTCTGCTGTATGTCTTCATAGAAAACATTGCATTACTGTGTATTCATTCAAAAGACCTTGTTGTATCACAACTATCAAAGAGAATGTCGTCAGTCCCATCTTTAACATCTCTACAAAACAACACTGTAAAAAAGAAATCAGTGAAATTTATGGTAAAAAAACGTCAGCTGTGGTTGCCAGAAATGTACCGTAAAAATATACAGTTTTACTGATTTACTGATATATTTCATTAAAGTGTAATGCTAATATACCAACCTACTGAAGTACTAAGTACATGTAAAACCAAACATCATCACAATTAGCTTTTCCACAAGCTGAGAAAAATATCTTGTTCAGTTATGAAACTCTAGAGGGCACAGGCTGATAGGTCCTTTACATCCAATCAGCAAGCAAACACATTATTACTGCATGGATCAAACTGATTGGCTTCTGCTGATCCTGCAGCCAATGAGATTGCTTGCTCAACATTTAAAGAGTCTGGTTTAGTGTTTACTGTAGAGTATTCCTGCAGTGAGCTATCAGAGTTCCTCTGAAACCCTCCACCTGCCTAGATCTGCTAATGGACTTATGTATGTCTATTTGTGCAGCAGCATATCTTACATGTTCACAGCACAGTCTGTGTATCTATTAGCAGTAGCAAGTACATACTTGCTCTGCAGCAGCAGCAATAATCAACAGCAGCAGTGTAGCAGATCTACAGTAGTCCGCCAAGACCAAATACATTAACATTGCCATATTCATGCTAAAACTATTTAAGAGAACTTACCATGAACCAATTAACAGGTTTTTACCTTATAGCATTTTAATAGATTGAAATTAAAATTACAATAATTTTGCAACTGAAAAATAAGAGAAGTGATTTTTCTTTTATGATCTGCATCGTAGTAGCCACACTAGCATGTTAACACAAGAACATTATTTTGGTAAGAGTGCATGACTTCTAACTAAGTGGAACTGTGTGGCAGCAGCTGCATGCATTCATTCATTCATTCAAAATACACCTGTGAAACGGGTGACCAATGAGAGAAGAGATAACTCCTGGCACATTCTAGGACAGTGGACAGTGAAGAATCAGCAACAACTAAGGCTACATACTTTGCATTGAAGCACACAAACAGTACTTTAATTTGAGCAACTTGAACGTACATGCTTTAATGCCTCCCTTCTCATCTTCCCCTGGCTGTTCTTTAAACCACAGTGAAATGCACTCATGCTGCCATTAGGGAGACAAGCTGCCTTCTGCTCACATGGGAGCCAATCAGGAGCATATGGAGAGGAGAGAGGAGGAGGTGGAGCTTATGAATGATGGGGAGGCAGAGGAAGGAAACAGGCAGAGGCGTCATGCACTGATCGGTTTTGATGGGACATCAGTGGTAGTCCTGACATACTTGGACTTTGGCTAGATTGAACATATATTTATATAGTTTAGGCTTAGTCATTTTTTGAGGAATAATTTTATAAGGCAAGAATGCATTAAATTGATCAAAAGTGACAGTAGACATTTGTAATGTTACAAAAGATTTCTGTTTCAAATAAATGTTGTTCTTTTTAACTTTCTATTCATCAAAGAATAATGAAAAAAATTAACCTGGTTTTCACAAAAATATTAAGCAGCACAACTGTTTTCAACATTGAGAAAAATAAGAGATCTTTGAGCATCAAATCATCATATTGGAATGATTTCTGATAGATCGTGTGACACTGAAGACTGAAAATTAAGCTTTTAGATCAGGAATAAATTACATTTTAAAATAGAAAACAATTATTTGAAATTGTAATAATATTTTATAATATTCACTGCTTTTACTGTATATTTGATCATATAAATTCAGCCTTGGTGAGCATAAGAGACTTCTTTCAAAAATATAAAAAAATCGTACTGCTCCCAAACTTTTGAATGGTAGTGTTTGTGTGTATATATGATTGTTTAGGACAAACAGGAACTAAGTGATTTGTCCTAAACAATTAAACAATACATTAACTCAATTAATGGAATTAGCCTAAAGTTTGTTAAGCTGAAAATTATTCATTGATGAAAAACTATTATATCACACAAAGCCAGTACTAAACATTGGAGGCTGTTGTTTATCTGTGTTTTAGAGCACACACAAAAGCAACAGCCTGTTTTATGGCCTCTAGAGTTTGGCTGCTCAACAGTAGCACTGGCTTTTCACCAAGAACCTTTTCAAAGGCGAAATGTGTCATTTCTATCTCACTAGTGCTACCCAAGGTGCCAAAGTTGTGTTGGTTATCATGACCCCATTAACCCCTGCTGGCAGTAAAAACATATTTCTCCATTGACAGCCATTCAAAAACAAAACGCCGGCAACGATCACCCTGTAGCCCAAGAGTTGCCCAATGAAGCCAAGCAGCATTGAGCCTGGTCAGTACCTGGTCAGGGAGACCTCCTGGGAAAACTAGGTTGCTGCTGGAAGAGGTATAAGTGAGGCCAGCAGAGGGCGCTCACCCTGTGGTCTGTGTGGGTCCTAATGTCCTAGTATAGTGACACTATACTGTCAAAAAGCACAGTCCTTTGGATGAGACGTTAAACTGAGGTCTCTTTGGTCATAAAAAAATCTCAGGATGTCCTTTGAAGAAAGATTAGGGGTGTAACCCCGGCATCCTGGCCAAATTTGCCCACTGGCCTCTGTCCATCATGGCCTCCTGATCATCCTCATATACTGATTGAGATCATCACTCTGTCTCTTCTCCACCAGTAAGCTGGTGTGTGGTGGGATTTCTGACACAATATGGCTGCTGTCGCATTATGTGGATGCTGCACATTGGTGGTGGTTGAGGAGATTCCTCCCTTCCATATGTAAAAGTGCTTTGAGTACCCAGAAAAGTAAGATGTTAGTTAATGGTCAAATGAAGTAAAATAAAATATTGTTTAAGTGTTTAATTAATTAGTTACACTTTATTTTGATGATCCCCTTTAGATATTTTGTTGACTATATGTAATGTTTCTCCTATCCCATCCTCATCATTTGATGTCTATGGGCGGTTGTGACCAAATGGTTAGAGAGTCAGACTTGTTAACCGAATGTTGCGGGTTCGAGTCTCAGTCCCGGCAGGAGGTGTAGGTGGGGGAAGTGAATGAACAGCGCTCTCTTCCACTCTCATTACCCAAAAACTGAGATGCCCTTGAGCAAGGCACCTATAACCCCAATTGCTCCCAGGGCACCGCAGCAAAAATGGCTTCCCACTGCTCCGGGTGTGTGTTCACGGTGTGCGTTCACGGTGTGTGTGTGTGCACTTGGATAGGTGAAATGCAGAGCGTAGAGAATATGGTACACCATACGTGGCTACACGTCACTTTCACTTTTCATATGCTAATTAACTCTCATTGAAGTATAGTATATACAGTAGTAGAATAAGGATAGTAGAATAGGGGTTAGGGTTAGTAGAATAAGTTGGCAGAACTTGGCACGTTACTTGTAGTCAACATAATGACTAGGGCACCATCAAAATAAAAGGTCACCAATTTATTTGATTGTTTTTATATGAAATTATTTGTTTATTTTATATTTCTATGATTTAATTATCTTTCATGATATCATGAACACACTATTTGACCAAATGGAAAATAAATCCCAAAAATTCCCTTTTCGCTTTAGCCATCACAACCAGAAAGAACAGTAAGAACTAATTGAATTAAACTAATTAAATCCAATGGTATATTGTAAATGCTGCACATTTCACATTCAAAACATTATTTTTAAAAGCCAGAGGCATACTCTAAATGGAGCCCTATCAAGTGTAATGACTTATTTAGTGGGAATTAGTCTGGTGGATATACACAGAGAATAACCAGTTGAAACAAAAACAACAACAGCAAAAAGCAACAAATCATCTAATTCCAACAAGAGATATGTAAAATCCATCCAGTGGGAGGAGGTGCCATCGGTCAGATGTTGTTAAACAAACTAAACCACTGCAACTGTTCAATCACTGCTCACTCTCTGTTTGTCTCTCTTACTGTGGTTGCAGACAGAGCAAAGAGACCTTTCTTCGTTGTTGTATAATTGCTATTACCCCCTAGGGGCCATCAAACTGACTGAGAAACAACTCTTTCTCTAACAAGTCCATTATGGATGAGTCACACAATCAGAAACACATTGACAGACATACACGGACTGAAAAAAGCAAACAAAAGTAGCAGCACATAGTGACTTCTCAACCTGCTACATGCAATCCTGTCTCCCAGTTTTAAACATCAGATGTTTGAGAAGAGTTAATTATTTAGATCTGCCCTGGAAGATTTGATCAGACTCAAACAGTGAGATTGAGAACCAATCTGGTTTTGCCCTTGATGTTCACAATACCGTTACACAAACATTCACTCACCATGGTTGGGGCGGATTACCAGCTTGTTTGCTTCCTCCAGTGTTAATAGCAGCCTCTTTAATTAAACTAAACAAGAGATCGCCATCCCCCGTCTCTCTTTCTCAGTTACAGCGGAGACTCATCCCACGAGTAATTACAATAACAAGAATGCTAACTAGTGACTCTCTGTGGTCATTAAAAATCCCAGGATGTCCTTCGGAAAAAGAGTAGGGGTGTAACCCCAGCATCCTGGCCAAATTTGCCCCTTGGCCTCTGTCCATCATGGCCTCCTTATCATCCCCATATACTGTATATACTGATTGGCTTCATCACTGTCTCCTTCTCCACCAGTAAGCTGATGTGTGGTGGGCGTTCTGGCGCAATATGGCTGCCGTCGCATCATCCAGGTGGATGCTGCACATTGGTGGTGGTTGAGGAGATTCCCCCTTGCATCTAAAGCGCTTTGAGTACCCAGAAAAGCGCTATATAAATGTAACAAATTATTATTATTATTATTAACTATGTCAATGTTTGATGAGACAGTTTTTAAACCTAAAAATTAATATTTTAATACACATAAATGTGTGTGTGTGTGTGTGTGTGTGTGTGTGTGTGTGTGTGTGTGTGTGTGTGTGTGTGTGTGTGTGTGTGTGTGTGTGTGTGTGTGTGTGTGTGTGTGTGTGTGTGTGTGTGTACGTATGTGGGTTTTGTCTTTAATATGCTTCTGTAAACCATCAGAGACACCATTAAAGGAGCTGTGAAAGAGAAATATTTCATCAGATTTGCTCCACAGATCTTCAGGCAAGCAGAACACTGTTACTGCAGAGTAGTTTCAGATAGCAGTCAATCAGAGATGTAAATTAATGTAAAATCAAAGTAAATGTGAAATATACTAAATGAAACATATAAGTATGTGTGACCTAATCACAGTCGAGATTATATGCTCAGACCTAGAGCGCAATCGCCAGTGTGATATTTATACAACAGTTTAATGAACAAGAAGTCAATATTGAGTACCATTTATCTTAAGACACATTATTACCAGTTATTTTGTACCTTTTTGCACTGACGAATGCTTTCAAACAAGTATAAAGTGCGAACTGCTCCATGTCTCTGATCAACACAGCTGTAGTGATATGTTTTTTGAATAAATCAGTGTTTTAGAACAAATTGGGCATTATGAGGGCAGTAACTTGTTTCGTTCTTAAATGAATCATTGTTTGAATGGACCGATTGAGTGAATGTTTCAACGACTCGCTTATGAAAGCAGTCACTTGATTAGTTCCTGAATTAATCAGTGTGTTTGAATGAATCAATTAAATGATTCACTGATTCAACAAACCTGTTAACTGTTGTACAATGTGTACTTTTTATGGCATCTGACTGGCTTCGCTAGCATTCTTGCAAAATGCTTCAGGAACATATCTTAATATTTATTTGACTCTTACAACTACTGTCAGTTAAAGGGATAGTTCACTTTGAAATTCATTTTTGGTATGTTTTAGCTTACCTCAAGGGCATCCAAGATGTAGGTGTCTTTTTTTCCGCAGTAGTTTCAATTTTGATATTTTTAGGTCAAACCGTTCTTGTCTGTCAGTCATATAATGCAGGTCTATGGTCATTATCTCAAAACACAAGCACAGAGTCCAAATTAAAACAATTCCCCGTCGTCCAAATTAAACAATTCCCCATCGTAAGTACACATTGATGGCCTAAGACACAAAACGAGCGGTTTGTGTGAGAAAACGAACAGTATTTATATCGTTTTTACCTCTTATACGCAGCCATGTCCGAGTGATCTGATCTGACGTGTGCGCAGACTGGTGCATAGATATATACACTAGATGTCGCCTTAAAGACATTCGTTCCAATGAACTGCCGTAGACAAGGCGACATCTAGTGTGTATATATCTATGCACCAGTCTGCGCACACGTCAGATCAGATCACTCGGACATGTCTTAGGCCATCAATGTGTACTTACGATGGGGAATTGTTTAATTTGGACGACGGGGAATTGTTTTAATTTGGACTCTGTGCATGCTCTTTGAGATAATGACCATCGACCTGCATTATATGACTGACAGACAAGAACGGTTTGACCTAAAAATATCAAAATTGAAACTACTGCGGAAAAAAAGACACCTACATCTTGGATGCCCTTGAGGTAAGCTAAAACATACCAAAAATTAATTTCAAAGTGAACTATCCCTTTAAGCTGCATAAACCAGAAAACATCCACACAAGTAGCATATGTTCCTGTTTCTATCAATTTACAATTATAATGGTCTGCAACCCGACTCGAGCCAAAGGGTACCCTGAAACTGTAACAATATATAACTTTGGGTTTGTAATTAAAGAAAAACTAAATTGATATTGTAAATATTTTATGTTTTAATTTTAACGTGTTCTATGCACATGCACTCACACCTTAATTTATTGTTGAGTTTAGAGAGCTATTAGCTCACTAAATCATGTGTCTGGGTCTATTAAAGAGGAAATAAAATATTGATTTATTCTGGTCTGCAAATGTGACTGTACCAGTCAGGTCAGGTCAAATCAATGAGTTTAGGCTTCAGATAATGCCAGCACAGAATAATCTCTAAAATCAGAAGGAAATGATTGCATTCTCACACACTGGCATCAACCTTTTCCAACCTGCATGACTTAAATTCAGTTAATACATGACACTTTATAAGCTTGAACCTTGCATATAAAAAAAAGAATAATTTCCTGAAACAGATCTACACAGATAACTTTCAAAGATAAGTTCTCAAACTTCATGAAAGCAAGCACATAACAGGAACAGGCAGGAGAGAGACATGAGCATGTGTTTCATGCAAGTTGAGTCACACGAGGTTCTGCATCTTATTTAACTGTTATATAATACAAGCAAAGAGCAGGAAGGTCTAGCATTAAAACAGGTTTATTTTGGACAGGATTGTTACCAGCAGCAAAGTTTCTCTCTGCTTCTTTTCCTCTCATGCCCTCTCTCTTTGTAACATGCTGAAATAACAGGGTCTGCCAGGTCAGACGTGTTGGAGTGCTACGCGTGCTTCTTCACTCATCTCTTTACCTCACAGCTAAGAAGCAGGCAGAAGAATCGACCCACTTTCAAGTTCTCTCAAAAAAGACAAGCGGTCCCGCTCCATGCTGCCCACTTCAGACGCACACACAAAAAGAGCACTGAATATTTTAGGCCTTAGGCATAATTCCTTTAAAAATCCTTGAGATTTCTCAATACCATTTAGACATGCATCGTTTTCCCATCCAATAAGTGATGGATTTAATTTAAAACAAAAGTGGATGATTAGTTTATTTCTTTATTGGATGTGAGGCGGCAGATGTTAAGCTTGCTACAGAAGGCTGGATCTTTATAATAATGATGTCATAATGATGTATAACTTGAGGATAAAACCCGATTAAGCTTTTGACGGTGAAATTAAATTAGTCCTGTGAATCTATACAAATGAATGATTATAGTATGCTATACTATAACTATCATCTCACAACCCAAAATCCATTTCACACGTTTCATCACTAATATAATGTAAACATAAACATGTAAGACAATGTTTAATAATTAGAGCTTAACAAATCTCACATAAATTTGCATCATAAATCACCCTGCAGTTTTTCTGGCTGACCTCTGAAGGGGAAAGGTCGCAGTGAATTAGAATAAAACTAAATTTGACCTTTCTATTGATGCACACGGTTATGAGAAATTAGTGGATGTAACAATAAATCTAATTTATCAATAAATCTAATCTAATCTAAACCAGTGTAATTTTAGTATCATTTTTATGCTATTATGCACTGTAAAAAATATTTTTCGAAGTTGTAAATATAACAACACTGCTAAAATACTTAAAAACAAGCAAAACAGAAGGAGCTCAGATTAGACTGACTCACTGTGAACTTAGAAAAAGCATAGGGAGAGTAGATGAAATGAAAAAGCTGGCGGAATTATAAATAGGAAAAAGCTGAGGCAAATATTGCATAAAGTGGGTGTGCAGAATGCTTGTGACCTCAGTTAACATCTGATTTCAGATTTGCACAATGCTCTAGTAAACCTGTATGCACAAAAGAACATCTTAATTGAACATAATGAAGGCATGATTAGTCATATATTCTGGGAAAAACAAATATTAAAGAAAAAAGTTGTTTGCTATATATGAAATTTGTTCAGTCACCCACCCTGACCACCCACAGATTCAGAAATACTTTTCTATGCCACCTTTCGTGCTTACACACAAACAAGCCTATGAAGTTAACTATTATGAGTCAGCAGGACTCAGGTAGACATATAAAGTAGGTCGGGTGAACAAAGTTCTTAAAGGGACAGTTCAACCAAAAATAAAAAATATGTCATGGTGTGAACTGCCCCTAAAACAAAGTTCCCAGGTTTGATCCCAGGTAGAGGTGACCTGCGACCTGAGAGAGTCCCCCCTTCAGCCCTATGGCCACTGTACCCTTCATCTTAGTTTCTCCAGCTGTTTCTGCTATTAAAAAAAAATCTCTTATTAATACACATTATACTGTACATCAACTAAATGAGGATATTAGTTTAGAAATAGAGTCATTTTCCAACAAAAGAAACTAAGTACTAAGAGACCCTTTGACAACTGACAATTACAGTTTTAGGAATTGTCATCAGCGTCAGCAATTCGCGTCACACATTTGCAGTGGAAACGATGAATCATTGGTGGCTGATGTTGTTTTATCCAGGATGAGGGCACTGTGTTTTACTGTGTGTGTTTGCTCATTTGTTTCTGGACAGAGAATGTTTCCTCTATTGATCCAGTTCTATTGACTTTGGCTCTGAGACTCCAAAATGCTATACATGAATGGCTCATGTGAATATATTGAAGTCGAACAGAGGGCATTTTTAGACAGACAGCAAAAGCGACTTAAATATTTAATGCTTTTTTAATAATAAAAAAAAATGCTTCATAAAAAAAAGCATAAAAAGTGATCTATTTTCTGTTATGCTGGGTAAAAGGCAATAAACAGGGAGGTCTTTATGTAAGCTGCTTGGCTAGAGCTGGAACCCCTTAAAGTAAACATTTAAAAAATTGCCATCATTTACTCAGTTCATTGTTTCTTGGGCACTGATAAATTACATAAAAATAAAATATAAAATAAGCTATTTATAAAAAAAAAACAATACAAAAAATATAAATAAATAAAATAACATAAAATGGCTGTCACTGGACAAAAGGGTTTTGATTTTCCCTTCAAAAAAATCCCTTCTGGGATCATAGAAGTGTCTGTCAATCTATGTGGAAAGATTTAACAGAGCCTGAGTACCCAGGAGGCCACTTTAAATTATTATTCTCATTCCCTCCGGCTCTCGGTGTCTCTCTCAGTCCCTCATGGTTGCCCATAGGGAGTAGAGCATGGAAGGAGGAACGGGTGGGGCAGCCTCACAGATGGGCTGGTGGGAAGGTTTCTGTGGTTACAGGCGAGGAAGAAGAGGAAGACGAGCCATCTGGCAGTGGTTTGGTGAGATGACGTGTCTTGCCCCTCACCCACAACACCCACAATCCATGGCAACATGCCTACCGCTCCACCAACTGTTATACAAACTACAGGTAGCAGAACTACAAGTACAGCTACAGTTAATAACAACACCTGCTCTAGCAACTGGAATGAATCATACCAACTTGCTTTGTAATCCCAGGCTTTTAAATAAACCACTGAAAATATCTAATACTGGACTACCCACAGGTGATCACAGCTAAGCGGCACGAGGAGTTAACCAGCATGCACTGCAACAGTGAAATACTGCCATCAGCAGACATCAGTTGTTACTCTAGTATAATATACTGTAGTATATTCTACGGCAGGTTTTGCGTCTGTATGCTGCTCTGCATAGCTTTCCATTTTTAATCTCTATTTACTATCATTCCTTGTTTATATCGCTAAATATATCATACTACTTATGAACCAGATATCTGATATCATCTAATCCAAACTTTGATCTGACTTCGCTAGCTTTAATCTAAATCCCTATCGCTCGCAATACGCGCTAGCCTTCCGCTAGTCTGTTAATCTGTCATCCGTGTTTGCCGGGGTTTTTTTCGCGCGCTTACGCCTTTTCGAGCCCATAGAGAGAGAGCACGACTGCGTACAGAAAGGCCTTAAAACTGCTAGATCTGCTTACTTGACAACACTTTTAGAAGAAAACAAACACAACCCTAGGTATTTATTCGAAACAGTGGCTAAATTAACGAAAAATAAAGCTTCAACACCGGACTTTCCAAACAGCACAGCAGTAATGATGTTATGAACATCTATACTTACAAGATTGATAATATTAGAGAGAAAATTATAACTATACAACCGTCTACTACAGTATCGCATCAGACAGTGCATTGTAGTCTCCCTGAGGAAAATTTTCATTCATTCATTGCTTCATTGGAGAGGAAGAATTGTCTAAACTCATTAAATCATCTAAATGAACAACATGTATGTTAGATCCTATACCGACTAAGCTATTGAAAAAGATGCTTCCAGAGGTCATAGATCCTCTTCTTAATATCATTAATTAATCTTTGTCACTAGGATATGCACCGAAAACTTTTAAGCTAGCTATTATTACAAAATTAATAGAAAAGGCAGAATCCTCACAACTGTGGTACTTTGTAGAAAGAAATGGTCTCTGCAAGGATTTCCAGTCAGGATTTAGACCATATCATAGTACTGAGACTGCTCTTATTAGAGTTACAAATGATTTGCTCTTATCATCCGATCGTGGTTGTATCTCTCTATTAGTGTTACTGGATCTTAGTGCTGCATTTGATACCATCGACCACAACATTCTTTTGAACAGACTCGAAAATGATGTTGGCATTAGTGGAATTGCATTAGCATGGTTCAAATCATACTTATCTGACCGTTATCAGTTTGTAGCAGTAAAATAAGAGATGTCATATCGATCAAAAGTACAGTATGGAGTATCACAAGGCTCAGTACTAGGACCGTTGCTGTTCACCCTGTAAATGCTACCCTTGGGAGATATCATTAGGAAGCATGGAATTAGTTTTCACTGTTATGCTGATGATACTCAGCTCTATATTTCAACGCGCCCCGACGAAACGCACCAATTCACAAAATTAACGGAATGCATAGCTGATATAAAAATTTGGATGATTAGTAATTTCCTACAGCTTAATTCTGAAAAAAACAAAAAACAGAGTTTCTAATTATTGGGCAAAAAACCTCTGCACATATTAACCCAGAATACTGTCTAACAATTGATGGCTGCTCTGTCAAGTCTTTGTCATCAGTTAGGAACCTGGGTGTGCTCTTTGATACCAATCATTCATTTGAAAGCCACGTTTCTAGCATCTGTAAAACCGCATTCTTCCATCTTAAAAATATATCAGACATAGATGCTTTCAATGAAAAATACAGAACAGTTAGTTCATGCGTTCATGACTTCAAGGCTAGATTATTGTAAAGCTCTACTGGGTGGTTTCCCTACACAGTTAATAAACAAACTCCAGCTGGTCCAAAACACAGCAGCTAGAGTTCTTACTAGAACCAGAAAGTATGACCGTATTAGCCCCGTTCTGTCAACAACACTGTATTGGCTCCCTATTAAAAATCGTATACAATTTTAAATTTACATTTTTATTTATGCATTTGGCAGACGCTTTTTTCCAAAGCGACTTACAGTGCACTTATTACAGGGACACTCCCCCTGGAGCAACGTGGAGTAAAGTGTCTTGCTCAAGGACACACTGGTGGTGACTGCTGGGATCGAACCAGCAACCTTTGATTTACCAGTTCAGTGGTTTAACCCACTAGACCACCATCTCCATCTAAATATTGCTGACTACTTAAAGCACTAAATGGTTCAGCTCCCCAGTACTTGAGTGAGCTCTTCACGCATTATAGTCCTTCACGTCTACTGCAATCTCAAAATTCTGGCCAGTTGATAATACCTAGAATATCAAAATCAACTGCTGGTGGTAGATCCTTTTCCTATTTAGCACCTAAACTCTGGAACAGTCTTCCTAACATTGTCTGCAGACAAGCAGACACACTCTGTGAGTTTAAATCTATATAGACTAAAAACGCATCTCTTTTACCTGGCATTCATATAGAACATTGTACATTTCTAGTATTCAAATCAGTTAAATGATTATTAGGCTGCATAGATAAGGTCAGCCAGAACCGGGGACACTTCCTATAACACCTGATGTACTCGTTACATCATAAGAAGAATGGCATCTACGCCAACGTTAGTCTTTCTGTTTTCCGAGGTTTACTGAAGTCAGCCGCATCCGGGCCGTCTCCAGAACAGATGGTAGACCTGCGCCTGGACCCATCCATGATGCATCCCTGAGGTTCCAGCCTCATCAGCCCTGTGAAGGCATCATCAACATTACAGCCATCGGCACTGATCCTCAACAAACTCGTCTCCATACCGGCGTGATGACTCCAACTTCCAACCAGATGGAACTGGATAAATATTCGGAATGTTCTGATCCAATCTGACTTCTGACCTGTAATGCTGCCTGAATCATAATCATACACTGTTCGCTCATTGGCCAGAGGAGAACTGGGCTGTGCCTGGTTTCTCCATTCTTCTCCATTTTGGTTCCTTGCCACTGTTGCCTTGGCTTTTGGCTTGCTTAGTTGGGGACATTTAATATTCAACAATATCATTGATCTGCCTTACTTAAGGTGGACGATGACGCAATGTTATTCTAGAAACAAACTTTGTTGTAGTTTTTTTCATGTTATCATTGTGAAGCTGCTTTGATATAATCTGTATTGTAAAATAAAGTATTGTATAAATAAAGGTGACTTGACTTGAATATTCTCTAATTGGTCACAATCAAAAAAGGGTCACACCTCCATTCTGATAAGATCACAGAAAGGCAGGAAAAAACAATGCTAAGTACAAATCATAAAATGCAACTAAATCATAACCATGCATAGTTTGGACAGCAGTAGTTTTGTTTTATCTTAACTTACCTTATATTACATTTAATCTTTTAAAATGAAAGAAAAAATGCTCACCATATATTGACATCAAAGGAGCATCCAATCAGATACATAATTTGGCACAAATTAATGTGTAACTTGTTAATATGGCTAATAGTAATACAGTCCAGTGTAAACTTATTTACTCAAGTCAACTGCTGTTGTTTAGATAGAAGACATGATTTTCCTTATGTTATGTTATTAATGCTGCATATGGTTAGGCACTTCACAATCATTTTAATAAACTTCAATGTTTGATTCTAAAGACATTTTTATTTACTTTACTATAATTTTGGTAAAGTGGACATCTTATATCTATCAATCAATCAACCAATCAACCAATCTACCAATCAATCCAGGGTTCGTACAGATACTGTAGAATGAAATTCCAGGACATTCAAGGACTTTAAGCACTAATGTTTTGGTTTTCAAGGACACAGATCTCAATTATCAAATATTATCTTTATCTTTCAAATAAAAAAAGGTAAATAGATAAATAAAAATATACTAATAAAACAAAATGGTACAAATAAAGAGCAGCACATGCAAAGTATGCAATGACTGTGGCAACTTAAAAGTATGGAAGCATTAACAAAGCCCTAGAATTTTCAATGCATAGAAAATAGAAAGAGGACATACAACTTCTTACACGATTCTTATTAAAAGATGTAATAACAGGAGAAAACAAAGGATTTCATTTCTAAAATGTTACATTTCGTTGTAATTACTAATTCAAGTAATTATATCGCATTTTAATTACCTACTTGCACTAAAAATATTGTTGTTGCTTTTACTCAAATTACAGATATTAGTTATCCAACTTATTTAATATTAAATACAAAGTTTATAATGGCTTTTATTTGTTAAATAAATCATATTTTATATTAATATTATTATTGTTTTTATTCTTATTCTTATTATTGGCATACGTGGTATTGAGAAATGGTCTGAGTGGGGTTTATCAACGACTTCAGTGCGAATTACACAGTTACGCCAGTAGGTGGCAGCAAGGGACTGACAGTCATTAATTCATAAAAAAAAAAGATTAATTCTTAAAGAAAGCAAGGTAATAAACAAATACATTATTTTAGCTTTGAACAACAAGGTGCAACCAACAAGAAAAGCGGCTACAGGGTAAAGCTGAATCTGACACTTCGAAATGCACTTAATCGTGCACTTATCACACACGAAATGCACTTAATAATTGAAAGGATACTATGACAAAGATATCACTTTATGATTGACCTGAAGAATGAAAACTGTATAATTTATTTGGAAATTTTTGAGCAATATTATGCTCATAGACATGTGAAATGATTATTTATATTAGACTGGCTGCAGCATTAATTGTATTTGTGTTTTCCAGGACTTACATTTCAAAAAGTCAAATTCAAATATAATAGAAAAAAAAAGTGTTATCCTTGTTTGCCACTCCACGCACCACACTCCAACATGTCCAAACCCATGATCAAATATACGTGAGCACATTGTGTTACATAAGGTCAGAGTGTCTGTCCAGAAGAATGCCTATCCTCTTCATCCATGACATCCCTTTCAGCATGTTCACAAATGGACGGGACAGAATTGCCCCCCAGAAAGCTGGGAAATGTCAAATGGCCTGTTTGTGCATGTATGTGTGTGTGTTTGTTGGAAAGTTAACCACTGCGGTTGTGGCTAGAGCAGTGAGTACACTTTGATACGATTTCCCAAACAAAATCCCAACCTTATTTCAAAAGAGATCATGACCTGTGTTTGAGATTCTCAACTAACTGGAATAAAAACAAGATGTTTTCAGCGCAAGTCAAAATGTCAGATCAGAATACACACGATTGAGGATTACTGGAGAAAGTGTGGAGTAAAGAGAGAGAGAACAAGGAAGGCAATAAAAATGAAAGAACATGCAAAACTGGGACAAGAGGTGGTCAGAAGAGAAAAGTAAAGATATGGGAAGCAAAAAAGAGAAGAATGACTTATGGGCGGCCCGAGCTGGAGGAACAGGGTGTGACAGAGAGAGGCATGAGGGATTTGGTAGAGCACTTGATGTCTTGTTAGTCTCAACCTTCCGTACACTGTGATTGGCTAAAAATATCACATAGCTCATGTCGAACATGGTGCATTCCGGTTTGTGGCACTGGGGCATTTATCATCACATGGCACCTAAAGTGCCAAACGCAACCTTTCTCTCTTTCGCTCTCTTCATCTCTGTCTCTCTCGCTCCCCTAAATCAAACACACAGCCATATGCCTCCTCTGTTTATTCCTCCTGAAATCTAGCACAAACCCAGTGCTAATTGCCTGTATTGTTCTAGCTCTATCTTTTAATAAAGCCCCCTTCCTTCAGTTTCCCTCTTTTTCTTTTAGCATAACCATGTACCACACCCTTTCTTTCTAGATAATTCATCAGGTCATAATCTGCTTAAAGGAACACTCCACCGTTTTTTGAAATAGGGCTTATTCACTTTCTTTCCTACATTTAGATAGGTGGGCAAATGCATTTTTGTCTCAGTGCATGCATTGTTTTAGTTTGACAGGGTCGGCGCTAGCTTAGCTTAGCATAATGAATGGAATCCTTTGTTGCCAGCTAGCATGTCCTGAGTAAAAGTGATATAAAAAAAATTAAAAACCCAGCTAATTACTTCTTGTGGCCTGCGTATTCACAACAAGTACAAATAGTGATGCAGATTAACACTAGGCGATTTCCTAGGCAGATATTGACTTATATATTAAGGACTATATTAGGGGGAAGCACAGGCGAAGCACTGCTACTTGGGCGTGATATCTCTGCACCCAAGTAGCAGTGCTTCACCTGTGCTTCCCCCTAATATAGTCCCAAGTCAATATCTGCATAGGAAATGGTCTAGTGTTAATCTGCATCGCTATTTGTACTTGTTGTGAATACGCAGGCCACAAGAAGTAATTAGGTGGGTTTTTAAAAATGTTTATATCACTTTTACTCAGGACACGCCGACCCTGTCAAACTAAAACAATGCATGCACTGAGAGAAAAATGCATTTGCCCACCTATCTAAATGTAGGAAAGAAGGTGAATAAGCCCTATTTCAAAAAACGGTGGAGTGTTCCTTTAAAACATGCTTGCTCCTTTTATATCTGCATATGACCTCTACAACAGGCAGTGTTGTCTATAAATGCATGCCATATATCCTTACCCTTTCCTCTTTCTATATTTTGTCTTTATTTTGCTCTAGATTGCCTATAATCTACTCTATTTTATTATGTTGCTTCCATCTGGTCCTTTTTACTTTCCTTTTCACATCCTCCCTCCAGCATCAATGCTACTTAGCTTCTTTCTTTTCTCTAAACAGTCGGATTGGTGGGAGGGGAAATGGTTTCATTTCTTTCCACAGATACACACAAAACCCTCACAGGCAATTTGAGTCTTTCCTCGATCCCTCTATAGTGGACAACAAGACAACAAGAAAATATAATATGGGCTTCATAAAAAATAAACAAAATAAACAAACAAACAAACAAATAAAAAAAACCTTCAAAAACCTGTATGAGTTTCTTTCTTTCGTTGAACACAAAAAAAAATATTTTTTTTTTATAGAATGTCGGTAACCAGACAGTTGACGGCACCCATTGACTTCCATAGTAGGAAAAAAATGCAATGGAAGTCAATGGGTGCCGTCAACTGTCTGGTTACCGACATTCTTCAAAATATATTTTTTTGTGTTCAACAAAAGAAAGAAACTCGTTTTTGGGTGAACTATCCCTTAAGTAAATTAGTTTTCATGACATTAATCATGTGACTCTTTGTTTGTACAGACAGGTTAGATATTCTTCCATTGAAGCTCAAGACGCTTTTTGGATCATCTCAAATCATAAACACCAGTTTCATCAGGTTTGACAAAAACTTCAGATTGTGCAGCTCTAGTGCTGCTGTCATTAAAGCAAAAAATATATATACTTCGGTTACACTTTATTTAAAGGGGAAATTGTTACATTACTACTTTGAAACAATCTGTATTGTAAAAATATACATTGTACACTCAAATGTGACCCTGGACCACAAAACCAGTCACATGGGTAAATTTTTTGAAATTGAGATTTTTACATCATCTGAAAGCTCAATAAATAAGCTTTCCATTGATTTATGGTTTGTAAGGATAGGACAACATTTGGAATTTGAAAATCTGGAATCTGAGGGTGCAAAAAAATCGAAACATTGAGAAAATTGCCTTTAAAAGTTCTCCATTTATGTTCACGATTGTTCTGCATTCACTGACAAAAATAAATGTTTTATACATTTACGGTAGGAAATTTACAAAATATCTTCATGGAACATGATATTTACTTAATATCCTAATGATTTTTGGCATAAAATAAAAATCAGTAATTTTGACCCATACAATGTATTTTTGGCTATTGCCACATATATACCTGTGCGACATGTGACTGTTTTTTTGATCCAGGGTCACAAATAAGTACCGATTAATATTAGCTAATTACATGTACTTACTATAAAGTTACGGTTAGGGTTTGGTTTAGGGTTAGTTACTTGTAATTATGCATAATCTACTGTTATTACTATAGTCACTACATGTAGTAACATGTAACTACATCACCTTAAAATAAAGCATTACCCAACTTTTCACTTTAACATGCTGTAATCCAAAATGTTGTATTCAATTATAAAATGAATACAAAATAATAATTTTCATTAGTGATCTCAGATTTTGGACCCCAAATGAACACAATCTTCACAAATAATAAATAGGTGAATAAGAAGAGAACAATTTGCAATCCAACCTGGCTCTTCTTGTTCTTCATTGCTCATCACTTTTCCTATCTCTTCTGTCCAGCTTTATCTCACCATCATTCCAATCCATTCCCAAAACAGTCAACCATATGACTGAAAATTTCTAAGGCATTGACAGAGAAAGAGAGAGAAAAAGGGAGGGAGGACGCATTGGTTCTAGTTGGTTGGGTTGGTTACAGAAATCTCTACTTCCTGACAATCTCTCTCTCTCTCTCTCTCTCTCTCTCTCTCTCTTTCTCTCTCTATTTCTCACTCGCATCTCTCTCATTATCCACAGCTCACTGCATTAAGAACAGAAAAGAGGAAGAAAAGAGCTTTTCCCCTCTTAAAACTCCAGCGTATGTGTTTATGAGCATGTGTGCGGGAGAAATATTTAATGTGGGTGCGTTTGTGTCTGTGCATGTGAGAAAATGAGCAGACGGTGGTGTTGTTCAGTCAGTGGGTGATGGATAAGGTGGGATGTGTCACTGAGGCATCAGTAATATCTAACCTGGCTACCTGACAGTCTTACTGAGAAAACACATACACACACACACACACATTTTCCATCAAAGTGGTGACTTTCCATTGACGTCTACTGTGGTAAATCCTGACCCACACACAAAAACTAAGGCGTACTGTCAAACTGCATTATTATTCCCAAACTTTCAGATAAAAAAAAAGTGGATTTTTTGTGTGTGCATATTTAGGGGTACAACAGCTTGTCACTGGGGCATTGCCCTCAAAGGGACAAATTTGTACCTTATCAACCCCTAAGAGGTGCATATTAGTACCTTACAGTAGTATACAACATCTCTCATTTGAATTTTCTCAGTTTTTTCTATCTTCCGCAGAAGATAGAAAGTCATACAGGTTTGGAACGACATGAAGGTGAGTAAATGATGACAGCATTTTTATTTTTGTGAACTGTCCCTTTAAAGTGGATGTCTGCATTGTGGTCATGATCATTAGGCACAGTGATTTGTAAAGCACTTTGGTCAACACCAGTTGTTTTTAAATGTGCTATATAAATAAAATTGTATTGTATTGTATCCCAGGTAAATCTCCACAGTCATCTGTCATTCTTTGTGAAACACTGAATTCACATATGAGATTTTTTTTCTCCCAAGGGAAATATTTCCAAGAATCAGAGGATTCCCTTGATACCAGCAGCCTTTATTAACAGAAGACAAGTACAGACCTATAAAATGTGATCTTTCAGCGCAACATAACAAAAGCTGATCAAAGGAGGATAGTTTCTCTGATTTTCACTTTTCTTCAGACGGCAGGTCTGAGGAACTGACGTCCATAATTAATGAGCCTCAGACACATTGTTGCACTGATTTACCTGTCTGCTTACTAACTGTTCCATCACCAAAACAATCTTTTTCAGATCTTCTTTAAAAGAAGCGAACCTTCTGTTAGGTGTGCACGCAGGGCATCTTTATTGATGAACGTCTAGTGCGTGGGAGGCTGCAGCAACAGCGTTTGGATGTCACGAACAGTGGCAGATTTTTTCCTCCTCTGCTTAAACCAATCATTTCTCTTTCCATCACCACCAAACTCACTTTATTCTGCGGGAAACATTGCTCAGCATGGAGGAGAGCAAACACACTCAAACAAGCACACACCAGACCCCCAATGTAAACATATCATATGTGAAAACTGCTTTAGCTAAAAAGCCAAAACACGCATACAGCAATGAGTGACTGATACTTCCGGAAACTTTTCAGCAGCGTGACCTTGAAAAGAATACTAAAAAATGTTTGCCCACACTTGACTGCTCTCAAAAGATTGCCACTTTGAAATATTTATGAAAGGTTTGTAATTAGAAAAAAACTGAATAAAAATCGGGTTGTTAGGGAATCCTCTTTGCAGCTTAAGAGGTTTCAGTAAATTGGTTAATGATTTTTTGGGGGTTAATTTACTCTAGGACTATCACAAAAATGAGTATGACATATATTAAAGGAATATTAGGTGGCTAAATTATTATTTTTGGCACTTTTAAGAATGAATAGAATGAGGCATTTATATAACTACTGTACACCCAAAGCGCTTAAGCATGAGTGCAGGTGTCAGCCGATGTCAGGACCTATATATATATAGATATACCTATAACATTATACATTTATATATTATGCCAAACGTTTAGAATAATTAAGATTAAAATCAGCACATTCGAATGATTTCTGAAGGATCATGTGACACTAAAGGCTGGAGTAATGATTGAACATTGTACAAAGTGCATTGTACATAAGATATTGTATATCTGTTTGTGTAAATGAGAGAGGTTTTTTTTGTCTGTATAGAGACAGAAAATAGAAAGAGACGGACTTCAAAAGTTGTGCTTTCAGAAACTAGTGATTAAGTGTTTATTTTTAATTGGGTTGGAGACAGCGAGAACAAGAGCAATGATTTTCAAACGTTGAACTTGAAGAAAGTCTTGTATGTGTTTGTGTTGTGGAGACAAACCATCTTTGGTAAGCATCACTCATATTCTGTCCTCATAGTTCCACAAGAGAATATTGCTTTAGGGAACTAACACTCACACAGAGAGTTTCTAAGGTTCGTTAGATAGAGAATCTCATGATTTTCATAAAAAAAATTGTTTTCTGTTTGCATATTCATCAAGTGATATACATCAAGTGGAACACCCCGGAGGTGGCAAGAGTTAATGTAATTTTCTGTCATTTATATGCATCCTGCCAGTGTGCTCTTTGAGCACTGAGGTCTGCAGTCTTTCAGCAGAATTAACAGATGATTCTTTAATTAGTGCATGGCTAAAACAGTGTGAGACCAAACTAACAGCCATTTAATTACCACTCACAAACACACAGCACGAATGCACTGAACTTTAAAAGAGTGAGTGTGGGTATACTGTGTACCTCTGGAAATCTGACGATACATTGGGTTTCTTTAACTAAAGGCTGGTTCACACGGGACGATTTTAAAATTGTCGGCCGATTTTCCAAACCTGAGAGACCCCACACACGGGGATAAAAAATCACAGGTCTAACAGTTTTGGTCGTACAGTGTGTGGTGCACAGCCACACGGCAAAATCAACACATCACACACGAACCGATTTGACTCCCGAGCATTCCCAGATCAGACGGGAAATCGCGCAAAATACCTCGAGATCAAACGTGACTTCAGAGTAAACAATCATGGCGGACGAAGAGGATGCAGTGGCAATAGTTTGTAGTTTGTTTTTAACCGAAAAAAAAACCTTATCAAAAGAAAAGGCGATGATCTCTGACGTCCACCGGACTTTCTGGTGCGCGATGCCGCCAGCTGTTTTGATTATATTTCCCGGTGTTTCCTCGCCGCCTCGTCACCTCGCTTTCTGATTGGCTACAGTCCACAGGCTGCGTGCTCGGGGGACACCACACACGAGAAGAAATCGGGCCAAATAAATCCAACATGTTGGATATCCCCGATTTGAGATCGGAGCGGTCCCGACGTCCTTCCGAGCAGACGAGAGCAGTCTTAACACACCACACACGGCAGGAATATTTGATCAGATTATTTTACGATAATCGGAGCATCCTTAAGATTGTCGGAAGGGGTGAATCGGGGCTAAAATCGGCTTAATTATCCTGCCGTGTGAACTAGGCTTAAGGCACTTTTATATCCAAGGGCTTCAAACTAACAGATAGAGTTTTCAATGCATTGGGTGACCCGAGTTCAGCTCATGGCCCTTTCCGATCCAGTCCCCCCTCTGCTTCCTGTCTGCTCTATACAAGGTCCCGTATAAATAAAAGAAAAAAAGAAAAACAAAGAACTTTATCAAATGCCTTTTTTTTTTATATGAAAATCTAGAATGAAATGATAAAAACAATAAAATTAATACAAATTTAAACAAACAACAAAAAAAATTATACAACTTATTTTACTATGAACATCTAATCTAAAGTGAGATCATATTTAAAATGTATAAAAAGTTTAGTTTTAATATAATTTATTATACTATTATATATATTATAGATTATACTTTCTCTCAATTTGGCATAATGTCTACAACAATCAAAAAATTTGCCACAAATAAATTGGTATCAAATATGTATTTGTTCGCTGTAAAGCTGCTTTGAAACAATCTATATTGTTAAAAGCGCTATATGAATGAAGGTGACTTGACTGTGAGACAACGGTGTGAAGATCATGCTTGAAATGAATGAAATATGATGCGACATGAACAACATTATCACTTATGAACAGATACATAAAATGCTAGCTATGAAATGACCTTAGCAAGATAAATGAATCAGCCATTTTATGCAAACAAAATTATAAAAAATAAATAAAAAAAATAACTGTAATTTCCACAATGCATAATTCTATTTGTGATGGAAATAACATTTTGATGGAAAGTTGTAAAAAATCATAATATTTCAGATACAATTCAAACGTTTATTTTCAAAAAGTTCACAGCTTATTTTCTAAAAGTGCCCATAGTTGAAGAAACATGTGAAAAAGGAACGTATCCATGTGAGAGAAAGAAATAGGGACATAGAAAGAGGGAGATATACAGCATATCTAAAATCTAATGTGTTTTCATGGTTGTTTTCCTTCTTTGGCAAGCTTTCAGGGACCGATAACAAACTCAGAGATACACACACTCACACCTCACCAGACAACACTGTGAGACCACGAAGACTCCCAGTCAGCCCAGACGTCTAGATCCAAAACAGTGCTGAATAATTTAGGGTACACATGGCAAGGCTTAGGCTTTCCTGTGGACAACAGTGGAGCTTTTCAGAAATTTTATCATAGAGCAGCACATGAGGAAAAGATAAGAAAACACGGCTGTGGCAGTGACTAAAATAAATAGCAGCACCTAAAAAATATTCCATAACACTGCAAAGTTACTGACCATACAGCTGTCCAGCAGTCTTTCTAAGATGTGTGTGGGTGAGTTTAACGTCTAAACAGGTCTACATGCGCTGGCTGATATATAAATACATAATGGTGTGTGTGTGAGCATATCTCTGTATGCATCTCAGTAAGTTATAGGCCTACACACCATAGATAAACACCTATGAGACTATTAAGGGTAAAACGGCAGACAGCCAGTATAGCTCTGCATTTCATGCCAGAGCAAATGGGAATTGAATTTTGGAAAAAATATGCAGCATAAAAACAGCATGTAATTATCTACAGCTGCCAGGCGCTATCATCACATACAACAATTACGAATTAAATCAGCAAACGTAAAATGAAATTTTGTCAGCGCATCTGCATGGCAGTGCATTATGGGTAAGTGTCTTGGCTGATACAGATAGGCCGAATGTGTTCTGTAATGTCTCATCCTTTTTTAAATGTTTTTCCAAGAATTTTGTTGTATTAACATTAAACATTTATGGCGAGTTGCGCACACACACAAACAAGCACAAAGTGTCTCTGAATGCTAAGAATAACAATTTCAGCACAGAAAAAGAATGTCACACATGGAAATCTGTCATGTAATGCATCAGACACACATCAAAACACAGATTCACAAGGATGCACTCTTACACACACATCCAGACAGCACGATGAGAAGGACTGGAGATTTTTCAAACTGATTTTTACAGTTTTTTTAAGGTTAAGGTTGGGAATGTTGGCTCTCTATATAAGAACGTGTGTGTGCGGTGTGTGTTTGTGTACAAAACCATCTATGCATTACATGTGTCTATGTGTTCTCTGAAACATAAGGCCATCTGGTGATCACAAGATGCATCCTCTTCAATCTGAAGCCTACAGACTCGAGCCACACAACAATGTGACAAGAAATTATAATTTCTCACGCCACCGGCATTGAAAAAAATAATAGTGGCAGTTTGGCACTAACAGTAAATTGTCAGAGAGCTGCACTTGACACACATAAAGCTCAAAATAGTTGAGCTGAATTACCAAAGGACCAAAAGCACACAAACTAGAGCTTGTTCATAGTGTCAGATAGACAAGCTCATACAAACACCACAGAACATTATATTGCAGCAAAATAATTAGCAGTCTAAAATAACACGTCTTGCACATTGCCAAAGACACTGTGCTCATTTAAAAGTTACTTTGGTTTCTTAGCAACAAAAAATTACATTGCAGAAAAGTTCAGGCAGTTATAATGATAATAATATATATTATTATCATTAGAACTGCCTGAACTTTTCTGCAATGTCATTTTTAATGATGAATATAATATATAAATATATAGACACGCCTCTTTGGGTTGGCAGACCGGGGTGGTGGTCCCTCTTTTTAAGAAGTGGAACGGGAGGGTGTGTTCCAACTACAGGGGGATCACACTTCTCAGCCTCCTAGGGAAAGGGTCCGGGGCCCTTTGCTAAGGGCTGTCCGGTCCCTGTACGACTGGAGCAGGAGCTTGGTTCGCATTGCCGGCAGTAAGTCAGACTTGTTCCTGGTGCATGTTTGACTCCGGCAGGTCTGCCCTTTTTCACTGGTTCTGTTCATCATTTTTATGGACAGAATTTCTAGGCGCAGCCAGGGGCCGGAGGGTGTCAGGTTTGGGGACCAAACAATTTCATCTCTGCTTTTTGCAGATGATGTTGTCGTGCTGGCCCCAACAGACCAGGACCTTCAGCGTGCAGTGGGACGGTTTGCAGCTGAGTGTGAAGCGGCTGGGATGAGAATCAGCACTTCCAAATCCGAGGCCATGGTTCTCAGTTGGAAAAGGGTGGCTTGCCCACTTCAGGTTGGTGGAGAGTTCCTGCCTCAAGTGGAGGAGTTCAAGTATCTTGGGGTCTTGTTCACGAGTGAGGGAAGGATGGAACGGGAGACTGACAGACGGATCGGTGCAGCTTCTGCAGTAATGCGGTCGATGTACCGGTCTGTCGTGGTGAAGAAGGAGCTGAGCTGCAAGGCGAAGCTCTCGATTTACCGGTCAATCTACGTTCCTACTCTCACCTATGGTCATGACCGAAAGGACAAGATCCCGGATACAGGCGGCCGAAATTAGCTTTCTCCGCAGGGTGGCTGGGCGATCCCTTAGAGATAGGGTGAGGAGCTCGGTCACTCAGGAGGAGCTCAGAGTAGAGCCACTGCTACTGTAATTTTTATCATAGGTACTCTTCAACTGTGAGTGACGGAATCTAAAACAAAAATCACATTGTATGATTTTTAAGTAATTAATTTGCATTTTATTGCATGACATAAGTATTTGATACATCAGAAAAGCAGAACTTAATATTTGGTACAGAAACCTTTGTTTGCAATTACAGAGATCATACGTTTCCTGTAGTTCTTGACCAGGTTTGCACAAACTGCAGCAGGGATTTTGGCCCACTCCTCCATACAGACCTTCTCCAGATCCTTCAGGTTTCGGGGCTGTCACTGGGCAATACGGACTTTCAGCTCCCTCCAAAGATTTTCTATTGGGTTCAGGTCTGGAGACTGGCTAGGCCACTCCAGGACCTTGATGCTTCTTACGGAGCCACTCCTTAGTTGCCCTGGCTGTGTGTTTCGGGTCGTTGTCATGCTAGAAGACCCAGCCACGACCCATCTTCAATGCTCTTACTGAGGGAAGGAGGTTGTTGGCCAAGATCTTGCGATACATGGCCCCATCCATCCTGCCATCAATACGGTGCAGTCGTCCTGTCCCCTTTGCAGAAAAGCATCCCCAAAGAATGATGTTTCCACCTCCATGCTTCACGGTTGGGATGGTGTTCTTGGGACTGTACTCATCCTTCTTCTTCCTCCAAACACGGCGAGTGGAGTTTAGAACAAAAAGCTCTATTTTTGTCTCATCAGACCACATGGCCTTCTCCCATTCCTCCTCTGGATCATCCAGATGGTCATTGGCAAACTTCAGATGGGCCTGGGCATGCGCTGGCTTGAGCAGGGGGACCTTGCTGCAGGATTTTAATCCATGACGGCGTAGTGTGTTACTAATGGTTTTCTTTGAGACTGTGGTCCCAGCTCTCTTCAGGTCATTGACCCGGTCCTGCCGTGTAGTTCTGGGCTGATCCCTCACCTTCCTCGTGATCATTGATGCCCCACGAGGTGAGATCTTGCATGGTGCCCCAGACCGAGGGAGATTGACCGTCATCTTGAACTTCTTCCATTTTCTAATAATTGCGCCAACAGTTGTTGCCTTCTCACCAAGCTGCTTGCCTTTTGTCCTGTAGCCCATCCCAGCCTTGTGCAGGTCTACAATTTATCCCTGATGTCCTTACAAAGCTCTCTGTTCTTGGCCATTGTGGAGAGGTTGGAGTCTGTTTGATTGAGTGTGTGGACAGGTGTCTTTTATACAGGTAACAAGTTCAAACAGGTGCAGTTAATACAGGTATTGAGTGGAGAACAGGAGGGCTTCTTAAAGAAAAACTAACAGGTCTGTGAGAGCCGGAATTCTTACTGGTTGGTAGGTGATCAAATACTTATGTCATGCAATAAAATGCAAATTAATTATTTAAAAATCATACAATGTGATTTTCTGGATTCCGTCTCTCACAGTTGAAGTGTACCTATGATCAAAATTACAGACCTCTACATGCTTTGTAAGTAGGAAAACCTGCAAAATCGGCAGTGTATCAAATACTTGTTCTCCCCACTGTATCTCCCGGCTGGCCTGGGAACGCCTCGGTGTCCCCCCGGAAGAGCTGGAGGAAGTGTCTAGGGAGAGGAAAGTCTGGGCATCTCTGCTTAGACTGCTGCCCGCGCGACCCAGCCCCAGAAAAGCGGAAGAAGGTGTGTGTATGTATGTATGTATATGTATATATATATATATATATATATATATATATATATATATATATATATATATATATATATATATATATATATATATATATATATTTATTTATATTTACATATATATATATATATATATATATATATTTATTTATTTATTAGATTAATATTAATCATTTACACAGAGTAATAAAACATTAGAGAAATAATAGACATTTTATTTTACAGTGTTGCATGTACTTACTATAGTAATAACAGTAAATTATGCATAATTACAAGTAACCCTAAAACAAATGCTAATCCTAACGCAATATATTATAAAAGTTAATTATATTTATACAGAAAAATACAAAATCTGAGAAATAATAATGATAAATAAGTGTGAGAGTCAGAAAGCACAAGATATTAATAATTAGACAATAATATACGTTGAGAAATTATTGCTAGCCAAACCGAGAGTCAGAAACGATTGAGAATGAGTGACACTGATAGATAAGCGATTGATGGAAAGAAGAGAGGATGAAAAAATCAAACACATATACAAGCTTATATGCAAATGCATTACTAAGAGCTTGACCACATGCTTATAAGTTTGACATAACAGAACGCATCTCTAAACACAGACGCACACACACACACACACAAACACATAGAGAAAAGCGTGTAAGAAACAGGCATCTTTGAGGAAGACTGCGCTGTCACTTACTCATTTGAACCGACAAGGATGATAGTTAGTCCATCAGCTTTGGAAGAAGACATGCTGAAGGAATCCAGTGTAAATAATCCATTATTCCAGCGGTGTCCGGCAGCACTCATGAGTCTGTGTGTGTGTGTGCATGTGTGTGTGTGCATGAGCGTGCATTAGAGTGTTACACTCGTGAGGATGCTGCCGGTGCGTGAACATGTGAAGAGGGCAGAATGTGACACCAGCGGAACGAGCAGCCAATCAGAGCGTGCGTTCAGACAAACAGGGCACTCTGTGACTTTCTCTCATCCCTTACCCTTCTTTCACCTGCTTTCCCTCTCTTATTTCCCTCTCTTGCTTTAGGGGAGAAGTGAAGAGGGTGATAATGGGAGACTGTCCGTCATGCTAGTGGATGACCCAGATTCAGAACAAGAGAGGGAGAATGGAAGAAGGGGCTGGACGGAGTAAAAGAGAGAGAGCATGAAGAGTGGAGAAAGAAACGA
This sequence comes from Leuciscus leuciscus, assembly GCF_965113295.1. NCBI lineage: Eukaryota > Metazoa > Chordata > Actinopteri > Cypriniformes > Leuciscidae > Leuciscus > Leuciscus leuciscus. The sequence goes on along the minus strand of NC_138725.1, from coordinate 48,191,717 downwards.
GGAAGTGGGGATGGTAGCATGGCCATGATGATTCGATTAGACCCGCTGATCATGGAGTGGAAGAGATGAGAGATCCTCATCAGAGGAAAGAGGGAGGAGAGAGAAAGAGGAGAAAGGGACAGGGAGAGAAAGAGTGTGTGGAAAGGAGGAGGAGTTCTGTGGAAACACACAGCGCCTCACTGTGGCAAGCACACATGATACATACACAAATACCTCCTGCTAAATGAAGGCGTACTATAGTCTTCTGCTGTTTTCATATTTTTACAGCTATTTATAATGGCTACAGACTAACTTGACCCTTATCTGAAAACTGTATTATTTTAATAATTGTTTTTATTTACTTTATTTACAAATAATTAGTATTAGTATGACCTCATATATAGATTAATAATTTGTACTTTTAAAAACTTTGTCACACTACACGACATTCATAATGAATAAGCAGATTCAAATATCTCTGAAATTCATAAGTGAAATTATGGCTTGTCACAGTATAAAAATATTATTATAATTTTAATAGAATTTTAATATGATTTATAATTAATTATATTTAGAATATTTTTATATTTTATATTACAATGATAATACTTGTCATCTATTTATTGAATATATTAAACTGTCATTTAATGTTATATATTTTAATATTATATTATATAGGCTATATATACTGTATAAAAAATATAATGTATGTGTATGCGTCTATATATATATATATATATATATATATATATAAAAATGTCCAATAGTTTTTGTAATCAAACAAAATTTGTTTACAGGAAAATAAATCTAATAAAATGTACACTTGAATGAATACACTTCATTGACTATTTGATCATTTTATTTATTCTATTGTATAAAAAAATGTGGTTGATTAAAATTTTTTTGGACATTTTACGCATCAACAACAAATTAACACAAACACACAAGAGAAGTGACTTATTCTGAATGATTTTGGCAGTAAAGGAACACAAGCATCAAAATGGACATTTACCTCAACAGTCAACTGAGGCCAACACTGACCTCTTCCAACACGCTGAAGCTTTAACTTTGATGCAAAAATGTAAATGTCTAAAAGAGATGAAGGGAATGAGGCAGCAGTGACTGCACCGCATGACTGCACAATGTTAAACAGAAGCAATGCAGCGCCCATCATCAACACCTAAGACTTACATTAAACACATGCTCTCAGAATGGCATCACTGCAACCAACACAATCTGTGCCATTTTAGACAGCAACAATGCATAATATGCAGTAAACACCAGCCTTTATGGTAACAGAAGAGTCAGCATTATTTTCAGCAGATTGGTCTAGTTTATCAGCACCATGGACAGCGCCAGTGTACATCTCAATGTAAATAGCAGTTCTTTCAACAGCATTTAAGATCTGCACGAACAAAGATCTTCAAGATCAACAAATGTTTGAGGCATTTTGTATACACAATGCAAACATCAACGTCCTCTTATGCAAGGGGTTAATACACAAACATGGTGATGACAAGCATTCTGTCTGTCATGCACTAGAATCAAGTGAAAATGGGAATCTGTTAGAGGGATGAATGAAAAATAAAAGTAATGGAGATTCAGATAGGAGAGTCACAGTACGCATGTGTGATCATGTAAAGATCGAAGTGATTGCACTCTCTGTGGGACAGGAAGAGAGTAATCTTTCTCAAGCGCCGTCCTTCACTTGCCCTTCAACTCGTAGCATCTTTTGTTCTCTTTCCTTAAGCGCTTTAAAGCACTTTTTTAAGGGAGGAAAAATCAGGATTTTACTGGCTCTTTTGAAATAAAACAGATTGATGTACTAGAACAAAAAAGAACTCAAAGCTTCCCTACCGTTTATCAAAATTAAGCTGCAAAAAGGAGTTGTTCAATGGCATCACTGTGAAAACTCCCTATAGGACCTTTGTTTTTATGAGTGTATAGCTGCAAACACAGCAGGATTAGAGAGTTGAAAAATGAGTCATTTTAAAGTAAATTATGATTCCTTTGGAGACTTGAGATGTAAAATTATAAGTGAGCATAAAAAAAAAGTGTTTAAAATTGGATTAGGCTTTATAACTCAAAGAAATGTCAGGGTGAATTCAATATCAGATGTTTTCATGTTCACTGTAAGAGAAAAAAGATCAGTGTTTGATCACAGCAGTGGAAGTAATTTAAGGCTGGGATTTGTTAAAATAAAATGGAACATGTATCTAATCGATTCTTTCTTTTCCAGGTTGTACTCTTCCACTCACTTTTTCTCCCTCCCTCTCTCTTTTCTAGTAGGTGGTATCTTTATATTGAGAAAGACTCCATCATCCTCTCTGTCTCTATTGTGCTTATCTCTCTCTCACATACTTCTGCCTTCTTCTCCCTCCTCCCCTCTCTCTTCTCATCTAAACCAAATATCGCTCCTTTCATTTTCCCTCTCCTCCTTTGCTTTGTTTTTTGTTCACTTTGGGGACAAAGAATAAGTAATCTCTGCATCTTTTCAATCTGTCACTCAGCCGATCTCAGAATGGCAGAGGAGCGGAAAAGAGGAAGGGAAAAAACACGACTGAGGAGAAAAGATGGATGGGGTCTTTTGATTTTCGAGTGCTTGTTAATTTTCCCCAGCTGTCGTTCACACAGAACGGCGCACAAACTGCTATAGATAGATGCCGAAGAGTTTAGTTAGCGTCGTGAGTCATTATGTTGAAAAGAGCCAAAGAGTTCATAGAAAGTTGATGAATCTTTTGCAACCTTGAAACCATTGCTCTGACATCAGTTTGATGTGATGAAAAATACTAGGCTTGTTTTCTGGTATATTTAAGATAAACAATCAATAACAATACCAATAGGCAATCGTAACACAGTATACACACACACAAATCACATAAGGAGTGAGTTAGAGAAGGACAGAAGGGAAGAAATATCAGATTGGCGGATGATCTGGTCTAAATTATTCTGGCCAAGAACCACCCACTTAGACAAGAGACCGTCAGACTGACAGAGTAAAGCAAGAAGCCACAAAAAAAAAAAAAAAAAAAAAAATTGCTGTGCTGTTTGGAGGCAGATTTGGATTTAGGTGCTGAAATAGATTATAATAAAACATTTTAAACATAATAAAAATGACTACATGAAATGTATTCAAATAATGAGGCAGGAGTCTCTGTAAACTGTTATGCAAGAAACAATTTGCACAGAATGCTACTATAAAATTATTATATTCTATTATAATAAAACAATATTATTTACACTACCATTCAAAGGTTTGTGGACGGTAAGATTTTTTTGTTTGTTTTAGAATGAAATTTTATGCTCACCAAGGCTGCATTTATTTGATCAAAATACAGTAATATTGTGAAATATTATTGCAATTTAAAATAACTGCATTCAGCAGCCATACCTTCAGTCTTCACTGTCACATGACTTCAAATTTGCTGATTTGGTGCATTTCTTATTATGATTAATATTGAAAACATTGTGCTGCATATAATTTTTTGTGGAAAATATATATTTTTTCAGGACTTTTTATTTAATATAAAGTTCAAAGTAACAATTATTTGAAACAAATCTTTTCTAACATTATAATTGTTTTTATTATAGATTATAGCTCACGACAATCCTTATTAGTTTCTCTCCATTCATACACGAAGTCCCGGACGGGACGTTAGATGCAGGAACATTAGTGAAATCTTCCTGTGCTCACTAATGCTCTCTGAAAGTCATGACCAGTCTGTTTCCTGTCACCGAATGCTGCGCGTGACTCATTCCTCACAGTCTGGATAGACCGCAGAGCACATGAGAGGAATATAATACCATTCAGATTCAGAAGTTAGCTTAAAACACTTCAAATCATTGGATCTGACAGGGCCTCCAACAGTGCTTGGTTATTTTTAAAGCATAATGAATGCATTTACATTATATCACTGGTGTCAAGTCAATTGCCTGCTTCATAACACCTGGCACCAAAAGTTCACCATACAGTTCAGAAAAACATGAATTTTATTTTAAAGCTTACAGTGTTTGCTCCGCCGGCTATATAATATAAATCTCATTGTAAGCAGATCTGTGAAATAAACCACTTTTACCTATATGCAAAGACTGCAGCTCAATTAATTATCTAACTCAATAAGAAGCAGTGGATTGCTTCATGGTTTCCCATGGTAGTTTGGCTCTGGCATGCTCTTCTGGTGTGCTGCTCTAATTGGCCTGTGCTGTCAAAGGCCACAGAGCATAATATGAAAGAGGAAAGTGCCGGCTTCAAAAGACATCAGCCAGAGCGCTTGTAGTGCGAAAGCTACTCCATCTCTCCTCACTGTCACATTCATTCCATCATTCTTTTCTAGATCACTGTTGCACAGATTTAATTTCCTCCTAAAGTTCTCATTCATATAATAAATGGGTTTCAATGCTTTTGAAGCACCTCAGATTCAACAAATAATCATTGTGTGGAGTTCGTTCTCTGGTTTTTTGGAGTTATGCTATTATAGCTTCTTTAGATTGATTTTATTAATAAATCAATAGCACATACACAGTTGAGTTCAAAAGACTGAGACCACACTGAATATTTGAAGATCTTTTTGTGTTTTAAAACCAGGATTTAAAAAGAACAGAAACATTTAAAACAATGAAACACTGTGACATAAAATGAGTAAGGAATATTTTAGATTCTGCACTATTTCTAGGCTCCTAACCCAAAAAAGTTAATTAGTGGTAAATTAGGGACATTGATCATGTGACTCTTTGTAAAGACGTTCAGATGCTTTTCTCATTTCATTTCAAATTATGCTGAGAACATGCAGCTCGAGTGCTGCTGTCACTAAGCAAAAGAGGGACAAACCAAATATGGGTGTATCCATACCAAATATGCATTTCTATTATTATTTTGTTTATTAGGGAAAAAAATTATTCAATTTTAAAGAACATTTTAATGCTTGTAAGTGAGTTAAACCGGCTAATGTTTGACCTTCATCATGATCAAAATCAACACAGATTGATGCCGGAATGCACACACACACACACACACACACACATTGGGTTTTCATATTTTTTGGAGACTTTCCATAGACATAATGGTTTTTATATACTGTACAAACAGTACATTCTATCCCCTACCCAACACAGAAAATGTTCTGCATTTTTACATTTTCAAAAAGCATCAATTAATTTTCCTCATGAGGACCAAACATTTTCCCCACAAAGACAAGGATTTTCTAAATATGCCATCTCTGTGGGGACAATTTGTCCCCATAGGGTTTACCAGAACACACACACACACACACACACACACACCTATGCAATGCACACAAACGCACATGCATCCACACACACAAATAAGGAAAATGCCATAGAGCACAACATTTATCTCAGGCCTGCTAATGATGTGTGCAAACAATTAAGAAAGACAAAAGCTTTTCTATTCTTTGTCTCGCAATCCAAATACAGCACAATCTAATCTGCACAGCAGACAGAGAGAATAAAGCTGCTGTCTGCATTAAAGCTCCTCTATGAATTAAAATCATATTTCACATTCCAGCACAAACCAAGAAGTAAAACCTCCAGCCACCTGGACCTGATCCAGAAACGCCCTGGTCAAAACTTACTGCATGGAGGCGAGTCCGGTGAGTAAAAGCCCTCCCCGTCAAGCCCGAACAGCAGGTAGTCCTCCTGCAGCATGACTATCAGTCCAAGAAGAGTAGGATGGGATGTTATGCTACAGCTCAGCATTTAATGCACCATCCTCCCATGTGTGTCCATGTTGTGGCCACATGTATTAGGAAGGGGAAGTGCTATACATAACGGTGTAGACACGCATATAATTTAAGCACTTACATCTGCACTGTACAGCACGGCTATTCTGAATAGAAATGCACCAGAGGGCACAGAGGCACTCAGGTTAAACCCGTTCATTTCTTTCAAGAGGATGAGGAAAGGATGATCATTGAAAAGAATTAACAAGGTTATGCTAAATACAACATATTTTAAATGCTGTATTTAGATTCACATTTCAATTCAATAAATCGCAGCAAGATGCAAATTTTAGGGACAGTATACTAAAAAAGAAACCTGTGCATGTCAAACCACCTGCAGTAAAATGGCAGTTCACACACACACACACACACACACACACACATGTGTGCTAAAGGTTGATCCTTGCTTTTAAATGACAGAATTAACCTCTATTCAACCCCAGAGACAATCCTGAAAACACATCAACAAAACACAGCAGCCAAAAGCCAGTCATCAGTCGCTCAGTAAACACAGCTCTTCAATCCTGTTCTTTTTATGTTTTTTCTCTCCTCTTCCGCTCGCTGCCAAATTACCTCCTTTCTGCTGCCTCCAATTAAAGTGATTATGAGACTGTGGCGTGCTGCGTGTGTGTGTGCAGAGAAAAGAGGAATAACATGCTGATTATAGCTAATAGAAAATGTGCATGTGGCTGCGGTAGTCAGTGTCTTGAAATGGTTGTTACGACCCGGCTCAAAGTCATAACATAAAGAGGACAATTCACAAGATGGGTTTCAATAGAGAAAATATAGGTTTATTTAAAGTTAAACAAATAATGTCTAGGGTCAAAACATAAGGTAATAATAATAAATATCAATACAACCTCAAATCAATAAACTGTTGGACATGTGGTTTTGTAGAGTCGTGGAAATCACATGGGAACACAAAAACTCAAGAACACACTCTTCAAACAAAGACACAAAACAAAAATGAGAGAGAGAACTAGACAATATCCAGGAGCACCTTAAATAGGTAGCCACAGGTGCAGCTGGGCAATCATTAGGGCAATCCCGCCCACCAAGGAGGAGTCGGTCCTAGAATTCTCACAAAAGAAACTAAAGTTAAAAAACAGGGAAGGGCTGTAACAATGGTGTATCAGAATTTGCCCATCTATCATTTCTATGCATTTATGTGCATGCGTAAACTTCTGCGTGTGTGTGTGTGTGTGTGTGTGTGTGTGTGTGTGTGTGTGTGTGTGTGTGTGTGTGTGTGTGTGTGTGTGTGTGTGTGTGTGTGTGTGTGTGTGTGTGTGTGTGTGTGTGTGTGTGTTAAAGTCTGTATGTGTGTGTTTTAAAGGCAACATTATGGCATCTTCAGCACATCCATAATGTGATACGAATCTGAAGGAAAATAATACTTGCAAAGGACTTCGTTTCGTCTACTGGGATTTGATTGGATCGTGAAAACATTAGGCAGTCCATTAGGCTATGAAAGTATTAGTTCATATTTTTTGTGCAGCTTTGGTAATCATTTCAGAAGCAGAGAAAGTTATTTATATGTTAAAAAGTGGTCAATTTACCGTAACATGCACTGATGAACACCCTGGACATATATTAAGAAAGTAAATATGGTTTTTAAAGATCTACGCAAGTGTTAGATGACAGCAAAGGCAATCTAAATGTAAAATAGGGAAAATAAGCATGCACAATTAAATATCTAATACCAATAATCTATTTTATAAATCGCTATAATATCATATTTATTGGTATAGCACAGATTTATGGGGCATCCCCAAAATTATATTCAAGCTCAACATGCAGAGAAAACTAAGTCACTAAAACATTATATATGTCATTATATTTACACATTCATTTGGTGATGCTAGTGGCGCATAAATTAAATTAAATACGTCCCTCCCAGAAGCTTCACAGGTATAAAACAAGTAAAGCAATAATAACTTTAGAGACCACATTTACAGCATAGAAATGACAGGCCTCTTTCACTACAGCACTGTGCATGCTGAAGGTCGAGTTGACAGAGCACAGCCATGTAGAGAACAGCAGGATCTGTGGCTCAAGGCTCTATGTTGGAGAGTGGGCGGACATTGGCTGTCAATAGTCTTTATGCACACTGAACAAAAGATGGAAGGAATAATCCAGAGGGTGAGAGGGAAGAGAGATGGCAATATCACAGTGATTCTTGTGTCAAATAGAGAGAAGAACAGGAAGAAAGGAGCAGAGAAAGAGAGCTAAATCAATACTGATTTATATGCCCTGCATGTAAAAGTCAGATCACGCAGGACGGGTGGGGGGGTGGGGGGAGGAGCAGAGGAAATTGCAGACACAAATAGGTACAGTGGTATTGGTGTCTTTGTTTGTTACGAGGAATTCATTCTCACTTACACATTCACAGTGATCAGTGTGTATGTGTACAGTATATCACTGCCTCAATTAGATCTTGAATTATTCACTAAATCCCAACTGCAAATGCAACTGTTTAGTATTACTACTGTTGTTTTTAAAAAGAGATAGATGCAAGTTGTTACCAATTATTTTGAGGAAGGATTTTGACAGTGAAAATGTGCTGGATATTATTTAGAGGTCAAGTGTTTAGTTTCTACACAGCAAATTAAGTGAGGGTGAGGTTTAGGTTTGAGCTTGCTTACTGCAGTGATGGTTAGGTTAGCACACAGACAGTGTTTAAGTGTTTTAACTGTTTAAGTTAACTGCAGTGACATTAGCATTCAGAGAGTTTAGGCTCAGTGCAGTGATGTTTATGTTAGAGTTCAGATGATGTTTTGGTTCAGTGCAATGACATTTACGTTATTGTTCAGATGATGTTTAGGCTAATTGCAGTGATGTTGATGTTAATATTCAGATGATGTTTAGGTTCAGTGCAGTGATGTTTATGTTATTGTTGTTCAGATGATGTTGTGGTTGAGTGCAATGACGTTACGTTTGTGTCAAATGATGTTTAGGTTAAGTACAGTGATTTTTATGTTAAAGTCCCCCTGCAGTGAAATTCAAGGTTTTAATATTGTTTATATGCCTATGCAGTGTTTTCAATATGCTTTAAGACAAACCATGTGTAAATTCATAAGTCGACACCATTGCTGAGTATTTTCTCCTTAAAACTGCAGTGAACCTAAGACAGTGAACCAAAGACGTCACAAACTACCTTGTTACCAATTACGTCAATGTGTGATCGTCAACGAGTGGATCTCTGAGCTGGTGTGAGTGAGCGGAGGCAGGGCTAATTTGCACATTCATAGAACAGTGTATACTAAATGAGGCAAGGGTGTAGAGTTACATTAAAGCGATTTTAAGGCATGAAGAAATTTTGGTCATTTTGGTGAGTTTTAAGGGATAAAATGATTGACTACAGGCGGACTTTAATATTCAGATGATGTTTAGGTTCAGTGCACTGTGCAGTGATATTTAGCATTCAGAATGTGTTAGGTTCAGTACAGTGGCAATTATATTAGCATTCAGATGATGTTTAGGTTCAGTGTAGTGATGTTTATGTTAACGTTCAAAATGTGTTAGATTCAGTACAGTGGCATTTATGTTAGCATTCAGAATGTTAGCAGACTGGGTTTTGGTTTAATACAGTTAGTCACTGCATACAGGAACTAATCAGGAGCTATTAGCATTATGAAGGAACTTATGGCGCTTTTCCACAGCATGGTACGGTTTGGTATGGCTCGGTTCGGCTCACTTTTTGGCGCTTTTCCACTGCATGGTACAGCTTGGTATGGCTCGCTTAAATAGTACCACCTCGGTTGAGGTTCCAAGCATGCCGTACCGATACTAAAATGTGACGTGTAAACACTGCAGATCACTGATTGGTCAGAGAGAATCGCCACTACCAACGTCATTGGATTTGTGAAACGAGACACCAAACAGCCGCAACAGCCGGTGTAGCAGCAACAGCCACCGCGGTATCATTTGTTCACACAACTTTTTTTAAACGACTTGCTTTAAATTACTTGAAACTGATGGCTGAATCGTGGCCAGTAAACGAGGTGCAGACGTTACTCTCGTTGGTAGCCGAGGAGTGGATGATGTCACGGCAGTAGGCGGCGCAACTATAACGAGCAGTCTATAATCCCACCCACTTTGACTCGGTACTAACTGCAGTGGAAAAGCAAACCGAGCCGAGCCAAGCCGTACCATGCAGTGAAAAAGCGCCATTACATGAACCTATGTTAGTTTAGTTTTCTAACAGTGTTCAGGTTCAGCACAGTGACATTTGAGTGTGTGTTTATACAGTGTTTTGGTTTAGTGCAGTGAGAGATGAATTGTGAATGGCTCTTATTCAGTGTTGTGTTGAGTAAAAATCACATGCTCATGTAAGTTGACTCCATAAATCAAAAACTCCTGATCGGCTCCTGTATGCATGACCTTCCATTCTACTTCTACTTTCATTCTACTTTCATTGGTTGAGAAACCCTAAGCAACAGTGGACATGGGTTTTCCTTTAGTTGCCTGTTCGTAGTGGTTTAATTCTGCTGAAATGACTGCAGATGGAATCTCATAAACTGTGTCTGGCAAGCACTTGTGAGACCTTGTTTCTCAGTGGACAAACACACATAATGCACATACTTTCACACTCTCTGGCATTTCATACCGACCGGAAAAACAGGCTGTTTAAATGAAACCCGTAAAAATACAAAAGCCCTCCCACGGGAAACACTCACGCTCTGCATCAATAATTCCAGAAGTTCATGAATATTTAAAGTTTCCATACCTGAGATGTGGCAGGAACAAAGAATGTATGAGAGAAATGCAACTGAGTGCACAATAGAGATTTAGAGCCTGAGTGTGTCTGTGTGTGACAGAGAGAGAAAGAGAGATAGGAAATGCCACTGCTTTTGTCATCTAAGTGTATCTCTAAGTGACAAGAGTTTTGAACAGTTATTGATGGCGTTCCAGGATGGCCAAAAAAGAAAAAAAAAGAGGAGGCAACTCTTTGCAAAGTTCACAGAAACTCACCCAGAGCATCTTGCCCAGGCAGATGCCGAGCAGTTGAAAAGACACCACTTTGATACCTGTCCAACTATGATGACATCACATCCAGTCCACACAGGAGGGGGCAACAGATGGTTTGTGTCATCTGCTATCTACATCGGGAGCTTTCTAAAACATCTTCCACCCAGCAAAAGATGTTATGATGGAAGATGAAAAGATGAATACATGAGGAGCAGAAATAAAAGTGAAGGAGGACTCTTTCAAATGACGACATGATGACAGCATCTGCCTGTCTGAATGTGACAATTTTATTTATGGTTACACATCTATGCGTGTATGAACAAGCATGATTTGTTTTCTAAATGATATCTGAGATACAGTTATTAATATAGGCCATCTGTGATTTTATGCTATAGAACAGATTAGGATCTCAGCAGTTTTTACTAAAATTGGAGTGTCTGTAGTCCGGATATGAGCATTATGCAAGGTCATATGATCGGGATGTGTGTATCACAAAACAGACTCAAATAAAACTTGAGATATGCAATTTAATTATAGTATTATGCATATATTAAATGGAATATTTTTTAGATGATACCTGAGACTGCTACTACAGTGAGCGTTGAACAAAATATGATCAACCACAGATGACACTTGAGTCGAGCATATTAGAGGAATTTAATGTATTATGGCAGTATATACTTCTGTAAATAAACATATTATAAATGATCATGCATTCACATAATATGCAAGATGCGTATATCGTCACCTTCCTAAAATAATTGCCTAAGTCATTTTTTCAGGTTTCTCAGAAAACACAAAAACAGAACCAATAATTGAATATCGTCACCTTCCTAAAATAATTGCCCAAGTCATTTTTCAGGTTTCTCAGAAAACACAAAAAAAAAAGAAAAATAACTTCAGAGGTTCGTTCTTCTTGATGCAGCAACCATCTTGAAAAGCTTGTAAAATTGCCTTTTAAAAATGTAAAATTGCTTGTAAAATCTTTTGACTTAGGCCAAATAAAACGGCCTAAGTCACACTCTTGACATAGGCCATTACACTACAGGGGTAGAACTGCATGATCTGTTCAACTGAGGATGTGGGGATTTTACCAGAGGTGGCCAGCATCATGAGGAGATGACTTATGCAAAAAAATCATTTTTGTCAAAAAATGACTTAGGCAATTATTTTAGGAAGGTGACGATATAATACATTAATGTGCATTTATATATTAAGTTCTTTTTTTTTTTTATCCATATAAATTGTCATTTGAAAATGCTAAACTGAATTATGAATGTCTGTTGTTGATGTTTAATATGAAAATAACGTAATTTGGTTATATTAGACGTGTATTTTATCTTATTTAACCATAATCATAATAGTTGCATTGTAACAGTCACATCTCTCGCACCTTATACCTGTGTACAACTTTGTGCAAACCACACTTGGGACAAATTAAGCTCAATAAAAACACTGGAGCCTCAAAAAAATGTCACTACCTTTATTTTAGTCAAACTTCTTGCAGTACTGGAGTGATACACAATGACTGGTAAGTACATTTCCCTCTTCACTTACTCTGAAGGGATGTTAACTTATTCCCTATGCCATTTGCAGAGCTTCGAACTGAACATGTTTGGATTGGAATCTCACTTAAGATGGTGGAATACCCTGTGAAGTTCACTTTCGTCTCAGCCTGGATTTGGTCTTGAATGAGCTGGTACCACACTGCTTTTTCCTTTTACATCAGATGGTATATTATTAGTCCATAAAAAGTTGGCAGAAAGAACTAAATCCATAATGGAACTGCACCAAGAACTGAAACAAGAAATATAACTTTACTACAGCAGGTAATCTGCTGTGTCATTTTTTTTTTCCAAGGTTGTATGAGAAAAACACACATGTGTTTGATGTGGACAGGACAACAATAGATGTAAAGTATATTTCTGAAACATGAATTTGCCTGACCTCTGCAGGGAAAACTACCCCAGTCCTAATAGGGCATTACTCCTGCATGCATACACACAAATACACACCACAGAGAAGGAAATACAATGAAACTGGAGAAGTAAATGGATGGAGAATGCATTAACTAAAGCCATCTGATGTAGCTTAATTAAATTATTTTGCGTGTGTGTGTGTGTGTGTGTGTGTGTGTGTGAGGGTCCTGGTAAACCCTACTTCATGGGGAAGAAATGATCAAATGTTTTGTTCCCACAAGGAAAACAGCTTTTAAATCATTATATAATGTTTTTTGAAAATGTAGTGGTAGGGGACAGAACGTACAGTATAAAAAACATCATGTCTATGGAAACCCAACGTGTGTGTGTGTGTGTGTGTGTGTGTGTGTGTGTGTGTGTGTGTGTGTGTGTGTGTGTGTGTGTGTGTGTGTGTGTGTGTGTGTGTGTGTGTGTGTGTGTGTGTGTGTGTTCTGGCATCAATCTGTGTTGAACTCCTTATGATTTTGATCTTGACCAAGGTCAAACATTAGCACAAGCTGGACACAAGACCCCAACATGGAGAGAAGTTGAGAACACAGTAAAACTGGCAAGAACAGCATCAGGCCCTGGGCCCAACGGTGTTCCATATAGGCTCTATAAGAACACACCAGGCGTCTTGAAGGTCCTCTGGGAGCTAATGAAGGTGACATGGGAAAAAGGCATCATACCTAAGGCATGGTGAAGGGCAGGAGAGATCCTGATTCCCAAAGAGAAGAACTCCTCAACCATCCATCAATTTCGCCAGATCGGCTTGATGAACGTGGAAGAAAAAAAATTATTCAGTGTTGTGGTCCAAAGACTCTCAGCATTCTTGCAAAAGAACAATTATGTAGACACCTCAGTGCAAAAGGCAGGGATAAGTGGTTTCTCAGGATGTTTGGAACACGCAAATGTCATCTGGCACCAGGTATAAACGGCTAAGAAGGAAAAGAAAGACTTGCATGTGGTTTTCTTAGACCTTACCAATGCATTCGGGTCAGTGCCTCATGAGGTGCTGTGGGCAGCCTTCAACTTCTTCCAAGTCCCAGAGGGCATCACAAGGCTGGTCAAAGCCTATTTCCAAGACCTCCAGTTCTGCGTTACAACTCAGGCTAGTACAACTGCCTGGCAGCACTTGGAGATAGGCATAATGGCGGGTTGCACCATCTCCCCACTGGCCTTCACCATGGCAATGGAGTTAATAATTCGGGTATCTCGATGGGTGGTTGGAGGGGAATGTCTGAAGAGTGGGCTGCGGCTTCCTCCAATCAGGGCGTATATGGATGACATGACGACCATAACAACGACTAACGCATGCACCAAATGCCTACTGTACAAACTCCAGGGAAACATCAGATGGGCACGAATGGAGATTAAACCCAGCAAATCCCGTAGTATCTCCATTGTCAAGGACCAGATCGTAAATGAGAGGTTCCACATCAATGACGAGCCGATACCAACTATCCTGGAGAAGCCCATCAAAAGCCTTGGTCGGTGGTACAACATAGATCTCAAAGACGCCAAACAGGTGGAATAACTAAAGCAGGATACCATCAGTGGCCTGAAGCAAATCAACAGCACTGCCCTCCCAGGGAAGCTGAAGCTCTGGTGCCTTCAGTTCGGACTGCTGCCCCGCCTCATGTGGCCAATTTCCATCTATGAGGTCACCCTATCCCACGCCAATCGGTTGGAGCGATTGGTGAATGTGCAGGTGAGAAAGTGGCTTGGACTACCCAGATGCCTCAGCAGCATAGGACTGTACGGCAATGGAGCCTTCTCTCTGCCAATCTCAAGCCTGGTGGAGGAGTACAAATGCTCTAAAACAAGGCTTGAAATGACCCTCAGAGAATCCCAGAGAGGAGGTGGAGGCCAGGTGTAGCAGTGGCACAGGCAAAATCTGCCCTTAGACACCGGGATATAGTGGGCCAAGTCCAACAAGGCAGAGGGGGCCTAGGGCTGGGAGCAACAACATTAACATGGCAGAAGGCTACTCCAGCTGAACGCCGGCACCTGGTGGTTGAGGAGGTGCGCCACCAGGAGGAAGCGGTGTCTCAAGCCAAGCAAGGCCGCTGGATGAGGTGGGAAGGTGTGGAGGGTAGGAAGATCATTTGGAGCGAGCTGTGGAACACAGAGTCCAATATGCTGAGCTTTACCATCAGAGCCACATATGATGTCCTGCCCTCTACAACCAACCTACATCTCCGGTTTGGAGAGAATACAGCCTGCCTCCAGTGTCTTGCCCCAGCAACCCTGAAACACATCCTGGTGGGCTGCAAGACCAGCCTTACGCAAGGCAGATACACCTGGTGCCACAACCAAGTGCTGAAGTGCCTGGCTGCTACACTGGAGAGTAAGAGGGTAACCGTCAACGTCATGCCCCTGGAAGCCCAGACTACCTTCTGGCAACCAACATCCTTCGCCCGGGAAGGGGAGAAACGGTCGACCAATCGATCGCCTCCAGACTCATGCCCACTGAAAGCAGCCCGGGACTGGAAAATGCGGGTAGACTTAAATCAGAGGCTCACCTTCCCACCCGAAATTGCAGTGACCAACCTGCACCCAGACCTGGTCCTTTGGTCCAAATCCTGTCGACTTGTTTTCATAGTGGAACTGACAGTCCCATGGGAGGAAGCCACCGATGAGGCATTTGAAAGGAAAAGGTTGCGATATGCAGATTTGGCTGCCGAAGCAGAGGACCGGGGCTGGAAGGTAAACGTGCGTCCAGTGATAGTGGGCTGCAGGGGATTTGTAGCTAGTTCCACCTCAAGGCTACTAAAGGAGGTTGGAATCAGAGGACAGGCTCAGCGGAGGCAAATCTGCCAGTCACTGGCTGTGGCTAAAGCGGAAGAAGACTGTATGGGCTGCCAAGTGACCTCATGGAGCCTCCGGTGTGACACACACCCAGGTCTGATCAGCCTGTGGTGGGCTAGCCTCGGGTGAGGGTGTATTGTGATAAAAGGCTGAAACACCCAATGAGGCCGGGGTGCACAACTGATGATGTGTCAATTGGAGGCACCAGGCGGTCATCGCCCAATCCAACCCCACCCAAGAGGACATCTCCAACAACAGCGCTTGCTGATTATCAAGGGATTCTAACATCTAGTCCTAGTAATGCATACATCATTTGACTCCTCATCAGAGTTCCCTACTGCCAGCTTTTCCTTTTTTGTTCCTACCTTTCTCCATTCTAATGTCACAAATCCATAGAGATCATAAGCAATTTAACGGCACATTACCATAATGCATTGGATGCTAAAGCAAAACAGCTGACTACCACTTGATACAAATTTACATGTAACATTAGGCCACTATAAATATGCATCACTTTTTTTTTTCCAGTCATTCACTGCACTGCACCCCTATAGCTTTGCTTGTAAACAAAACCCTGGTGTCCTTCCTTATCTTAAAGACCAGCAATTACAGACGACAATCTGATCTCACAAACAAGCAGATTCTCCACACACAAGCTTCACTAAATGATTGAGCTTGTCACAGTGAGATATGACCGTGAGCAGACAGACAGGGTGGGTGGCAGAGGCGAAAGGTTGAAAAGAATGAGCAAAACAGTATTTAAATATCTACATATGAAGCTCTTAATCATTTAAATAAACTTTTTTATTTTTAAATATAACATCTCAAAGTGCAATTCAGTACCTACCTGGGTTGCATATTGTTGGAATAGAAAATAGAAACAGGGATTTTCCTATGGAGGAAGATTTAAAGTGCTGTTTTAAAGTTTACTGTTTTTATTTGTGTGGTCTCCGGATAGGTTCCAAGGTCAAAAAACACTTTCATTTTCTCATAATTGCCTCACCTCTTTTCTCTCAGTGTCTGAAAAAGCTCGATAAAGGATTCGGTCTCTCTAAACCCCTCCTTATCGAGAGCCTACTCTGCTTTGATTGGTCAGATGGCCCAGTCTGTTCTGATTGGTCTAGCGCTACAGAGCGACTCGGAAACAAACATCCATTACCATAACTGAATTTCAGCTCTAGAGGCTTCCTCAGCACTTCAGCATACACAGTGATACGAACAGTAACAATGGTGTCAGTTTTACCATATCAATTTGAGCATGAGTCCTCATCCTTTGGATGTGCTGCGAAGTAGATTTACTTTTGCAGCACAGAAAAAAGCGTCTTCTCGACAACATGAGCTAAACTCTTCCAGGCCTAAGCTTCAACTGCAATGTTTGATAGTGGGTAAAAGTAGACGTTGCTACTGTGACTGATGAAGACCATAGGCTGGCATTATGCAAATTTATTACAAACCTACATAGGTTTAAGGAAGTAAAACTTCTGTCTTTTGGGACTAAAGATAAACATCTTTGAAACTTTGACCTTTTAAATTCAAAAACAGCTATCACACTACATGAACGGTAATATCTAAAAAAAACATAATGGGGCACCTTAAGTATTGCTAGCAAGGTGTCATGAGTGCATCACCACAGCCCTACCCATAAACCTCTCCGTCCCACACACCTCCCACATCATCTCCACCTGCTTTGTATTCTGGAGCGGCTGCCGTGTACGTTTTTCTCTCTCTCTCTCTCTCTCTCTCTCTCTCTAGCAGTGATGGCTGAAGAACAGAGGGAGGGAGACGAGTGTCAGAGGGAGGACAGGCGATTACCATTTCAGTGCAAACACATTTTCACAGTTTCAGATTGACACAACCAACTTGTGCACATATTCACGTCTATGACATTTCTGTGCCAGGAATACCCATGGATCCATAACCTTGTGCTGAATGCCACAATTTAAACATTTACAGATTTTATTCAGCTGTGTGAATTTGTGTGTGTGAGAGTCAAGCAAATCCATGAGTGTTTAAATATGCAGCTGGTGCTGGATGTTTCCCTCCCTCTGTCACTCAATATCAAACATCATCCTGCAAAACACACAGACTAGATGAGTAACTTTGCTCTCATCCTCATGTCTATAATATGACCTCATACATGACAGACAACTTCAAATCATCTATTGGGGAGGCACTATATGTCAGCACTTTACTGATTTCCAACTTATTTTATCGTTTTACTCTTGTCCCAGATGTAAACTTTCGATCTTAAAATATTAAACCCCATTATTAAAAATATATAATTTTAAGATAATCTAAAAAATAAATAATTTAAACATTTCTTGTGAAAATTATTTATATAAATCCTAATGTTCCTCATTTAATATTCATGAATTCATCAAGATTAAGAGTGTTGTCGCTGATTTTTCCACACCGGACAAAGTTTGTCCAAAGGCTGACAAACTTAGAAAGGTTAAAAAAAAATTGTATCACTGTTCCTGAAGATTATAACCTCAAAGTTTGTCTGTGCACTGCAAACAGAACAGAGTACAATGCAGGATACATGCACAAAAGCTTCTCCTGAAAGATGTAGCCATTCCCATTTTGTCGGGACAATCTGTTGTTTATGGATCACAACTTGTAAGTAGGTCTTATTATTTGTAGTTTTGTTTTCAATTAACAGTTCCAATTATAAACGTTATGTAGTTGCTATGATAGCTATGATGTAAATGAATGGCAAAACTTTGCCTCCACTAGCCTGCTAACTAACATTACAGTATTGATGTAGTGTTTACTTTAGCTCTTGTAAGCTCTTGCTTTTGCAAGACTGTTTGCCGCCCCTTGTGATCGATTACCATTTGTATTACTATGGTTTTCCGACAAATATAATGGTGGATAACATCGTATCTATAAGAAAATTACAACAACAAAAAAGGTACCAGTTGTACGTTCAGCACAATTATCTTGTTCGTCAATGTTGTCAGGGTCTGAATCGGGCTCGAATTGGTTTGAAATTGCCGCCATGGTCCTTTATATTTACACTAGAGTAGAGCTTGTGGTTATGAAGGGGCGTGACCAGGGGTGGCGTTTGTGTATGGCAGAGTATGGCAGTTGCCATACCCTAGCAGTCAGAGTTCAGATAAAACATTAGCTAATCTTTTTTCGTTAAAGATTTTTGGAGGGCATTAACCCCCCTAAATTGTCACCCAGCCCCCCTAAAAATTTGCTACTAACTGTACACTAATTCGTGATCGCCTCAGTCACCTTTAAAAGTCATATGAAACCGGCTCCTCCCAGTATTATCTCTGCAGCGTCAGCGTCAGAACAAAAGCAGAGGACAATGTGTGTGCATTTATTGATAGATCGTTATGATATATATGCATCTGTGTAGTTCTTTGTTTGTCATAAATGCAGTTTACATAATATGATGCTGAAGCAATTCAACACTGTTTCCCACTGTAAAATCCGGGCTTATTTTTTATTTTTTATTATTTCCTTTCATCCAAACGGCATGAGACTTTGTGATTTTTCCTACTCTTGCTATAGGCTACTTCATACTTCAGTGCAATAAAATTGCTTAAAGAATTGTTATAATATTCATTTGATGATAAATCCAAAGGCAAAACACACGATAAGTGACCATTCACGCCGACTTCTTAAAGCTAACTTCATTAAGTTAACTTCAGAAAAATAAAGTGTTTTTATTATTATTTTAACAACGTCGAAAACACAATGGCAGATTTTAAATGAACACATAAATGTATACATGTATACATTATTGCAAAAGTATTATTATAAAAATAAATTGTGTGGAGTGAGTGTGCGTAGCTGCAGTTTATTGCATCACTTAATTGCGCGTCTTTTTGACTAGCCTAGCTGTCAGATAAAGAGTAAAAATGAAAAGAAACAGGCCTATTCAATCTTCCCTGGATGATTTTTTATTTTAATTTTTTTTTATCGAAGAAATTAAATAATAGCAATCAGGAGAATGGAAGCAGCAATAAAAAAAAAAAAGAGGACTGTAGTGCTGTCAGCGAAAGCATAAGTTACCCACTTATGCAATAAAAACTGCACTGCAATGAAAAGGTAAGGCATGTGTTTTTATATTTAATGCTGTTCACTGTGAGTTTTAATTAATAGTGTAATAGAATTAATAGTGCATTGTGCAATTTGTTTGGTATAATGTGAAGTATATCATTCGGTAATGTTCTATGTATGCCCAGAGGGAATGCCATACTCTGGGTTTTTGTGAAACGCCACCACTGGGCGTGACATTTCCCAAACACATGCTAAGCACTGCCAATCACAACACACTGGGCCAGCTTACCAATCACAGCACATTTCGTATTTCGGAAGGAGGGGCTTCATCGAAAATGAAGTGTTCAACCAGAATGGGGAGAGAGGAGCTGTAATAATGTAAAATATGTGTAAAATAATGTGTTTTTTGAACAATTCATAGCATGAAAAAACATTCTAGTACACCCCAAAAACAAAATCAAGACTTTGTAAAAGGGCATAATAGGACCCCTTTATTATTTTTGTGGAAACTGCGATATATTTTTTAACTTTATACATTCTTCACTTTTGATCAATTTAATGTATCCTTGCTGAATAAGAGTATTAAAAACTTACTGACCCCAAACATATGAACGTTAGAGTATATAATTTGAGATATACTGGAAATGTTCATGAACGGGGAAAAAAGGACAAAAACAACCCTGTTGGAATTGTTAATGGACTATTTAAACAAACTTGTGAGGCTTAAAGGCCTCATTATACTTCTGCGTCGGACCTACGCCGGAGCCTATACGCCGTAGGCAACGTGTTGGTTTTAATTTATACTTCTGCGTTGTTGTCCGCGTTGACGCGCACTTAGGGAGCATGTGAAACCCCGAGGGAGGGGTTCTGGCAGACCAATCACAGCGCTTGCGTCCACGTAGAATTGACGCGTTGTTACATTTTTGGAGAGGTGCACGTCAGGGTACGCCGAAGGGTACGCGCGCTACACACAGCCTACGACGTAGCTACGGCGGCAGTTCGACGCAGAAGTATAAATAGGCCTTAAGAGTGAGAGCAGGGATTGGTGAGACCTCTCATGGGCTGCTTTTAAAAGCAGATATTTGTCTGCATGGGATGCTCCGCTGAATATGTTCATTGAATTGAGTGATGGAGCGCGGTGCCAGTGGAGCCTCATTGTCTGGTACTAATGGCTAACAGCAAACAACTGTGGGCTCCTCGGACCAGACAAAGTGGTGATTGCTCGTTTCTGTCTGCAGGCTCAGACACAGGCTCCAGTCTGACCTAGTTCTGCTGCTGACAGGAAGAGAATTAAGACCAGTCTAGCCACAAATCGCAGCACTACTTCCAGTCCCAACAGCTGAACAGTCAATCACAGATGAATGACATGGAGAGGGAGAGAGAGAGAGATGCTTAAATACATGCATAGAATGGAATAGAATAAAAATATGTCCAAATGTGTCTAGCCTGAGCAATATGAGTGAGATCAAGGTGAACCTAGAAGCTCATGTGAACATGATGTGTTTTTTCTATTGAGATCAACAAACGAACAAAAGAGAGAAACAGTGAGAGAGGCGGTGCTACATATGTTTATACATACGTACATACATATATACATCTTATTCCGTTTATCCTTCCCTCTCCCTAGACACTTCCTCCAGCTCTTCCGGGGGGACACCAAGGCGTTCCCAGGCCAGCCGGGAGATATAATCCCTCCAGCTTGTCCTAGGTCTTCCCCAGGGTCTCCTTCCGGTGTGACGCGCCCGGAACACCTCCCCGGGAAGGCGTCCAGGAGGCATGCGGAACAGATGCCCGAGCCACCTCAGTTGGCTCCAATCTATGTGGAGGAGCAGCGGCTCTACTCTGAGCTCCTCCTGAGTGACCGAGCTCCTCACCCTATCTCTAAGGGATCGCCCAGCCACCCTGCGGAGAAAGCTCATTTCGGCCGCCTGTATCCGGGATCTTGTCCTTTCGGTCATGGCCCACAGCTCATGACCATAGGTGAGAGTAGGAACGAAGATTGAGCATTATATCGAGAGCTTCGCCTTGCAGCTCAGCTCCTTCTTCACCACGACAGACCGGTACATCGACCGCATTACTGCAGAAGCTGCACCGATCCATCGTCAATCTCCCGTTCCATCCTTTCCTCACTCGTGAAAAAGACCCCAAGATACTTGAACACCTCCACTTGAGGCAGGAACTCTCCACCAACCTGAAGTGGGCAAGCCACCCTTTTCCGACTGAGAACCATGGCCTCGGATTTGGAGGCCATATGTTTATATTTATGTTTAAATATGTAGCACAGTGGTCCTGCGAGGCACAGCATTTTGTTCCACTGTATGTCTCCACGTATAGTAGTAGTATAACAATAAAGCTCACTTGGCTTGACTTGACTTGAATATTCAGGTTGCTGCCAAAGTGGCAGTGAGTCTGAAAAAGCCAGTGAGCGCAGTGACCGCAGGAGAGGGAGAAGAGGCTCAGGCACCTGTGTGGCGTCCGTGGTGCTGTGTGATTGCCTCACTGTTTGAATTATATCAGGTAATGATAAGAATCACTGAAGAATGACATGAAGCGAATATTATCAAGAAGTAACAGCTTCTGGAAGCCTGCTTTCATATTCAGCCGAATATCAGAGACCATTTTAAATCAGAGCAATAAAGGTTTGCACATAATTTAATTTCATATATGGGTGATTCTTCAATTAGAGGAACTTTTCTGTCCTCTAGGATGATTTTAAAGCAAAACAAATCATTATAGGTTTAAAGAGGAGATTACATTAGCTTTTTATTGCATCTCTTTACTTACTTTTGGAGCTGGTTTCACAGACAGAGATTAGATTAAGACAGGATTAGGCCTTAGTTAAATAAGGTCATTTAAATAGCCTATATCTTTTATAAGCGAGTCAGAAAAAAAAAACATACTAACATTACTAATGTGCATTGTTGAGACAAAAAAATGGCACTAACATATTTTAAGTTATCTAAGTGCAAGTTTCTTTCAGTTAAAACAGCTCAAACATTCATTTCAGTCTGTGACTAGCTTAAGCCTTGTCTGTGAAACTGGGGGTTTGAGTGGTGAAAGGTTAAATTACCCTGACTTCTTAACTTTCCTTTATAAATGTTTAAAGTGTTGTGTTTTTTCTCTAAATATAGACACACTTATACAGTATATACACATTTATGCACATAATATGAATATACACACATGAATATACAAACAACAGTTGGTGGTCAGTTAGATTTTTTTGTGTGTGTTTTTGAAAGAAGTCTCTTATGCTCACAAAGGCTGTATACAGTAAAAAAAACTATAAAAAAATAGTAATGCTGTGAAATATATTGCAATTTAAATAACTCCTTTCTATGTGAATATATTTTAAAATGTAATTTCTTCCAGTGATGGATTGCTCCAGTCTTCGGTGTCACATGATCCTTCAGAAATCAGTCTAATATTATGATTTGCTGCTCAAGAAACATTTATTATTATTATCATGTTGAAAACAGTTGTGCTGCTTAATATTTTTGTGGAAGCCAGGATACAAAATGTTTTTCAGGATTCTTTGATGAACAGAAATCAGAAAAGAAGAACATTTCATTTAAATGGGAATCTATATCATTATAAATGTCTTTACTCTTACTGATCCCAAACCTTTGGACAGTGGTGTATATATACTGTATTTATGTATTCATTTGGTATTTATACACTGTAAAATGTGCGAATATGCAATTTTAAACTAACAGTGGTGTAACGTAGGTGAATTCAATCAAATTAAATAATATTTTTGACTTGAATGAACTTCAGTTACAGATAAATTGAAGAATCACCCATCGTCCTGTGTTTGCCTGGTATTAACCTCGGTCTTGAGTAATCTGATCACAGGTAATCTGATGAGACAGATCGCCATTTACCAGTATTAACATGCATCTCCTGTCACTCATTACTTGTGATTGAATTTCTAAACTTTGTGTGTTCACTCTTATTATAGTGTATTAACAGTTTGAGTGATCGGATCAAAAAAAATATTGGACCCCATTTGGACCAGTACTTAGCGCTGTCTATTTGTGTTTGGATCACCCGAGACGACTGATAATACTAAGTACTAAATGGGGCTATAATTTAATCCAGACCAGTTGAACAAAACAGTCAAAAGAGCATCTGAAGGAGCAGTGTTCTGTTCTGTCAAAAGCAATATGATTGAATTATCCTTTGCACGTTCCAGTCTACATGTACAAATACAGACAGATGAAGAGAGAGAAAGATGCACAGAATGGCAGGAGGGGGATACAGAGGACAGGCGGGATGTCAAAGAAGATCTGGCTGTTCATTCATAGACTAATCGATTCACAGGAAGAAAGTGCTAAGAAAGCATCTGCAGGCTTTCTCTGCTCCCCAGCAAATTACACACTGATTGATATGGATCCTATAGCCACCTAGATTTGGATTTATGAAGTAAAGCTGTAGAGACACACACACACACACACATATTCAAAAGCACTGCACATACACAGCTCTGTTCAGGGATGTAATTTTCTGATTTATTTTATGGTTTATCTTGTGAGCCAAGACCTAAAGGCTCATAGTAAATCCTCTTTTACACACAAAAACAAACACATATACTCAAATAGACTGACTCTGACAACTTAGTAAGAGATTTTAGGGCGTAAATTAGCCATTACTGCGGTAACACTGAAAAAAAAAAAGAGAAATCTACCCTCTGCAGAAACAGACAGCGCTCCAATTAATTCAGATTGAGCCTGGAAAGAAATAACTGTCATTTAAGCACCCATGCTGTTATAAAGCCCAAATGAATACTAGCATGCACCTGTTTGTGTGTGTGACTGAGAGAAAATAGAAGAGAACGAGTGAAAGGATAGATGGACACCCCTCAAGGTTACCTGTCATAGCAATGTCATTGCTGGAGGCTGGCGTATCCCATGTTGCCATATACTGCGGATTAGATCTCTGGCTGATGTTTACACTCTACGTTTTGTAACGACTGAGACAAATCAGACACAATTATTTGTTATATTTAACAAATAATCTTTAAAACTCACTCTGGGATCTATGGTCCCATCCCCCCAACAAGGGCAAGAAGGGTCTTGGTTACCATGACTACGATCAGTTAAGTTGGTTTTATTGCTGTTAAAAATGTGGTCACGTGGAAAAAGCTGAGGCCATAGGAAAGACCCACAGCCCTTAAAACAGACTTTCCTGCATTAATTTATGGACGAACTGATCTGTAAATGAACATGGACATTGTAACATGAACATGGACCACCCCAGGACACTGTGTGAATGATTTACTGTCTTGTGTAGTGTCTTTTGATACTATTATGTCTTTGATACTATGTATTTTATGATAGAACCAACAGTCAATGTAACCCCACTTGTATCATGTCTCCTATCTAATTAATCCTCATTTAATGACTCACACTTTAGTGTACATCACCTTCTCATAGAATGCAGTGTATGTTTGTTATATCTAGCTGAGTATTAACACAAACAGCAAGGCCTATATCTAACCACACTTGAGACAGAGCCATAAATCCTCCCAACAGAGGAATTTCCCGCTTGGAAATTCCCCCTTTCTTATTGGTCAAGCCGATGGGACCTTTCTCAGACTTTAAATGGCCCCTACACAAGCTCTTCTCACTCTTGGCCTCATGGGTACATTCGCGTAGCTGTCCTGCGTGGCCACACTAGGTCCCAAGGCAGCAGGCCTTGGCCCACAACCAGCCATGAGCTCTTTCAGGAGAGAGGACTCTCTCAACCAGAACAGAATCAAAGGACAACATCAGGAGTGTGGCACAATGTCTTCATTCAATGCAGAAGAAGTCCATTCCAACTCCAACCATAAACTCTTCCGACTTCCTCCCTTCTCGTTTGCTCTGCATGTCCTCTCCGGCCCAGGGCTGGCAGACCACAATCGGCATTCCAGCCATGGGAACAGAGTCAAACCAACCACGCAAGTTCATCACCAATTCTTCAGTCAATGCCGAAGAAATCGATTGAGACTCATGGGACCATCAAAATCCTTCTTCAGGAACTTCACGAAATGTTTCACTGCAAAGGCCATGCAAGTATACATTTAATGAGCTGCTCTGAAAATGATAAGCTGATGGTTCTTTTTATAGTTAAATGGATGTTTTCCATAGTTCCATTTCCTGCTTCCGGTTTCATTCTGTCACTCACCATTTTACCTATGCATGTATCTATGCGTTTAGTTTAGTTATGTTTGTGATTTAGTTTGACTACAACTTGTGCACAATACATATTTGGTCCTGATTCTCTGCTTGTAACAAAGTTTATTTTAAGATTTTGATTTTGACTACAGGCTCTTAGTAGTACTGTACAGTAAGAAAGACATTTCCCTCTCCCGGAAATGAACATTTCTTAGAATTAATAAACAATTAACACTGAGTGTTCACGGGACGAACAGGTGGATTGATTGTAATATTAATTTCACTACATTAAGTTAAGTCTATTAACTGATCCAAATACTCATAATCAATTATAACAAGTTATGATTGATGATTAATATTTCTTTAGAACTAATTTGCAACAGTTTCCTTCTTAAATAAAACCCTCCGTCCAATCATCAACACACTGTCACAGAACCATTATGTCATCGTCAGCCAATCACAGGACAGTTCACATTAAAACATTTCTTCAGTATGATGGCAGAACTCTCCTGAGGTTAAATGCACTCAGAGTAACAAGCAAAAAATTAATTAAAAATAGGAATACTGAGGTAGAATCACACGGCAATCAAAAATTCATAAGCTGCGGTTATAATGGAAATATGTCCCTGATGATTTTACTGTTACAGCTATACATTTTACAATTTAATAAGCTTGGTGTTTTTTTTTTAATACAGCCCAAATTAAAGTGCTCTCTAGACCATTCTTTTTTTTTTGTTTACACTACTGCTAAAAATTTTGGGGTCAGGGAAAGTTTGTATTTTTGTGAGAAAATGGTGCTTTTATTCAGCATTAAATGAATCAAACGTGACAGTAAAGACATTTAAAACAAAATATTTCTTTAAAATAAATGCTGTGCTTCGAAATTTCTATTCATCAAAGAAACCCGAATAAATGTATCATGGTTTCCACAAAAATTATGCAGCATAACCGTTTTCAACACTGATGATAATAAGAAATATTTCTTCAGCATCAAATCATAATAATGATTTCTGAAGGATCATGTGACACTGAAGACTGGAGTAATGATGCTGAAAATTCAGTTTTACCATCACAGTAATAAATTACATTTTAAAATATATTAAAATAGAAAACAGTTATTTCAAATTGTAACTTTACTGTATTTTTGATATGCAGCCTTGGTGAGCATAAGAGACTTCTTGCAAAAACATAAATCTTACTGACCTCAAACTTTTGAAGAGTAGCATATACACTTAATCTTTTTACAATTAATAAGACACAAGTTGGTTTTGCACAGCAGTACATTGATCTGTTAACCTTTGCGTACTTAAGTCACTCTGAAAAAACATCATTCTGACACTCTAGAAATGGAGGTTTAGTAATTTCCCGTTATCATTCTGTCATCTACAAAATGACCACCGCTCATCTCTCATTTGAGACTGCAAGTGTGGTTCTATATGATAGAATCTCACTATTATATAGAGCCTATTTCTCAAACGCTGCAACACTAATTCAAAATTCATACAGCTATGAAATGACATGTGAAGAAGGGGCATAATGTAAACCCTTTCTCAATCTGTGGCTTTATATTCAGACTGTAATGTCATTTAAGGGTTGTTCTCTACAAATACACACAATGAAAAATATTCAAAGCATCACCAGTACACTATTACAGGTCTTCGGGTTATAGTCACGCAGCAGCAGAAAACAGCTGTCAATCCTGTTTGAAGTGCTAATATTGTTCTGCTCATACACATTTTACAACATAATTACATTTTTAACCAAAGCCACACTAACGAACTTACATTTTCAGCAGTCACAAACAAATTTTGAGAACAAGTTGGATGTTCTTTGTGGGTTATATTTTTTTGCGGTCAATAAATATGATTAGGGAATGGGGATGTCAACTTCTTTCAGTTTATTAAAAAATGGTGTGGTTGTAGAAAGAGTCCCTGCAAGAAATAGTTAAAGTGTCCCTATTATGGTTTTTCGAATATTATCTTTCATGCAGTGTGTAATAGCTGTTTGTGAATGTAAACATTCAGCAAAGTTGTAAAGTCGAATGTTATGCACTATAAATAAAGTTATTGTGTCCCAAAAGAATCGACTACGAACCCCCAATATGAGTCGTTTTTTATTCGAATCCTACTGCTTTACTGTTTTACATCACTGGAAGATACATTTACATAATGCCCGCCTATGTTGTACGTTGTCCGCCCACGAACAACTTGACCAGCCCTCAAACGTGATTTTACTGACGTTTTCAGTTCAACGCGGGATTCGCAAAAACGTATATTAAATTATTTCTACTGGATGTTCAAAATATGTAGTTTTGTATTTTATATTGTGTAAGTTTCCGGCTAACCGGCTAACTCATGTTATTACGGTCTTACTGATATACTTCTGTTAAGCAGATGTGGGCCACTATTACCTAAAACTGTGCCTATTAATGCAGAATGTCTGTCATTCTTACTACTTTGAGTAAAGATAAAGGATGAAGCAAGATTTGTTTTACAAGTGTTTGTTACATCAGTCATTCACGTCAGTGCTGGGCGAACAAGCACCGTTATTGATACAGTTAATACAGTTATAAATTAGAAATATACACATCAGTTTGTTGATGGACATACTCTTGTTAATACTGATGGTAAGGAGCAGTTGCAGGAATTAGAGTAGCGTATCACTGAGAAACGTCCAGTAAAGACAGTAACAATGACGTCATTGGAAGAACTATAGTTATTCAACCCGAACCTCCATCACAAGGAAGACTTCCTTGCGATGGATGTTCGGGTTGGATAACTATAGTTCTTCCAATGACGTCATTGTTACTGTCTTTACAGTTCAATCGCTGAGCTGTAGGAAGCCTCCGGACAGGGCTGACGTTCAGTTATGGTAACGGTTATGAAGTTCAGTTATTTTATATATATATATATATACAAAATAGGGGCACATTAAGGAAAAAAAATCTTCTTCCTGTCAGTGATATATTAGTTCATTGCTTCCTTTCCCATTCTGACCTTTAATGAAGAAAATTTTGGACTTGCTGATTCATTTGTGATATTATGAAGAGTCTTAAAAGAGTCTCCCCGCAATATGATGAGGTTCAAAAATCCAAATAACAAGATGGTTTCCTGCTTAATGATACAGAGGGTAAGAATTGAATTATCATGGATCAGAAAAAGAGCTAATTTGAGCTGGGTCTGGTACACATGTTTTTTTTACACTTTTACTCTACTGCCAAAATGTGCTCTATCAACTGGTATATGAAAACAGATGCAGAGATTTTCTTTTCTCATACAGGTGAGGATGAGCTGTTTAGAGTTTCAAATAAATATCGAACTGTTAAAGAATATTTATTACCGTTATTTGACACTAAGGTTAAAGGCATTGCATGATATGTCCCTCTGAATATCTGTTTAGTGGAACTGTAAAAGGTCATTTGGAACCATTCCACTACCTGCCATTCACCCCAAAAACATTTTCTGCACAGACACACCTAAACAATGAGAAGGGAGGCAAAATTGGTGTGGTTCCTCTATTTTAACCTACACTACACTTCACGTGGGTAAGTGAAGACATTTGTGACGGTGCATTCAGTCAGGTTAAAAATAATTCAGGTACTATGTTTTAAGTGTATTCATGTTTCAAAAGTAAAAATTGTGAAGTTATTAGAGCTGCAAATTGTATATCCTTATATCTTTTGCACAGATTGTACAGAATCTATGACACTTTGGACTTGTATAGAGATTCTATATTCTAGATACTTCAATATATGCTTTCGGGAAACATTATACAACAAGCACATTATACACAAAGTATCACACAACCATCATCATGCATACTCAAACACTCTTACCATGAGAATGAAACTAGATCACATAAGATATCCTTAAGTCTTCAAGTTTCATCCAGGAACTCTATCTCCTTCATCTCTCTATCCCTTCCTTTCATCCTAGTAGTGCTTTCATCCCCCTCTTTTCTTTCATCTCCACTTTATGTTTTCGTTACACCCACCTGTCTTTCTTGACACCTATTTCTCCTTTTCATTCCTAGGAGCACTGCTCTTACTCTTTCCATCCTCCACACCTTCTACTCCTCCACTTTCTGCACTCTTCACTCTTTATTTAGCTTTCTTCACGTTGCTTCTGCCATATTTTCCTGTGAAATGGGTAAATAAAAGGGGGGTGAGAAAAAAAGAACCAACTTTGGACCATGGTAGCTGGTTTCTAGCTGGTCCATGCTCCTGCTCCTTAATTGTTTACTTATTCAAGCTGGCCATTAGCTTGTCCAAACTGGTCAAAACTAGTGATTATCTGATCATTAACTGGTCCAAGTTGGTCAATAACAGGTCAAAGCTGGTCATAAGCTAATTAATTGCTGGTCCAAACTGACCAACCAGTCAACATCTTTCAAAAAACAGCTTGACCACATTAAATAGATCAAGTATCTGCTTGTAACTGGTTTGTTACTGGTATAAAAGTCATGTAAAGAAATAAAACTCCATAGTTATGTTTATTTTTAAATTTTTCTAGTTATGCCAAATCAAATATTTTATTGAGTATAAATTGTGCGTAAAAACTACTTTTAAAAGTTCCTTTTTTTTCATCCGAATGACTGGTAAAGTCATGGGGCCTTAAAAAATTGTTGTTGACAATGGGGGTCACAGCTACATTTAGGGGATTTACGAAAAGAAGGAATAGAAGGACTGAAATTGCAAGATGTTCTCAGACTCTTGTTCTCCCGTACTTTGGATTATCTGTTGAGTAGTTCATGCAATGAAGCATCAGTGTTCTCCATCCTCTGCAATTCCTTCTTTTTTAGGCATATCGGCCTTCCCTTTCGTGCTTACCAAAGCTGGTCTCTCCCAAGAGAGTGTGGGTATGCCTCCAGCAGCCAGTCTCCTCCTTTCTTACTCTCTGCCTGCCTTCCTCAGTCTCACTTCAAGCAAGCATTTCCCTGGTTTCAATCCATCTCTCATCTGCTCTGTATATGCGTTTTTCTCTGCTGAAGATTTTTCTTATGTTCTCGTGTAGTATTTCTGTCTCAGGCCTCATACGAAATATTCCTATCATTCTTGTGATGCCTTATTTCTTCTCCCAGCAGACTTCAGGGACAAATGCCTCTAAGCTCCTCTTTGTCCATCTCTCTTTGTTTGGCTTTTTCTAACTTTTTTTTTTGCATCCATTTTGCAGCCTCCTCTCAGCAGAAGTGACTTTGAAACTGTGATACAAGACAAAAGAGGAATCTAAAACTAGATTTTTATATTTTCTCAAGAAAATGCAAATGCTTATCCAGGCAAAACTCACCACCACGATGCTACACTGGTGTGGGTGGTTGCCAGGGTGTTGCTATATGGTTGATAGGGTGTTCTGGGTGGCTGCTTAGTGACCCAATTCATAAGAGGCCTTTAAGGGATAGTTCACACAAAAATGCAAATAGTATCGTCATTTACTTACCCTCATAAACACAATAGAAAATATTTTGAAGAAAACTATGAAGACTATGACAATCAATGGGGTTCCAATGTTGATTTGGACTCCACTTACTCTCACTGTATGGACAAAAACAACTGAATTATTTTTCAAAATATCTTTTTTGTGTTCCACCGAAGAAAGCCAGTCGTACAGGCATGGAACAGCATAATGGCGAATTTTCAATTATGGTAAAACATCTCGCATGTGAATATGTTTTTGATTGTTTTTATAGTCCAACAGGTAAGTCTAAATGCTTGTAGTAATAGCAACTTCTAATCAACAAGCCACATTATTTGAGGTTTGTAGCGCAAACAATCCAAGGCAGGTTGCTCAGCTAAGTTTATTCATCAGGGTTAAAATACTAATTATATTCACAAGCACCACAAAATTCTCTCCACTTGCTCACACACTCACTCCAGGTTTAATGGGTGTGATGCTTCCAACTGTTATTCTTACACGGCCACTGAAAGCTAAAATGCAAAACCACAAATATACACACACACACGTTCAGGCAAAGACATCATTATAAGACCCCCTCTCCCTCTTTCCTATCCTTCTGTTTCTCCAGGCATGGATCCCTCAATTCATCTCTGAGCTTCCACACCCACTGAGCCAGCCTTATCACTCCCATCCCTGGATACCCTGCTCACCAGCAGAGCCTTTAGATCCCACAGATACTGAGCAATCGGCATGAACCACCAAAGGATAACTATGCACACAAACACACACACACACACCCTCCAACCCCACCTTGCCCCACCCCCTCACCAAAAGCAAAAGGGGGAAAAGAGCAGCGAATGAGGAAACCAACAAACACGGCAAATAACAAAATACCTGCTACATAAGAACAGATAAATACAAGGTTGACATACCTTGGGATGGTGCATTTCCCATAATGCCTTCACCGCGCTCCGCTGCCTACAAGAGAGAGCCACCAGCCTGCTTCCTGATCCACCCTCCTGGTCCTCCTCCTCTCTCTTGTCTTCACTCCGCGTTGTTAACCTCTCCCGGAGCCGGCCGTGCTTCTATTCGCTCCTTTTCTCCTTCCGTCCCTGCCTTCCTTTGTCTTGCTCTCTCGCTCTTGTCCTCTGTTCCTCTCCCTCTCTCTCGGCGCGCGAGATGGGCTCGTTCTCTCCAGCTGGTTCTTGCAGGCAGCAGCGCCGTACGCGTGTGAGGCGATGTGTGTGTGCGCGCGAGTCAGGGAGAACGAGCGTGTGCGGTCGTGTGTGCATGTGTGTACGTCCTTGCCTCGCTCAGTGCAATTGAGCTGGCTTACAATTGTTGGAGAAGCTGCAAAGAGCTTTTACTAAACACTTGTACTTAAAAAAGCTTGTACTAAGAAAAAAGAAAAAAACAGTCAGTGATATGATAGATTAACATGGTTTTGTTGTTCTCCTCTTGCTCTCTCTCTCTCTCTCTTAAAGGTACAGTCTCTTATTTGCAGTGATTGTGCAAATCTCTTTTCTCTTTGCCTTTTTCTTTTTCTTGGTCTCTGCAGACTCCTTTGTGGAGGAATATTGGGAGCTCTAGGGATCTGAGCTCTCCATGGTGCTGAAAGTCACGGGAAGAGCCCTAGAGAGTGATGCTGAGGCTAGGCTGGCTGGGGGAGGGAGGGAGGGAGGGAGGGAGGGGGAGCCACGGAGGTCCCTCTACATACTCAGAGAAACCACCAGGAGGGTAGGGTGACCAAATGTACCATGGTCACAAATAAATGTGGGAAGAACTTAAAGGGATAGTATCCTTTTAAATGTTTTAAGATAATGACAATAATTGAATTATGAGTGAAAAGCATAAGGAAACACATTGTGATAATGATCCTGTTTGCATGAGGGTTTGGCGGGAGCCCATCGTGAAGTGTCAAGGAAGTGTTGCATGATTGCGATGAAACATGGCGAGGTTGCCATGACAGCAGAATGTCCTTCTGCATGGGAAGGGGAGGGGTTTTTTTGCCCAAGTTAGCAGATGAAGCTGATGAAGGACAGGACTCTGTGTCCATTAGGTGCAACACACACACAAATCCTTCTCTCATACACATGCACAAAAACAGACATACAATAATGATGTCAATAAACAGTCACACTCACACTCTTTAAAATCAGTTGTTTACCTCTGCCACCTTCTCTAACATAATGACCATTAAAATCATCAAGGTCTTCCAAAGGTCAAAAAAAAAAAAAAAGTGCCCTAAGGGTACAATTCAACAAGTTTGAATACAAAATACCCACACAGTGTGACACACACTGCAGGTGTGTGACAGCCGGTCAGAAGATATTTGTTGTTTATTGTACAGCAATGCCAAGCGAAACTTTAGGACTAAAGAGATTTCACTGTGGATGGGGCTACCCAACGCTGCAAAAATAGAAACCAAGTGATCACCGAAATGTCCTATCACAGTTGCTGATAGGTAGGATAAAAGCTCAGAGCTTTCATGGCTTGTCACATGGCACATGTAGAGGACCTGGTGTAAATGTGACATGCACTACGGGAGTAAAGACATGGAACAGATGGTGGAAATACATGAAGGATCATGCAGAGAACACATAAGCAAGCACATGCTAAGACAACACATCATGGTACATGGACAAACCAGGGACAACAGCACTGGGTTAACATGCATAATATTAGGGTTGCATAACATTATATTGAAGGCCATACATAAGTTCTGTTCATACTTTGTCAAACTAAGGAGTAAAGACATAATATGAATCTGAGATCACATTAATGATACACCACTGATAGGGGTGTAACAATACACAGATATGGATCCATACATCGATCAAATCACAAATGATACGATCAGATAGCCTGGTTGACACCAGACCCATCTCAGTTGTAACTGAGAGTGGATCTGGGGAAGGTTCATTCACAGCACATTTCCAAAGGGGCGTCACCAACGGACATCACTCAAATGCCTCTGGGCGCAATTGGATAGACCTAAAACCAATCAGAGCGATGAAGGAGATGACGTATGCAGAGCGACCACCAGTGGTGTAAGGCAATTATATTGCGATTAGAATGTGATTTGCCAGTGTATAGGTCATGGGTAGAGGACGAGAAAGACGGGGAAGCGACGGGATTGACAGATGCTGACAAAAGACAACGGGAGCCTACTCCGTCAAAAACACAGAGGGATTTGAAAACGTTTCGCCCAAACACTCCAAGTCCTGGTCGACCCAAAACTGCAAAATCTGCTTCAACGTCGCTGCGCTATCGTCATCGTGTAAAGCCCGCCTCAACGTTCGTGATTGGTGCCACGATTTGGAAAAATTGGAAATGGCCTTGAATGGGCTCTTGGCCAGACGGACTTGCAGAGCAAATCTCAAATTTGCCGGAAGTTTGTCAGGGCGTCAGGCCCATTCAAACAGGATTTTTGAACCAAATAGATTTTGAATGCAGCTTCCATATTTTGTAACATTTGATACGATCACACAAGGTTGACTAGAACGTTCAGTGCGGCACGTTATCAAGTGCTAAATTCAAATCTGCATTCGCTCCTTGGCTGGCGCAGAACCATAGATGGTTCACCAGACGCACTCACCTGTCATGAATCTCAACCATAGATCACAACTGTTTTCAACCATATAATGTTTATTTTATATAATGTTTCTGATATTTAAATACACATTACTAGAAAAAAGGTTTGTAAAATACACACTGATGATGTCTATGAAAGTGGCAATATTAAATCCTTTCAAATGGCTATAATTTGACGACAACAAAATGTTTTAATAATATTAGATATAAAGTTTACTCTATTCTTTTCCCAGTTAACCGCCCACTTACTTTCATGTCTTTTGGGAGAAGTGAATAAATGAAGCCTACGTGTTGTAAATCCGACAATTCTGAATTGCAGAGGCACCCATCGCCAGTTATAGATCAACTAACATTTCATTAGTCAATAAACTGGTGTTTAAACGACAATATAGATTTACTTACACGTAGGCCTATTTGAGAATGGGAATATCAGATCTTTTATGATATAGTTAACAAATGTTTCGAATAAAAAAAAGGAAAATTAACTAAAAACCAATAGTCGAAGCTATAATGGGACAAAGTTAAAATATGCTACTTAATTATATGTAATAAAAAAATAAAAATAAACATACCTTATTACTTAGTTACTTTTTATGGAAAGTAATGTGTTGCGTTGCTTTTACGTTACTCTTTCTCAACTGGGCTGGGCTTGCTTGTTTGAAAAAATGTAAAGGCCCTTTCATGCCAAAAGTGAAATGAATAAGCCTCAGGCTAAAGGAAGTGCAAATTCACACCTGTACAGCTGAGAACGCAGCTCAAACAAAACTTTCAGTTGTGCTGCCAATTCTGGATCACAGAAGAATAGGATGCAGGAGAATAAAGTTCAACACTCCAACT
Organism: Leuciscus leuciscus; assembly: GCF_965113295.1. Classification (NCBI taxonomy): domain Eukaryota; kingdom Metazoa; phylum Chordata; class Actinopteri; order Cypriniformes; family Leuciscidae; genus Leuciscus; species Leuciscus leuciscus. The sequence continues at coordinate 48,156,264 of NC_138725.1, read as the reverse complement.
TCAGCAATAAATAAAAAAATAAAAAAAATAAAAAATGAAACACAAATGTGATGTTTAACTAAAGTAATTTTTGTTTAGCATTGTTGGATCATCGAAAGTCAGCAGCAAAGACATTTGTTAATAAAGTGAGATTAAATACATAAAGGCCCGGTTTCACCGACAGGGCTTAGATTAAGCCAGGATTAGGCCTTAGTTAAATTAGGACATTGTAGTGGCTTTTTTAAACTTTAAAAACATTTTAAAGCTTAAGCCTTGCCTGTGAAAATGGGGGAAAGTATATTTGTGTTATTTAACATATTTAATTATTGCAGGTTTGCATAAACTGTATTTGCATTTCATTTTGAGGAACACTGAATCTGTTTTTGTGCAAGATGATACATGCTCACATTTAGTCTAGCCTAGATCTACGATAACCATCAAGTTCACATGGCCCAAACAAAGCCACTGCTCATAATAATAATAAATACATTATCATTCGTTTTTATTATTATTATGCTCAAATCCAAATACACACATGGATAAGGAACTGGCTTAAAAAAAAATCAATGGCCAAGGGCTTTTTACTTTTAGTCATACTTCAATCCGGCTAAAGAACGTGCTATGAATATATGAGAGCACATTAATGATACATTGTTGACTCATGGGTCAGAAATCCTTCTGATCATAACAAAAGGAAGAAGAAGAAACCATGGCATGTATGTGTGGGTGAGTTGAGCATGTGTTTTTAAGGATGCTTCACAGAAAGGGCTTGTAAGATTGACAGAGATGGCAAGGGAGAGAGAGAGTTCTTAATGATTTGTATCATTAATAATGTATGGCCAGGAAGGCTCGGGGAACACGACGGCCTTCCTGCAGTCCATCTGGTAAATGACAGAAAAAAAGAAATGAGGACAGGATCCAACCTGCTGCTATACCTCTATTAAAAAAAAGTGGGAGATCATAGGAGATCTCAGGCAATGTGCCAGGCAGTTATGCATAGTTCAATATATCACTTGCAGGTCCAAGATTAGTTTAGCCAACAAACTCGTCGTCGTGTTATAATGAGATGGGTCAGATCTGATTGCAAATCAACCTCAGTGCGGTTTCTGTTCGTGGTTCTTACAGAGCAAAAGGAAGGATGAGTCAGATGAGAAATGCACACTCATTAATATGCAGTACTGCACGCGATACAGTTGGACCACAGGAGTCCATCACACTCAAACACAAGTGCATGATTAAATACACTCAAATACACACATCTTTCACCGTCTCTCTAATCTAGCACATAGGCATCATGACAATGAAGACGCATGGGATGATTATAATAGTCAAGTAATTCTCAAGGTCATCATTATCATGATGGAGAAAAGCGAGGGAGGAGAAAGAGGAACTAAATTGGGGAAATGGGAACAGACAGTGAGTGTGTGAAAGGGAGAAAACATATGGATTTATCGGAAACAGCAGAGAGAAAACTGTGAAAGGGTCAGTTTAGTCCTTGAACCCCTACCAAGTTTGGAACAAACAGGCAAAACCAGCCGAGAGCAATGCAAAACAAGGGAGATATTGATGGAAACAGCTCCTTATTTGCAATATAAGGACAAAGCATCAGACTCAGCAAAAACAGAGCAACTTTTTAGGGTGTTTGTTACTGCTTGTACTTGTGTTTTTTACATTGCAATTCAACTTCTGAATTTCAATGAAGAAGCATCCAAACTTGATGCTCGGCCAAAAAAGCAGGTAAAGCAGAGTGCCGTGTCTTTCTTTCTTTAAATTAAAATATGAGGAAGTAAATCTGATCATTTACAAGATTTTTTTCATTATGATTTTTTTGAATATTAGTATTTCTATAGTATAGTATTAGTATAGTATTTGAAGTGTGAAATAAGAATCATCCAGCCAGCATCTGACAAACCTACAGTGCCCTTTTCAAAATGTATAAATGATCAATGACTCAAAACAACACTAAGGCGGCATTAAAAATGTCAAATGGAATGTCAGCCCAAGCAGCTTTTCCCTTTGAAAGCAACCGAATCATCACAAAGCAAATCTTACAGTGACTTTTGACTTGACGCTAAAGGCATTCATCTATAAAGAGATGTTTAAAGGCCTTTTCTTTGTTGCTTATTCAATCAATGTCATCTGAAGAATACTCTTTCCTAAAGGCAGCTTTGATGACGTTATGAGAAAATTACTCAGAACTTCCTCTCTCTAATTCTTTGTGAGATTTTTGCTTGAAAACACCCTGTAATTGCCGGGGAAGCAGTGTTCAGTTTAAGACTACTAATTTTCAAAGATCTTTTTCTCAAAAAGTCACTGTGGTTTAACATCATCACCAGTGATATAAAGTTGCCATTTGAAAGCAAAATGTAGACTAGATGTTTATGATTTTTTTGTTGTTGTTTTGCTCTCCAAACATCTCTGCAAAAATGTATGTTTTGAATTAGTTCATGTTTATGCCATTTAAAGGGGTGGTATAATGCCCTTTTCACAAGTTGTAAAATAAGGCTTTGATGTCCCCAGAGTGTGTATGTGAAGTTTTAGCTCAAAATACCCCACAGATATTTTTATATAGCATGTTAAAATTGTCAATTCTTGAGGGTGAGCAAAAATGCACCGTTTTGTGTCTGCTCCTTTAAATGCAAATGAGCTGCTGCTCCCAGCACAGGGGGCGGAGCTTCAACAGCTTGCACTCACACAGACATGCACTGAAAATTTCTAAAACTTTTAGCCTTTTATGTTCAAACCGGATTCAGACAATGATGGAGAGACTCAAGAAGAAGTAACAACATGTAGAATGCAACAGGGCGTCTCTGAATGGTTAGTTGATGAATTTATGTAGCTTATGTATAGTTTATCTTCTAGTCATTGATTAGCATATTCTGTCTTGATAATCTATAAATCGTGTACAGGGGGCGGGGTTAATGTACATATTAGGGTTGGTGATGTCACTAACCCGGGAGGAATGTCGTGTAGTCCCAACCAGCCGTTTGTTGTAGTCCTTAAAAAGTGAATTCTTTAAAAGAAAATATCTCCCTTTGCTTTGAACTTTGAGCATTGTAATGCAGATGTTGTTTATGCTCAAACAGCAACATAATACACTAACTAAAGTTAAAAAAGAGAAATAATAATCAACCACCCCTTTAAAGTGTCAGTATTAGGCCTGTAACTCTCATAAGGTCTTGAAATTAAAGCTACTTGTGTGAGAACACAGAACTAAACTAACACAGCTGTCCAAACTTTTATGAGATATTTTATGATTTATTCCAGGGAAACAAATTACCATGCAAAAACTCAGCATATTTCAGCCTATTTGATTTTGGACAGTAATTTGTACCCTTAAAAAGCATCTGTGAGCGGTAATCAGTGGAGGCATGCTGAGACCAACTGAGGGATTTGATTACTGCAATTTAAATATCGCCAGGGCTTTTGAGCTCTACCAGCAAGCACTGAAATTATTTTCTCTGAGACTTTTAGCTCAGAAGACTGAGTGGTTATGACATTCTTTTCTGAGGCAGAATGTAGAGTTTCACAGTGTTTAATCCCTTCCTTCCAGAGCAGCACAAATTATATGGATGTGCAAAGCCGACAGCGTTTGGCTGGCAGAGACTGACCACCGCTGATCATGTTTATTTCCCATGCTGCTCTTTAACTATTCATGTATTCTCAGTGCATCTCACTGAGCTAAAGGAGGAGGTTCATGGGTTGTTTTAATCTAATACAAATAATAAAAAAAAATTTCCATATGGGTGCAAGATACAGCTCTGGAAAAAATTAAGAGACCACTGCAAAATTATCAGTTTCTCTGGTTTTACTATTTATAGATATTTTGGGGGGTAAAATTAACATTTTTGTTTTATTCTATAAACTACTGACAACATTTCTCCCAAATTCCAAATAAAAATATTGTCATTTGGAGCATTTATTTGCAGAAAATGACAACTGGTCAAAATAACAAAAAAGATGCAGTGTTGTCAGACCTCGAATAATGGAAGGAAAATAAGTTCATATTCATTTTTAAACAACACAATACTAATGTTTTAACTTAGGAAGAGTTCATAAATCAATATTTGGTGGAATAACCATTGTGCACCATGATGTGCACCATTACATGATTTCTCTCGTTTCTGTCACCAAACCTCCATCTTTCCTTCGCCTTTCACTCCTATACTGGTTTCCCTGACCCATATGTGTGTGTGTGTCTCATTAGTGAGGTGGTTGTGTTCAATAAAGCACAGAGCGGGTTCCTCCGCTGCTCTCCTCTCTTCCCTCAGGCACTGTGCTTCACTCTCTCTTTCCCTCCTGCCTTCTAACAAGTCATCCCTCCTTCACTGCTCTGACAGCACAGTGAAGCTGATGAGGACAGATTTGAGTGCCTGTGTTTCTTTAACCTTCCTCATCTCTGCTCTCCTCTCCTGTTCTACACTTGCCATTTCCTTCAGAAAGACCATGATCAGCTCAACACGGATGCTCTCTGTGAACGTGTATGCGTGTGAGCAACTGTCTTCTACTAGTCCTCTGTTTCCAGCCCCTCTGAAGAGCGCTGCGCACTAACACAAAGAAACCTTTGCAGCAGACAGCAGCTCAACTAAAAGAATTTCTCCTTCGCTCCAGTGACAGCATTGCTATGGCAATCGTTAGCCCTCTGGAGGTGGAGACGCTAATGTGAAATGCTGGGCTAGTGGCTTGAGAAGACTGGATCAGACAGGGCAGTTGCATGGGACAGAAAACACTCACTCACACACACACACACACACACACACACAGTTTCCATGTTTTATGGGGGCTTTCCATAGACAAAAAAGTTTTTATACTGTACAAACTGTATATATATGATATCCCCTAACCCTCCCCATACCAGAAAACCTTCAGCATTTTTACATTTTCAAAAAACATAATTCTATATGATTTATAAGCTGCTTTCCTCATGGAGACCAAATAAAATTTCCCCACAAGGTCAAAGATTACCATCCTTGTGGAGATATTTTGTCCCCATAGCATAAGGAATACCTGAACCACACACACTTCTCATAATATGAATAATGATAATACAAACAGCCCACATCTATTTTTAACCAATATCAAGTGTCAATATCACCAATTTTATTGATGCTAATACAGAAGAGTCTATTAAACAGAAAGTTGCTTTCTGATAAAAGGGGTTAAAAATCCCTTTTAATCAACATTTAAAAATCTTTGTTAACATTAATTTATGCTAATAACCCTGTGTTTTCCTTTCATCAACAACAATTTTAGAAATAAAAAAAACAACATATACTTTAAAGGACAATATTGCTTATCCTACACAACTATTTGCTAACAGTCATAATAGAGCCAACTAGAGCCATACTAGACTCATAATACTTGTTTTTGATTAAGAATTTTGACCTTCTGAATATTCAAGTTCATATTCATTTAGAAATTGTATTAAGAATAATTTTGGAGAGCTTAAAGGGATACTCCACTTTAAAATGAAAATTCTGTCATCATATACTCACCCTCATGTTGTTTCAATCCGTTATGAATTTCTTTCTTCTGCTGAACAGAAAGGAAGATATTTAGAAGAATATCAGTAACCAGACAGTTTCTGGTCTCATTCACTTCCATAGTATATATTTTTCCTACTATGGAAGTCAATGAGACCAGAAACTGTCTGGTTCATTTTAAAGTGGAGTATCCCTTTAAGATTGCATTTTATATATATATATATATATATATATATATATATAGAGAGAGAGAGAGAGAGAGACTCAATCATAAAATTCATAAAATTATATTATTACTAAATATTTTGTGTATGTGAAATTATGCATATTGCATGCATGAATATTTCTTTTTCAAAGAGCCTATTTGAAAAAGGAGTGGTTCAACTTCTACATAATCTGGAGCATGAAAACATGTTCATTTTAATGCTAAATAGGTTTAATATTTTTATTTATTGTTTTTTTTTTTTTTTGTCAAATTAGTAAAACACTCAAATTAGTGGCTTCATGTGTCTAATTATAATGGCATTCCCTACAGATACGGCGGAGTTATTAAAAACAGATTACTGCCATTACACTGTGCATCAATAGTTTTAAAATCATTCGTTTTATTAGTAATTATTAAACACACAAAGAATGTTATCTGTACAACAGTGTATCAGTATCCCATCAGTGTCAAAAGAAATGATACATCAAGATCAATCACTAGTGCATTAGAGAGAGAAAAAATGAAGAATATTGTGCATCTATCACAGCTTTACCCTGTACATCTTTTGCGTACCAACACACCTACACAGACAACATGCTATGCGCACAACAACATACATTTGTTTTCACACATCCCTGGGCCACTGCAACAGGCTTTCAATCTTTGCACTTCATTCACAGGCACAAACTAGTGAACATCTCTGGTTTAGCCTTCACATTTTTGCTTATACTATTAAGGCCTTATTGCTTTGTGCCATGGTACAGTGATGAAGAGCCAGGTTGATTGATAACTGTAGAAAAGCACAGTGAGGCACAGAGGATTCAATAACCTCAATTCTTCATCACACATTGACATCCCATCTTCTCACCGTCTGGATTTTTACTGAAATAAGCTTCTCCCTTACTAACAATACTCACTTCCTCTTGAAACAAACTTTGTTGTATTATTTTAATTTAATACTGTGAAGCTGCTTTGATACAATCTGTATTGTGAAAAGCGCTATACAAATAAACTTGACTTGTTTAAAAACCTCTTCCAAAAATTGTATGCCATTACTAGCTAAATCCTGCTTTTCACTGGCTTCAAAATTTGTGTTAAGGAATCCGTTTTTGTTTTGTGCTGTAATGGATGTGAATGAGAGCTGTCTGTCTTTTCTTGTGGACCAATAAAGCAAATTATGATCATTATGATGTGCATATTATATGCAATTAGTCTCAGGTCTTCCCTAAATGATAATTATCTACCCATCTCTGTTCAAGACTCATTCATATGCAGTCACTTCAGTTCCCAGTACTGCATTACAATTATTATTACCTTGGAAAATGTATCTCTATAGATTCAATAGAACTATTCCGACGTCTTATACTCTTTTTGCTATATAAAGAATGAATTTTCCCTCAAATCATAACCCTAAAGCACAGCACACATCATCACCCACCAACCCAGACCTTTGGGTTTCCATGGTGACGGTGATGATGGTGGAAAGAAGGGGTTGCTGTATTTTTTATTGTTGCGTGAGACGAAGAAAGTAAAGAAACTGTGGGGAGCTGTGTTTACAGGGCACTGATGAGGTCTGAATGTGACAGGCCATTACAGCATCCATAGCACTGGAAGTATTAGGAGAGGACAGAGCAGAATCAGATTTAAAGACACTGAGTCTTGTTTACTGTACTTGCGTATATCTGCATGTAAAACCTGTTCACTATTTTCAAGCAAAAAATCAGTATTCCAAAATATATTTAGTCGCAAAGGGGCTTTAGAAACATGGAATCTGTTGGGTCAAAATGTTCATTTTCCCTACTTTGACACTGAGAATACTTTTCCGTCATCACACACTTGACTCATGTACAGTTATTCTTTGAATACACTAATAAATTGACAACTGTAGCAAATGTCAAAAATATAAATTTTCATAATACATATTGTAATGCTTTGTCAAAAAACACTTGCAGCATTTACATTTTCAGCTATTATTTATGTGCGTATTTTATATATATATTAAAAAAACATCACAGCAGAAGAGGGTTTTTAAGAGTTGACGCACATTCTATTTTTTTCACAACTCTTTCTTTAAGTACATTTAAGACTTAATTTAACTCAGTTAACTGTGCTTGTGAGGATACATATATATATATATATATATATATATATATATATACACACACACACACAGGTTGTGCACGAGCGAGAAAGAACCATCACTCAATGTCCCTAGTATAGCTTGCGTGCAAGTGATTGCGTGTGAAGCTGGATGTGAGCTGTAGATTTGATGCAGAGGAAAAAATGATTCGATACTCTGAGAGAGGTCAGATAACAGATGAAATGTTCACAGATGCACACAAATACTCAAACTGACCAAAGAGCAAAAGCATGTTCCTACAATGTCTATTATAGGAACACAAAATGCATCAAACACTTTAAGCATAAAGGTGAGATCACACATGCACATTTACACCTGCATACACACAATAAATAACTAAAGGGGCACTCATGATAAAATAGGCTTTTCTCTACTCTTCCACAAGACTGAATATCTTCTTAATTATTAAAAAAAACCTCACTGCCCAATATGGGAAAAAAATAGGATGAATGGAGACGGATGGATGGATGGATAATGTGCACCTAAAATGATAGTCAAGAAACGATTTAGTCTTCTAAACTGAATTGCTACTTTATGGTTTTGCTAAACATATTTAAACACCAATTTAAAAAACTGTTTTAAATATGGATTTTATTTTACATATGGATTTTAATATTTTAAATCTGAAAAAAAAATTATTAGTTTATTGTTTTGTTATTTTATTTAACTACATTTTTTAAAAATGGTCTTATTTCCATTTTTATGTTTGAATTATTAAAAAAATTTCAAATATTAAATTGATAACTTATCCCTTCATTGTATTTTCAAGTGTCACCTCTTACTTACTTACTGCCCAGCAGTGCCCAATTGTGAACTGAAGAAGTGACAACATGGCCTTTAACATATTTCGATCAGCTATAAGAAAACGCTAACTTCACAAAGAAATGTGAAGAAAAATGTCTTCTCAATAATAATGTGTTCCTTTATGGCAGTGTGGTGAATAAAGGAAAAATAAACTCTCATCCGTCCATCGTTCCTCAATTGACGATGGCCTTCAAACAGTCCTTTGGGATTTAGAGGGGCGTTAAGGGAGGAGGAGAGATGCTCTATGTGAAGTTGTCGAGCATGTCAAATGAATAACTGCCCTCAAATTTCAGGACCCAAAGGTTCAGCGATCAATGCGATTAATGCTGGGTGAGTGCATGTGTGATGCGTGCGCTTGTTTTCTCTCCTGGGAAACATGGAGGGAATATTTTAAGGCTGTTGGGTGGGGTTACTATGGCACTGAACTAGAGGTGTGTGATGCTGAATTCGATATAAATATTTAAGAGACGTAGCTCACCGATCAAACACCACCCAGGTGTGGAGGAAAAAGAAAGACAGGAGCTTTCTCTTTTTTTTTTATCTCTTCCAGCTCTATTCTGTCCGACTCTATAAATAAGTAAGGTTCCGTTTCCAAGGTAACATGTCCCCTGAGACTTGGTCCCTTCTACTATTAGGGGGGAAAGGTGTGCAATGAACCAACAACATCACACACAACAGGTCTCACAGTCCACGCAACTTCCACACACGTTCTCTACTATAGCACAAATAAGCAAGAGTCATAAATCTATTTACATATCCCGTGTTTCCCATCATTCCCACCTGCTGTGTTTGTGTTGCCACCAAAGCATCGTTCCCCATCAGCAGCCCCCGGTAAATCACAGCATATGGGGATGGCTTTGTGCTGATATGCATGAATAAGTGCTCATAAACTGGGTGGGAAATTTACAAGTACACTGCTAGTGCTACAGCATGTCAGGAACAAATGAGAGCAGATACCAAGAGATTTGAATAGCTGCTTCTGCAGTTAAATGTTCATTGCGGTTCATATCTAACTGCTGACTTTGCTCAAATCAGCATTGTAAAGTAAAGCAGGGAAGCTTGAAATTATTTAGGAATTAACACGAATCCTATTGTATATAACTAGCTAGGCCTCTTACCTGCAGGTGTAGTGAACGGCCCCCTCTTGTGGTGGTTTTGGATTTTGGAAGCCGAGCTGTCTCTGGCCTACAACAACAACAATGCCATTTGGAAATGGACAACCAGGAACAATCCGTCTATGATTTGGCTTTATTGGCGATTTGAAAGCCATCTTTACTTGGCCGAGTCCCTGTAAAACACTATAGTGTAGACAGTCCAAGGAAATGTGCAGATAAGGCATTATCTGACGAGGGATGTTTTCGAATTCGAATAGTGGGCTGCGGGCGTGTCGTGTGCGTCGATTGTTTTGAATCAGAACTACTGATTCGCCAATGAATCACTCTTTTGATTTATTTCAGTGTGGCTCGTTTCGCGATTCATTCTGAATCATTCGGACAGCTTACTCACGTGCTGAGTAGTTGGAGCGGTTTGTAAGTAACTAGGAAAAGAAAAGAAAAAATGAAGAAAAAAACCCCGCGTATTTTGAGACAAAACAATGGTAGGCTACTGACATATTTTAAGATATATCAGTTTAAGTTGCTTTCAGTTAAAAAAAAGCTCAAAAATCCGACTGTGAAACTGGGGTTAGGGTACAACGGGGCTAAAGGCACACCTTAAGAAATATGTGTGTGTGTGTTTATTGAACATTGATGGAGCAACAGATTTTGTGTGAAAATAAATCATAAAAGTGGTCTGTTTGCTTGAAAATCATATAAATGTATAAAAGAGGTGGAAAGGTGGGGCTTTTACACCACACAGGATAAAAGGCTCACCAGCATGGGGCAAAAGGCACAATGGATACAGGTCAAATGTTTTGAATACAACTTGTTCAAAACAACGACTTAAAGGTATACTCCACCGTTTTTTCATATTAAACTATGTTATTCCCTTAACTAAGACGAGTTGATACATACCTCTCTCATCTCAGTGCGTGCACTTAATCGCTCTGGCGCACGGTGACACTTTGATAGCACTTAGCTTAGCCCAGTATATTCAATGGTATCTAACAGCAATGAATTTAGAAGTGACCAAACACATCAACGTTTTCCCTATTTAAAAACAGTTACACAAGTAGTTATACGACCAAGTTGGGTGACACAAAATAAAACGTGGCGCTTTTCTAAGCGGGTAAAAAAAGGATAACTATAATGTATGGCGGAATAGCACTTTTGGGAATACTTCGACTCTGCGCAGTAAAAAGTCACACTTGATCCTTTTCCCACTATTGACAGAAGTGATTAAGTGCAGGCACTGAGATGAGAGAGGTATGTATCAACTCGTCTTAGTTAAGGGAATAACATAGTTTAATATGAAAAAACGGAGGAGTATCCCTTTAAGCAAAAACAAATTGGCCTATTTTGATAAATAAAATAATACATTTTGTTCAGTAAATATAGGCTACTATCATTAAAATATGTTGATTTTAAAAATACAGAAACAAAATTATTTTAAAAAGCAGCTAAAGAATGAGATTTACAGTAGTAACAAATAAGTATTTTATTTTATGATAAGATTAGCATATTTTAAAAAGATGGTTTCATTATAAATATGGTGATTATCTTTAAGTTGGACACCCAATTTGATTTACCATCTGAATCCAACTATGTTGTGTCAACAAAAGTCAGCCAGCTGTATATTTTCATGTTAATTATTGTGCCTTTTACCTCAAATACCATACTTGTACATATTCTTCCGTTATTGAAAAACTGTTGCTTTAATTACCTTGAACAAAACTGAAAATCATTAACAAGACCTTTGTCTCAAAATATAATCAATAATTTTATCGATTCTTATTTGCTTCATGAATCTACAACATTTTATGAAACATAAATATTAGATCAAATTATCGCAGAATCAACTTTGCGCTGCTGTCCGAGATAGCCTCAAGGATCAGACAAATATTCACGTGCATCATCAAAACTGGTTGTTAAAGTCCCACTGTGGTGAAAATCAAGCTTTTATGTTGTTTATGTGGTGTTTTTCATATGCTTTAAGACAAACCATGTGCAAATTCATGTCAACACCATGTCTGAGTATTTTCTCTTTAAAGGTGAACTAAGTAACTTTTTTTACCTTAACTGAACAGCTTCGGAGTCATTGGAATGGTTATATTACTTATTTCGGGTTGAACGGTGGTCGTTTCGCACCCCCCTGGTGCCCGTGAGCGGAAAATACGCACTTGCAACTTTGAGCCGGCGGGCCGCCGGCCGCTGCGTCAGGAAGTCTCGCGTGATATCAGGTCTCGCGATGTAAACAATTGCTTTACGGCCAAAAGAAATCTGCTAAAATGCTGTCATTATTGCGCTCCCTCACGCCGTCCGAACCCGAATGAAGAAGACGTTTTAAAGAACGTCCCATCTGCTTTGATGTCGTTGATCTATAGCCTCTGGTGTCTGAGAATCAACAACGAGTTTTTACGACAGTGTTGTCAAATATCTATTCCGAAGCTGTGGGGGGAGCTCTAGAGAGAAACCTGCGAGCAAAAAGCGAGAATACAGCGAAGAAGTCCCGAAGCTACTGAGTGCTGCTTTAAAACTGCAGTGATCTCAAGACTACGGAGCCCCATATATGACATGCAAGAAAAAAAAAAGTAAATCATGTAAACACTTAATATGGGTTTGGTGCACACAGGGATAAAAAAAGTACCCCATGTGTAAAATGAAATACTCTGCTGTATCTTTAATGCTGTGGGCCTAATTTTCTGCCAGAGGTCTTAGACATCTTGTTCAGATACACGGCATCATGGATTCGATCAAATACCAACAGATAAAAAATCAAAACCTGACAGCCTCTGCTAGAAATCTTATAGCGGGCCAGGTTTGGATCTTTCAACAGGACAGTGATCCAAAAACATACATCAAAATCAAAACAAAAATGGGTCACTGAGCACAAAACCAAGCATCTGCAATGGTCATCCCAGTCCCTGACCTGAACCCTATAGAAAATGAGTGGGCTGAACTGAAGAGAAGAAGCGCCAACATGGATCTGGGAATCTGAAGGATCTGGAGAGATTCTGTATGGAGAAATGGTCTCTGATCTCTTGTCAGGTGTTCTCCAAACTCATCAGCCATTATAGGAGAAGACTCGGAGCTGCTATCTTGGCAGAAGGAGGTTGCAAAAATGATTTAATAAAAGGGGGAAAATAATTGTTCCCAACGTGTTTTGGAGAAAAGCATTTATTTCATAATGTGATTTCCCCCCCCCCACTTTCAATTCTTTTACTTCAATGAAAGGTTAGATTTTTGCTATTTTTTTAAAATAAAATATCAAAAGGATTAACAAAGCAGATTTAACAATGCGCCTTTTACCCCGGTACGCCTTCAGACCCGTTGAACACCGTTTTTAATGTGATTAGAACTAATGAAAATATATGAATATATCATTCCATTGCCGTAAAATTTTGGCGGTTTTGGAAGTTTTGGGTATTTTCCCATTCAGGTGAATAGGGGCTATACTTGTATGTATGACTAGAAAATAGACTGCAGAAGGCATTAAGATGGCCGCTTGAGTGAACTGACTTTGCCTGAACTCAGTAAGCTTATTGAGGCTAAACACTTGCCAGCACTGCCGATTAATATGTGCTTCAGTCAAACAGACTATGTTAAGGTGTTAATGGAGCACACTAGGGAGTATTAGAATACAGCATTAACCTTCTGATTACACACACCAAGTCTAGTGGGAAGAGTATCTAGCGTTAAATCCCTCCTTGTCTCTCCTCTTTTCGATAATGCTAATTGACATCTTTTAGCTGAGCAGATCCCAGGAAACATCAAAGCGTACGATTAAATTATCACAATTAGTCCACTGAAAGTCATTATCCAGCGATCATCCTAAATATCAGTCATGGGGATTGGGAAAGAGGGAGGAGAGATGGGTGGAGAGCCGTTAGGGCGTCAAACAATACAGTAGAGACAAAAAAAAAAATGGAGATGGAGACGAAAGGGAAAATTGGATGCTCATAATCTGATATTTCACAAAAGCTCATTTGCGAATTTGTGATGATGGTTATTCGCCTCAACTAATGCCTGAGTGAATTGGGGAAGCCTTGTACAGGAATGAAACGTTCACACTGGATCTCTTTAGAGCAACACACACCCCTCAGTGTGAGTAATGAGATGAATCCACTGGCTGCATCCGAAATCGCAAAATAGTAGGTGAAAAACAGTATGTGACAAAAGAAGTTTGTCCGAATTCACAGTACTCATAAAAGAATAGGCAAAAGGTACCCGGATGACCTACTTCTTCCGGTGAGATTCTAAAGTGTGCATACAATGGACACTTTACTATCCCATAAGGCGACACAGCGACATAACTGACACTGGTAGGTCACATGATAGTGACAACAGGCGAATGTAGTACATCCAGATTACATTCATACTATATAGAACATATGGTAGAGTGGGGGGAATGCCACCCTCAAGGACTGTGTAATTTTTTCTGTCCTCCATTAAATCCAACCTGCACCTCATCGTGGTGTGGGGGTGAACACCAAGTAGGGGATCGCTCATTGAGGCCATATCACCAGTGAAGCCTGGGGTTACAGGCCTAACTGCAGAGCAGCAGCTGCGACTGGTGTGTGGAAGGCGGATGAACTCTAAGGTGAGTCGACAGGTTCCTCTAGTCGAGCACTTGACAGACAGGTCAAACTGCTCGATGACATCATTCATTTCAGATTGAGATTTTGTAAACTCTTATAACTGAAATAGAAACACACATCAATCTTGCTGTCTGAGGAGTGTTGTGGTGAATTTGTAAGGTGAAAAAAAAAAGATTGTCAAAGCCTTGACCTATCTTGCCTGAAAAGAAAGCACTATATATTAGGTGCAAACCAAATATAGTTCAACCTCCATGAAACAATGTGGTGACAGAATGTATTCATTTGAACTGGAGGAACTGGAAAGCTTGTCATTGTTAACCTGAATGGAACCAAATACAGGTAAATCCTTTTTGAAGAGCTTGTTTCAAATAGCCAGCAGCCATATCACCCTGTAGCCCAAGACTGGTTGCCCACTGAAGCTAAGCAGGGTTGAGCCTGGTCAGTACCTGGATGGGAGACCTCCTGGGAAAACTAGGTTGCTGCTGGAAGAGGTGTTAGTGAGGCCAGCAGAGGGCACTCACCCTGTGGTCTGTGTGGGTCCTAACGCCCCAGTATAGTGACAGGGACACTATACTGTCAAAGAGCACCGTCCTTCGGATGAGACGTTAAACCGAGGTCCTGACTCTGTGGTCATTAAAAATCCTGTAAAAATACTGTGTAACCCCGGCATCTTGGCCAAATTTGCCCCTTGGCCTTTGTCCATCATGGCCTCCTAATCATCCCCATATACTGATTGGCTCTATGCTATCACTCTCTGTCTCCTCTCCACCAGTAAGCTGATGTGTGGTGGGCGTTCTGGCGCAATATGGCTGCCGTCGCATCATCCAGGTGGATGCTACACATTGGTGGTGGTTGAGGAGATTCCCCCTTCCATATGTAAAGCGCTTTGAGTACCTAGAAAAGCGCTATATAAATGTCATTCATTATTAATTTTTATTGTTTCAGTCAGCCAGAGATCTGCAGGATAAAGCCCGGATGGGTTCAGAAGGGATTCTGAAGGCGGTTACATTTTGTGAATAACCTTAAATTCAGGTGTTGGCTGGTTAATTAATCTATCAGCACCAGTTGTTTGTGAAATGGTTGGACTGCTGGGTATGTAAGGAATATAAGACAATATCTTAACCATACGATGTGATGAACATCAGGCTGTTTCCACAGCATTCCATCAAAGCTTAAGGTTATATCTAGGTTTCATCTTTTTCCTTTGAATTAATTAAATACTTTTCTCTTAGGAGATGGATGGCTAGGCCTTGTCATGCTGCAATGTTCCATTTGCTGGGAGCAAAAATTTGAATTCCTCACTGCCACACAATATTCTCCCCCCACACTTATCAGAGTTAAATGGCCTTCATTTAGCGTGAGTATTATTACTATTCAAGCTTATTTTATTTTATCCAGGCGTTTTGCTTGCATCCATGGTGTGGGCTGCCCTACATAGTCTGCTGCAACTGTGGCCCAGTCCTAGAGAAGCAGATGGATGTTAGCTCTATGTGCAACTGAAATATTATTATATCTTCATTCAGTTCTTGACTCCCAGTTTCATAGTGGAATGCAACAAATGGCAGTTTTACACCCTATTTTATAATCCCTTTAATTCATACGTCTTCTAAACTGCTGATCCTATGTAAGGTCTCTGGACTGCTGGAGCTTATCCCAGCGTCTCAGGCCATAGATTAGTCACTAAATGACTATGTATAGGTGTCAAATCAACTTGAATTGTGCTATATTTTGTCCTGTCAGCATCAGCTCCACAGCACCACCTTATGATTAACTAGAATAAGACGGACGCATCAGAGCTCCAACAACAGCAATCATGCAGATATCTGAATATTGACAAAAGTTGTAAAATAAAGGCACAACAAAAACAATTGTAATAGAGATCTCTTTATTATAGTGCATTTATCAGATGTTACAAGATGGGTTTAAAAAAAAAAAAGCTAAAAACAAAAACCATTTCAGTAAAAGAAAAAAAACATCTGCACACATTCCTTCCTCCTATTATTTTACAGATTTTTTTGAAATTAAAGCTTCACATCTGAACATAGGATAGCTAAATGAAATCCAAAAGCTAAATACATTTTCATACTCAAGTCCATACACTTTAATTACTTGTCATAGATGATGCTTATTCAAATAAATCTATCAACTACAGTAGATCTGTATCATAACTAAAAGGCCAAGAAAAACATTATTAGAGTTATGAAACATGAATTTGGTGACAGACAAAGGGGAAAGAAAACAAATTAATGAAATGCATTCATGTTGCCATCAAGTTTCACACAAGGTGAAACGTCAGCTATTCCCTTGTGAGAGCTCAGCACAGGGGTCGGACCACTGGGATCTTTACAGCCGAATGCTCAGTGCTGTACTCAGCACTGCAGTTGCCTTTGGAATATGAAGGGAAGCAAAGCGTTTGTCAGTTTTGGATTATTAGGCTGTGTGTACACGTTCTCAAAGCGAACATCTCTCTGCTGGTGGTTTTTTTCTATCAGTGACATGTTTCAAAATGGACCGGTGCATCAGGTAGAGCAGCCATCAACAGATGAAGAGAAATGAAGGAAAAAAAGAAATGTGAAATATGGAAGAGGGAGGACTACAGCAGGCTGGAGGAGTTTGCATTTTGACCTGCAGCTGTTCTGTATTTCTCTCATACAAAGAGAACCATAGAGACAACCACTGGATCTTGTTGGCAACTCTGGATCAGCTGCAAATTTGCCTGGATGTTAATCAATATATCAGGGATCTCATTTTCAGATTACAATAAGGAAACCGAACGCACCCCAAAAAGCCCTTAGTGGCCTCACCAGAACACTCATGCGAATCTGACTGTACACATGATGCAGGACACCTTGAAAGAGACCGTAATAACAACAAAAATAATCATCACAACAATAAAAATAAAGAAAAAGAGCTAAAAGAAGAATCACTGGAGTGGGAGCAGCTCGCAAAAGGCCTTGCTGCACCAGCAGAAGGCGCTCACTCCCTCCATACTCCCACAAACACTCATCACTTCTGCAGTCGCCTCTTACATGCCAATCAAAACACATGTAGGACTGTTAGTTAGTGCCTGGGATCTGACTGGATGATCATACTACAGCAAGATCCAAGAAAGCAGACACACAGGGTCACATGATATCCTCCCCACAGGCAATAGTTTAAGACGTTTTACAAGCTGACTTTGTGTAAACAAAAGATTTCACAGGCTTGTGCTTGAATGCGCTTGACTGAGGACAGCAGTAGGGAAAGCGAGCTGGTGTTCACATGGAGAGTGTCATGTGACGTACCTGAAAGCATTAGCATGATTTTCAAATAACGCGAAGAAGAATGGATGAAAAACAAATGTCACTTTATTGTCTGATTTTTTTTTCCTTCTTTTTTCCCAACCTGATGCAGGTTACAATGAGTTTTATCAAATGTGGGGTCAAAGGATGGCAACTCACACCTTGTAACATTTTAGTCATGCGTGATTGCTTTAAACATTGGGAAAGGGAAAAATCAGGCCTATAGTCTGGTTTCAGTGTATTAGGTAACAGAAATATTTAACATCCTGGGTCATTCTTTGCGTGCAGAAAACCACGGGGAGAGGAGGGAGAAAAGAGAGAAAGAGAGAACCGTGCTGTACGCTGAGTGTCTATTTTGAAAGGCACAGCAAGGCTACTCCCACCCTCAGTTCACTCACACACACACACACACACACACACACACTTGCATGTGTATTTTAGACAGCACTGGGCTAAGTCTCTGATGTATACAAGACTGGACAAGAGAAAGATATGAATAAACTGGGCAACTGGGCGAGACTGAAACTAGTGCTGTCACCCTTTACACACACTCATACACACACAGCGCTGACAGAAGAGGAGAGGGTGGAATGGATCATTTAGCGTTTTTGAGCTGGTTAGAGAGCCAGTCGAGCCCTTCGTACAGGCCATCCCCGCTTGTGGCGCAGGTGGCCTGAATGTACCAGTTACGATGACGCAGGGAATGAAGGCCCAGCTTATCTGTGATCTCAGCTGCGTTCATCGCATTGGGCAGGTCCTGTAGGAAACAGACGGTAAGAACAATGCAGTCAGTTACTGAGCTTTGTAAAAACAGATTTTTGATTTGAATGATATTGATTCATTAAAGTCAAGATCGAAAATGTGTTTGTACAATGCTGACCGTCACTTGTGCGGCTTAATACTTTTGTTTTTTCTTTAATAAAAAACCCTTCAAAACAGTATTTATTTGAAAGTAAAATTCTTTGTAACAATGTATTCATTGTCGCTTGATAAATTTAATGCATCCTTGCTGAATAAAAAGATTTTCGAACAGTTGTGCATGTAAGCAAAATCGATACAAGTGAAATATACCCAACTTAGTCTGAAACAATTAAAATCAGAACTGGTTGAATAGCTTGTGAATCAGAATCAAATCAGGAAAACTGTATCAACGACACAATCATACATGATGTCAGCCATATCTGAAGACTGAAAACAAACCCAATAAATACTGGGGCTGCTGATGCTCCTAGGGTTTAGCAAATTGTGTTCTGCTCTCACTTACCTGTTTGTTGGCAAAGACAAGCAGCACGGCATCCCTCAACTCGTCCTCCGCCAGCATCCTCGTCAACTCCTCTCTTGCCTCGTTCACTCGCTCCCTATCGTTACTGTCCACAACAAATATCAGGCCTGTGAAAGAGACCGTGGGAGACTGAGTATGTGCTTAAGAGTAGCTTGATACCTGGTACTCTGTGTGTATGCATAGACACTGACCTTGTGTGTTCTGGAAATAGTGCCTCCAAAGCGGCCGGATCTTATCCTGACCGCCCACATCCCACACTGTAAAGCTGATGTTCTTATACTCTACTGTCTCAACATTAAAACCTGCACAAAGAGAAGGGAGGCAAGTTAAATAAACATCGGCACACAGAAACAGGGCCAGAAGGAATGAGGGTGAAAAGCCATGAAGCCTGTCTCACATTAGGGCCCTGCTCTAATAACACTATAGCCAGAGGGTAAACACTTTTTGCCAGAGAGCAGAGAAAGAGGGATAAGACTGGACACACAATGATGGAATAAGAGGGGAGACGGCTAAAAGTAAAATAAAGAGTTTTTTTCCTAAATGCAGGAAAACTTGAAATTTTTTAAATGCCAATGGAAAAAAGGAATATTTATAGAACCGAATCCACTGAAAAAAAGGGCTGCATTTATGAGCTGTATACATGTTGCAAAACCAGAGCATTTCGGCCACTTCACAACACAAGCGTGAGCGGTGCAAATTTTTTTCGACATGCATGTTAACCAATGAGTGCTTTCACACCGGGAGCAGGAGAGTCGCGTGAGTGTTTTATAGATGATTTACCCATTTAAACTTGTTTTTAATTATTCAGTTTGGGTGAAAGTATGGTGTATTATAAAAAACGAATTTAAACTAGCCAGAAAATATGATATATAAACTTTCTTTTAGTTTATGTAATACAGACAGGTATATAGGCTAGGCACTACCCAAATCGAGTGTGCATTTGCTGTCTTGTAAACATAATCGAAGTATGACTGAAACGAAAAGATCGGAGCTGTTTTCTTGGTTGTGTTTGTTGTTAACCATTTACATGCGAATGTTGTACACCTTCCCATCTTAAACTTTCAAGACCATTAAGTTGATAAATGACCAACTTCTAAAAACAAATTTATAGTTGTCTTTGAAAAGAAATGCTCGTTTATATGAAGCCTTGGAGCCGCTGCTGTACAAACACTTCCAGTGTGAATACTCTCGCGCAGCTGCAGTGACGATGTAGTTACGCTGACGCGAAGCTCAAGCTTGCAGTGTGAAACAGCAATTATTCTGAAATGTCATCTGAAATATGACTGAGAAAGAATGAATAGTAAATGTGAAAAAGTCACAAACCGATAGTGGGGATGGTGGTGACTATTTCTCCCAGTTTCAGTTTGTACAGGATGGTGGTCTTTCCAGCAGCATCCAAGCCCACCATCAGAATTCTCATCTCTTTCTTCCCAAAGAGATTCTTAAAGAGGCCTGCAAACATGTTCCCCATGGTGGCGAATCTGCGGGGAACAATAGAGAGGGTAGATAGGGTTATAGAGCAAGCAAAACATATAATTGAGGATGGTGTGACAGTGGTAAAGATCAGAGGTGAAAATAAAAAAGAAATAAAAAAAAAGAGGCTTGAACCCTTCAAAAGGGTGATACTTAAGCAAAGCACTTAACCAAGTTACTCTGCAGTAAGTTTCAGATACAGGCATCTGATAAACCGTGATGGGAATAACGTAGTTATAAATAAACGGCGTTACTAACGGCGCTATTTTTAACGAGTAGTCAAACAAATTATTGTTTCCCATTACAACGCAGTTACTGACAATAAAATGCGGCGTTACTATAATTGAGCTCACTGCAGCGGTTTTCATCCGAGTAGGCTGTCTCTCAGCTATAGGACCTGCAAAGTGTGAGGCGCCGGACACAGGACGAAAGCGAAGCGAGAGCGCTTGACAGTGCGTGAGAGAGGCCGAGCATTATATAGGCTAGTTTGTTTATAAATAAATTACACATTTCAGCATTAGAATAATCTCTGTAGCCTATTGGTATCATCTGCAATGTTTCAATTAGTTTACATGGTTTTAAAAATAAAATCCCAAAATAACCTGCAGGAAACGTTTCCCGAAAACATCTTTGTTTGACCGGTTGTGAACACATGCGGCAAATACGCCTAGTATTTGGCTTAAATAACGATGATGAACCTCTGTAGATTATAAAAATAAAACCCAAAAATATTATATTTTATATTACATTCTCTATTTTATATTTACTTTTGTGAGGAAGAAAATACTTCAAGTAGGCAACAGTATGTCTACCAGTTATGAAGTTTTTGGTACATTTCTTAAGGAGCATAATTTTTTTTAAATTAAAAAAAAAAAATTATTAAGTAACGCAATCGTTACTTTCCCTGGGAAATAATTACTTTTTAAATGATATAACTCAGTTACTATTTGTGTAAGTAACACTGCTGAAAAATAATTACAAACTATTCAAGTTATTTGAAAGAAATTCAAGACCCAAATGACACAACCCACCATTATTTACACAGGAGCTGATTAAGTGTTTAATGTGCCATGAATGCAGGTTATGCTTGGGGGAGGGAGGAGAGAAACAAAAGGCTCAGTGATGAAGTGAATGCAAGATTCCACCAGTGGAAAGAAGAGTACAGGAGGTAAGCAGACACCTGACAAACCTGTAAGAGGAGACACCTGCCCTCTGAATTAATCAGAGAGAGAGAGAGAGAGAGAGAGAGAGAGAGAGAGAGAGAGAGAGGGAGGGAGGGGTCCCATCGATTGGGTTACACTCTAATCCCAACTGTAGCGTAAGAGATAAACTACACAGTTTTAGACAACGAGGCCACACTACATCCCTATACAGACCAAAGACAGTCAATACATCTCTCATATCTTATGTCTAACAATATGGGACATGTTTGAAGACTCTCAGAAATTATAAACAGCCAACCATAATAACGTCACACACAGAACCTCACGGTGTGCGAGAAAGTAAAATACCTTGGACATATTATCAACGAGCACATGACAGATGATGATGATATTGAAAGGCAACGCCGCCTGATGTATATGCTGGCAAATATGCTGTTGCGTAAATTTAGTTTCTGTTCAGACGAGGTGAAGGTGTCACTTTTTAAAGCATATTGTACAACATTTTATACTGCTCATTTGTGGTGTAACTATAGAACATCTAGTTTACAGAAGCTGCAAGTAGCTTATAACGATGCTATGAGAATCCTACTAAGGAGACCTAGATGGCATAGTGCAAGTGAAATGTTTGTGAGTGTACGAGTAATCACTTTTAAAGCACTGTTACGTAATTTTATGTATAGATTTATCTGCCGACTTAATGCTTCTGAAAATGAAATTATTGTGAGTTTATCAAATATAAGGGTTAGTACTACACGGTATCAGTCAAAGCTGTGGAGACACTGGTACTGGTGTATTTTGTAACTCTATGTTTACAAAATTTTATGGGTTGTGATGGATTGTATGTTGTTCAATGTCTTTTTTCTTTTTTTAAATTGGACTGAGTCTGTAATAAAAGTTTGATATGATATGATATGATATAGATGCGTCGTCAGATTTGAGATTACCCGCGGTCTGTAAAATCTTGCGTTACCAAGTCAGTGACTGCCACATTTGTATTACCTTCCAAAGAGCTGTATTATCAGTCCCACACTGGAAAATGAAACCATATCCAGCTGGGCCAGATCGGCAAAGAATGGAACGGGGTAAGCAAAGAAAACGGTTTGGACCGACAGTGGAAAAGCGGCTATAGTTTGTTTTAAACAAATGCAGCAAATGTATGGGAGAGACTAAAACTGATACCACAGATTCACTCTCATTGACATGGTGGATGTAGTGCATGTATTTCACTCATGATCCAATTATTCCATGATGCACTGCAACATTTTGAACCATAGCATATGCATCAGAATGTGTACGGTATTGTGAGGTAGTTAGTGATACCCTACACAAAATACATGTGTGCAAAAATAATCTAAAAGACTACAGTAGCCGAAATAATAAAAGCAAGTTTGTTCACAAGTAATTAAAGATCTGAAGGAATGTACTCTGTCTGTCTACCGAGTCTAAAAGTCACAAAAGTTAGGTGCTAAGAATGGTGTGAGAACACACCCACTAAGATTGCAAGAGCAGTGTCCTTTGGGTAAAAAGAACAGAGGCATGTCTTTAGAATGCAGTGACACCAGAGTTGAAACAAAGTCCCAAAAGAACTATTTGAAAAACACCCTTTTTGATAAACAAAGGGTGCTCCACAAGGGGCAACTTCACTGGAAAACGTCCCTGCAAATACAAGGAAGTGCAACCAAAAAACTGACTCATTCTGTGACTTACACATTTCCACAGGTTGACTCACTGATCAGTCAAATGGGTTGCATTATGGTCAGCGTATGTGTTTTAGATAAAGAAAGAACAGGTAAGTACGGTTTGTGAAAATAATGGAGGAGAAAGGACAAAGATGTAAATTCAAAGAGAAAGATTTTTTTAATCTGCCATAGGGTACGTCAGCCACAAATTAAGCCACATCAATTATTCAAGAACCAAAGAAGTTGAATTATTGAATAGAAAAGGTAAAACGAGAAGCTGTTGCTAATGTTGTTGTAGTAATCATAACTGCACACTAATCTCTGTATGGTGTAAATAGAGCTACAACATTACACATATTATACTGACCCCTGGTTTCACAGACAAGGCTTAGAGTACTAGCTCACTTCAAAATGAAAATTCTGTCATTTACTCCCCCTCAAGTTGTTTTAAACCTGTTTGAATTCCTTTCTTCTGCTGTAAGTAGCTTTTATAAACATGCCTTAGAAAAAAAAAACATTACTGCTGTGCATCTTGAAACAAAACAATTGCACTGACATACTTTAAGATATATCTGTGCAAGTTGCTTTCAGTTAAAACAGCTCAAACATGCATTTTATCCTGGGACTGGGAATTTCTTTCTTCTGTTAAACACAAAAGAAGATATTTTGAAGAATGTCAGTAACCAAACAGTTAATGTACCCCATTGACTTCCATAGTATTTTTTTCCTACTATAGAAGTCAATGGGGTACATCCACTGTTTGGTTACCGACATTCTTCAAAATATCTTCTTTTGTGTTTAGCAGAAGAAAGAAATTCATACAGGTTTGAAACAACTTGAGGGTGAGTAAATGATGACAGAAGAATTTTCATTTTGAAGTGAACTATTCCTTTAAGCTAGTCCCAGGCTAAAATGCAAGTTTGAGCTGTTTAAACTGAAAGCAACTTGCACAGATATATCTTAAAATATGTCAGTGCAATTGTTTTGTTTCAAGATGCACAGCAGTAATTAGGGATGCACCGATCCACATTTTTCCACTTCCGATCCGATACCTGAATTTGGATATCGGCCGATACCGATACTATTCCGATACCAGAGCTGTGTTTACTTTAATATTATTATTATCATTATTGTTTATTTTATATGATGCTGAAATAAACTAGAAAAACAGGAAATATTGTTAACAGGAAAAATCCCATTCTGAAAACAAATATGCAACTATGTCTATAAGGGTTTAAAATTAATTGTCATGTCAATATTTATAACATTCCCAAAATGTAAAATACTTGAGTGTTGAAATATAAGAAAAGTGCAAGTGTAAACATCTTTACACACACGAAGGGTGATCCTCGCTCCGATGCGGTAACTCTCTCGATGAATGCTCGATCAAAATCAGCCATCTTGCAAACAGACAAGCGGATTTTGCCTCAGACCCATCAATTTCGCTTCAAACTTTTGCTTTTTATGCGCGACAATTTCACTCTGGACTAGGCTTGTTGCGATAGTTGGTGTTACCGGTGATACACGGTGTTTAACCCACCTACCGGTCATAGCACTTGACCACCGTCCCCATCGTGTTGAAGTTTTAGCCTATAGCAATAAAGCACTTAATTCAGTTAGTGACTACGTGCCTTCGTAATTTAGCGTAAGCGGAACGAGCGCCGCAGTAAAGCAGCAGGTGTCCGATTTCATTTATCATTTGAGGAGAGTGAGGCGAGCTAACTGGCAAAGGATGGCGGAAGATCTGGTTTCAAAGCGAAATGCAAAAGCACCTATTTGGAAATATT
Organism: Leuciscus leuciscus; assembly: GCF_965113295.1. Classification (NCBI taxonomy): domain Eukaryota; kingdom Metazoa; phylum Chordata; class Actinopteri; order Cypriniformes; family Leuciscidae; genus Leuciscus; species Leuciscus leuciscus. The sequence goes on along the minus strand of NC_138725.1, from coordinate 48,131,293 downwards.
TTGGATTCAAACCAAATGCCAACAGGGAACCTGAAAACGTTAACGAGGCAACCTGTAAACTTTGCCTGATGAAAGTGGCAGCATCCGGAGGTAACACTTCGAATTTACACGCACATCTTTTAACAGCTTAACGTGAGTTTAATTTTTATATTAGGGTTTTTTTTGCACTTAAGTGTCCAGTGATTATTCGGGTAGGCTACCTTATTTAACAAAGTTTTTGATGTTCGTTCGTTTCATATTCGATGGTTGTGCTGTGTTTTTTTTTGTTTGTTTTTTTTGCTGAAAAAGGCAGGCACTTTATTTAACGAATAGTGAATTTTTTTATATAATTTCTTGTTTGATACTTGCACGATGTGTGCAGTGATTCGTTTTGTTAATAAATGCACTTTAAAGGTGTTTCATAAGTGCTTTTGTTTAGTTTTTGCATGGCGTGTCAAGTTATTATTCATTTTGCAATAAAGATGTGTGTAATACAAGCGAGTTTCTTATTGTTTTGTGTATTTTTATTAAGAATAAAATAAATTAACCCATGATTAATTCAAACAAATGCTACTGAATTGCCGCTAATTAAAGTGAAAGTAAATTGAGACGTGTGCACGTCCGCATTTTCGGCCATCCGAAATCCCCGACACGCAACCCCGGTGACACCGGGATTACCGGTTTTTTTACACGTCGATTAACCGGTGGAAAAAATCCGTCACCGCAACATCCCTACTCTGGACGCGCAAATGGATTCAAAATATTCAAGTGTCCAACTAGACGCGCAGACGCAAATTTGACGCGCTATTCGCGTTTGGTGTGAACGCACAGTAACGTGGTGCTTTTTTAAATGTTTGATTACGTTCGTTGTGTTGTACGACGCGAGGGAGCTTCAAAGAGCTCTGAATTACGGCTTTGCAAACATTGCATTTTGCTGTCTTGCTCTGCGGTGTTTCCAGTGTGAAGTATTTCCACACAGCGGACGTTGTTGGCTAGCCACAATCTGCGGAATGGATTTCCTGAGCGGGGGCGTGTCTCATTGAGCCACGCCTCCGTTCAGGAAATCCATTCCGCAGTTTGCAGCCAGCTAGCAGACTCGCCGGCGGGAATCACTTTTGGAGTCATTTCAGCAGACAACGTTAAAGCGCAGACATGACTCATGGATATCGGATATCTCCGTAGGTTGGATCGGGAAAATCCGATACGTGAATTACGCTGGTATCGGTCCCGATACCAATACTGGATCGGATCGGCCCCATCCCTAGCAGTAATGTTTTTTTTTCTAAGGTATATTTATAAAAGCTACTTACAGGTGCCGGAAGCTAGTTATTTTAGCTCAGAAAGTTTTAAATATGGATATTTTTTGTATACAATTACGAACGCATCACTTCAGAAGGCCTTTATTAGTCCCCCAGGTCCGCGTGGAGCACTTTTATCATGAATGGATGCACTTTGATGGACTTCAAAACATAGGCTTAAACTGCCATTATAAAGCTTGGAAGAGCCAGGATATTTTTTAATATAACTCTGATTGTATTTGTCTGAAAGAAGAATGTCACATACACCTAGGATGGCTTGAGGGTGAGTAAATCATGGGGTAATTTTCATTTTTGGGTGAACTATCCCTTTAAAAAGCCTAATTGAACTAAGACCACATCCTGGCTTAATCTAAGCATTGACTGTGAAACCAGGCCTAAAAAACATACCTCAATCAGTCTACAAAGTCTTGATATAAATTCTGTTGATTCCAGTAACAGGTTTCAATGACTGTCTTAACATTTAAAAACGTTGGTTCTGTTAAGTGAAAGCTTGTTCTTTTTCCCCACTGTTTTTCACTTTGTCCCCCTGTGCAGCAACACATTTAAAAATCATGCATCAGATGTGATGAGTATTGCTGACTCTTTTTGTTTCCACTGGTTACAACAGTGAACTAGTCATGCTGAAACTGAAGGCATTTAAGGTTAAGCACTGACATACCATTCACACTTCTAAAGTTTGGGGTCGGTAAGACTTGTTTGTGTTTTTAAATAAGTGTCTTATCCTACCAAGTCTCCATTTATTTGATGAAAAAAACTAAAAACAGTAATATTATGAAAAATGATTACAATTTAAAATAACCTTTTTTTATATACTTTAAAATGTAAATTATTCCAGTGGTGTCAAAGCTGAATTTATTCGGCATCATTGCTCCAAACATTTCTTATTATCAATGTTGAAATTGAAAACAGTGGCAGCTAGGCCTGTCGCGATAATTAAATAACCGTCTGATCGCGATTATTTGATCTAACCGCGATTGTTTCAGACAACCGCGATTATTGCACTCTTTTATAGGCCTACGGCACAAGGGGGAGTCATGGACCAAAATAAATAGACAAGCACTAATTACGTTTTCCAGCAATATATACAAAGTCATCTGAAGCCATTCCATAGCTTAATGTGAGGGACAGTAGTATATTTACATTGTTAAATTAAAGTTCACAAACTCGTCTGCAGCTGTCAATCATTCCGTTCAGCATTCAAACTCTGCAGCTGTCAATCATTCCGTTCAGCATTCAAACAGCGCGCGTCGTCCGGTTACGACAGGATACACGGTAAAACTTTCTCCAATGTGACATTGACGTTATAATGCTTGATCTGTAGATAAAGGGCTGTGGATTTGCATAACATGACTTTATTTTGCTGGAGTTTTTTGCTGTTTCTAAATGACTCGCTCGCTACCGTGTGCCTACACAGCACAAGGACTATGAATTGGCATCAGACGCACAATAACTGGAGTTTAAAACTGTTAAGAAACAAATGATCAATAAACTGTTGCCCTCGACATTTCTTCGCTTTGTGCCGTGAACTTTTAAATGCGCACTTGTGCAGCGCTGCGCACTGTGACTCCATGTTGCTTTGAGCACATCATTCTGCACCCGCGATGCGCATACGCGCTTTGTTCCGCTCTGTTTTGAAGCGTATCATATTATCATGGTTTGTGCACATTCGTTTTTATTAACATGTTTAGATTTTTTTTTTTATTAAATTACTGTGCAGATGTTTTCAAAAATTACTTTTTGCTGCTGATTTATACACTCACTAAGTTTAATAAACAAATTGTCATAGCTATTGAATATATTTATTTAATATTTAAAGGTGTTAACTGTAATCTTACACTGCAAAATGATAACTTACAAAGGATTAAATTCATCACAATTATTTAATGAATGAAGCACAAAGCCCTAAAACAGACAATTAATCGGCATAATCGCCAAAGCCCTAACACAGACAATTAATCGGCATAACCGCAATTATTTTTTAGTCAATTAATCGTCAGCCAAATTTCATAATCGTGACAGGCCTAGTGGCAGCTTCATATTTTTGTGGAAACCATGATAAAAATGTTCCTGAATTCTGTTGAATAGAAAGTTCAGAATAAATACAAGTATAAAGTGGAAATATAAGTATTTTGAAACATTATAAAGTAGTTTACTAGCTTTCAGTAAAGATGAATGCATCCTTACTGAATAAAAGCATTAATTTCTCCAAATCTAAAGCTGTTAGCTAATCGCAAACTTTTGAACGATAGTGTACATTCATTGTGTTGCTCTTATGTTATGTTGCTCTTTATTTTTCCAGCAGCAAACATCATTCTTGACATTTGAATGAATAAAAATAATACTTATATATATATATTTTTTATTTTTATAAATAGAACATTCACATCTCTGATCAACTGGGATTAATCAGTACTCTGATGTGACATATGTAGGATACTTCCCCTATATGAGATTAAAATTATGATCAAACGTGCACAAAGATCAAAGACCGTAATGGTTAAGACAACCTATTTATCAGACAGACTAGGAAGTGAGAGCGTAACATAGGCTAGAGAAAAATCACATGACAACACACGATCCCATCCACAGTTACAATGTTGCGACAGACACAGCCAATTATAGCGAGAAATGCTTCCTAACTAGAAATCAACACACCAGTCATTCATAATCAGTGACTGTGCTTGCTTACAAAACACCTTAAAACTCAACAGCAGCACTACAACCACACTTATAAAAACGGCAATCATCCGACAACAGATATCTAGTTCTACCATCTGACCAGGAACTGAAAGGGGTTAAAATGAATAATCACTGACAGCGAACTAGATTACACTTTCTTTGATTGAATCCATCCATTCATACATTACTGTGGTCACCCTGGGTGTTTGACACCCGCTAGACAAATGAAATACGTCATCATATAGCCTAACCGTTTAACGTTATTACAAACACTTACTTGTTCTCTAATGCCAATGAAGGTATCAAAACTGTTCGCGATTTTCAAAATGCAAACCACTTTAGACCTACATTACATATAGAGCATGTTGCCAACAATTTTACAACAAACACTTCTGGTGAAAAGACACAACGTCTGTTGTTTCGAACACCAACATTAGAAATGCGGCCTAGAAATTATTCACAGATTACGCACAGTGACTGTAACGTTAACTGACTTTGAATCACTGTGATCTAACGTAACGTTAACAGTTTATTTCCACCATCGAATTAAGAGACAAACTAGATTGCCTAGATTATAACCAATGTAGACTGTTTGCGCAGGAGCCGTTCTTTACAGGGGAGCGTTCAGCTTGTGTCGCGAGCGACGCCTTGTCGTCTGCTATATGTGCTAAGGGCGAGGTAACTACATCACTCGACTGTTTACATCACTACTTATTTTACTCTGGTCAGGCCTGAGTATCTATATCATTTGTGTAGAGGGTAAAACGCGTTTAGACTGAAAAATTAGCGCTGAAAATGTCTGTATATTGGTATAAGAAGGCGCGAACTGGTTATGCAGTTCCACATCAGCTAAGCAAACATCCGTTAGTTAGCCTGTTAGCCTCCCTGACTGGGATGACCATTCATAACCGAATACTCGTTTTCTGTTAGCTACATGTGAACGACAGGTAAATTAAAAGACCTCTGTACAACTTACGTCAGAATGACAAAGCAAAATGTGTGGTTTCGGCAGTATTTACCTTTTGGTGCAGTTTCGCTACAATTTTTTCCGGTTCTCCTCCTCACCGCTAAAAACAAAATGGCGTCTTTCTCTACTCTGAGGACGGTGGCGTCATGTTTTCCGCCCTCGCGGAAGTGCTGTCCAATCACAATGTCCAAAGTGTATGCGAAACCCCACCCCTTTACTGTCGTCGTCCAATTACTTCATGGTGGGCGTGTGTGCATAGGGACGCGTGTACAGGCCGCCTCTTCCCATGCAAAATGAAAGATGAGTCGACCTGAATATGTTTAACAAATTTATGCTTCTAATGAGAACCTCTTTTTTTCGAACCGCGCTAACCAGAGAGTTGAGTAAATATAAAGTAAAAGGATCAAATGGACTGAAGGTTCTGTTGGAGGAGGACTTAATAAATATGACACATTAGCTGTTTCGAGGATCGCATCGTCTAACATTAACATGGATGAGGTTACCCTCTAGCGGCAAAGATACTACAACGTGTCAGGTGCCAATAAATATAGTGTTTTATCTATTGTACCATTTGTAAAATCTTGTTGCACTCCATAATGCAGTGTAACAAATGCAAATACTTTAAATTATATATAAATATATATATTTTTTTTTTTAAATCCATACTTGAAAAAAAAGACTGTAGGCCCTAGTTAAACATACTTGCTTAAAAAATATATTTTTCGTTACCTTATTTATTTATTAGGCATTTTGTCCTAAATTAGCTTATTATATTAGCTTATTATGTTGTATATTTTGTCCTAAATCATGACCTATTTGTCATGAATATGAATAGCCTCAAATCAAAAAATCAATAGTCCACCAGATGGTGTAATACATTCTCAACTGATCATCTGAGCTGTACTACATAATTCTGCAGATAGACAGAGTATGTTCCAGTCAGCAGAGGGTGCTGCAGATAAGACAAACCAAACAATTGCCCATCCACTGAAACACAAAGCTACAAATACTGGCAATTCATTGAATATCTTTAGCTACTCTTTTTGTTGTTAATGTTTTTTTGTTTTTTATTTGTTTTTTATACTTGTACTTGTACTTGGATGGCACATACAAATAAAAATAAAGATCAATGATTTGAAAGTAGGCTACTGTGTGCTAAAATAAAAGCTGGGTACCAGTAGAGTCTGCCCTTAAATTAATTAAACTAATTCTATTCATTAAAATTTAACTTTTTTTTTTTTTCAATTTGTAGCTACCAACAGTAGTGACAAGAAACATGACCAAACAAGGCCTTTTCGAATTCAGACCTGAAAAATCCCTAAAATGTAAAATACATAACTGGACAAATTGTTGGAGAGATAAATTCATTTTAGAAACATATAACAGTCCCAAAAGTTTACTTCTTCACTGTAAAAAATTTCTAACCCTCCCAAATCAAAAATTCCAAGTGACTGATAACATCTAAATTTTTCAATTGGCCCAAGTGAAATTCTTGTTGCAATAGTCTGTTAACGTTGGCTCAATGAGAAATAATACGTCAGACTAATTGAAAAATTTAGATGTTATCGGTCACTTGAAATTTTTTGACTTGGGGATGTAATTTTTTTTTACAGTGTTTGTTTTGGGGGGTATGAAAAATAACATTCTCAAGGACTAACTGCCTAAAATATAAGTTAATCTAACAACATTAATATCAGTTGCAGTCTGTTATGCAAGGTTTTACTGTCAACAAGATAAACCCATTTTAATAAATTCACATAAATTCTTAAAGTACTTTATATCGACTTAAGTGTTATCTACTGTATCATATTTTTAAAGACCGCAAAACAATTCTAAAATGAACCAATGGATCCCTATTCAAGAATCCAACACTAATGATAGAAAGATGATTCTCAAATGTATTTTATACATGTTTTAGGAGCAGAGAATGTCTCCTCCATATTGTTTGGATTGGTCACCACAAGCAGGAAGTGCACCTGACACACCTACGTCATAAAGGTGGGTGTCTTAAACAAAGAAGCTGACATCATGAGGGAAATGCGGAGCCCAGTTGGTCTGTCACTGATGGAGGCAAGAGGAACTGAGATGAAAGATCAGCCATGATTACTCATTATATCTTGTGCTTAGTGATGACAACAGCATCAAAGTCACCAGTGCGTTAATGATGCTCAGGAAATGAGAATGGAGCCACAGTTTGTAAACAAGGTGTTGGAATTAAACAAGAGTAAACAGACACTCATTATTCCTATACTGAACTCAAAAGACTTATGCTGAACCGCTTATAAAAGAATGGTATAACAAGTGATGATGACACACAAAAGTCAAAATTATTCAATGTTGTATTCATTTGACATTAGAGATAACAAGACAATATGAAACCAATAGAAACGTCTCTTTCCTATTCACTTCTCTTCTTAATTTCCTCTATTTATTTTCATATGTATTACAAAAGCAGACAAACTATACGTGAAGAAGACTTGATAATTATTGAAATTGAACATTATTAGTTTAATCACCTAATCTATTTGTTTTGGCCTTGGATGATTTATTAATTGTCCATCCATGTCTTCCATAATCAGAAGGGGGATTTTAAGTATAGCCTAAATGTGAACCATTCAGCAGGGAAGCGCACCTGCCAATCTGTAGGGAAATAAGAGTCGTTTCCTTGCATGGCACAATAGGCGGAGTAAATGACTGATGATCCAATAAGTTCGGCGCTCATGCCTCACCCCTCTCGGGACCGCGCCTCCCAAGGTCTGAAATGAGTTTCTGCCCCTTTAAGAAGTTGCTCTGTCCAGCACAGCTGGGATTTCAACAAGGACAGATAGCGCAATGAAGAGCAGCGTCGACCCGTCATCATGTGCACCGGGCTTACAAGGACTGCCTGTCCGCTGCGACTTATTGCCCTCTGCATCCTTCTCTCCCACGCAGCAGCCTATTTCGGGTCAGCAGAGCCTTTTATATCTTCCATCTTCTCTAAAGTCTTGGAAACAGCCTCTGAGTGCATTATTGACATATTTGGCATGGAATTGAACCATTTGAAGTGGTGTCAACAGGTGGAGATATTTGGTGATGTTGGATATCCCATGCGCAATTACGCATGCCTTATTGTTTTATTATGTTTAACAAACATGTTTTAAATCTAAATTGCAGGCTGTCTGTTACAAATAATCACACTATACAGACAGAAATAATTATTTAAAGAATGTGGTATTTTAAAATGTTCTAAAATTAATTATTTAACTAAGAAATTGTTTGGCTTGCTCTCATTTTTCTTGCTTTCAAAATTGGTACCAGTAACACCATTAGATTTCGATTTTTAGATGTATTTATTTGTTTTTAAACATTGATTTGTCTAAAATATCGAAATAGTGTGTTGTTCGGGCCGATTATTGCCATAGAGAGCACTGAGCAGAGAAGTGTATGGATCCAGATGTCTTCCGATGGTTTGGCACCGCGTCCTGACACTCGCGCTACCTGATCATTAAGATCTTTCTGGCTTACGCTCACAGGACGTTGCCCCACTGGTGTTTATATTAAGAATCCTATAAACACGTAAAAAAAGAGAGCTGACTGAAGATTGTTAAGCGCCACAGTAGTGTATCCAAAATCCAAGGGCACTCAGACTACTGACCACGTGTAGTTATGTGCGTTCTCTATTCAAACTCGAGTCACGACTATTCAAATCAGATATTTAAACATATATTCAAAGCACCCGTGCCATCGCTAGTTCATTCTAATTTGTTAATTTGCAGCCTTTTCTCAAATACAGTAATATATATATTTTATATTACTATGAAACAAATAGTATTTAGTGTTATTAACATTCCATTTTTCCATCTCAGCGGAGGGCAAATGTAAATATTTTAACATGATGATTAACATATTTTACAGTGTAGCCTATCTGATAGTTTAAAAGTTCTTAAAGGCTAATTGTATGGACGGGGTGTGTGTGAACTAATCAAAATTAACATCCTTAAAAGTAAATTAATGTTTCAACTGAACTGTAGTTTTCGTGACTGTTTTGTGTATGTTATGGTTAGGCTTACAGGTCGCGAGCCCTTGGTTTTTCTGCCCGGTCCATTTGCCAACGAGCCTCCGAACGGTAAAGCGCACCTGAAGCAATGCGAGCAGATGACTTTAACGCGCCGGCAAAAGCGATTGTGCCGGCGGGAACCGGGGCTGGCGGAGACTCTGAGGGAATCTGTCCGCCTCAGCCTCCTCGAGTGCCGCTATCAGTTCCGCAACGAGCGCTGGAACTGTAGTATGGATGGCCGAGGAAGCCTTTTAAAACGAGGTAAGATTTGCCAGGTGTTTGTGAAATATGAAACAAATAGTATTAAGTGTTATTAAGGGCAAATTATGTAAATATTTTAATATAGGCCTGTTTTATTTTAGTCATTTTTATCCTTTCGTTCAAGGTCATACAATTACAAGTTGTTGTTTATGGAACTGTTCATAATTTTCCCATCACAGGGAGTTTTTTTTTAATAATAAAATTGTTTGGCCACTAAAATTCTATTAAAAACGATAGATAGATAGATAGATAGATAGATAGATAGATAGATAGATAGATAGATAGATAGATAGATAGATAGATAGATAGATAGATAGATAGATAGATAGATAGATAGATAGAAAACAAAATAATAAATAAATTAGGCTTATTAAAAATATATTAGTAAGATTAAGACATAAGTTATAGAAAAAGTAGGCATAACTGCTGGGGAAAAAACTAACACGTAGTAACTGGGATCAGCTTTTTATTGTTAAAGTCGTTTGCACTTTCATAAAGGCACAAAAAAGAAACAGCCAATAATGTGAATTAAAATCCCACAAAACACAATTTTACAATTTGTTGTTTGGTAGTCTTAAATTAGTCAATGCTACTTATATGTCAGAAAAGGAAATGTTTTAGTATTAACAACTATGCAGAAACCTCCATGAGGTGCCTGTTTCCAAACGGACATGTGCGTAATGTGCAGGATGTGAATGTTAAAGCCAAGCGTAGGTCAGTTCGCTGGTAATTAGGGAGTTGGGAAGCGCGGAATCCCTGTGCGGTGAGGCCTCGCGGGGCCAGTTGAAGTATTTTTATCTCGCGGAAAAGCGCCCAGTTCTCAGAGGAAAAGGGCGGCGTGATCGCGCGCTTTAATCTGACAGAAAACCTAGTCAAAATAATAATTAATTGGATCAAAATACACGCCTTGTCTCAGCTCTGATCTAAGCAAACAATAATACGAGGATGTTGCAAGGGGGGATTATGGTTAAAGGATCATGACACAACGCTGCACCTAACACTTGGGAAACTAAATGGGAAAAGATGTAGGTTATGATGTTAGAGAACGCCATTAGCGAGGCACGATATGGGTGGGTTGCTCAAACTAGATGAAGTGAGTTTTAAATAATGAACGTGGTCCTGGAAATTTACTTCCAAAAACAAAGATCCAGTAGCCTATCTCTATGTTATTGCGGACATATTAAATATGCTCATAAATGGACATTTGGCCTATTTATCATCTATTTATTATACTCATTTCCACTTTATATTGCCAGTTACCAATGCTGTTATAGAAATGCATTATTTATTTATTAATTTGTTAATATTAAATAATTCCAATAAAGTGCTTAAAATTTAGCTTGTCTTATAGCTAAGCCCCCCCCCCCCCCCCCCCCATACAACCCACTTCATGTAACATCAAACAGCTTTTATTATGCTCCTAATATTGCCATCTCCTTTGAATGTAGGCCTACATCATTTAAAAATTTTTTTTTCAAAAGTACTATTCATTTATTTAAGTGTAAAACTTTTTAATATGGAAAAAGTACAATACTCATTTAAAGTATTTTTGCACAGTGCTCATTAATAAATGCATAATTTCATCAGGTTTTAAAGAGACAGCCTTCCTGCTTGCGGTGTCCTCAGCAGCCTTGTCTCACGCGCTGGCCAAAGCGTGCAGTTCTGGACGCATGGAGCGCTGCACCTGCGACGATTCTCCTGGTCTGCAGCACCGCGAGGCCTGGCAGTGGGGCGTATGCGGGGACAATCTGAAATACAGCACCAAGTTTCTCAAGAAGTTCTTGGGGCAAAAACGAGTCAGCAAGGACCTGCGTGCCCAGATAGACTCTCACAACATTAATGTCGGCATCCGGGTAAGATGCAAAATATAAAAAATATTGTCATGGTATACATGGTCCAAAAAACTGGTATTGGCATGGTCGAAGAACAATTGAGTATTTTCATTCTTTTTGATAGTGATATAATGGCTTTATGAGATAAGGGAACCTTTCAATCTCCTCCAAAGCTTGTAGAAGAGAACATCTGTAAGGGTTAATTTCTCTCATGCCTTCACGTTCTCTCTTGGCTGGCGGGTTGCAGTCTCCTAGTTCATTGTAGCCCAAAGGAGAGTTCAGCGAGTGGGGTGAGGCAGGTAGGTGAGCAGGTATTGGCCAGCTCTCTGGAGCCAGGTGTTCCTTCCCCTGGTCCAGGCATGACAGCGCTTGCTGTGGGGGCCCTTTTCAAAATTAGAGGTCTCCCCATGAGGGCGATTATACAGAGAGGAGGCCTCTGTAATATACAAGCATTTTTTCCACCTACTGTATGCCTCCCGCTCTACCAGTCTCACTGCTGCCGCCGTCGCCGCTGCTCTCCCAGACTTTCATAAATCCTCATAACATCCCTCAAAACAGTCCTGTTACCAGGAGACTGGTAGCCTCAGGGAAAGACAGGGAACGAAAAAGGGGGAGGGTTTACGAGGTTCACAGAAAGAGTTAGAAAAGAACGGCTGGACAAACTCGGATCTTATCTTATCAGTCTCCGGTTTTGTTGTTTCCCACAATTGACACCTCAGGCCACAGATGGCGGTTAACAAAAACAAGCAAAGGTGGCTGAGGTCTTGTTATCCCCTCCCCTTTCAGATTCTCTCCATTTCCTCGCTTCTCCTTCTCTGTATTTCTCAGGTAGCCCTGGGGTGGGAGCTCATACCTATGTAGGGTGGAACATCCCCATCGACCATTTGACCTCCCCATCTCCCCTTGGGCCCTTTTTGATAGACTGATCTGTTCTGCAGCCTCCTCCCCAATATGTGAAATGAAGAGAGGAGCCTGAATAGGAGAAATAGATAAACAGTAAACAAGTAAATAATATGATTTGGCTCTTAAACTCAGAGATACAATACGATAGAGAATGAGAAAGAGCAATAGAACAAAAATGGAAATGTGTTGATAGGAGCATACCACTTTTAGAAAAGTATATGATCATCTCCCTTTCCACTTTTGGGGAGATAATCAATACCAATATATTAATATGACCCCCTAAGTGGCCCTCAACCTTTTGGACTCCATTGTCCACAACAACAGCATTCCCAATAGGCCCCATGACTTTTTCAGTTTTCTTGATTTACTGGATAAGGATTAAGGAGAATGTTTATTTTAATTTTTTTATCTTGTCTAATAAAGCAACAACAATCAATGTTTATATCTTATTTGATGGCACGTTTCATCATTGTGCAAATTTTTTTTTTGCCACAATCACCGAAGTGTTAATAGTTGCATAGGAATAAATTGTTTAAAATCTTCTTTACCTCCAAATATTCACAGGGAAAGGGTCTTGGCCAATCAAAAAGTGGGACTAACTTTCAGTATCCCATATCTAATCTTTATCAATCCTCTCTTTCATTTCATTTTCACAGGATCGTAGTGTTGTATTTGGCATACTATGTTCATGTCTCCACCTCTGTCTTTCTTTACCTCTCAGGCAGTGAAGAGTGGACTTAAGACTACTTGTAAGTGTCATGGCGTCTCCGGTTCGTGTGCTGTGAGGACATGCTGGAAGCAGCTCTCCCCGTTTCAAGACACAGGCCATCTGCTGAAGTACCGCTATGACACGGCCGTTCGAGTGCACAGCGTCACTAACTCCGCCACGGGGGAGACGGAGCTGGCGAGCCCTCGTCGCCACAGCAACACGGTTCCCCGTCCGCGGCCCACTGAGCTGGTATTTCTGGAGGAGTCGCCCAGCTTCTGCAGGCCATCACGCTACTCGCCTGGGACGGCTGGCAGACCGTGCTCCAAGGACACCAGCTGCAGCAGCCTGTGCTGTGGACGAGGCTACAACACGGCCCTCCACCTCACCACCCTCTCCTGCCACTGCCAGGTCCGCTGGTGCTGTCACGTCGAGTGTCAAACCTGCCTCAGAGAGGAGGAGGTCTACACCTGCAAGAAACATTGACAGACCATGCAAGGAGACTGAGAGGAAGAAGCGGAAAGTGAGGAAGGTTGAGGATGCATCTACTAGTCATCTAATGAGAGATTTGGAAGGGTTTGGATGTTGTGATCCAGGTTGTGCTAAGGGGAAATTTTAAGGATGATGTGCCAGTCTTACCTGATTTAGAATGGCTTAGATGAGATGGCTAAATGGACGAGCGTCTGGGCTCCCACATGGAGTTCCTAACTAAAGTTCGGGATGAACATTTTCATTTAATCTGACCAATCAGCACCTGAACAAGAGTATACAAGCAGCTGCTTACGTCTGTCCTACAACAGTTCTTCTACAAAATAGGACATTCCATGTGTTTCCCAGCATCTCGCAAGAAGTGGAGGTTTGAATTGAACCAGTCTACTCTTTTTTTCTGCAGTGCTAAACCAACCTCTCTGGGAAGGCTGCCTTTTGAACAGTCTGTGTTGCACACACGCTTCTGTCAATGGACTAGTGATCTGCGACATTTAGTTATACTCAAACTAATAAGTGAGATGGCGGTCTGCTCACTTAGAATTCTGACTGCTTGTCTCTCTACCTGCCTAAACTGTATATCTCTCTATTGCTCTGAGAGTCCACATATGGCTTCAAAATATACTGAAAGTATGAAGCACTTATGATTGCATTTATTTGTGAATATTATTGTAGTCTTTTATTTGTGAGGAAGAAAGTACTATGTGTCTGCTATGGTAGTTGTGTTGTCATGCTTCACAGATATATTACAAATGGGTGGGGTGGGGGGTGGGGTTATGTTGATAAACTGGAAATTTACTTGGACACAGTCTGCTTTCATAGACTTTTAATGAATGTTAGAGCAAGTTATATAATCAGAAATGTTATGTTTTAAATCTTGAATGGCCATTAAATGGCTGTATCTGGTATAGATAGGAATGTATTTATTGCAATTAGACTGCTGTACCAATTTCAAGTACACTTATTACATTGCATTCATGCAATTACACTTTTTTTGTTTAATTTTTACACATTGCTGCATGATATCCCGCTTTTCTATGCAGAAGTATGTGTAAAACACAAGCATTAGGGATCGACCATAACAATGTGTGTCATTACAGCATGACCCAAACGTAACCTCTCCCTACAGCTGCAAACAGTATGTGCAAACATCTGGGCTTCTGAGTGTGTAGTCTTTGCTATCCCATCAAGGGCAATGATAGTGAGTATATCCCATCCAGAACAAAGAAAAACATCTCCTTCCCTAGTAAGCAAAGCTCTCTGCCCTATAAAGTCTGCAAGCCCTTTCATGTGTGTGAAGCCTTTGATAAAGTCCATTCCAGTCCCGTATTAGCCCATTACCAATCAGAGAAAATAACAGTGCTTTTTCTCCAGGATGTGCCTGAGTCTAAAGTTGGCTGGATTCCCAATAGAGAGGCATTTGTTACAGAGATTTTTTAATTCCTAGTAAGCAACTAGGAACAACAACGTTTTAGATACAAAAAAAAAAAAAACACAAATTTGCAAATTACATTGTGAAAGAGACCAAACAAGAGTGAAAATTAAAAAAATCAGTTGTATTGGTGCACATGCACAAAGGCACATTTTAACCTTCAGATGCAAAGTATTACTCAAAAATATTTTCGGTTAAAACATCACATGCTTTTCTTCACTTAACAACAGAAATCTGAATTGAAAGTATGAGAATGTGAGCTTGTACGTGCCTACTTGTATGTACGTGTGTGTGTGTGTGTGTGTGTGTGTGTGTGTGTGTGTGTGTGTGTGTGTGTGTGTGTGTGTGTGTGTGTGTGTGTGTGTGCGCGTGCGTGCGTGCGTGTGTGCATGGTTTTTCTGGGAAGGGAGAAAACTACAGTAAAATTGGCCACATCAATCAAGTGCAAGAAAGTCCAAGCATTCAGTGGCATGCCATTCGGCTGAAGTGTTTGTAATGTGTAAAACATTTGCTGTAAAAGGGTTTCACTGACTACTTGAAATTCATATGCATATTGTATCAAAGTTTTGACCAGTAATCGATCCATTTTCTATGAAAGAGACTAAAGAAAGAGAGTTTTCACACAGAGTCAGCATATGCAAATACCTGAAACCCCAACGGTGGCCGTGAAAATCCAAATGAGATTGTTCCCTTTCTGAGTGTATGTGCATGCAAGTGTCTTATGCCTGTGTTTCTCTGCTGCAATTGCTGAAATGACAACATTTATAGCATAGACATCCATAATGAAACCTCTGTCAACCTGGAGTCTATGTGTTTGTTTGTGTTGTCATAGCTTTAACAGTGTACTGTTTCACTTTGTGATTTCACGCCAGGGATTTTTTCTACTACCTCACCTGGTCTATGGGGGAAATTAAATACTAAGATGTTTTTTTTTTTTCTTACTAGATATTTAAGACAATGCTTCTTTTAAAAGCTTTAGCCTGAAATACAGATGCATTTACTCCTTTTTTTATATTGTGACCTATTTACTTATTTAAGAACAAATTTATCCTATTCAAATAAAATAATACATTTGTAAAAATGGTGTATGACATTTGTCAACAGATTTATCTCTTCAACTTAAATTTTAAAACACAGATTACCTTTCTGTCTCTTGCTTTCTCTCTTTCTCTTTCTGTGTTTGTGGTCGCACACCTGTCCAGAGCTCTGCACGCAAGCACCTGCTCTCTAGTTAAATCACAGCTAATCATGGAGCTGATGGATCCTGACCTGCAGTATTTTCCTGTCACTACTCTCAACCGGAGCCTCATACTCATTTCACTCACCCAAAACATATACAAATAGTTGAGTTTGCACATGATGATTTACCATGCTACATGCACACCCACACAAAAACCTAAATAATGGACACGGGGAATCTGGCATGAGCCAAGTGAGAGTCTTGACTTCGTAGTTTATTTGCTTTCATAATAGTGTAGCTATTTCCAGTAATAAACTGCTTTATGAAACCATCGCAGTGTTTAATGTCTGAGCTGAAAGAATAATCAAACTGGCTCACCTCAACGGTCCTCTATCCCTCTCATAGTTAAAATTGTAAAAAATTGTCACCAATCACTCACACTCTTGTCGCTCCAAACCCGTAAGGCTTTCGTTCATCTTTGAAACGACAAATGAAGATATCTTAAATTAAATCTGAAAGATTTCTGTCCCTCTATTTACAAATACACAACTACCACTTTGACGCTTCAAAAAGTTCATAAAGAGATCACAAAACAAATTCATATGATTAAAGGTTTAGTCCAAATTACTCCAGAGATTCGATCGCTTGAACAGATTGAATTTGGGCTTTTATTCGCATATAAACATTGATCAACAAACAAACAGAAGCTAAACAGTACATGCTTGATTGTGGAAGCTCAAACGTGCTGCGTAACACACAAGAATAAACCTCATTGGTTTTTCACACGTCAAGCAAACACGCTTGAGCTTCGATGTGTGCTGTCTCTCACATGAGATCACAGCAATAGCAAACCACAACCACTCAACCATCCAATCAATTCCCGATAGACAAATAAAGTCCTGCCCTACATTTTTTCTTGTTTGAAAAGCCATTTCACTCAGATATACATCACAATAGGGAAAAAAGACGTATGCATCCTTTAATGAGGACTGTTTTATGTATCCTTTAATGGTCCTTAACTATCATATGCAGTATTAGGCATGCAATTCAATCTAGTGAATCAGTTCATAACGGTCTGCTCTCATAGCCAGGGAAGTCTGACTCATTCTTGGTTCATGCTAAATGGTCCTTTTATTTTGGGAAGTTCGATTCATTCTAGTGAATTGGTTTATGATCAATGGTCCTTACTCTCATCCAAAAATCCACATTTATTCTAGTAAATCGGTTCATTCTAAAGGGTCCTTACTCTGATATGTAGCGTGCACAAAAGATTTACCATTTCTAGTCCCTGTCCTATGTATGTTTTCAACTCAGTTTTGTGAATTATGGTGTTTTGTTGTATTCAGTATACATTTTGGTACTGACAGACTAATTGAAATTGTTTATTGATTGTAAGCCTTCATTGTTTTTATTGAGACCAAAATTATTAAATGATTTGATAGTTTTACAAATTAATTCTTTTTAAGTATCTTCAATACAGTTTACTTTTTTAATACAGTAGGTTATAGAGCAGATAACTCTTCAAAAGAGTAGTTTGACTACAGTGAATATTTCCACAGAGATGGAATGACCATCATTCATGAAGTTCAACACCTTACCTGCCTCTTTAATGTTCATTTATTAAATATTAAATATAGCTAAATATTCTGGCTAAAATGTCTCCAGATACCGTCTGGGTCTGGTGATATCCATAAGCTGACTCATCATAGAACTAATGCACACATACATACTACTTTATTGTCTGAACATTAAAGCATGCGTGTATTGCTGTGTTTGATGTGTGTAGAGGTAATAGCCCTAATAAGACTCTCTCATTCTCTGTTAAGACGTAATGAGAATAATAGTTGTGCTCCATCAAACAGATCTGTGCTTTCACTGTCTGCCCAGATCCTCAACCCAGACCTCGTCTAATGACTGTTTATCAGTACTTACCTTTATTAAAGACACAAAGAAAAAGGTTGGAGGTGAAGCAGGCCAGAGAATTCATGTTTACAAGACAACAGCCACGTCATGTGGCGGCTTTGTGAATAAAAGCTGATTTGGTACTAAACCAAAGTCTAAAAACAGTTAACTTAAGCCTCGTTGACTAAGCACACACACACACACACACACACACACACACACAGATGCACGCATGCTTCAACAAAGGAATTTCTATCCCTTGGGGCATGTCAAGGAGAGAAAGGTAAAGTTCAGACAGAAGGGAGGGATAAAGAGTGAGTGAGTGAGCATATGGATGAAGAAGTGAAAAATGTGCAGCAGAGAGATGGCTAATGTGAATAAGTTACTGTTTGACATTGGTTTCACACAGAAGCAAGCAAACTGCAGATGAATATGCTGCTGGTGAACCGCAGGGGGTCTGTGAGGGATGATACAGCACTAGTTTAATAATGAATCCTAAAGCCTTCATTTCCCCAAAGCCTAGCATCCACAGCCTTCTTCTCACGCACACATCCCCTAGAGAGAGGCTGCGACGGGGGAGAGAGTGTGTGTGTTCCTCAATGACTGGCTTTGATGCGTCTATTCTTTTTTATCCTTATCATTTTCTTTTCATTTGCATATGCAAGTGTGTTTGTCTTTGTGTTGCTGTATTCAAATATTCAATATTCCATCGTGTTTTAATTTAATCAGAATGTGTGTGTGAGGTGTGTTTGGTCAGGGAGGTCAAGCAGGTAGGTCTGTTACCCTCTGGGGACAGGACACTTTATCTGCCATCTTCAGTTTGGACAGAAAACAGACACACTTAGCATAAAAATACCAGTTGGCTCTTTGATAAATTGGAAGTAAATTAAATCTAATTTTCAGGCTGATGACAAGATGAAACCCTGCAGGTCAGCCTGGGACAGTGATTTGTACATGATCAACTATTTCTATTTAGGAGCATTCTTGTTTTGTGATTTTGGAACACAAAAAATATATATTTTTGAGAAATGTCAAAACAAAACAACAATAACTTTCATTGTACGGACAACATCTTAAAATGTTGTGTTCATACAGGCTAAAGAAAGTCATACAGGTTTTGGATGAGGGTGAGTAAAAGGTGAGTAAAGGATGACAGAATTGTCATTTTTGGGTGAACTATCCAAGTAGGTCATGTATAGTAAAATATTTCATAAATATTATTTTCTGTTGCTTAGCAAATGTCCTTTATCCATAATGGCTTACATAGTTTTACATTGATTACTGGTTTATGCGTTACCTATTGGAACACACAATGATGCTTAGCTCCTTTGCCTTGAGCAAGAACACATTTCTATGAATTTGCTACCTTATGTTTAGCTTTGCACCCTACAACATCATCAAATGAAATATCAAAGGAAATAAAAAAAGAGAATTGCAGAAGTTCAGAGGAGTGTTTTCATTTGAAAAGATAGGGAGCAATGTAATAAAAAAATTGGAGTGAGCGAGTGAGTGAGTGAGTGAGAGGGGGTTATAGAGAGAGAGGTGGACGATGGCACAGGGTAAGAATTTGGAATGTGAAATGAGTAATGTTATTGCTCAACCCACATCACAAAGCCACAGTGCCTGGAGCTATGACAAGCTGTGTGCATATCTCCATTCCTCCATCCATCCCTTCATTCCACCATCTCTCTGTACTTTTTACATTCTTTATCCCTTTTCCAACTGTCTATACTTTGAATGTATCTGTTTTAAGTTAAAGATTGAATCTCTTATAGCTGCCGATATAATAAGGCAGGTAAGGGAATCGGTCCGAGCACGTTACTGGGTGAAACGAAGCAGCGACGTTCTAAGAGCACTAATATACAGTCCAACAGCAGCCCTGGAACTTTACACTGTTTGTATCACTCCGCTTCTCCATGTTGGAATGTTCAAGACATACTATTAGTTTCTGTATTTTAATGGTGTAGACTTGATTCTTTCTGTCAGTTGAAAGTGACTGTCTTTATGAGTGATTCATTTAAATCATTCACTCAACCGATTAGTTCAAAACACTGATTCATTCAGGAAGGAAACACCACTGTAGTGTTGCTCTGTGACAGTTCATTCTGCTTTGAGTTCCTTTGAAATTATTTTCTTTGGTGGCAAAAAATAAATAATTAATAAAATAATTAGTCAGAGTAACCAGCAATATTGTGCATAAAATGCAAGTTACTCAATTCTGACTTCTTGGTTTTTTTTTTTTATTGTTATTTATAAGCAATATTGCAACAGTTGTGCTGTCAGTGATCTAAAGTCAGCATGAAACTGAAGTTTCATGATGTTTACTTTCCTTTTGTGATGTATATCTGAGTGAAATGGCTTTTCAAACGAGAACAAATGTAGGGTGGCACTTGATTTTGTGCATCGGGAATTGATTGGATCTTTGGATGGTTGTGGTTTGCTATTGCTGTGATGTCATGTGAGTGAAAGGTTGTCCTGCCCTCATGCCTGCAAACACGTAATCTGAGAATAGAGGAAATGCTGCTGCTAGAGGGAGGGGAAGTTATTTTGATTATAGATTATGAGGGTACATTAATTAGTAAAAGTGACGGGGTAACCCATACATGGAATTTGACCTCGGCGTTTAACCCATCCAAGTTAGTGCACACACATTAGGAGCAGAGTAGTGAGTAGTGAACACACACAGACTGCAAACGGTGATACACACCCGGAACAGTGGGCAGCCATTTATGCTGTGGTTCTGTGGTTTACAAACATTTGTGAAAAAAATGAGTCGTTCTGAAGAGCTCAGTGAATTCAAGCATGGTACTGTGATAGGATTCCACCTTTGCAATAAGTCAGATTGTAAAATTTCTGATATTTTAATAAAATTAGATATTTTTTTAGGGTTAGGCGAAGACTTAAAATGTGAATTTAGTCCATTGCCACCACTGCATTAATACAAAAGGCCCTATTTTATCGATCTAAGCGCATGGTCTAAAGTTCACGGCACAAGTGCAGTTAGGATGTGTCCGAATCCACTTTTGCAAGTTTAACGACGGGTAAAATGGTAGGCTGGGTGTAATGGGTGCGTTTTCGGCGTAACATGCAATAAACCAATCAGAGTCTCATCTCCCATTCACTTTAAAAGCTAGTTGTGCTCGCGCCATGGCAGATTTGCTATTTATATGGCGGAATTTGCAAGCGGAAAAACTGAACGCTTCTCTAGCGAGGAAAAGGATTCTCCTTGAGTGCGAGGTTAAAGACCCGCCTATAGGTGCATATTATTAACGTGCTCTTTAAATAACAAACAAAATATTGCGCCATTGACTTTAGACCAGGTTTTTGTTGGTCACTGGCACGGTCTATTTCACTTGCCTCAAAATAGCAACACGCCAACAATGCGCCCGAACACACCTCGTTTTCAGACCAGTACGCCCAGGGGCGCACAAATGAGCGCAAATGCATTTGCTATTTAAACAAAGGGGCACAGGACTTGAAAATGATCATTCCATGAAGCTCTGATATTAACCAGCATCAGATTAAAGATAAATTTTTTGGTGTTTTTGCCTTTTATTATGATAGAATAGTATAGGACAGGAAGCAAAGAGGGAAAGGGATATGGGATCAGGGAAAATTCACAAGCCTGGACTCGAACTCAGGTCACCTGAAGTATAACAGTATTACATGTCAACGTGCTTACCACGAGGCTATCGGCATCAACTAGAAGGTGTTGGTTTTGTAAATGTTAGAACCTCATTGTGTAAGAAACCAGGTGTGAACAGAATCCGACAGCAAACAATCCAGATGTCAGGATCCGTTCCCCGACGTCTATAATGAGAGATGTTGATGTAGTGGCTTAAAATATGCTGATTCTATTCTGCATGGGAATGGAACTTAACCAGAATGAGATTAATGATTTATTTTTTGCTGTTTTTGTATTTTATTATGACAGTATGTAGACAGGAACCGAAGAGGAAAAGTGAGAGAGAGGATTGGAATCAAGGAAAGTTCATAAGCCTTGACTCAAACTCGGGCCACCTGAAGTATAACAGCGTTATATGTCAACTTGCTAACCACGAGGCTATCAGCACCAGCTAGAAGGCATTGGTTTTGTTAATATTAGAACCTCATTGTGTAAGAAATAAGGTGAGAACGGAATCCGACGGCAAACAATTCAGATGTCAGAATCCGTTCCCCCACCCCCATGATGAGAGATGTTGATTTAGTGATTTAAAAGATGCTGATTCTGTCCTGTATGTGCATGGAGCTTAACCAGCATCCGTTTGAAAATGATTAGAACCTCCTTGTGTAAGAAACATGGTGGGAACGGAATCCGACAGCAAACAATCCAGCTGTCAGAATCCATTCCCCCACCCCCATGATGAGAGATGTTGATGTAGTGGCTTATAAGATTCTGGTTCTATTCTGTATGTAGATGGAGCTTAACCAGCATCAGATTAAACATTTAATTTTTGGGTGTTTTTGTCTTTTATTTTGATAGGATAGTATGTAGACAGGAACCAAAGAGTTAAAGCGAGAGAGGGGTACGGGATCAGAAAAATATCACAAGCCTGGACTGGAACTCCAGTCACCTGAAGTATAACAGTGTTATTTGTCATCTTGCTAACCACGAGACTATCAGCACCAGCTAGAAGGGGTTGGTTTTGTAAAAATTAGAACCTCATTGTGTAAGAAACATGGGGGGAACAGAATCCGACAGCAAACAATCCAGATGTCAGGATCTGTTCCCCCACGTCTATAATGAGAGATGTTGATGTAATGGCTTAAAAGATGCTGATTCTATTCTGCATGGGAATGGAGCTTAACCAGCATTAGATAAAAGATTTTTTTTTTTTGCCGTTTTTGCCTTTTATTATGATAGGGCAGTATGTAGGTGTTGGTTTTTGTATTATTTTTTTTTATTTATTTTTTTTGTGTTGTTAACTACTAGGCCACCTGATATATTCCTGTTATGAGTGCCTCAAACATGAATAGGCGAAGACTTCTTCTCGCTACTCAAACTCCTGTATTCACTGTGAAACACCCGTTCAGCACTATTGCTTCAAATGGACTAGCCCACAATGCATTACATACTGTCCATAGTACAAAACTGTAATACATAAATACAGTAGAATAGTGTTGAAAATGGTCTTGTAAATTAACATAATTTGAACGTGAAGAGATGAATGTCAACCATCTTAGCCTCGCTTTCATTCCTGTTAAAAATCAAAGATGGCACTGCTGTGAATAAGGTGTGTTTTTCAGGGGTTGGGCTAGGCCCCTTAACTTCCAGTGAAGGGAAATCTTAATGCTTCAGCATACCAGGACATTTTGATTTCAACCCCATTGAACACCTTTGCGATGAACTGAAACAGATATTGCAGATTCTCGTCTAACATCAGTGTCTGACCTCACAAATGCTCTATTGGATGAATGGGCAAAAATTCCCACAAAAACACTCCAAAATCTTTTGGAAAGCCTTCCCAGAAGAGTGAAAGCTGTTATAGTTGCAAAGGGGGGATCAACTCCATATTAATTTCTATGTATTTAGAATGTGATGTCCCTTATGGTGTAATGGCGCCCCAATACCTTTGTCCATATAGTGTATAATAAATACTGAAATATTCCATGAAAAAAGTACGATCCATTTTGATTTCAGGGTGACTTTTCAGGGTGACAGCATAAAATGAAAATTCAACCTAACTATTTTCTAAATGCATGTTATTGATATTATTGTGAGCGTTTCTTTTTTTGAGCTCGAAATTTTTTGTCAAAATGTCATAACTTCATCTTCCAGTGAAATGACAGACTGGTGACGTACGCCAAACTTCTCCAGTCATTTAGTCCACTTAAACCCCGCCATTTCTAACAATCGACCTCAAACTCACCTTTAATATTTCTCAATATTTTTCAGTAGCCCTTTTCAAGTGGATGTATATATTGGATGGCAGATCTGAATGAGCGATCAGATCTGCCACTACTTCTGTTTCATCACGAGTTTAAGAATAAGTGAGTGAGCGAATAGTAAGTGAATGATGAGGAAGTTGTCTCTTTGCATGATGATTTTGTGAGATATTTCGTGGCTAGAGGGGCATGTGTTTGTCTACAGACAAAGACTCTCTTTCGCTCTCACATGTACACTTTACACAAGAAGCTGTGTGTGATTACTTTTACAAAGACCATAAGTGTTGACGGAAAAATTAAATACCTTCTCAACCTGCGTTGTTCTGCCTTGCAACACACATGCATGCACACAAGCACGCACACAAGCACATACACACACACACACACACACACACACACACACACACACGCACAAAACCACTTACCAGGGTTTCATCCCCTCATGATCCTGACTGGGTGGCTGAGGGCTGGGAAATCTGTGAGGGAGGATTTCCCATGAGCCTTGGCATTGTGTTAAAGAAACACCTGTAGGGTTAAAACTCAAATACCCAGGATAACCTTCATTCCATAATATCACACACTGCACTGCTTGACAAGCACATAAATATCCTGTTCAAACAAAGATATAAATAAAGATCACAAAACATCATATTCAGTACCTGTGTGATCAGATCTAGTCTTGGACCTGACCGCCATTAGTGAAAAACAAGAGTTTCCCAGACTAATCAAAAATGCACTGAAGATAACGACAGATTGGAGGCAGGAGCAGCCTTCACTCCTCTTCTCTTCACATCAACATTCTCTCTGTTTCATACACATACAAGACATGTGTTCACCTAAACATCTCATGTGATTAGAGGTTTTTGTGTGCTCCCTTTCTTTCCCAAGCCTATCTGTAAAGCACCCATCTGTACTCTTTCTGTGGATGGTCAGCCATCTGCACACTATGCAGATTTATTACACGAGCAAGGATATGAAACATTCTTATTGTTCATGTGTCAAATTTTGCTATGTTCATGACTTCACACAAGTGCTTATTGCAAAGTTAGGGGTGATTTATAAGGAATGCGTTTTAAAATGCGAAATAGGGTAGTGAAATGAAAACTTTTAACTTGAGTACTGCATTTTTATTATGTTGTGTTGTGCGCAAGATGCAGCAGTCAAACGTGGAAAAGCCGCACAGTGGAATGCAAAAATGCATTTTGAAAGGATGGCAGCTTGGTGTGAAGGCCTGTTCACACCATGGACTGTAACGATACATTTTACTTTTAATGATCGTTCTAATTCTATGAGAACAGGGAAGTCCACACCACAACTATATCGACAAAGGGGAGCAATGCTGTTGGAATCCCTTTCAGAAAGATTTTTTTCCAGCTGATGAACAATAAAACTTTGACAACCTGCTTTAAAGAGTCTGAGCTTTCAAAACAGCAGTTATACAGATATACATAACGTTATTGTGCATTAGTTTAGATGCTAATATACATCACTATAGTTATTTTTCTTGGTGTGAATGGGCCTTTAGTCTTTTCTATAGAGTTAAAGAAGTAAAGTTCTTCATTTCCAGCATAAAGCTATAGCGATCATCTTAGATCTCTGTTATTGTTATAGAGACAGAGGGAATGGGTGACATGTTCATCTTCAGTAGGAGAAATGGTGCATCTATCAAATGTGGTATGACCCCACTGTATTTGTGTGTGAATGTGTTCGTTATCCACTGCTGCAAGTTCGTCAAGCTCCTTAAGCTATAGAAATCCAGACAGAGTGTGAGAGATATGGAGGCAGAGTTCAGTATAAGTATAGGATTTCAATATAGGATGCATGTATTCTGTATTGTGGTGCAATCACATATTTAAACAAATAAATGAATAAACGTAATGCAATGCTTATTTCGTAAATTAACCAGATATAAAAAGGTATGATTTCTCCACTCAGAAACTCATGGCATAGTTTATTATTACCTATTTGCATTGATTTTATTTTAATAATCATTTTCAAAATGTATTTTCTCAAATTGCTTAGAAACAGCAAAAATCATTGCACATTTTTTTTGTATTTCTTCTGTTAAAAAGTAAGAACATGGCTAAAATATGTCTAGCTGTGGAACAAGCAATACTCAATTTGTTATAAACGGAATTGAAAATATATTGGATTTGTGTTAAATAGATGGTTATTGTGCTTTTAAAACACATTCAGTTGTTAGTACATTACAGAAATCATACCCGTTTAATTTATGTATGACTGACATGTGCATCTGTAACACTCAGGCAGAGGTTGTCACAATCAGAAGAGGACAGACAAGATTTAGTGAGTATAACAAGTTTATTTAGTTGTGCAGAGGGAAGAGCAATGCAGGGAAGGAATGCAGATGCGATGAACAATGATCGTTGAACTGGTGAAGACTTAGCTGACAGTAATGTCGTATATCTTTGCGGGCAGATGAAGATGGGAAGAACCAGGGTAATGAAGATCGGCGATGACGGGACTTCAGGTAAGTAGCATGTATGTGCTATGTGCATATCTTGGGTCATAGAGGGCCACCAGTAGCGTTGACTGAGGAGTGAGAGGGTTCGCTGGCTACATGGGTGTACAGAGCCCAGAGAGGAATGAGCGGAGTCCAGAAGGGGAAGAGCTGAGTCCAGAAGCGGAAGACACATGGCTGGAGTCGTTGAGGATACCCTGCTGCTGTGAGACCACCGCTCCCACTCCTGTGGTGTCACCTCGACGACGAATGGCAACTCAGGATTGGGATGGAGCGGTGACGAAGGCAACTTTGAGGGCCAAGAACGCGTTGGTGGTTGTAGGGTTCCAGGACAGAGACTTGGGCCGGTTCTTGAGGAGTGAAGTGAGGGGAGAACTGAGAAGACTGTAGTTGAGGATGAATCGGCGGTAGAAGTTGGCAAATCCGAGGAATCTTTGGAGTTCTTTGACGGTTACAGGTTGGGGCCAGGTCGGGGTGGCTTCCACCTTCCTCTGGTCCATCTGGATGCCACGTTGGTCTATGATGTATCCGAGGAACTGGACAGAGGATGTGTGGAACTCGCACTTCTCCAGCTTTATGTAGAGATGGTGTTCCCTGAGACGGTGGCGGTGTTCCGCTAGATTACGGGAGTATATCAGGATGTATTTATTTATTTAGTTGTGCAGAGGGAAGAGCAATGCTGGGAAGGAATGCAGATGCAATGAATAATGATCGTTGAACTGGTGAAGACTTAGCTGACAGTTATGTCGTATATCTTTGCAGGCAGATGAAGATGGGAAGAACCAGGGTAATGAAGGCGATGACGGGATGAACGGGACTTCAGGTAAGTAGTTCAGCATGAAGGAATCTCAGGTGAGTGGTCAATGACGTTTGTCATAGACAAGACCAGACGCTGAGGAGAAGGGATCGGTGGAAGATAAAGGGTGTGTGATGATGAGGTGCAGGTGATCAAAATTCAGGTGATAGTAATCGAGTGGGCGGAGTGCAGTGATCTGGTGCTGATGGCTGAATCGATGGTTCCGTTGACTCTGTGACAGAGGTAAGCCAAGCGGATCGAATAGCAGTGTAACTTTAAGAAACAAAACAACAGGAAGTAATCCAACAAGAGAAAACAGTGTGCAATGACAATAGCTATGTTTCCATCACCCTGTTTTTATGCACATTTGGAAGTATCGCATAAAACAAGTGATAGAAACGATTTTTTTTATTATTTTATTTTACAATTTTTTGTGAATTAAGAAACGCATTTTCCGAATAAACGCTGATGCAGTGAACATTAAACCATGTGACTAATCGGCTGTTTCCGCCGATGGTGTTTTATTTCTCTTGGTTACTACTAGGCTACTAGCTTACCAATACCACCGTCATTCACTCGAACAACTTGATGGAAACGCCTAATTTGCATTTGTGTCTTTTTTCTTTCATTTTTTATTTTTTTTGCAAACTTTGAAAAGATTTGCTTCACGTTTGGATGGAAACCCAGCTAATGAGCAAACTGAACTGAGGGCAAATATACAGTGTGAACTCAAAGAACAAAACAAGGATCACACCTGAAATCAGTCAAACAATGAATAACGTACTCGGTTACTAACGTAACCTCGGTTCTCTCTAGAAGAGGGACCGAGTACTGCGTAAGATATCTTACGCTAGGGGAAAATCCTTTTTCCGCGAGATATTGAAGCCAAAAATTATCCTTAATTTTGTTATAATGCAAAACGCGTTGCAGCAGCAATGCAGACATAGGCGAGACAGCTCGCGCGCCTATTGGCTGCTCTGCGGCAACTGCAGCAGCCTATCGAGCGAGGCCTGGCGTGACGTCAGACCCAATCAGGGCACTTCGCGCCCGCTACGTCACGTCCCGCCGAAATGGGCGTGGTCTAGGCCTATAAATATCGCTCGCAGGCAGCTATTATCTGGTTTTTCATCATCGAAGCAACCAGAGCGTGTGCATGCACGGCAAGATACGCAGTACTCGGTCCCTCTTCTAGAGAGAACCGAGGTTACGTTAGTAACCGAGTACGTTCTCTTACGAGAGGTCTCTCGTACTGCGTAAGATATCTTACGCTAGGGGACCCAGTGTAAAACGCCGTGCGTGCTAAGATCTGACACCAAAGACCCAAGGGCGAAAAGCCCGGGGTACATATAGTGCACAATCACTCAGTGAACTCACAGAGAGTCCGGGAGAAGGAGGGGTGCAGCCTCACTTTCCACATAGAGTAGCGTCGAAGGGACGCAAATTTCATCATACAGACAGGGCGGGGTACGGCCTGAACTGATGGAAAAAATGTGGGTCTTACACAGTTTGCCCAGCTTTAAACTGTCGAAAAATTGAGCTGTGCTCAGTAAACGCAGCATTCTGAGCTGAACGCATCAGGTCAGATAATACTGGTAGTCTAGACCGACAGCAGCCTGGCCTGCAGGGCGGGAACCTCTAGGTTATAGAACCTTATAAATGTAGACGGGGAGGCCCAGCCTGCCGCCATACAAATATCTTGCAAGGCAATCCCACTCGACCAAGCCCACGAAGAGGCCATGCCTCTTGTGGAATGCGCTCTGACACCCAAAGGGCACTGCATGCCCTTGGAGGCGTATGCCAGCGCTATAGCATCAACTATCCATCTGGATAGGCTCTGTTTCGACGCGGCTAGTCCCTTAGAACGTCCGCTAAACGAAACAAAGAGCTGTTCCGTCTGTCTGAAAACAGACGAGCGAGACACATAAGCTCGTAATGCCCTGACTGGGCAAAGGAGGCTCGCGTCTCTTTCCTCATCAGGGACCGGTAGGGCTGACAGAGAGATAATCTGCGCCCTAAACGGTGTGTTGAGGGATTTTGGAACATAACCGTGCTTAGGTTTGAGTATAACTTTTGAGTCATTGGGCCCAAACTCCATGCACGCCGCGCTCACAGAGAGCGCGTGCAGATCCCCTATGCGCTTCACCGAAGCGAGAGCCAGCAAAAACACCGTTTTGAAAGACAGGTGTTTCAAATCGATTGACTGTAAAGGCTCAAATGGCGCACCTTTCATGGCTTCCAGAACCGTAGAAAGGTCCCATACGGGGACTGAGGGAGGTCTGGGAGGATTCAGTCTCCTAGCTCCTTTAAGGAAGCGGATGACTAAATCGTTCCTTCCTATTGACTGACCAAGCGTTGTTTCTGAGAACGCTGCTATAGCCGCCACATAAACTTTGAGCGTGGAGGGGGCCCTGCCCCCATCCAACAGCTCTTGTAGGAAGGAAAGCACCTCCGTCACATCACAATTTGTGGGTGACACACCACGGGCTGTGCACCAGCCCGAAAACACTGACCATTTCGAAGAATAGAGTCGTCTTGTAGACGGAGCTCTAGCCTGCGTGATCGTGTTTAATACTCCTTTAGGGAGTCCAACATGTACCCGTTGATGGCCCAGACATGAAGGGACCATAGATCCGGGTGAGGATGCCAGATCGAGCCGCGGGCCTGTGAGAGGAGATCTCTCCTCACTGGTACTGGCCACGGGGCAGTACTTGCTAACTGCATCACGGCTGGGAACCAAGGTTGGTTTTTCCAGAGCGGTGCTACCAGCAGTACTGAGCATCCTTCTTCCCTGATCCGTTCTATCACCTGAGGCAGGAGAGAGACGGGGGGAAAAGCATAGAGCGGGCGGCGGGGCCACACATGGGCCAGCGCGCTCCTGCTCTTGGAGAAAAATTCTTGACAGTGAGCGTTTTCTTGAGACGCAAACAGGTCCACTTCCGCTCTGCCGAATTTCTTCCACAGCAGTTGGACTGTCTGTGGGTGTAGGGACCATTCGCCTGCCGGAACGTTGTTCCTGGACAGTCTGTCTGGTCCTATATTCATGATCCCTGGCACGTGCGCTGCTCTGAGCGAGCGCAGGTTGCACTGAGCCCATACCAGGAGGCGTTCTGCCAGCCTGTACAGTTTCTCGGATCTGATGCCGCCCTGGCGATTTATGTAGGATACCACAGACATGTTGTCCGAGCGGACCAAGACGTGGTGACCTTTTATTTGGGGACAAAAACGCGTCAGCGCGTTGTCTACTGCCAGCATTTCGAGGCAGTTTATGTGCAGGAGCTTCTCCCGTTCTGACCACTGGCCGAAGAACGGTCTGCCCTCGAGCAGCGCTCCCCATCCCGAGGTGGACGCGTCCGTGGACACCACTTTCACCCTCGAGGAAGTCCCCAGGCTTACACCTGATTGGTACCAGTCGTTCGCTTTCCAGGGTTTCAGCGCTGTAACGCATTTCTGATTGACCCTGAGGCGAAGCAAACCGGGTGCCCACGCTTTGCGTGGGACTCGCGCTTTCAGCCAAAACTGCAGCGGGCGCATGCGGAGCAGACCCAGCTGGAGTACTGACGATGCTGAGGCCATGAGACCTAGCATCTTCTGAAATCTTTTGAGCGGGACAGACGCGCCGCAGCGAAAAGAGTTCGCTGTGCGTCGAATGTCTACCGCGCGCCGTTGTGATAGTCGCGCTATCATGGATAGTGAGTCCAGTTCTGTGCCCAGGAAAGATATTTTCTGACTGGGTGACAGGGAGCTCTTCGCCCAATTGACACTCAGACCCAAATCCTCGAGGTGATCGAGTAAAATGGTCGTGTGTTCTATGAGCACTGCGCGAGATTGCGCTAGAATCAGCCAATCGTCCAAATAATTCAGCACTCGTATGCCTCTCATTCTGAGGGGTGCGAGCGCCGCGTCCATGCACTTCGTAAATGTACGGGGTGCTAGGGACAAGCCGAACGGCAGGACTGTGTACTGATATGCCTGGCCCTCGAAGGCGAATCTCAAAAATCGCCTGTGACGTGACGCTATCTGTATTTGAAAATACGCGTCTTTCAGATCTATTGACACAAACCAATCTCCTTGGCGAATCTGCACAAGGATTTGCCTGGTCGTGAGCATCCTGAACTGTCGCTTCACAAGCACTTTGTTCAGTTGCCTTAGATCTAGTATGGGTCTGAGACCCCCGTCTTTTTTCGGTACCAGGAAGTATCTGCTGTATAGCCCTCCTTCGCTCTGATCTTGAGAGAGGGGTTCTATGGCCCCTTTTCTCAATAGTTTCGTCACTTCGGCTCGAAGTAGATGTGCTACTTCTGTTTTTACCGTGGTCTCGACGCGCGCCACATAGCGGCGAGGGCGTCGGCGAAACTGCAGCGAATAGCCTCTTTTTATAATGTTCAGCACCCACTTCGAAACCCCGGGCAGCTTTGCCCATGCGTCTGCATGGATAGCTAGGGGTCGAATACGAAGCGCGCTCCGCTCGCTCAGCGATGGAGAAGCTTCTGTGTGCTGTAACACAAGCGTGTCGCTCGTGACATTTGAGGCATGGGGCGCGCTGATGACAGCGGGCAGATTGCCCGCGCTCGACTCCTCTACGGTGGTTAACCGCGAGGGGGAGGGCTGGGCGGTTCCCGTGGGAACTGTCATGTCTATGTGTGGATGTGGGCGCGGGACAGCGGGCATATTTATCACACCGAAAACATCGTTCGCTTGCGTGAAGCGAGTGCACGTTGGTTTCGTTTTTACAGAAACCGTGAGACATGCGTAACGTGGTGTTAGTGGGCACTGGGTAGTGGGCACATTCACCATGTTTGAAGCGCAACCGACCTGAGTCGGTTTTATGTGCGCGAGCCCTGTGTGACAGGCTGTGCTTATGTGTAGGGATGGGCACTGGGCAGTGGGCATTCTTACTACACACGAAACACCATCGGCCGTGGCCGGGACACCAGAAAATACGCTCTTTTGGGGATTTATCTGGGTAGCCGTGAAAACGGCATTTGTGTGCAGGCAAGCGGGTGACAGAACCGACTTGTTGGCTGCAGAAAACACTGGAACAGTCACATTTTCTGGAACTGGACGAGCGAATAGCTTTGGTGTGAGTCCGGCCGCAGCGGGACTGGAACACCGTCGTTTTCCAAGCTGTGCTAGGACGACTTCGGGGCCTCGGGCTTCACCGTAACCTTAGGTCGCGGGCCGCGTCCTGCGGGGCGGCGACCGGATGAGCGGGAGCGCGGTCTCGCGCTTCTGGCCTGGCGGCGCTGTGAAGTGGAGGCAGTGGACGGTGGCTGTGGCTGTGAGCTCTGAGCAGACGGTTTCGCACGGCCTGCTGCAGAGCTGGAGCGCTTCGGGAGGAAGTGCTTCATAGCCTGAGACGCTTTCTGTACCTCTGCGAATCTCTCCGCGAAATCTTTGACGGAGGATCCGAAGAGGCCTGCGGCGGAAAGCGGGGCGTCGAGGAACGCGGTGCGCTCAGACTCGGCCATTTCCGAGAGCGTCAGCCATAGATGTCTCTCAGACACGGTGAGAGAAGCCATAGTCCGTCCAATGGCTTGCGCTGCGGACTTAGTAGCACGAAGGGCGAGGTCCGTGGCACTCCTTAAGTCCGGCACGCAGATCGCGTCAGGTCCTTCCTCATCCAGCTTACGGAGGAGATCGGCCTGGAAGATCTGGAGCGTTGCCATGGTATGCAACGCTGACGCAGCTTGCCCGGCGGCGGAGAAAGCGCGGTGGAGCAAGCTCGACGTCGTGCGGCAAGCTTTAGAGGGTAGGGCCGGCTTAGCGCGCCGTCCAGCGGAGGGCGGGCATAAGTGGGCCGCTATCGCCTCTTCAACCGGCGGCAGCGAGAGGTATCCTTTGTTCTTGGCATCGTCAACAGCGGAGAATGCCAAAGAAACAGCAGGACGCACTCTAGCAGAATAGGGGGCGCTCCAGGACTTGGCGACTTCTTCGTGTAACTCAGGAAGAAAGGGCGCCGGCCTGGACACAGGTGAAGCGCGCTCCCCAGGCAGGAAAAATCCATCCAGCCGGTTGTGAGCGGGCTGCTCAGGCGAAGACCACTCGAGGCCGAGGCTCGCCGCGGCCTGTGCGAGTACTCGCATGAGTTCCGTCTCTATGGAAGCTCTCTTGCCTGACGAAGTGCGGGCAGGGGGCGCGGGGTCCTCAGAGCCCGCCCAATCCTCACTGCCTGACGCCAGGATAGAGCAGGAATCATCCTCTCCCAGCAGGGCTTCCTCATCCGCGATATCAACGGAAGCGGCGGCAGACGGCGGCCGCTGTCCGTCAGGAAGCGAAATAGAAGAAGCCGGGGAAGCAAGCGGGCGAACCGGCGAGCTTTGGCGGCTGAGGGAGGGTTCCGGGGCCCGCTGGGCACGGCGCTTTTTACGGCGCGACGCCGCGGCGGGCGGGGGAGCAGTCTCGGTGAAGACGGCTAGGCGAGTCCTCAGAGTCGCCATTGCCATCAGCTCGCAGTGAGGGCATCCGCCGTCAGCGAGCGCGAGAGCTGCATGTTCCTCACCCAGGCAGGAAACGCAGATCACGTGGCGGTCCCCGTCGCTGAGTGTGGCTCTGCACGAGCCGCAGGAAGGCATCTTTAAAAAGACGCTAGCTCTTTTAGAAATGTGTGTCGCAGCGGCGACACACACACACAGAAATACAGTGTAATAAAAGAGAAGGATATAAGCGCCGGAAAGCGCAGCAGGAAGGCAGGAAGGCGGCGCGGCCAGCGACTTCAGTGACTCGTCCCGCTGAAGGTGCTCTCTCTCGACGGCGCGGCTCCTAATCCAGCTCCAGCGATGCGTGTGCTTCGCTTGAAGGATGAAAAATCAGATAATAGCTGCCTGCGAGCGATATTTATAGGCCTAGACCACGCCCATTTCGGCGGGACGTGACGTAGCGGGCGCGAAGTGCCCTGATTGGGTCTGACGTCACGCCAGGCCTCGCTCGATAGGCTGCTGCAGTTGCCGCAGAGCAGCCAATAGGCGCGCGAGCTGTCTCGCCTATGTCTGCATTGCTGCTGCAACGCGTTTTGCATTATAACAAAATTAAGGATAATTTTTGGCTTCAATATCTCGCGGAAAAAGGATTTTCCCCTAGCGTAAGATATCTTACGCAGTACGAGAGACCTCTCGTAAGAGAACCATGACAACTAATGAAAACATACCAAGCAACCATGATGACCAAGGAAACACAGGAAACAATGAGAAGCAAACTAAAAGTCCATGAAACTGAAACAATAACAGAACGTGACAGCGTCACATGAATTATTTTTTTATACATTGTTTTGTTTATATGAAAACTGTGTAAATGGATAGAACTTTTATATGCAATTCAAATACAGAAATCTCAGGCATAAATATTTATTTGTGTGTGCCCAACGCTGAAGAACCCTCTTACAAATACAGAGGCAAAAGCACAAAGGCTTATAGGTTTTTATTAGATCTCAGTAGGCCTAACCTCTCATCATCTGAAACACAAGTGCGTTATTCTTCTCCTCGAAATAAAAACAAGAATGAATGAGAAGACCGACGTCTGGCATCCAAAGATTTCTGCCCCTGGAGCAATTTCAGCACCATTCATGATATTTCTCATGACATCATAGATTACCACCTTTACCTGCTGTCAAGATAAAAGACACCGACTGGAGTTCTTTCCACCAAACATTAAACTTAAGTGGCTAAATAACATATTATTTTCTCTTTATGCATGAAAAAGGCACAAGAACACCTTGTGATGTTAATCACCACAGAACAGCAGTGTTGTTGCTATGGTGTCTGATGTAACGCTGAAAAAAATTGACAATTAACCCAATGTTTATTTTGTAGTACTTCTATTAATTTCTTAGTAAAACAGGTCATCGGGGGCATTCACAAATCACCAGCACCTGACAAAACCCCCTGCCTCTGGTTCTCAGGTGTGTGAGTTTGTGTGATGGCAGAAGGTTGAATGATGTTCTGTCGCTGGAGGACAGATTGCTTTGACATGAGTAACCTCTGAAAATATGATCGAAAACATCAACCAGCCTCATTGCTCTCTATCTACTTCCTATTCCCAGAATAATCATTCCTGTTTCTCTCCACCTCCATTTCTCATGACTCCTGTCTGCTTATTCCTGTTAAAATCTCTCTCTCTTTCCCTGAATATCCCTCTTGGCCTCAGGAGGTGTTATGACAGTAAGGATGGAGTGTGTGGAGAGCAAGAAGGAGCATGAAGAGAGATAGTGCTGGGGGCGAGCTGGATGGAGGGTAGACGAGAGTTAAAAAAGGGGCACTGTTTCAGAAATGTAGCCTGGAGAGACAGACATCCACCGCCACCACACTAATGTTTTGGAGGGGGGCTAAACATCAACACCAGTCAAAACAGGTAGCTGCCCTGATCTTGAGTAACACACACACACACACACACACACACACACACACACACACACACACACACACACACACACACACACACACACACACACACACACACACACACACACACACACACACACACACACACACACACACACACACACACACACACATTAATGAACACATACCGACACCCATAATTACACACACCTCAATACACCTCTGAGAGTGAATGACTGGAATCATATTGACAGTGTCATTCCTACTATGCAGTAAAGATAGTACTGTATTCTTTTATATACAAATATATACACATTCCAAAAGCATTTAAAAACATTTCAGTTTTTAATCATAAGCTGCGTTCACTGGAGGAAGTAACCATAGCAAAAATATTTTTTGAGCGCTTTCGATATAGGATTTATGTTAAAAAACATATGCACTGGCATTTTTTTCTTTTCTGTGTAGATTATTACACTTTATTAAATTACAACACAGACAGTATATATAGAAAATGTATAAACTGTAGGAATAATCCGACTGTGTAATTTTGTATGAAACTGTCTTATTCTTTACACACACTCACACACACAGACCTGTCTCTAGGGAATTCAGTGATGACATTGTTGAGGTTTTACCACAGGGCATAAAAAAAAAAAAAAACAATGTTGCAAAATCAATGTCACTTTCATCCACTCACTCGCTTCAAACTGTAATGAACAGGTCAACAAACAACCACCTTGTCTGTCTCTCTTGTGGAAATTTTGATATCATTATTCTTGTGTCTGTCTCCAGGCATGGGAGGCACCAGATCTGACTAGTGTTTTCTGATACAGGGCTGCGGAAACCAACATAATTAGACAAAACTGGGATGAGCGAAAGGAGTTGACAAAACCTAGCCCCAAGAAGTTTTGTCATTATGTTCTTCCTGTCACTGACGCTCCATCAAGGGATGAAAGTCGACACACCTTCCCCCAGGCCTCAAGCTGTAACCATACAATAAGAGTGATGGAATTTTCTTTCATAAAACTGCAATTGCTGTGTGATTCATGTTTTACATTAATGATGAATGGGATTGAGGTTTACATTAATAGCTGTCATTTAAAGGGCTTTACGGAGCAGATTTCTGAATGCAGAGATCAAATGGGGAAAATACCTTAATTCACATGATTTAAGATTAAAGCTGCTTGCTACTAATTGCTGTTCACATTCTAATCTAAACTTTCAGATCTTCCTTACAAAAACTTAACACTGTGTTAGTTTCCACCAAAACACAGGGCTGTATTTTTGTACCGGGACAACATTTGATGAGCCTCAGTCAGCCACACAGTATTAAAACGCTTTGTTTATCTACCAGTTTAATGAATTAATGTCTTGTCTTCTAAAATCTTCTATTTTTTAACGTCTGTTTTATTCTGTAATTAGAAATTAACAGTGTTCATCTTATAGTTATCATTTTAGTTCATCAAATAAATCTCCATTATAAATGTAGACTATTACTAAATTTTAATTTAGATAAATATCATATAGATAAATGTTTATAGGTCTGTAGTAGGCTAACTGTAGTAGGCTAACCAGTGTTTTTGATCATTGGCCAAGAGATTAAAACATATATCATGTTTCCATATTCCATATCTTTAAATTGTGCCTGGTTTCTTTGTTTAGCCTAGGCTATATGATTGTAGTTCTGAATGTAATTTGATCTTGTTTGGTCTGTTGTACTATAAATGAATTAATGAATTAATGAATAATACGATGCTGAATACCATCCGCCACAGCTGGCGCTGTTCTCTCGTCTAGCAGTGTTTTTACAGTCAGGCGGTTGAGAGGGCACCTAACAGAGGTCCTTTTTCTTGGTGACGTGTATGCTTGAAATCGATATGTGAAACTAAACGAAACGGATGATAAAACATTGCATAACTTTCGATTAGAGGCTTTTTTCTTTTTCTTTTACCGTGTTTTTGGTGGCGCCTTTAACCGTCCCTGAAGATGGAGATGCTTTACCATCAGACCAATAAGTGAGTTTGTTCATTCTGCTGATAATTTTGAAATAAATTAGCTGGCTTAACAGTAAACAGAGCGTTTTCATAAGTTCGGTACAAAATGTAACAAATAAAAGGCTCTTTGAAATCTATTGTATAGTAATGTGACAAGCTGCTTTGGTCTGGCAGCATCTGTTAACCTAAATGAAGAAGATAATGTTGCTTTGCTTTCTCTGTATTCTTCCTGTTTATGAATCTAATATTTTTGGGTATTATTATTATGCTTAATTATAGTCTTTCAACTGTTTAGTGTGCCAAAAGTGAGGTTAAACTCTAATGTAGAGCATGTATAATGCTATCACCTGGCTGACAGCAGAGACGTCACACTAGATAGCGAGACATCCATATGAACCTATAGTCCCCTAATGTTTCTAACACCAGTGAATAATGTACAGTGTGTTTAACCCTCTCTCTCTTCTCACACATCCGTGTATTTCACTTCCAGACAAATTCAGGAGGTTCAGTCTCAGATGGGACGACTGGAGACAACAGACCGACAGTCAGTCCACTGTAAGTCAGTGTGTGTGTGCTTACAATAGAACGAATAAAGATCCTCAGAGACGATAGGATACAAATAAGACACATACTCTCAAACATTATGATAGTCAGAGCTAGGTAGTGTGGTTTATAAATATGAATTTCACCTAAAGGCTGCTTCCTTATCCTCGATTGGTAATGTGTCTACCCGATACATATCCGTACTCATGTACAGGGATATATAAATACACTATAAAGCATAATCTTAACTGCTAAATGTGACTGAAAGACATGAAGATATTATAAACATTAACATTATGATTTTTTTTTTTTGCTTTGAAAATGTACTTGATTTTTAAATCCATACATGACCAAGTATATACCAGGTGTCGTATAGGCCGTACCATTTATTGAACCAGAATGTCAATATTGTAGCACTACATTTACCGTAAAACAAATTTTTGGTCTGTCCAATTTTTAATGTCATGAGACAACTCTTTTTTTTTTTTTTTTTTTTTTTCGTACATGGAGCTGTTTGATGGTCCTGCACTCAGAAAATGAGTTGTTTCTGTGGCAATGCCCATAACTATGCCCATTTTTTGTTGATAAATCTTCATCTTTATTCTCTTGCAACATATTAAAGAACTGAGAAAGAGCACCAGGTAACACCAGTTATAATAATGTAACATATAACCAGTCCTAGGCCTGGTTTACACCTGCGTACCGAATAATATTTAATTCTAAAAGTTTTGTGGTTACATGTGTTTTCCACGACCTCTTCGCAAAAATGTATTGACCCCATTCACACCAGTAAAAATACTCTTGTGATTGGATAACCTAGATGTAAAACCACATGCAAACTGCGTCCAGTCTTCGAGGCACAGTCAAAGTCATTGTGGTGCCACCACCGGGTGCCACTGACCACCTGATTGTTCTGTAGAGGTGGAGCTCATGCAAAGAGCCAGGCTGGTGCCACTGCAGGAAGGACAGGGAGGAGTGATGGGGTGGGGGGCATGGAGAATGAATGCTGGATAGGAGGGTGAGAAGTGTGGAGTGGTATGGTTTGTGTGTGTGTTTGAGGTGGTGTTGTGGCTCTGTGGTGAGTCTGAATGAGATAACCGACTCCTACCCATACTGATGACATCATATGAGATGTCATAGGCGGGAAGGATGCGTAACGTATGCGTAAGTTTGTCTGTGTGAGAGCGACTGTGAGATTGCATTGTCTCAGTGGGTGGGGGTCAGGGCAAGACTGCCTGTGTGATAAAACTTTCCCACCAGTCTGTGGTTCTCTCCAAGGAAGCTGCACTCATTCCCAATCTGTGGATCTGCATGTCAATGCTTGATTCCATCTGTACCTGTTACTTATTTTAACTCATTGCAACTTCATGCTATATTTTCATGTATTTACACTTGTTGCATTTAAAATGGCTAATTGTAGCTTTTAGTGTTTTGTTTAATAACATAGAATGAAAAAATCTGCCAAATATTGTTATCACACACATACATACAATTTTTTTCACTCATTGTTTCATAATTATTTGTATATCCACTATAATATATTAGAAATTAATAATTGTATTCAGCAAGCATGCATTAAATTGATGTAAATTGGCATTTAGATATTTATTCTTACATAACTTTTACATTTTCTATTCTATTTTTCAACAAAAAAAGAAAATTAAGCAGCACAACTGTTTTCAACATTGATAATAATAAGAAATGTTTCTTAAGCAGCAAATCATCATATTAGAAGGATTTCTGAAGGATCATGTGACACTGAAGACTGGAGTAATGATCCTGAAAATTCAGCTTTGATTCCCAGGAATAAATTACACTTTAAAATAAATAAAGATAAGTAAAGAAAAGTCATTTTAAATAGTAATTATATTTCACAATATTAGTTTTTACTGTATTTTTGATCAAATAAAAGCAGCCTTGGTGAGCAAACCATCCCCAACTTGAATGGTAAAGTACCTGAAGTACTTTGTTATGTACTTGATATGATTGTTATTTGTGTACTTATATTTTCTGATGCTTGTGTTTCTTGCAGTACTTGAGAATGAACTTCAAGCCAGAATTGATCAGATCTTTAATCAGCTGGAGCGACTCGAGATACTAGCCAGTAAAGAGCCACCAAACCGCCGCCAAAATGCCAAACTGTGAGTGCATCAGTAAAAATATCCACTAGTGCCTTCTTGAATCCAGTCCTCATCTTGATCAGAGGTTGCTTTCTGGAGAATTGCCAACTAGAGCAAAATAAGAGCTAAATTAGATTCCAATTTGATCTTTAATCAGTAAGCACAGACTGATAGCAGTCCAGAATGTGAGTAAGTGGAAGCTGGACTATAGGACTGTTGGATGGATGACTACCTCAACGTTGTAGGTTCAAAGATCAGGAGATTCATAAGCTACCGCACCATGACAAGGCAGGTTGCTCTGGGAAGATTGTCCCTGTAGTAAATACATAATGTAAGTTGCTTTGAATAAGAAAGCCACTGCCAAATGAAGAATAATGTGATGTGATGCGAGGTGATGAAGGTTAGGAGTGTTTGTGTTGTGTGCCGCCCCGTGGCAGTGGGATCCAGTGAAAACATTCCGTCTGCAGTCACGTCATCACCAACATTCCTGTTGTGTGTGGCAAAGCTTGGCTAAAGCACTGCGCAAACACACCTGAGGCCAACACACCTGTTACACCAACTCATTCACAAAACACTGAATATCGTACAGACACTTCTTGAAGAGTGCCTGTCTCACAATGTGTGAGCATGAAACCAGGTTAATGTTGGTAAGTTGGTCTAATCAATGGGAATCCTAGTTTTAATGGAAGGAGCTTCAGACACTTCTGTAATTTAAGTGATTGTTAGAGCTATATATGTTCTAATACATAAATGTTTTTCTGTATTTGGTCAAAACAGCTGAACAATAAGGATTTGATCTGTTGGCCTAGTCAGCCCATTAGTTCAGATTGGTTTTGTCCTGCACATATTATTATTGGCCCTACAACAAAATCAATACATTTTAGAATTTTTTTAAATAGTAAAAAATAAATGTAAATTATATTTAGTATATATATACATTTTCTTCTAGAATGATCATTTTTATAAAGCTTGTATATTTAAGTTAAGTCATTTCACTTAAATGACAATTAATAGGTCATTTTCATTGCCATTTAAGTGAAATTATTGAACTTAAATATACGAGCTTGATAAAAATGATCATTCTAGAAGAAAATTTCAGATGGCACTTCAGAGGCTTTTGCATCTGAACTCTTCATACACACACACACACACACACACACACACACACACACACACACACACACACACACACACACACACACACACACACACACACACACATATATATATGCTAATGATTACATAATTTTATTCATTTATTTAATAAAATAAATGTTACTTTTAGCAGTGTGATTATTATTATTAATATTAATTGTAATGGTATTTTCATATTTTTTTTAAATAAATTATTTTTTAGCAATGTAATAAAAAAAAAACCATGTTAATACATACAAAATCTCAAATTTATTTTTTTCATTTTCAATAATAGCTTGACAGAGTTCCAATAACTGGCCTGAAAATGTCTAATACTAGCCCTGAGCCCTTGTATTATCCTTACTGTTGAGTCCTAAATGGTGTAAATAAATTGTGAAAAGTTTGATTCAAAATACATTTTTAGCCGTTTCTGAAAGCAAAACCTCTTTACACTTAATGAGCAGGTACTCTACAACTATTGCATCACCAGACAATACCGGCGGGCTGCTGTGTGGTCCAAAAGATACTCAGTGTGTTTTTCTTTCTGTAGGCGTGTTGATCAGTTAAAGTATGATGTGCAGCATCTTCAGACAGCCCTGAGGAACTTCCAGCACAGACGTTACGCTCGCGAGGCTCAGGAGAGAGAAAGAGAGGATCTCTTGAGTCGAAGCTTCACAACAAACGTCAGTAGACCACACACACGCCTTCTTCTGCACAGTTTCCCAAACTCATCAGTCTATAAACGTACATCACACTACAAAGAAGGCATGATTTTGACAGTGTTTTTTTTGTGTAGGATGCTGACACCTCCATCCCTATTGATGAAACCCTGCAGTTTAGTAGCAGTCTACAAAACGCTCACAGAGGAATGGACGACCTGCTGGGCTCAGGCTCCAGCATCCTAAACGGCCTGAGAGACCAGAGGAGCACACTTAAGGTCTGTGTGACACACAGAATGCAGGGCGGATTGCATTTGGAGACCAGGAAGGGGAATTTTTTTTATCCTCTTATCAGGGTGTTTCTAAACATTTCTAATAGTGCTTGACTGATTGTTGATAAAGTGCCGATCGCTGATAATACAGTTTAATGATAGCCAAATGAAGTGTTCACAAGATTGAGGAAAAACAGTAGATGTATTGATCCATTTAAAATTAAATCATAACAGTTTTAGGCAGTGATATTTTGCCATTATTTATGTACTATTATATTAGTAGCTTTTAATTTGAGTTGTTTTAGTAATTTTGTTGATTTTTATAAAAAATAAACTATTTTTATTATATTTTTTGTTAGTTTTTAGTATTTGAACTTAAACTTATTTTATTTCAGTTTGTGGCCAAGGCAACATTTCTAATTTCTTTTTCATTTTTTTTTTAATTTAATTGTTTTTCATCTAATATTTTATCATATTTTATTTCAGCTTTTATTTTAATGCAGGGTTCCTACGCAGTTTGGAATATGATTTTAATAATTTCCGGTTCTAGATAAGTATGGAAAAAAAAGAAAACAGAGTATGGAAAAATATTTGTGTTTCCAGACTATTGCCTCTTTTCTATTTTAATATGGTCTGAAATTTGAGACTGAAAAAGTATGGATTTTTTTTTTTTATGGAAATCGTGTAGGGTCCCTGTCAATTAATGAAAATGTTTTAGTTAACAATAACAACACTGGTTTGAGGTCATGCATGTGCATTTAGACGCTGACAGTGTGTTTCCAGGGAGGAGTATGTGTTCTTCCTGAAGCTCGTCTGATTATCACAGAGCGTGAGAGACCGCCTCTGACTCTGGTTTTGGGGAAATGACGGGGGTGATGTGTACCTCAGATGTTTTACTGAGTGAATGAATGTCTCTGTTGCTCACAGTGTTAAAAAAACACTATTCAGAAAACTGTAGATTCTTGGTTACATCTTGCACCTTCTCTCTCTCTCTTTTTTTTAGGGTACCCATAAAAAGATGTTGGATGTCGCAAACATGTTGGGTTTGTCGAACACGGTCATGCGTTTGATTGAGAAGCGAGCAACACAGGACAAGTTCATCATGATGGCTGGAATGCTCGCTACTTGCTTTGTCATGTTCCTGGCGGTTAAATACCTTAGCTGAACTTTCCCAACTTTAGGCGACCTTGCTCCTTGATCTTGTCAGTGGCTCATTCCGGTTTTCATGCCACTTGCATCACATCT
This sequence comes from Leuciscus leuciscus, assembly GCF_965113295.1. Lineage (NCBI taxonomy): Eukaryota > Metazoa > Chordata > Actinopteri > Cypriniformes > Leuciscidae > Leuciscus > Leuciscus leuciscus. Next base: position 48,088,147 of record NC_138725.1, on the reverse strand, counting down.
ATAAAAATTGCAGAGGTGTGCTAAAGGAAATCACACAACTGCTTCTTTGCAGGATGACTGTCAGTCTCATCTTCACAAATCTTTTTTTTCTGTCTATTCTTTCTTCATTTACTGTATTTTGAAAGACATTGAATCTTTTCATAACTTTCTGCTCAGCTGACTCTCAAATAAGCAGATTGAACATTTGTCTCTGCTAGTCTGAACTAGCAAGATCAGTCCTCCTGTAGCTCAGGTGATATAGAGAGCAAATAGTCATTAAAATGTACTTTTAAAATTGTTTAGAGAATTGGTCTGCTATCTGGCTCTTCATCGTCATCTTTTGGAGAACAAACCAAAAACGTTTGGTTATTCAGTGCTGTGTTGGTTTTGTACTGTATTATTCCTAACACTTCAAACCTGTAAATACAGATTCTTAGACATTTTTGTGCAATAAACTCATCATCCATATACATCCAGCTGCCCTGAAATGTAAAACTTGTTTCATACTGTTAAACTGTCTTCGCCTGGATCTAAGCAGGAGCCACAGCCCCCGGCAAACAGGAAATGAGACGTCTTATTGGACATCTGCTGCATGGATCTTGACGCTCTGTGTGCGCACATTCACACATGCTCAGGACCCCAGCAGCATAATCCCCAACAATGTCCCCCTGGAACAGTCACAACATTTATGTGTTTGCCACTGTTGACAGCAGGTTCGTTGACAAGACGAAAAAGATACCATAATGTGACATCAGTTCCTAATATAGGCTTAACTGCTAGTTTATTTTAATTATTTGTTTATAATAATAATGCTCAATAATTATGCTTTTTTTGTGTGTGAAAATGAGATAAAAATGATGTGAAAGTAGAAAAAGAGTCACCTGCAGTTCTTTTCCATAGTCACAAATTGACAGACTTGAGGATTAGAAAGAAGATATGTTACAAATGTACATAGTCATTAATGCTTATATTTGCTCAAACACATTTTAAGGTATTAAAAAACTGCCTCCATAATCTAACAAGCAGGCAGCATTTGTAACTGAAAGATCTTATATCGTCACCTTCCTAAAATAATTGGCCAAGTCATTTTTTGACAAAAAAGATTTTTTATTATTTTGCATCTCCTCATGATCCTGGCCACCTCTGGTAAACTCGCACACATCCTCAGTTGAACAGATCATGCAATTCTACCCCTGGCCTGTAGTATAATGGCCTGTAGTATAATGGCCTATGTCGAGAGTGTGACTTTTTATTCTGAAAAAATGACATGGCCAATTATTTTAGGAAGGTGATGATATTTAACATAAAATATTACTTCCTATATGGTTTCTGGTGAAAACTTTGCAACAAGACAGATTTTTGATAACTAAAGCCAATCTAAGGCAAGTGAAGTACCATCCAACAATGCCATCTAGTGTAATTTGGGTGAACTTCATTGGGGTGATAAATTAGGGCCTATTCTGCCAAACCCTTAAGTAAATATATCACTAAAATCTACCTACAATAAAGAAACCAGTGTTACAAGTTCAAGTTCATTTATATGGTTTCCACAGTAAGGTAATCCATCCCAGAAGGTGCTCTTTGTGTGGGTTTTGATCATAGTGCGTTCATAAATAGTTTGGCAAGTAACATTGAAAAAAGGTTATTAATCAGTACACGGCCAGTAGAACCTTTCTTAGTGGGTGAGGATAGGCATAGACTACTTTTATGGCTGACTGTTATTTTATCAGGTTATTTCTATGTATACCAGAGCTTATTTATTTTCCCCAATGAAGTCAAATTCAGGCATAGATGACCTTGCAATTTGTCTGACTTACTGCCACTTTCTGATGGCTTGCAGCTGGTTTTGCAATTCCCGGGGTTCGCCACTAAACAGTGAGAGACAGGTCATGGTTGGTTTGTTAAATCACAATTTTATTTATTTATATTTCTATATCTTCCTGTTGTTTTTTTGGGAATGTTATAGGTTAACCTGAAATGTTCATGTAAAATTCTGCAGCTTGAGGGGGTGGTTTGCATTAGGAACATTTGTATTCTGTGAAAAAGGAATAAACATGGATAAAGTAATAATCATCACACCTGTACACCAGAATTACAAGTCAAAAGTCTTTATTTGCTGATGCATCAAGGAGGAATTAAAAAAAGCTAATGTCACCGCTGCCATTTACAGTACGTCACCAAAAGTTTTGCCACATTCTCTGTCCCTCCAAAGTTCAAACACGCTCCTTACCTCTGTAGTACCAGCCCTGATCATGTTAACATAATTTTTCCCCCACATTTTTTATGTCATAATTTTTTTATTAGCATTTTTAAATGGGTGTTACAAACCTTTATTTTACAGTTTCACTACGTTAACTTTATTTACATTTAACTAAGTGTACAGAAAGAAAACATTTTCCAAAGAAAATAATTTAAAATCAAATAGAAAATAAAATTATTGCAGAATACTACAATCATACAGTTGTTACGAGATGCAAAAACAGCATCTCAATGTACATCTTTTCAGTGCAAGATTTCACAATTCAATAAGGGATGGGAACCTTCAAATCCCAAAGTGTAACTTGTTATACAGTTTCAACAGCCTGTGACATTATAAAAACTTTAGACATCAACATGTGTGATGTCTGTTTCATCCACTATTTTCCAATAATTTATATTGATTTACAACCAATCAGCAAAAATAGCTTAACACTGTTCAGTGCTGAGTATGGCTTTTATTTTAATCATCTTGTTCATGTTTTTTGATACCCTTTGATCAGAGTATAGTACAATGGTTTTTGATAATTGGTATGATCTGAAAATTACCAAATATTATGATAATCGTACAGCACACCAATCGTCAGTTTATCACAGCCTGGTTTTTGAATAGCAGGCTTAATTTTATCTTTGCATATTGTATCAGTTAATTCATAAACTCTGCAATTTTCATGAATGCTTAGTACACAGAAAATCAAGTCTCCAAAAGTGACCCTCAAAGACCACCCATTACCAACTGTATACAACCACGCTAAAAGCCCACAACAAAGATTTTGATTATGGCTTCAGCAAGAGAGCTTCTGGATACAAGAAACACATCAAAAAATGAACAAAAATTTGACATACCACACAAAATGAAAACACGCCAGCAGTGGTTTCCTAGTTGTAAGAGCCATGTCTTGGCCTATAAACCAACTCATACTCCTTGTGGGAATATTTATATATATATATATATATATGGTGTTACATACCTCAGCCAACCTCCTAGCTCCTGGTTCAGGACATATAATTTCATAACATTACAATCTCAAAAGGCAGACAAGATCTTACTCTGTCCTCAATTTAAATGCACTCTTAAACAGCCCTGTTGAGGTCACTCTAAGGTAGCAGAGGACGTAGAGGACAGAAGAGGACTATGGGTCGCCAGACTGTGCCACCCATTAGCTAAAACTCTTCAGCCTCTTCAGCCTTACACGTTGCTTGGCCAGGCCCTCTCTTTGAGAGAAGCCGGTATTCAGGAGCCATGATTTGGAGGGTGCTGAAGGTCCTGCCCTGCAAAAATAGGATGCAGAAGTGGGTGTAGCTGTAGGGCAGCTGCTGCCGCAGCAGAGGCTGGCCGAGGGGCAAAGAGCGTTGGGTAGAGGGCAGCATGGGGGAAATGGTGTAGAGCAAGAGGGGTGTGATGAAGGGCAGAGGCTGGTATAATATGTATGGGTTGGCCTGAAAGGAAGGCAGTGTGGTGGGCTGGAATCAAGCCAGTGTGTCCTAAAGAGTGACCCAGTGAATGGCCCAAAGAATGGCCCAGTGGTGACAAGGAGATAGGGGTTAGATGATGTTGAGGTATGTGGTGCACCTGGGCTAGCTGGGCATGGGCAGGGTGGTGATGATGATGATGTTGGGTATGGGGATGAAGCCCCATGGCAGCAGCGTGGTGCTGCAGGATGGCATGCTGTACTGTGGTAATAGAGGTAGCAGAAGCTGCAGAAACTGTGGGTTGCTGGATGTGCATAGGCTGCAGTGCAGCTGGTGGTGGCGGCGGTGCAGGGGCAAGGTTAGCCGCTGCTGCCAAGTTAGCTGCAGCTGCAGCAGCAGCAGCTGCAGCTGAGGGGAAGCTCTTCACCTGCTTGGCCAACAGTTGCTGTTGAATGTGCTGTTGAGCTGCTTGCTGTAACTTGCTGTATTTCTCCATTTCCTCTGGGGTAAAGGTGATTGGTTGACTTTCTAATGGTGCAAGACCATCCTCTTCAGCTTCCATGCCCATGTCCCCATCCTCCATTGTGGGCGGGGGGTAACCAGGATAGGTGTGCATAGAAGGTTGAGGTCCCATGTCGGGCCCCATTAGATGCCCGTCCAACATGGGGTTACTGGAGTCTTGTATTGGCTCACCTTGGTATTGTGACATCATCATTGCTGGATCCTGTTCATATTGTGGCTGAGACTCATGGAGGGCTGGAGGGTCTGAGGGTGGATGTCTGGTCTCCTCGGACACTGCAGCATTTGATACAGCCTCTTCCAATGGTTGCTTTTGTTGTTGTGGTTGCTGTTGTTGAACTGGTGGCTGAGGTGGAGGAGGAGGTGGGGGAAACTCACGAATGGGTTCTACCAGGATTACTTCATTACTATCAGAATTTTTCGCCAGTTCAGACTTTGCGCCCTCAGTTGAACGTGTAAGAGGAAGAAATGGTGGCTTCTTTCCTGCTTGGAGCTTGCCAAAAAGAGACAACATACTTTTGTTTCCAAGGGCAGGGGGGAGCTTGGGCCCAAAGTATCCCTGTGGAGGGTCCTTGATCTTGATGCCTGTCTTAGTGCCAGTACCAGATTCATCCCCTCCTTTTCTAGATTGGATTTTCTCCAAGAGTTGTCGAGCTGTGAATGAATTTCGATGTTCTGCAGCCCCTCCACCCTCCTTTGAGGAAGCTCCACCACCACTTCTAGTTCCTTGTACCGATGAAGAATTGCTGTTTCGGGTATGTGTGCGGGAAGAGGACCTAGGAGATTGAGAACGGTAGATTCTGGATCGGTTAAAATCCCGTCGCTGTGTTGAGCTGTCAGATCGCCGGCTGTGACCATGTCGATGTGGAGAGCCCTTGGTGGAGATCGATGAACGACTGGCAGAGCTACGGCTGCGACTGTAGCTGCTGCGTCTGTAGGAACGGGCGCTGCTACTCCTGCTACTACGACTGGAGCTGCGACTACTGCTCCGTTGGTTTCTCCGCCGATGATGTTTCCTGCGGCTGTGTGAGCGTGAACGTGAACGTGAGTCTTCCTCTGAAGAAGATGAGGAGTAATGCCGCCTGTGAGATCGGCCACTACCACGCCTCTCATAGTCTGAGTCTGAGGAGGGTATTCTTGATCTGTGGCGACGTTTTTCATCACTGTAGTCACTGTAACTGTCTGAGTAGCTACGGCTACGGCGACTGTAAGCACTGCTCCCTGCTGAGGAACGCTCTGAGCTACTTGAGTAGGATCGACTGCGTGACTTTTGACCTCTGTGGCGTCTATGGTTGTGGTCTCCTCGACGTGATGACCTACTACGTGATCGTCCAGAATCGTCACTGCGGTGTCTGCGCTGCTCGCGTGGTGGTGTGGAGCGACGGCGAGCTGGTCGAGAACGTTGAGAGGATGATCCACCATCCTCCTCACTGTCACTGCTTGGAGGTCGACCTCCACTTAAGCTCTTTTGGGCTGAGGCAGAGCAGGAAGCAGCAGGTGTGTTGGTGTCAGATTTAAGACGTTTAGTACCATTGTGTTCCTCTTTAGAGCTAGCCTTTACCGCACTGCTTTCCTCAACTCCAGACAACTGAGACATTTTGTGGGACCGTTTTCTCTTTCCTCCCACAAGGGACGTGCTTACTTCTGATGACTGAGCAGTGGACACTCCATCTTTGTCATCCTTGTCTTTCTCTTTTTCCTTACTTCCACCTCCCTCTGCTTCAATTTCATCAGTGCCACGTGGTTTATTTTTGCTTTTCTTTCTTTTATGTTTCTTCTTCTTTTTTGTTTTATCTCCCGGTGTCTCATTCTCTAACTCCCCCTCCACTGCTGCTTTTTCTTTACGCTTGGAATGCTTGCTTGACTTCTTGTGTTTCTTCTTCTTTTTCTTTTTCTTAGACCCTGCAGATACATCTTCATTACTTTGTAATTTCTGCTCCTTGTTCTCGCTCTCAGCACCCTCCTCTTTTAAGGATGATTGTTCTTTTTGAACAGTACTGGGTCCTGCAACCGTTTTAGCAGTCTCTCCACTAGTGTCAGGAGTACTGTCTGTGTTTTCAGGCTTAGACCCCTCTTGTCCAACAGTGCTAACTGCCTTGGCAGGTTTGCTGTTTTTGCTTGCCCAGTTTCCTTTGTTTCTTGACAGTTTGAAGTCAAAGTAAAGAGGATTACAACTGTAGGAGAGAGATGGCTGAGCCTTGGTAAATTCCAACAATTCAGAAGGCCATTGCAAGGTAGTGCTTTCATCCTTACTTAACACAGGAAAGAAAGGCCCAGTTGCCATGAGTGGACCTGTGTCTGGAGACTCGGATATCCCTTGCTTGTTATCAGCTGGTTGGTACGTGCCAACTACTACTGCTGTATCACTTTGCCCTGCAGCCGTACTTCCTGATTCTTCCACTGTCTTCACTTCAGCTGATATGGGAGAGGGATTTGTGTTTTGGGCCTGTGTAGGTTCGATCTCTGTGTCTTTTTCAGATGTGCAGCAGCTGACTTGCTCTCCAACGGTACCTGCTGCTGCCTTCTCATCTTTCGCTCCATCCTCATCCTCCTCCTTGCTATCACACTGGTCTGTAGCCTTCATGAAAAGCAGAAACTGGAAATGGGGCTTGACCCGACAATGTGCAGGAGGTACATAATGGTAATACTGTGGCTCCTGTCCAGAGTAACCTTCCTCCTTTTTCATCATCATCTTCAGCTTGTTCAAAGTAGAGGCCAGGGCTGCTCCATCATCTGGTTGTGACTGCTCTTCTTCACCCTCACCCACCCCTGCACCACCTCCTCCAACTCCGCCACCTCCTCCTCCTCCTCCGCCGCCTCCTCCTCCTCCTCCTCCTCCTCCTCCTCCTCCTGCTGCTTGGGAGATATCAGTGGTAGATGCCACAACTACATCCTCTCCTTCAGTCTTTTCTCCTCCCTCTTCCTGACCTTCTTCTCCTTCCACCGTCTCTTCACCATGGTCTACAAAGAAAGCTGCAACTGTCTCAAGTTTGACTGGGGCTTTCTTAGCAAAAGAGAAGGATACACTGACTTTGGGAGCCTGTGAGCCTCCAGAGGGTGTTGGAGAAGAACTAGTCTTGTTAAACCCAAAGCTGATGGTAGGGCCTGTTCTAGGGGAGTCTTGATCACTAACACTACAGATTCCCTTATCTTCAATAGCCTCTGTGTTGGTATCCACTGTCATAGGCACACCATCCATGGAGTCTTCCCCCTTTTCCCCATCTACTGCCACTGTGGTGGTCTTAAACATAGGGCCACTACCAGCGACACTGCAAAATAAATAAAAGAATGAGACCCTGTGCTATGACTGGCAACACTTCCAAAAAAAGATTAGAAGACAGACTCAGAATTTTACTAACTATTCTTGCTGTTTCCTCTGTTCGGCCAGTTCATGAAGCCGTCGCAGCATCCTCTCCTGTTTTCTGCAATCTTTTTTGGAACGAGAAGACACATTTCGCGCAAACTCTCTCTGCTTCAGCTCCTTCAGTCTCTGTTGGATTAGACAGAGAGGAATAAGAATTTACTGAAAATGTTTCGAGCTGCAGCTGCACACGTGAAAAAGACATGTTGAATGTTAAGAAAATTATGGCATGTTTAAATGTTGTTCAGTACAGTCATGCCTATGTGAATCTCTCCTACCTGCTTGTGTGCATGATCGTAGGAGTTGATGTGATTGTCAAACTCCTGATGTTTCTGATATTGCTTATCACACAGTTCACAGTAGAAGTTGGCCCTCAGTTCCTCTAGAGCTTTGGCAATAGCTTTTTCCTTCTCCGCATAATCCTACAAATCAGAACAACATATCATAAAACATTAAATTGAAATTAAGGCCCAATTGTAGGCATCGGTTTTCATTTATGTTTCTGCATCGTTGTCCGCGTTGACATGCAATTACACGTGCATTTTAAACCCGAGGGAGGGGTTTTAGCAGACCAATCACAGCCCTTGCGGTCTGCGTAGAATTGACACGTTGTTACATTTTTGGAGAGGTGCACGTTAGGGTACGCCATAGGCTAACCGTGCTACACACAGCCTACAACACAGCTACGGCATGAGTTCGACGCAGAAGTATAAATTGGGCTTAAGGTTGATTGGGTGTGGAAAACTGGCCTGCATAGGCAACATTGGCATTTGGGAGAACGGTATATGAACATTATAATGTACTGTACATGTAGGATAGTTTGTCAAGAAAGACATCAAGTTTGTGTGAAGGAGATTAATAACATCATATTCATTATAAGTATATTAACATGCTTATAACCTCAAACGGCTTTAGAGAGTTATACACAGTTATCCTCAATGATGTTTTTGTATGTCTGTTTGTATTTGGTTGAGCTCCACTGGAACAAGAGTAGCTTTCTATTCGTATAAGAGTAGTAACTGTGACGAATCAATCTCAAACATTCACTGAATTTTAACTAGATAAGACTTGCATTTAATCTACGGAAAATTAGGGAATTAGGAAGAACTGTAAGGAAAGAGAAATTATGTGTATAGGATGTTTAAGACTAACAGGAAAAAGGCATTGAACCCTGTTGCTGTCATCAGGGGTTAAAGCAAAAAAAAGAAAATTGACTGAAAAACTTTCCTCGGCCAAACCCCATTCCACAGCCTGTCACACACCCAGTTTAAGAGCAGTTTTTTCTTCTTGTAATTAGGAGTATAGGGAGTACATGCTTTACCTTCACAAATGAAATACTCAAAGAACATTTGATTTAAAGAAAGGCCATTTTGAACTGCGTTTCTATTATTTACACATTTGCATAGATGTTACATTTCAATCAAATGCCAATGCAATACTTCTGTGTCCAGAGGCAAATGAGCACTTTATATGAGCATCAAAGATTGGTTTCAGCAACTTGTTTTTGGACTAATCTGTTCATTTAATGGTTAAATTGTTCACTCATGAAGACAGTCACTTGTCGCCACCTACTTGCTTAATGATGCAAGTTGCAAACACTCCCAATACTGATACTGGTGAAATATAACATTCAAGGACCATATACAAATATGAATATTTATACAATACTACTATTATGGCATTATAATTAATAGGTGCTTGTGTTGTTAAATCGAGCTTATATTTTCCACTGTAATTAGCAAAGAACATTTATATTTGTTAAATAGGAATACATTGTAATAATGTTAATTTCATGGGCACAGTATGCAATACCTGCTCTTCCTCTCTCATCTCCTAATCTTTACCTGTATATCTTATCTTCCCAAAGCTGTGCTTTGATTGATACAGTCTTTGCAAACTGATTGTTTCTGTTACTCGTTTAATACTTTTATCGTAAACAGTTGTTTGGTTTAGCTACTTACATCTCGAAGGCCAGACTCGCGTGAGCCAGTCTTACTGAGCAAGACTTGACTAAGATAGGATCATTAGATGCGTAATATATCGGGAGACATATGGAGTGGGTCAGACATGATTTTGACCACTTCATTAAGTTTTGTTTTGTATAAAACCTCTCTTTAAAGTGAATTTCGTTTGGTATTAATTGTATCTTGATTTTAATCTATGTTTTATCAAGCAATTGCCTAGACTTAATAAATGAGAAGCAAATATCGCAGACAATATAATCAGGACATGGAGGCGCCGGCACGATATTGCACTGCACGTGAACTGGAGAGCGTCTCATAAATGAACCGAAATATATATACAGAACGCTTAGAGTGCAGAGAGGAATATGCTTTCGCTCCACTTCAGGCTTTGATCACATCCCCCTCAGCAGGGTGAATACACCTCATCTTTCCTTAATTTAAGACCTATTCAACCTGAAATTAAGACATTTATTACACTATTTGAGAAATGTAAGCATATTTACGGCCTAAAGGCGGGAACCCTGCAATTGACGGAAATCCGTCATAGACTCGCTGCAATTAAGGTAAACTTTAAGTTGTTGTAGAATTTCACCTTGTATTTTTGACGGAGTTCCTCTGTGTCTTCTTTTTCCACTTCCAAAACCCGCCGCTTCTCTGTGGCATCTTCTGCATAGTCCAGCTGTGGGCACACATAGGTTAGAAGTGAATACATTAAAATTAACATTCAGAAAGAAAACAAAGCAAAAACAACAATCGTCACCTCCATTTCCATTCGCCCCATTCCCATGACGTCATATTTGAGGACGATGGGCACTGGATCAGTTCGTCCTATGAGGTTGGGGGGGAGAGGCAAAAAGAGAGAGACATAGGACAGAGGTTAGACTTTTGTTCAGATATAAGAGAAAACTCGGGGCGGGACAGCCTGCTTAGAGCACAGGGTGCTGGGTTAGAGAGACTGCCTTCAAGTGCAAGAGACCAGAAAGCTACAGTGAACCAAACTCTAGCCATTCTCACAGCTTCATGTGCAGCTCTCCTCTAAAAGGCCATTCCAGGTGCTGCAATATGACTTGCAAAATGAACTAAGGCTAGTTTTAATCGTTTACTATTTGAGTTTGCTGCCAATTTATTTTGTAATGAACGGCATACGCTGAAAAAAGTACAAGAAGCTTCCACTGAAAGAAGCAAGGGACAGAAAACAAGGAGGGGAAGGTTGGACGTAAGATTTCACTGAATTTGCCGCAGTGGCCCTACAGTGGCCTGCTTAAGGAGGTCTTATTTCTTTCTTTCTCAATTTTTTTCCTGTTATCACCCTCCCACTCTTTTTAGTCAAGTCTCAATGCTGTATGGATTGTGTTCTGTCCTACTCATGTTCTTAACTGAGATGACAGAGGCATTTGGGTTGCTGGAAGGAGTGTTTAAGAGAGGGAGGAGATATCAGCATTCACTGCATATTTTCACAGTACTGCGGCAACACTGACTACCTGATCCGAAGTGTGTCTCATAATATTCTCCTATTTACACCAATTTATCTAGATCTAAACCCTCTCCGAGCTGCTCATCAACTTTCCTACCTGGCTACAGGCCACACCTGGATGCAAATGAGGTTTATGTCCCATATGATATCCTGAAATAGTACTTTCTTTTACTGTTCATACGTTTTATATACACAAGCTGTGAAAAGACCTAGATCAGAGGAAAAGTAACATCAGAAAAAATGAACACAAATCAGAATGAAACAAAAAAGACAATCAAAACTACATTGAAGATTGACACATAATTGCTTAATCCACTCATAACCAGCCAAACGAAGCAGAGAGAGAGTGAGAGAAAGAAAGAGACACAGGGAGTGAAAGACGGAAAACAGAGAGAATAAGGACACAAGCACTGAGCTACAGCAGCAAAGTGACGTCAAAGGCCAGAGGTTGCCATGGTGACAGTGCAGGGTTGGGGAAAGGATGTACTTACCTGGGAGAGTGTGGGGATGGGGTGGCAAACATACAGACACAGAGACAGGAAAGGGTGGGGGGTTCAAATAAAGGAGAAAAGGCACAAAAACAGAAATCATACTAATTTGCGGCTGCACAGGCTAGCACCATGGTCACAGTCAATCAGACTCCAATCAATCGTTTGGATTTCAGTTTTTTTTCTGTCAGTCTTCCTCTTTTTTGTCATTGTTTTGCGGGGAGTTCAAGTTTTAAAAGCAGGATCAGATCATACCCTTGGGCTGATGTAATAGTGACAAGGCAAGACAAATTTGTGAATAACAACAAGGGCCAGTTGCAAGAACTGCTAAGACTAGTCTTACAAGTTAGTCATACATTTTTTTTACTATTCACAACTTAAAAAAAAAGTTACTTAAAAATGTAGACTGGTCTAATTTGATTCCAAAAAATAAGACAGATTACCCCAAACTAACTAGTTGGTCATACTAGTTCTTAAGACACAGTCTTGACATAATGGCTGTTTATGCAACTGGCACCAGGAGTAACTTAACGTAACTAAGGGCTAGGAATTTGACAAAAAAAAATGTGTGATTTCTTAAAATTATTTATCCATTGCCCATGTAAAATACAATTGTGTGATGCCTAAATACCCTTAAGCATTGAAACACAGATTTGAAACTGACAAAAACAGCCCTTGAGCAGAAAGAGACATTACAATTTGCACATTTAAGACATTTCAATTTTTTTTAATTTGTGAGAGACTGGAGCTTCAGCCCAGTGGTATAATTGTTCCAATAAGAAAGTGATAAAGGAGCATGTGCGGAACGATAAGGTCCTGAAGGGATTCCAGCCCCCACCAGAGCCTCCAGGAAAGTGCACTGAGGGATTCATACTACCACCAGGGTGCACAAGAGTGTTTATTATCAAAATAGAGAAACTGTATATAATAAATTAAACAGAAGCAGGCCGTTAAAAGACACTATAACCAGATACCTAATATGGTTTTAGTGTATTTCAACATTCTACCATATCTAATTGGAAACATGGAATGTTTTTGTAATGATTAGCATTGATTGTCTCTGAGTATGTTAGAGTATGTCTGAGAATTATCTTTTAAAGGTAGGGGGGAATCCCAAAACCAGGTCCCCAAATCAACGATCATTTCCCCTCCCAAACAATCAGTCTTTGGGAACAACGTGAGGTCAAGACTAGCATTATGCATTCCAGTGAAAGAACATAACGAGACTGGACAAAAAGGTGCAATGCAACAAAAAAGGGGAAGTGAATCTAAATATCCCCCAAAAAACTGAAAACAAACAGAATGAGAGTGTTCTAGAAGAGTGCATATTGAACACTAAGAGACGGGCAGCAGAATGAAGACTAATACAAAGAGAGGTAGAGACAGTTTAAGCCTATTAAACACTGGTGCTCTGATGATGAGAGTCATATCAAAACAAGAAATGGGGGGGGGGGGGGAAGTAAAATCCAACAAAAAACAAACAAAAAAACAAAACAAAACAAAAATGAAAGAATAAATCAAAAGAAAATAACCAATTCAATCAGGGGTAAAAATAACATTTACCACTAAGTTTACCATCAGCACAACATGGCCAGGATCATAATGCTGCAAAAAAGAAACACCAATTGGTTAAGCAGGAAGATTGAGGCACAAAGAGAGCGTTCAGGGGTAAGGGGTAAGGGGTAAAGGGTTAGGGGTGGGTTTGGGGGCAGGGGCTTTGGTGTACCCCCTACCAATGGGCCTGGGTGATTACAGGGATACCCTCTCACCATCCCTGACTCTCCTCCTCTTTAACTGCTAATTTCTGGTACTATTGTTTCAGGCTTTTGGGTTCCTCGATGACAAAGCAAGGAGGAGTTTCCACTCTCTTTGATGATTGTCTTTGAACATAAATGTATCAAACCATCACTCAATCCAAAAAGGAGCACTCTCCTCCCCATTTCCCCCTTTCTCCAATCCCCATGCGGGTCCAAGTCTCCACATGAATGTGTTTGAGACAGAGAGGCTGTTGTATACATACTTCATCACGCAGCTGTATGAGCTATGAGAAGCATACGCTGTGAGTGAGCTTTTAGCAGCGCATCGTTCTTATCGGCCAGCAGGACTCTGGCCTCTTTAGAAGACTAGATCTATTTCAGTCATTTTCATCTCGCCATTGATCTAGAATCAATTCCAATCCGTTTTGTGGTCTTTTGCGTTGCTTAAAACTCAGTTTCACAAGACTGGGTCTCTACAGCCAGCATGCTCTGCAGGAGAGGGGGAAGGAGATGGGTCAGGTCAGGTGAGGCTTTCACAAGTACATTTATAAGAGGAGAAGTGGGATGCAGGTGGGATGGTGTGAAGACTTCTCCCTGCAAGCTAAAACACCTGAGCCCCCACCCTTTGTTTTGGTGACACATACACACACTCTCAACACACACAATTTCCACTCCCACATGTACCACATGTGTACATTCACTTCACAAAAGTGGACGCAGGCAGATAGACCGATCGAAGGCGGAAGGAGGGGGAGAATGGGCAGGAGATTGAGGCTCATTCTGGCAAGCCATTCAGGGGAATCATGGGAAAGAGGCAGAATCATGTTCACAGCCAATCAGAGGGCCCCATCTCATCTTCTCAGCCAATCAAAACACCCCCATCGCAGCCAAACATACATTAAACTAATATATACAAGTACTATTCTAACATGGGTGAATTCTGAACAATCAAGAGGAAAAAAAAATGGGCAATTTCTTCAAAATATTTACTGATTCCATTTTGGTATGAGTTTCAAATCGTAGCGCTGGTATTTTGAGCAGAGAGCGTTTAGTGATTGTAAGCGTATAGAGAAGAACTAAGAAAGGCCGTTAGGCTACACTGTAAAAGGGGGAGAGTTATTTTGTATTATTTACAAGAAAAAACATCCACACGCACACTCACACTTACTCAAACATACACACAAACATACAGTGGGGGAGGTCCTACAAACCTTACCTAAAAACAAGAGTAAAAAAAAGAAAGAAGAGTAAAAAAACAGAGTCAATACAATGGAAACTCAAAGCATTTGGGGAGACATTTCAGTAAGTTCACACTCAGTACCAAGGCTCTTTCCAAAAGATAGAGAGAAAAGGAAAAGGATAAGGTTCAAACATCATGGCATGAGCACCATAATGGGTGAACAGGCGTTTGTGTGCTTTTTTGATTGTGTGTGGGTTTGTATGGTATATATGCAGCTGAGTCCTTTGCACTAAGAGTGAGTGTTCCCAATTCCCAACATGACCACTTGACTGGGTCAAAACATATATGGTCCCTTTTTTATGACACATTGAGTCATTTTCTTTGCAGATTCCACCAAAGCAATTTGGCATGTAATTTGGTGTACATGCTTTCCACAAGCTCTCACTCTACCCCTCCTCTCATTTCTCTCCTGCAAGATGGAACTAATCTACTTCCTCAAGCTCGATGGAAAATCTCTTTTACTGCAAACAAACTTCAGACACTCAATCTGCTGTGTGTATTAAACACAAACAGTGTGATGAAAGGAAGATGACAACCAAGAAAGGACAAAACTCTGATCTTTTGAGTGTCTTGCCAAGCTACAAAACAGATGGGTGGTGCCGGGGAGCACTGGAAACATTCCTAATCTGTCACACACTTGACTTGGCTGGGATGACAACCTCTGGCTTCGGCTACTTCCTCTGGGTTCTCCGCACTGCGAGTTTTAAGAAAGCAGCAAATGGAGTGTGAATTATGGTAAAGGGGAAAAAGAGAGATGCTGTTCTGGTTTCTGTTGTCACCGCTTAGGGAAACGCTGTCTCTCTGTGAAGTAGTGCTGGTAATATAAAAATGAATAAATATGGTGAACATCACAATGATTTTGTTGGCCCATTAAGCTTCATAAAGGGCAAATAACCTCTTTCTACTGCAACTTGTGATTATAAGAGCAAAACGAAGGAGATATTTAAAATGGTCTCTGATTTAAACCTCAGCAGCAAAAATAGCTATGCTAAAAATGTTAGTTCTTCTGATCGCACCCTTTTAAGCCATTTTAGAGCAGATATAAATATATATTTTCAACATTATTCTAACAGCATGTACACTTTCATTCAAAAGTTTGGCGTCTTTAAAAAAAAAGTTTTTAAAAGTCTGAAATGCTTAAAGCTGCTTATTTCATCAAGAATACAGTAAAAACAGTAATATTATGAAGTATTATTACAATTTATTTTGTCTTTACGATCACTTCCAATCAACTTAATGCATCTTTACAACATAAAAGTATTAAAAAAATGATCCTGCTATTTTGTTATTTTTCCTACTATGGTTGAAATGGGATGTTCATGTCCATGGGAAGCGGTCACTGGGAGCAATGAAAACCGATATTATGCCTTTCCCATTTATGCACACTGAGAACTGGATTAAGATCTTGGGCTTTTACACAACGCTGACTTCAGCACTTGAGTAGCAGAGCTTAACAGCTGCAGGCCAGTGGTCTAGAGTGTGCGCGTGTGCAAATGTTCACAATAAAAGCAGTCTCTAGGGAGAGACTCAAATACTTGCCTGATGGGCCGAATGACCTTGCAAGAGTTAGCTGCCACAAACCTTCACTGTTTGCTTTAAATCTAAACCTTTCTGCTAAAATGATTTGTAAAGGTAATTTTAACAAGGCAGCGTGTCAGACAGGTGTCAGCTAAGTTTGCCTCCTTTCACCTTGTTGAGAACATCTCGTACTGATTTACATGAGGGCAGATCAATTTGCATGTTTGTGTGCAAACATACAAAACCTCTCATTGCACAGAAGTTGCAATGAGGAATAAAGAGAAAAAACAAAAGAAAGATATTTTTGTTAAAAATAAATAAATCACTGTTATTTTGAAATGTGCTCAGAAATCTAAACATTCTTTCAGGCTATGATTCACTACATTTTGTTCTGCTCTTACTACTGATGCACTAAGAGGATGACACATACTTGCATTCCTCATTGTGTGCTTTATTTCCTGCAGGCTTTGCAGCGTGACTGCTGCACACATGCATCCTGCTGGGATGATAAGAGCCTCTGAGTGGGCCTCTGAGTGAGTTCACGTAGTATAAACAGCGCAGCGCAGCGCTTCTGGGTTGTACGCCAGAATGTAGGCTCACTATTGGCCGACGCTGGTCATGTGTGTGATGGTGTAGCGAAAAATACGAAAGTCTTACGGGGTTGGAACAACATGAGGGTGAGTAATTACTGACAGAATTTAAATTTTTGGGTGAACTAACTCTTTAATAAGAAAAGTCAACATGAAATGTAACACTTTGTACATCTCAGCTCTGCTCTTAGCGCAACAAGAGACAAAGTGATTTTCTGCAGGGAAGAATGGCTCATATGCATGTTATTCTACCACACAACCACTGAACAGAGACAACAATACTGCATCAATACAGCATATCACCAGGCCATAAGTCAAGTGCAGGGGAGAAAGTAGAGGGGGAACTGGGCGAGGACAGAGGGATGGAGAAAGAAATGAAAGAGTTGTTCTTCCTTAGCAAATGCACTAAAAAAGCACAGTGAATGCTTTTATGTGGTGTGACCCAGAGGATCTCATGACCGTTTCGGTTTCTCTTTGATACTGGGTATGCATGAGTGATAGGGTGTGTCTGTCTGTCCATATCAGGGATTTGATGCCAAAACCATACCATTTTTTAATTGTTTTGGGTGATGTAATGTTTGTGAATACAACAAAATATAAGCTTCACTTGAAAACTTATTTTAAAATGTTTTTTAAATTTAAACCCGACTGTTCAAAAATGGTCACACCTAGCCGGTTTGCGGTCGAAAAATGCCAGTAGGCGGCAGCAAGTGACTGTCTCAATGAGTGAGTCATTGAGTAGTTTATTCAGCAGATTCGTTCAAATGGCTGAATCATTGAGAAACTAAGGAAATTACTGTCTTTATGAATGGATCATTGATTCATTCAAAAATGCGAATTACTTGGAGACAGACAATGGTTGTTGAGACCGTTGGTCGTTTGCATGTTTGGAACTATTTTCATTGGTGAAAGAGCAAAAAGACAATATTGTGCCTAAAATTGTCACTTTCTCGTGACCACGGGTAAGAAATAAACCTGCCCTGCCAAAATTTACACTGGCCCCACCACAAAAAAGTAACAAATAAATTAAATAAATAAAACAGACCTAGTTATAGACTTCGTTGTTTTTGACCCATAACCTCAATAAATAAGGTTGTGACACAAAAATCTACAAGCCCTAACTCAAATAAATTTCATAAAGCCTATTGTTAAAAAAACAAAACAAGTAAACTGTCAGTAATAAAATAATATAACAAATAATCAAATTACGAGCAGTAGTACAACTACAATAGAACAAACATAAATAAAATAAACACTTCATGTTTTTCAGCAACAGTAATTTTCAGGAAATGAATAATTAAATGTAAAACAGCACTGCATAGTCTTCATTATAAATTAAATGTAGATCAATCCTTATTAAAGTTACAAAAGTTATTCATGCAAGAGCAGTGAGGGATTTTAATTCTGTGTCCTTTGTTGTTTGATTAACATTAAAACCAAGACATCAGCAGGTTTATTAGGCTGCTGTCCCTTTAAGAGCAGCACAGATCCAATATACTGTTACACATTGCGTTTTATTTCTCAACTGTTTTTGTTTACTTAAGATATAACGGACTGTTTCCAGAATACTTGCCGAGATCAGCATTTTTTTATGTAATTTTGTGTGAATATGTCCCTTCAAGCGCAAGATGATGTGAAAGAGAGCTCAATTCAGCATTCACACGCTATCTGAGAAGCGGCTTTCTGGGCATGCATGCACACAAAACTTTTCACTCTATTTAATTAAGTTCTCTTTTGAGTCCTCTTGCGCTTTAATATTTAAATTTGCAAGGCTTAAAAACACGTGCAATTGGTAAACTTTCGTGATGCAGCACTTGCTCAATAGGGCAAGTGACAGTTGCGTTAACAGTCCTGAGCGAAGTTTACGCTAACTGTCCAGAGTACTTTACGCTGGCCCCCTGCCATCGAATAGTCCTTATTGTCGAGCCCTGCCCTCTGTTGAAATAAAAGAGGCAACTTTGTCTATACACAAGGACTAAAATAAAACAAATTTAATATGGATTAATATCGATTCTGGAATTTTTATTTATTTTATTTTTTTATCGATTTTGAAATTGTAAAATATAAATAAATAAATCTATTTTTTCCCCAGCCCTATTAATGACACAGACAACAACAAGTTTATTAGGCTGCTGTCACTTTAAGAGTTGACGCAGATCTGACACACATCCTATTTTCTCACAACTCTTTACGTTCATTTAACACTTCTTTAACTCATTTAAAGGACAAGTTCGGTATTTTACACTTAAAGCCCTGTTTACAGATCGTTTCTGATGAAATAGAACGGTTAAGATTAAAATTTGTACACATGCTGCTGTCCCGAGAATTTTAGGTTTCTTTCGCTTTCCCCCCCACCCCCAGAATGGCTGCATATGGGCACTGGAACAATCCTTCCTAAAAACGCATTAAACTTTCGTTTACAAAGACGTGAAACTCACCGAGTGGTCAGGGGTGTTCACTGATATGCTCACACAAAAATCGCTGCAAAAGATGCTTTCCAACAGATGTTTTACCATTCGTTGAGAGCTTGAATAATTGACACTCCAGCCCAGTTGGTGGCGGAGTAATAGCGTACCTCACAGCACATCCAATACAAGTCAGTGGACATCCAATACAAGTCAATGGAGTTGGACAAAAACTACGATAAAACCTGTTTGAAAGCATCTTTTGCAGCGATTTTTGTGTGAGCATATCAGTGAACACCCCTGACCACTCGGTGAGTTTCACGTCTTTGTAAACGAAAGTTTAATGCGTTTTTAGGAAGGATTGTTCCAGTGCCCATATGCAGCCATTCTGGGGGTGGGGGGGGGGGGGGGGGGAAGCGAAAGAAACCTAAAATTCTCGGGACAGCAGCATGTGTACAAATTTTTATCTTAAAGGGATAGTTCACTTTGAAATTAATTTTTGGTATGTTTTAGCTTACCTCAAGGGCATCCAAGATGTAGGTGTCTTTTTTTCCGCAGTAGTTTCAATTTTGATATTTTTAGGTGATGCGAAACGAGCGGTTTGTGTGAGAAAACGAACAGTATTTATATCGTTTTTATCTCGTATACGCAGCCATGTCCGAGTGACATCTAGTGTGTATATATCTATGCACCAGTCTGCGCACACGTCAGATCAGATCACTCGGACATGGCTGCGTATAAGAGGTAAAAACGATATAAATACTGTTCGTTTTCTCACACAAACCGCTCGTTTCGTGTCTTAGGCCATCAATGTGTACTTACGATGGGGAATTGTTTAATTTGGACGACGGGGAATTGTTTTAATTTGGACTCTGTGCTTGTGTTTTGAGATAATGACCATCGACCTGCATTATATGACTGACAGACGAGAACGGTTTGACCTAAAAATATCAAAATTGAAACTACTGCGGAAAAAAAGACACCTACATCTTGGATGCCCTTGATGTAAGCTAAAACATACCAAAAATTAATTTCAAAGTGAACTATCCCTTTAACCGTTCTATTTCATCAGAAACGATCTGTAAACAGGGCTTTAAGTGTAAAATACCGAACTTGTCCTTTAAGACTGTGCATATGAGGACACTTGGAAAAAAATTGGCAATTTTGTGTTTTTGTTCATTCAAGTGCAAAATATAATCAGCGCTGTCTGAAGCGGTATTCTGTGTGTGCGTTTTGGGTGTTTGTTCACAGAGAGCTGGTTCACAAACTTCACAGGGTTTTTTTTGCGTATTATCGCACTTGAATGAATGATAGTGTGATCATATACTGTAGCCCAGACAAAGGATGACAGAAAAAACAGATGAAGCATTAATTGCGTTACATATTTTTAATGCTGTTAAACTGAAATAATAATAATAATAATAATGTTTGGGGGGTTTTTTGTGTAAAGTGAGTGAATGTCATATCCCACATAGTTAAAAATAACAATATACCATCCTATAAACATCTAAACTTTTTACAGTATTAACCACAAAATCACTCAAATACCCATCTCTTGTCCATATCTACTCAAGACTATATTTCTCCATAGAAAAGCTAGTGCACTCAATGCTTATCTGATGTCACCTCATGCCAGTCTACCAACTCCTCCCTGTCTATCCATCTCACCCTGTCTTCCCCCATTCACTGTATAAGCACTACGGTCCAAACAAATTACTTCCTCACAGACATCCATTAATGTCAGTACAAATGAGAAATACAAATGGGTGTGCTGGAACAGAATAGAGAGAGAGATCAGAAAAGTAAGAAAGAAAACATTTTTACAACTGATCAAACCATAGGGAATTGATGCTGTTGGGTGGAAATCAAGAGACAGAAAGAGTGGGAGAGATTGAGCTTTATAGTAAAAAGTGCTTGCTTACCCTGCATGGTTTTGCCCAGGCCTTGACCCAACTTCCAGCCATGTTTCTGAAGGAGCCGGTGCCCAATGTTATCCTGATGTGAGGAAGAAAGGAAAGAAAGACCACAATATTCCAATAATAAGAAGCGCTTTCCTCACACACGCACACACTCACACTGAGTCACAAGTACACATGATAGGCAGACAACTGTCAAAACATCCTCACTCACTGTCATCAACATTAGCAACATCTGCTACACCTTTAAACTCCTTGTCTGATGGGGAGCGGAAGGGAGAGAGGGAGATAGATAGATAGAAAGAACAAGAGGAGGAAAAGTCATTGGGCTCTGTAATAAGGCATATATCTGAAGCCCTTACGGTCTAGTGTTTGTTGTGGAGGAGTAATTGAACCCAACTTCATTCTAAAACCTATAGTGTAAAATCTAAACTACAGCTTAACAGGGGCATTCCTCAAATGAACAACTAGTGGAGGTAACAGCTAAAAGGGATGCAAGTTTACACTACCAACCTCTGAGTTTACTAACTCACTTTCAGTGGAGGGAGGAACCTACGGTTATATATGTATCATTACACACAAATACATACATAAACCGTCTCAGGGAGAAAGATTAATGCACAAACAACTAAGGGGGAAGGAACGGCACAGACAGAGTTTGCATACACATACAAACCAAACACTTTCACAAGCTTTTTGTGAGTTCATCATCATGACAACAGAGCCACCACAAAAAAAAACACAGTATGTAGCTGTAACGAGAGTGAAAGGAGGAGATCGAGGAGTGAGACAGTCAGAGAGGTAGATTGATAGATTTATGGAGAGACAAAAAAGAAAAGTAGAGAGGGAGGCCTCGGTTACCATTGAGAGGCTCGATCTGCATGTGTGTGAGTGTGTTTGCATTTTATAGACTGATCTGATGCTTCATACAAAAAAAATAACAAAAAAGAAAAAGAAAAACAGAGGAAACTCTGAAATGCATGAAATGCAAGAATAAAAAAAATAAAAATAAAAAAATCAAGCTTAAAGTCACAACAAAAATATAAACAGCTTTAATCAGATCCAAGCATAAAGAAAAAAGTAATAAATGGATAATATATAAAAAATGTGAACAATGAAATAATTTATTTTTATCTACAAACACACACACCACACAAATAAAGGCCAATATGAACAACAATAAATAAATAAATAACGAGGTGAAAACCAAAACCATTAACCAGCATGCAGCTTTTTGTTAAACCACTTTAACAAAAAGAGACGGCGGTGTTAGTCGTGTCTATATAGTAGTAAGCATATTCAGGGAGGGAGAGGGCAGCAGAGAACTTATGAAGTTGTTACAGATGAGGGCGAGCATATTACAGTGGTGATGCATAAGGTCATCTAAACAGATGTCAAAACCTAGAGAGAGTGAGCATAAGATGGAGCAGCCATGAGTGGTGTGTGAGAGGCAAGGAGTGGAGCAAGTACAAGGTTAGAGCATTATGGGTAGGGAGGGAGTGGTTACCCCCACAAGACACACCCACTTTCCATTATATTCCACTCTGCCAATTGTTTGCCACGCCCACGCAATAGTTTGGCCAATTTGGATACTGAACGCTAAACTGACAGCCCTAAATATCCATTTTATAAATATAAAGCCATCAGTCTTACAGTCTGTTATTAGAGATCCGTGAGGCTTGTTTTTAATAGTGCTTCAAAATAGCTACTCCATTTCTTTTCCTTGCTTTGGTGTGAAGACTGCTACTGGGATTTGATCATATTTTTCCATTTATTTAATGGGGTTATTGCAACAGGCCTCCTGAGATGTCCCTAACTCTTTTAAGAGTCGAGTTAAGATTGAAATGAGAGAACTTGTGGCAAAAAAGACCATTTACTCAAGTTCATTTCACTTTATGAAATTAAACAAGGTAGAATAAACTAGCTGTTAAATAGACCAATTTTATTTTATTTATTTTACAGATTTTCACACTTTTCTACTTTCTCAATAGGTCTCTAAAGATTTTTTGAAAGTCTCTTATAGTCACCAAGGCTGCATTTATTTGATCAAAAATACAGTAAAAAAAAATAATATTGTGAAATATAATTACAATTTATTCTTCCTGTGATAGCGAAGCTGAATTTTTAGCAGCCATTACTCCAGTCTTGATTTAAAATATATATATATATGATATATAATCAAATTTCTTATTAGGGCTAGGCAGTATGACGATACCACTTTGATGACAGACTTTGGCTAAGGCATTTCAGAATGACCAAAACTACATTTCAGATGCTGTGCAAAAAGATTGGTCCGCTAGTTAGTCCAGTTATGCTAACCCACTGCGTCCCATTACTTTTATTCAGTAAATGCGTTTCCCACATAGTTTATGCGCATGTTTTCTTCTTGGATAAAAAAAAAACTGATCTGCCTTAATTGAGCGGATACGTTTTTTATGTTCATTTTTAGAATTTGTGCATGTTTCTTTGTGATATCCAAAATGCGCATTAAAATAGGTGGATGGAAATATAGCTATTGTTATTATGTATTTTAAGTCATTTTAAAGGCTTAGGTCTTTGCTTAGTTCCATTTTTATTACCAAAGAAATATTCAATCACTCGATTAATCGACAATTGACAGATTACTCGTTTACCAAAATAATCATTAGTGAAAGCCCTACTCAAAACTATAGTAATATTATTGCTATTCCAAATTCTATTATTTATTGTATCAAAAAGCAGAGCTAACAATAATTACAAATCAGTTCTGCTTATTGGTTATAACCATACAAAAACAATCAATATCATATCGGCCTTAGAAAATGAATATTGGTCGCGCTACCCTTTTATACATATTATAATCTTCCATACAAAATAACTGTTAAATCTTCAGCTCATTTATATCTCAGCTTGGAGAGTGTACATACCTCTCAGCTTCATACCTGCAATAAGTGTGTGTGGCGACAGAATATGGAAACGTTTTCTCCAGATGGTCTTGCATGGGGAGCTGCACTAATACTTATCTTGTACAAAATCCCCTTTGAGCCTCTGGACATCCAAACAGTTATGTGCATGTTCTTCCATTCAAATTACAGGGATGAAAAAAGGAACAAGACCATGGGATAACGATCATTTCCTTTTCTGTATTTATAGTCAGCAGAGGAGGCCACAGAACGCACATTAAAACCAGCATAAGGCCAATTACAGCTCGCATGTACCTCTAAAGAAATGATGGCAGAACAGAATTCATCATAAGACAGATGAGCTCATTGCGTACAGATGTGAAGAAAGACCACAGGATCAAAAGAGTGAAGGTCCCAGGATCTTTAATTTATCAGCAGTGCAGATGCGCCTGCAGTAAGCCCAACCCAAAAGGCCTGCAATGCAGTGGCTCTGCAGCATCCTCTGCTAACACCACACAGCATTTCATCATTCTGAAGACTGGAGGAGAATCTAAACAGGGTGCGCATTGAGCTGACCTCACATTACCTCTTCCTGCTGAGTGGAGCACTTTACATGGCAAATGTGAACTCCTCTTTCCCAAACAGGAGACCATTAGATCAAGAGAACAGAACTTGGGGAAGAAAGCTATATTTGCCTAGTTTAATTCTTCATATGAGCCAATCAGAATCAGTCGAATGTGGCCCAGGGCCAATCACCGGGCCCGTGGATGGCGTGTCAGGCAGACGTGGGAGGCGGGTGGGTTTTGTGGGGACAAACGGATGAATGCACTAAAATAAAACAGACAGATGAAGAGCAACAACGCCGAAGAATCCAACAGCAGTGCAAGTGGAGTGAAAACATGTCCATACGAACCTGGCTTTTAAACCCTGGGCTGTCAAAAGAACAGTCAAACGTCACACAAACTGAAGAAACTGGCCAATCTCTACAGCTTTCTACTGGTCACACTGTCTCTTTGATCCACTACATTACCACAGTGAATTCACACATCTACACATCCACTAACTGGCAGTTAATTCATATAAATTATTAAAAACAACAACAAAATGTTATATTGTCCAAACATATACACTCCCACAAGAAAAGAGTGATAGAGAGTGATGTTATCAACATAGTAATAGCAGGGAGTGAGAAAGGGAGAGGAAGGTGGGATTAAATTAAAACCAAACAGAGACGTGCAGGGCAGCGAGTGGTTTAACAGTGCGTTTAGGGCTTTGATAGCTTCATTAAGACTGATTTAAAAATTGAGAATGAGCTACACTAAATTTGATGTTTTATACTGTGCAATAATGAAGCGTGGAAAATTCACAGTACCGTCATTACAAAAACATGTCAAACATGTGTAATTAAAACGTAAAGAAACGCAACTTTCTTTTTTTCGAATCTTTCTGCCCATGAAAAATGTAAACACGAAAATAGGAAGGACTATTATGTTGATACATTGAGAATAAAAAAAAAAACATCTTAAAGTGACGAGGAATTGATGGTCTCAGAGACCAATGGAAATGTAAAAATCAAAGAACTATAAGGGCTGTGACACACCAAGCAGACGGTCAGCCATCAGTGCGAGTCTGTCGGGCTAGTTTTCACAGTATGTTCTACATGTCGGGGGGAGTTCACCCAATTCAGCATGTTGAAAAAAAAGATCGCTTTGAATAGCTGTTCAGTTTAGTGAACGAGTCAGAGCATGAGAATAAAAGCGAAAGTGATGAAAGAGAGCAAAGAAGTCAAGACAGCAAAGACAGAAGGCTGTTCTAATTTGACATCATCTTACCTGGGCATTCCAATATGCAAATATTTTGATAACAATATGAGCTGCCTGGAATGAAGAAAGTGAGCAGATTGATATTCAAAATGGCAAGCAAGCCCTGCTTTATTTAGGGTTTGTATATCTGTAATGAGTCCTAATTTCAGTTTCCCTTTTTGAATGACGAATATAGACTACTGATACCTGCTGATATAGACAGTTATTTCATATATGCAGGTGCAGAACACATTTGCTAATTGGCAGTCGCCTGTAGACCTTTTGCTGCCGCTAGTTCTTTGACGTCGGCGTGGTGTGTCACGGCCTTAAGAGCCAGTAATTGGTGGCCAATGATGAAACCATTTACGAGGTGACAGTGTTCCTGCTGACCTTCATGCTCTAAAGCGTCTGACATTTTGGTGTCCAGCTACAAACAGAGATAACCAAAAACAGCCAGAGAGATCAGAGCAGGAAAGTTTTATCAAGTTAAAGTGGGTGGGGTAATGGGCTAGTCGTTCTTTTTGGGGGGTATGTTTGGTATGTATGTTTGTTTGCTAGGGGACCTTGACAGCTGGTGTTGACTCATTGTGCTTATGGAAGAGACGGAGAGAAATCTAACACATTCTCTTCCTTACTGCCAGAGAATGTAGACTACTTGGATCCAAATGGGAGGACAGCAGGGAGGCTTTTTAATGTCACAGTGGCACAGTTTTCTTATGCGGAGTGGCCACAACTGCATTTAGCCACACTTATTGTCTGCATTAGAGAGCAAAACATCAAACCAAGAGGCATATGAAAACAATGATGCTAGAGGCATTTTATAATTACTTTTAATGAACAACTCATCTGCAGTATATCTCTGTATAAATTAAATCCCAACTAACCTTTGTTCCTTAATTCATTCCACTTGGGTTGATATTTTGCCCTTTAATGCAGACATTAAGTATGGCTAAAGTCGTGGTCTTCAGTATTTAATCTCTAAACTTTACAATAATAAAGAAGAAAAGGAGAAGACCGTGATGATGGAAAAGACACCTCAGCTATAGGATCATGTCTAAAGGTCAGGGTTCTTTTGAAATGGCAAACCTTGACCTTTCTATCACAACATTTCCCGGTTTAACTCTCACACAGAAGATCAAGAGCTTCATTAAGAGAATGTGTGTGCATGTGGTTGCAAAGCTAAACTGTGTGGACTGAATGTTTTGAAGAATGCCTGTACCAATTTAAGGCCTTTTAGGTTGGAAATTGTTGTACCAGTGAGATATATCAGTCACTCATAGGCTATGTTTAATCAGTCAGCATTTGGGATTTAAAATCATATTCAAAGCCAAGCCATTTTTTTCACAGTGACTGGCTATTAAAAACAGGGACTTGTAGAACACTGGAAAGTCTTATGTAAAATAAATGTGTCCAATCAAGGTGCACATTTCTCCCAACAATCTTGATGAATGTATAGCAACTTTGGATGCTTTTTTAATATTTATATTTAAGTGTAGAGCACAACGCTTGCGTCTCACACAGATCACAAAACTGATGGGAGCAGTGGCAGTGGAACACAGTGATTGGATCTAAAACCTTGGGATATCAAACAGCTTGTTTAACCATCTCTGCGAGTAACCAGAACCCCAAAAGAAAATACACTCAAGACACTGACTGATAGACAACTAGATTTCCAGTGTGGTTTTGTTCACACAGCACAGGTTTACCAAGTCCACTCTAGATGCGGCTGTCCTGAACATTTAAGGGAGTGATGCTGGTCATAAATGCTTTTGTGACTCTCGTTAACCAAATTGTATGAAAATAACCATATTTAGCGGTGCAAAACAGGACGGACAATAGTATTTCCTTATATATCAATGTAGTCATAATGCATTCTGAGTTTCCTACAGTATTCAAATGGCGCTTTTCCACTGCATGGTACGGTACGGTTCGGTTCGGTACGGCACGCTTTGGCGCTTTTCCACTGCATAGTACGGTACGGCTCGGTTCAGTACGGCTCACTTATGACGCATTTCCACTGCATGGTACGGTACGGTACGGCTCGCTTCGGCTCGCTTTAAATGGTACCACCTCTGTTGAGGTTCCAAGCGTACCGTACCGATACTAAAATGTGACGTGAAAACACTGCAGATCACTGATTGGTCAGACAGAATCATCACTACCAGCGTCATTGTATTTACAACACGAGACACTAAACCCGCTAGATTTAAATAGCCAGTAGACAACAGCCAACGCTGTAGCGCCTGTTTTAAAAGTATTTGCTTAAAAAAAAAAAAAAAAGAGTATAAACTTAAAAAAAGAAATGGCTGAATCGTGGTCAGTGGACGAGGTGCAGACGTTCCTCTTGTTGGTTGCCGAGGAGCGGATGGGGAAACCCGGAATGAAAAATTCGCATTTAATATGATGATGTCATGGCAGTAGAGACGGCAACTATAACGATCAGTCACACCCACTTTGAAGCGGTACTAACTGCAGTGGAAAAGCAACCGAGCTAAAGCGAACCGAACCGTGCCGTACCGAGCCGAGTCGTACCACGCAGTGGAAAAGCGAAGCGAGCCGAACCGTTCCGTGCCGAGTCGAACCGTACCGAGCCGTACCATGCAGTGGAAAAGCGCCAAAAGTTAGTTACACACCATGAGTAGCGATAACAATCATGGTATGTGTGTGATTTACGTGATGTTTGTCATTTGACTTGGTCACTGCCCAGTGTACATCTCCTTGGGTTGGGGGGCGAGAAAAGGAAGATGAGAATTAGGGTACATAGTAAGATGAAGGGGAGTGTGTGTGAAAGAGAAACTAATGCTACAGACTTAACATGCAAACAGACAAACAAAGGTGTTAAGAGAGCAAGGAAAAGGGAAGAAGTAGATAAAAGCATATGGGAAAATAAGAGAAGATCCCGATTACCACAAACCTCTAGCTGCCTACAGATCACACACAATGATTGGCAGAGGAGAGGCATGGGAAACAAGAGCGTGACGAACACAGTGCTCAAACACAAGACGCACACACATACATGCAGCGATGGCTGTCACCGTCCATCCGGACCAGCTGCTAGGAGTTCTGCGATATAAATACACCACTGGTGTTTGGTGGAAAATAGCCCTGACACACAAGATCTACAAAAGGAAAACAGGGGGCAAATAAACCAAAGCTCAGATATTGCTGTGTGTTTGTGTGATTGAGGAAATATTATGCACTGTATACTATGTTCTGAGTGTAAAAAATGAATTGACAGTGATAGCCATTGCTTCCTGCGGTGTGTAACATCACTGCTTTTCACGAACACTGTGTGTGGCAGTTCTGCTCTCCACACCCCTCCATAGACAATAGTGCAGGAGCAGGAATCATTTGGTTCAGGCAGGCAGCCAGGCCACCTCTCCTGCTCTCTCTCGTGTCCTTCTGACCAGCAGATCTGCCCCGTTCATAACTAGACACATGAAAACATACTTCTACAGCTTGTTAAAAATGGTTGGACATGAATACATGATTCAAAGTCATACTTACAATAATAAAAGCTATTAACATGGTAGAGAAATTTTATTTATTTACTTTTAACACGTTCACCATGTCCAGTCTCACACTCAACAATAAGGATTTATTTTTCCAGCCAGTCAGCTTGTCCCACTGCACTTATCTTGTTAATATTTACAATTACCCCATGACAAAAACAAATATAGTTTTTATTTAAATTAATTTCTTGCAATCAAGAAATATTTAAAACATTTCTTTACGATTTATTGTTAAAATTAAAATAAATCAAAATATATATCATGTTTAAAATTGCCAATAACGGATGGCTTAACTGGGATACTCTCACACTGGCCCCGTGTGTGTGGACTATCCTTATTGTTGAGCCCTGACACTATGTCAACACATGGAAAAGTGGTCCTTTCAATACAAACTGGTGTTTTTTATTAAACCAATGGGGAGAGAGAGAGAGAGAGAGAGAGAGAGAGAGAGAGAGAGAGAGAGAGAGAGAGAGAGAGAGAGAGAGAGAGAGAGAGAGAGAGAGAGAGAGAGAGAGAGAGAGAGAGAGAGAGAGATTATAATATAATAGAAAGACATACCTGAGAATCTGATTTTAGTGAATTTACCCTAAAATAAAGTTGCCTTAGTGTAACTGGAGCAGAGAGGACAACATGGAGAGGAGGAGAGGCATCCGGCATGCAAGCCTCTGCAATACAGAGCGAACCAGACAGAGAGACAGAGACGAGAGCTGCCTGCGATATTATCTACATGCCTAGTCAGCAAAAAATGCAGTCCCAGTTGCACAAGCACCATGCCAGCACATAATGACAGAGGGTACTGTACACCGAATCACTGTGTTGGACAGAAAGAAGGACAGAATGATGAGAGAGACAGAGAGATAGTGAGAGAGACAGACAGAAAGAGCAAGAGTGAGAGACAGAGAGAGTGAGAAAGCGTTACAAGGAGCCCCTAAAGAGACAGGAGGAGAGCAGAGCGTGCAGATACAAACCGGGTCAGAGCTGCTTAGCTAATTGGGGCCAATTCGCTGCAGGAGAGAAATGTCGAACACCCCAAGTTGTGTACAATACTGAAAATATCTGAAATGAACTGTCCTACACAAACACTAACACAAAAAACAAAAACACACAAGATACTGGGCACTAGTGTGCTCATACACAGTTACACACATACACCACTTTCTCTCAATCAAAAGGCACACATTCCCTCTAGCTCTCCTATGTGAGGTGGACGACACACTGAGTGGTTCATATCTAAATCAGGTCAGTTTAGCTTGAATCAAACGGAGCAGACACACAGACCAGTTGTGTAATTCAAATGGTAGCGTGTCTGCGTATCAAAGGTCTGCCTCCAAGTCTGTCAAATCTGACTGACTCAACGTATTGATGGAACGCTTTATTTGAACCACTAAATGTCTGTGCATGGATGTATTATTCTAGCTCAGAGAGCTGACGCACATGCGCATCTTCTAAAGAGGCTTTTTTCTTTCTTTCTTTTTTCTGTATGCTTAGAGGACTCCATTTGCAAGATAGAGTGAACTAAACAGCCTGTTGTGGTTCAACGTCAAACCTATAAAACCTATGCAGCATGTGTGTTTGCAGCTTGTGTTGGTGTGTCAGTCAAAACACTAATTACTGATTAAAGGAACAAAGCATAAGCAGATTTGTCTCAACTACAGTTGATAATCATTTAGTGGGATCCTCTTTCAAAATAAATTCAAATTATAATATTTTAAATTATTCCTGTGACGGCAAAGCTGAATTTTCAGCATCATTACTCCAGTCTTCAGTCACATAATCCTTAAGAAATACACCGCTCTACAGTAATTTGAAAGTGATTGCAGTACCAGTTTTGGCCACAATCTTACATATGGCTCCTTTAATGTTTTTTGTGGATTGTTTGATTAATATTTGTCTTTTGATCTCTGTTCAACTTTTTGTGTATGTAACCAGCCTCACAGTTTTCATTAACTAACTTAACTTTTAAAGAAAGAGGGCTAACTGTATTGTGGCATATACTGGATATACTGTGGCTATCATGAGGGCCCTTGGCATCCTCCTACACTGAAGCTGAATCAACGGCGCTCATTAAGGACAACACCCAGAGGAGCATGCAAATGTACAAGCGGACAAACACTCCAGGTCTGCACTTTGAAGTGGCCTTGGATAGGGAAGTTACTCAAAAAAATTGAGCAGTCATGGGTAAAAGACCAAAATGTATGTCTCGATCAAAGAGTCTGGCCAATGTTGAATTATATATCGTGACTGTGCATGTCTGTTTCTACCTTAATCTTTTCTACAGTGTGCCATCCACTTCACATTTTAAACACGTCAAAATAAACTTATTTCATTCAGGAATCCCATCTAACATCCACACAAGCACACACCCATCCTCTCTCACATCTGTGATCCAAAAACAAACAAAACAAACAAAACAAAAAACAGCAAGTTGATCACAGTGATTGGTACAATCCAACAGATCTGCTTCACCTGTGTCTTTATTATACAGTCACACAGGTGATGACACCAGATGTGTTCACTGAAGGCCGGAGTGGAGAACAGGGAAGGGGGTCTACGGTGGCCTCCAGAAATGGAGTGCTGACTTACCAAAAAGGATATGATTTGACTATCTCTAAAATAAGGGTAGGGGCTGACTATAGAGGTGGTGTGGCTATCCCTGACTGGACCAATCATTCACACTCTCACACACAGGAAGCAGCTGTTCTAGTCAACAGTACCAAGTGAGGTGTGCAGCCTTACCGGTTCTATGGGCTTGTCCAAAGAGGCCTGTTCCAACTCCAACTGACCTTCCTCATACTGGTCAAAGTGATTTCCACCCTGAGAGGAGAGAGGGAAAGGAGAGAGACAAGGAAGATGATAGATTAAAGCAGAGCAAACATTCCCTGTAAAATTATTTATGTGCGAAAATTAAGGATGTTCCTCAATGTTTCCCCTCTAAAAGTAAAATTGCATACAAAAACAGATACTGCAATGTTTCATTCTTAAAGGAAACAGTACTGAAACATTCAGTTTTAATGAACTGATTCTTGGCTTCATGCTTAATGCCAAAATCCTGACAAACCAGATCATTCATCTGCCTCGATTCCAACAGCAGGAATTTAATCAGATGAGAAAAACGAGGTCACCTTGAAAGGGAGGAGGGGGTGATTTCCAATCCACCTGCTCATCTTTTTCTCTATGAAATATAGGTCAGTCAATCTAGCAGTTTTTTCCTCTTTATTCTATTGTTATTTTTTATCTTTTGCCACTTGCTACTGATTAGAGGAAATTTGCAGGCAGAGGAATGAGAATGGGCTGGAATAAATTCTGTGTCTGTAATATGATTGTCACAACTTAAAGCCAAACCATTGGCTTTACATTTGGTCTATTACAACAAACCAGGGACCAGTCTTAAAGTAAGTTTGTGTAAGACAACAACAGAAGTAGTAACAGATCAAGAAAACAAACAAAAACAAAAAAAGTGGGACGGGGACTTGGAATTATCTATCGGTTGTTGATCTAAATGCGACCTTGAGGTTGATTGTAAGAAAGGAGCAGGGTTTAACCGTTGTGTGTCAATTAAAAAAAAAGTTACAAATAGGTTCATACAGGACAAAAATGTCTGTGTCAAAAATCTGTCAAAAAAATTTGAAGCTTGGGAGCATAGACTTAAGTTTGGTCTCATTTTAAAGAAGACTCATGGCAGATTATTGTTGCAGTAAATAAAAAAATAAAAAAAAGTTTAAAAAGTGCACCAAACAAAGAAGTTATAGAGGTTTAAGTTTATGAAAATGATTTATGAACCGTATTTGATATAAAATATTTATTTTATGAAACTTGTTGAACTTCCAAATTTGAGGTTGATATTTAAAAAAATTAGCTTTCAGTAAGATTTTGTTTAGGCGCTGCATTCAAGATTTTTTTTTCTTAAGGTCCTGAGTGTAACTATTTTGTGTACCCAGTGCAAACTAGATTAATTAAAGGAAATGGGGGTGAAAAAGTAAAATTCCAATAAAAATATACACCTGTGCCAAAATTTATGCAGTTGGAATTAACACAGGCAAAATGAAGAAAAAAACCGAAAAAAAAACCCTAGAAAGACAAAAATGTCCATAAGGTCGCACAAGGGTTAAGCAGACTAAATGATCCAGACATGTCACCAGAGAGACGTCTTGTTCACTGGAAGATTGAGCTGTCTTGATTAAAAACAAGCTACAAAAAATAAAACATAAAAAAAAAATTAAAAAAAATAGGTGATTCATTCACAATAAGATGCATTTAGAAAATGGACTGGTTGAATTTACATTTCATGCTGACTTGAAGCTTTGATTTCACCTCTTTGAAACCATTCATCTTATTAAGCTCATGAAGCACATGATCATGGCAAATGAGTAGACAGAATATATTTTTTTTAATTATACAAACAGAAAAAAGACTGACAACAGCTAAAACTGGTTAAGCTGTCAGCTGTTGTTGTACTCCGTGTGCCATCAGAAGCCTCTGCTACAGGGAGTCAACATCTCCCAATGACACCAGCACTCACCCACCAGCATACAAACAGTTTAAACCAGAACTGGCTACTACAAGATACTGAAGAACACAGATATAATATAACTATATATTCACTCAACAACACAGCTTTTGCACTTGACATTTATCTTTTTTTGAACATTTAATAGCAGACACCCACATACATCCAATGGGAATACTGTGTGCTCTTACACAAGCAAAGAAAACTCGCTCTCAGCAGTGTCACGATTTTACATGCTCATGCCCTCTGACACAGATCAGCATGTTGTGGCAGCAGGACTGCAATATTGAGAAAGAGGAGAGAGATTTGTAGGCAGAAGGATTACGCAGAGGAGCAATTGATGCAACACCATGTATGACAGATGCATGTGGTGTGTTCCCCAAAAGATGGATGAGAGTACTAAATCCCCTTATCAATTAGGGACGGGGCCGATCCGATCCAGTATCGGGACCGATACCAGCGTAATTCACGTACCGGATTTTCCCGATCCAACCTGCGGAGATATCCGATATCCATGAGTCATGTCTGCGCTTTAGCGTTGTCTGCTAAAATGACTCCAAAAGTGATTCCCGCCGGCGAGTCTGCCAGCTGGCTGCAAACTGCGGAATGGATTTCCTGAACGGAGGCGTGGCTCAATGAGACACAGAGTTATGAGACACGCCCCCGCTCAGGAAATCCATTCCGCAGTTTGCAGGATAGCACTGAGCAACATTGTGGCTAGCCAACATGTCCGCTGTGTGGAAATACTTCACACTGGAAACACTGCAGAGCATGACAGCAAAATGCAATGTTTGCAAAGCCGTAATTCAGAGAGGCGGAAGCTCCCTCGCGTTGTACAACACAACGAACGCAATCAAACATTTAAAAAAGCACCACGTTACTGTGCGTTCACACCAAACGCGAATAGTGCGTCAAATTCGCGTCTACCGCGTCTAGTTGGACGCTTGAATATTTTGAATCCATTCGCTCGTCCAGAGCGAAATTGACGCGCGTAAAAAGCAAAAGTTTGAGGCGAAATCCGCTTGTCTGTTTGCAAGATGGTTGATGTTGATCGAGCATTCATCGAGAGAGTTACCGCATCGGAGCGAGGCTCACCCTTCAGATAGACCTAGTGTGTGTGTGTAAGATGTTTACACTTGCACTTTTCTTATATTTCAAGTAGGGATGCACCGATCCACATTTTTTCACTTCCGATCCGATCCCGATACCTGAATTTGGATATCGGCCGATACCGATACTATTCCGATACCAGAGCTGTGTTTGCTTTAATATTATTATTATCATTATTGTTTATTTTATATGATGCTGAAATAAACTCCTCTCAACAGGCAAGTATGATATGTAGGCCTACATATTTATGCATGTATGGTAAGTATAAGGTCAGAAAAGGAAGTCAGAAAAACAGTAAATCCTGTTAACAGGAAAAATCCCATTCTGAAAACAAATATGCAACTGTAGGTCATGTCAATATTTATTACATTCCCAAAATGTCAAATACTTGAGTCTTGAAATATAAGAAAAGTGCAAGTGTAAACATCTTACACACACACACACACACACACTATCTAAAGGGTGATCCTCGCTCCGATGCTGTAACTCTCTCGATGAATGCTCGATCAACATCAGCCATGTGCAAACAGACAAGCGGATTTCGCCTCAGACGCGCGTCAATTTCGCCTCAGACGCGCGTCAATTTCGCTTCAAACTTTTGCTTTTTACGAGCGTCAATTTCGCTCTGGGCGCGCGAATGGATTCAAAATATTCAAGCGTCCAACTAGACGCGGCAGACGCGAATTTGACGCGCTATTCGCGTTTGGTGTGAACGCACAGTAACGTGGTGCTTTTTTAAATGTTTGATTGCATTCGTTGTGTTGTACGACGCGAGGGAGCTTCAACGAGCTCTGAATTACGGCTTTGCAAACATTGCATTTTGCTGTCTTGCTCTGCGGTGTTTCCAGTGTGAAGAATTTCCACACAGCGGCCGCAAACTGCGGAATGGATTTCCTGAGCGGTGGCGTGTCTCATAACTCTGTGTCTCATTGAGCCGCGCCTCCGTTCAGGAAATCCATTCCGCAGTTTGCAGCCAGCTAGCAGACTAGCCGGCGGGAATCACTTTTGGAGTCATTTCAGCAGACAACGTTAAAGCGCAGACATGACTCAAGGATATCGGATATCTCCGCAGGTTGGATCGGGAAAATCCGATACGTGAATTACGCTGGTATCGGTCCCGATACCGATACTGGATCGGATCGGCCCCATCCCTAATTTCAAGACTCAAGTATTTGACATTTTGGGAATGTAATAAATATTGACATGACAATCAATTTGAAACCCTTACAGTTGCATATTTGTTTTCAGAATGGGATTCTTCCTGTTAACAGGATTTCCTGTTTTTCTGACTTCCTTTTCTGACCTTATACTTACCTCAAGTTGCCTTTTGGGACATACATGCATACATACGTACATATCATACTTGCCTGTTGTTTATTTCAGTTTATTTCAGCATCATATAAAATAAACAATAATGATAATAATAATAATAATATTAAAGCAAACACAGCTCTGGTATCGGAATAGTATTGGTATCGGCCGATATCCAAATTCAGGTATCGGGATTGAATCGGAAGTGAAAAAATTTGGATCGGTGCATCCCTATTATCAATCCTGCGGCTCTATAGCTGCCTTTGTTTAAACTCTGACCCGAGTCACTGTTTAAAGCTGTTAGACATGAAACAGCACCTGTTCTGAGAATTTACACTCCCCACTCACATCTACACACAAAAAAACAACAACTCAGTTACACATCAGGGGAGCAGCTGCCCCCGATAGCTTGCTTTGAGTTCACCCGAACAGCTGATGACAAGCGTCAGGCTCATTATGGGAGGTCTTTATGATCCCACTGCTTTATTTCTTACTGACGATAATATGAACAAGGAAGGCTGCGCTAATTTATTACACGGTTCTCTGGAATACTTGATTCTGATTGGTCAGTTGCTGCACTAAGCAACTGAGCAGTTAAAGATGACCAATGAAAGTAAATATTTCACTGCTGTGTGCTGTCCATTGTAACATATCACTGATACTTTAATGTCTCTCATGTCTTTGCAGTTATTTCATAGCATATTTCATAGCATAAAAACCAGAGGAGCTATCACTTTATGAGAGAAACATGTGACTGCAGATGAATGTTAGCTAACTAGTCAAGAGCTGTAAGGTGCATGTATTTTTGATTGATTTGTTTAATTTGTGTAATCATTTGTCTGTCCTCTAGGGCAGGGGTTTTCAAACAAAACAAAAACAAAATAATCGGTTATTAATCGTAATCGAGGTAAAAATTTTCTATTAATCAAGATTTAGATTTTAGGTCATATCGTCCCGTCCTATTTCATGCTCACACGTCTGCTAGGATACTCAAAAAGATGTGCATGTTGACAATTTTTTTCTGAATTTGTCCATTCAAGCGCAAGATTTAAAAGAGAACTCAATATTTGCATGCGGTCAGAGACGCGGCTTTCCGTGTGTGCGTTTCGGGAGAGTGCGCACACAAATCTTCTCACAGCGCTCATGATTTCTCCTTCGCGTCTTCTTGCGATTGAATGTTTAAATTGGCAAGGCTGATAAACTGAACGAGCTGTTCTCCTGATGAATAAAGTGTCATATAAATGAGTATCCTCTCATTCTATAATTCTCCTTTCACTCCACACGAAGCAGGACAACGGCTCATCAGTCCTCGTTTCAGATTATTATACAGATGACTGGTTTGGGGCATTTTTACTGCGTGATAAATACAAACAGCACGGCACAACGGTTCATATGTTCATATTCCGATTTTGAATCTTTTGACTTATAAACACGCACATCAACCCGATCATGTATCACATCACGATGTTTAGCGTTCATGTAAACTACAATACATTCAGATTCATCCATCGGAATTAATTCAGTCCGACTGAAACAAAAGTTGTGCATGTAAATATCCAGTCTCTGCAGAGATGCCAGTTTATGCCGGTCTTTCCAGCTCTTAACGCTGCATGTGCTCTTGGATGGTTAGATAGGCCTACAAGATGGGCTAATGTAGAAAAAAAATAACTTAAGGTCATTCTGGGATGAATATTTCTGGAAATCCCCATCTTGTCTCAGTTACAAATTTGACTGATAAATCATAAATAATGGGGTTTTTTTCACCCTTTTGTATTTATTGCATTGCATATTGTATGTTCAGGGGTGACAGATTGATAGGCAGACATGGTATTTATGACTGGATGTAACTTTTTATACTTTGCGGTAAAATGGCTCTCCTACTGACTTTGTCCTATAGTGCGGCTCTCATGAAAAAAATAGTGAAGACCACTGCCTTATAGCAACTGCCTTATTAGCCTAATCCAAAATATTTCCATATGTGGCTCTTTCCTCCTTTCTTGTCAACGAGTGGATTCAGAGCCACCGCATTGGTAGCGCCGCCGGTCACCATGTCTCAGTGTTTTTATGCACCTTTCGGACAGCGCATCAAGAACCGGATGTATATATATATGCGTCATCAGATTTTTTAGATTAACCACACTGCAAGTACATGCAAATCCATAGGTGGAGAACGGTACGGTTAGATTTTTTTTACTGAGAGCTGTTACAGCCCTAGTGTCCATGTATTTATTTATTTGGTAATCAACCAGCCTGCTGCCTGAGACCCTGAAACAGGCAAAAAAAATCCCAGCAGTCCTACATAGGACAAGCGGTTTGAAATGGATGGTGAGTGGTCATATAATAAGCAGGACAACGTACAGCCAGTTGCCCAATCTTGCTAAATAAACCCATTTAGGGTGAAGTCCTCTTCTAATTACCCTGTTGGGGTTTAGCCTATTTCATGACAATGCCTGATTGTTAATTATCCTGTACCAAACTAAAAGTCATGTCACATAGTATAACCAGTCTCTGATGTGAAAACAGTCTTCCCCCAGAATCTGTGTTGTAACATAAAACATAAACAAAGGAAAAGAAGGACAACGAAAACAACGGGTTTGAGGAGTCTGAGTAGAGATTGTTCTCCACATTTGTTCTGGAATAGAGAAAATAATAATACAATTAAAAGAGATTATCAACACCTAATGATATAAATGAAATAATTCCAGATGGAAAGGAGTGACCGACTGTGACACCCCTCTGGGAGACCTTTCCTGGGAAATACATTTCCATCCTGCACACATTCTACTCTCATCCCGTCTGCTGGGAATGAAGTCTTCTGCCGGGAATGAAGTCTTCTGCCTGACGACAGCAGGATCAGTGACAGTTTAGTCCAGTCCCCTCATGGCAAAAAGTTTTTGTTATTTAGTTCTAAGTTAAAGTTATTTGTTATGAAAAACAGTAGCCTAAAGACATTTAATACAATAATGCACAAAAACTGATATAGCCTATTAACAAAAAAGATACGGTTATTAAATTCCATTAAGCCAGGATTAAAACAGTTTAAGCAGTTAAAACAGTTTAAACATGCATTTTAGTCTGGGATAACTATCTTAAAGCTTTGTCTACAAAACCAGGGGTAAATATCTACATTAATAATATAATATAGTTCTATATAAACATCCCACATTTCTGCCACAATCCCATGGTTTCAGTTTTAAGTAAATCATGGTAAATGTTGGTGACTTGTGGATTGAAAAGCCTTCTCACTGCATCGTTTTAGCTCAATATTTCCCCCGTTGTCCACGGCAATGATGTTGAGAAAGTCAGCGCAGTTTCATCTGGCTTTAAACTACTTTAAATCACACGCATTAGGGCTGGAAGAAAGAATCTTTTTTTAAACGATTTTAAAATCTTATTTTTTTTATTACAGAATCGATATTAATTCAAATTAAATTGCTTTATTTTTGTCCTTGCTTAGATGAGGTTGACAGAAGTTAGCCACTTTCGTTTCAACTGAGGATGAAATGTGTCATCTATGAGTGTTAGTGACGTAATATAATTTGACGCGTGAAAGCGACGTGAGACTGAATGCACTGGGGGGGGATTTATCGATTACATTGTTTTGCCACTAGGTGGCGAAAAGTGACTGTTAAAAACTGTATTTGTTATTGAATCATTTATTAAAGGGTAACTAAACCCGTGGTCAGAGCCTGACTCCACCCACTGGCAATATTTGAAAAATGCTGGAAAAGTAGGCAGAGCCCAGTGGAGAGGGGGCGTGCATCTGTGACGTCTCTCTCTGCAGGCAAGGGCGTGGTTAGTTGGTACCCTCTGACGTCAGAGGGTACCACAACTTCCAATAGGAAAATTCAACTGCAGTAGCCACTGTTCAACCTGAAGAGGGCAGCACTCAGACGTTTTTACACCATATTTTGTAAAATTAAAACACTTTAAACACAAATGTCAAAAAAACTACTTGAATCAATGAACAGCACTAATAAAGCCCCATTCTTACAGATCATTAACTAAAAAAAGTTGGTTTAGGGTTTAGTTACCCTTTAAAGAGAATGTAGTATTGTATGATACTTCTGAAATAAGTCAGAAAGATGTGATGAATTGTTTTTGTAAATATGACTCATCTTATAAACCTACATTCTGTATAAGTGTATGATTTAACTTTTCCCCATGGTTTAGTGCAGTGTTAATTTCGTTGACGAATAATTTTCGTCATTATTTTCGTCAACGACATTTTTTCACAGACGAAAACAAGACGATAACTAAATAAAAACTAGTTTTGAATGACAAAAACTATGACGAAAATCTATTGACATTTTCGTCAACGAATAAAAACTAGACGAAAATGTTAGATAGTGACGATTGGGAAGCGATCCAGTCTGATGTCCTGCATTTGTGGTAGATGCGCACAATTGTACTGTAACGTGATCTACCCAGCGGCACACGAGTTGGCATGCGCTGCATGTCTCATAAAACGTTAAAACATGTAAACGTCTGGGAGAATGAGTAGAGCAGACATGAAGATCTGAATAAGAGTGACGACGCAAAAAAAGAGCTATATTTGGGACGGTTTTCTGTGCGCACACACCCGACCCGAAGCGTGCAGCCATTCACATTCACATAGACACCTAGCCTATACAGCGCGCAAGTACAGAATTGAGCTCTCTTTCGTGTCTGAATGGACAAATACACACAAATATTATGTCTAAATGTCCGTTTTGGAGAGTATTCACGTAAATGATGTCGGTTATGTCTTAAACAGTTGTGAGTGTATCAGATGTGCATCAGTGCATTGGATCCGCATGTCATTGGACATGATCCGATGTCTTAAAGTGACAGTGGGTAATAAACCTAATGCGGTCTGTGTCCTTAATATTGATCAAGCAACAAAAGAAAAAGAGAAAAGCATTCACTGCTCGTTAATAGCTTTAATAAGGATTAATTATATTTAATTCATACAAATAAATATGTCTGCTTGAAAGAATAGAGAATGATGTATGCAAGTAGTTATAAAGAATTCATATATCGTTCATTGAAAAGAAGACTGTCTTCTACTTTAGGAAAAGTGGTTTTATTTAATTTTAAGATATTTTTTAAGTTACAGTAATTAAATCTGTATCTGTATTGCACGTTCAAACTTTAAAATCATTCATATTAGCAGGTTAATATATGTTTTCTCCGGGAGTATATGGGTTTGGAAATTGAGAAATTCTAAATAAATGCATTTAAATTGAAACCCATTATATTTTAGTCGACTAAATCTACTGTAGATTTAGTCGACTAAAATCTTTAGGGCTGTACTGTCCAGGTCGATTAGTCGATTAATTGGTCGATACATTCTGGTTCGACCAAAATTCTGATTGGTCGATTTTTTGCCGCGTTCATTTCATCAGTTTTGCTGCGTTTATTTCATCAATTTTGCCGCGCTGAGGCGCGCTCATTTCATCAGGTGTGAAGCACTAACTGCTAATGGGGGTGTTTTCAGAGTACCCTTGTTTCACTGTAACAGTCTGTCTTCAGAACCCCCCCCCCCCCCCCCCTTGTTTTCACCTTTTTTGGATTAGCCCAACCCAAGAGAGAGCGATAACTATAGAAGGTTTGATGCTGAATATTATTTATTTAATTGTGAGAGCGTTTAATAGTCAGTCCTCTTCTAACATGTCAACAACAAAGAAATCGACAGTGTGGCAGCATTTTGTTAAAATTGATAACAGGAAAAAGGTCGAATGCAAAGTTTGCATGCAACAGTTTTCCACAGCTCGACGACAAACATGACATATCATCTAAAAGTGGTAAGCTCACTTGTCTGCGTTAGCTTGCCCTGTCTGTTTTGAGTAGGCTATATGAACATATCAGAATTTGCATATTTCAATGTTTTAGTGTTATAACCTAACTTTTTTATTTTTTATTTGGAGCCTAATGCGCAATTGCGCTGTGCTGTTGGTTGTGTTAGTTTTGAGCCTAGGATGCTTTATTTTTCAGTTATGCACTTTATTTCGTTTCTGCTCTTGGTTTGTTTAATAAATATTCTTTTTTTATTAAAGTGGACGTGCCTTTTGTGTTTATTAAGAGTAAAAGCTTTAAGTTAATAGTCTATTCGTGTCTCAGCTGCGAAGCTGAGCTCATGTTCAGCCTCGCTCGGTGCGAGGACATGCACGGTGAAATGATAGTGTCTGACAGTTATAACTTATTATTATAACATATGACAAAAATAATTGTCTAAATTATGTTGCATATTCCTCAACAGTTCTTGTGATGATATCACTAGTTGACAACATAGTACTGTTTTCGGAAAGCATAAGCTATGATATTGCGCAGGTGCACGTGATGCAACGCTGTCAGAGCCGACAGACTCGAGTGTCAGACTCATTTCAGTGCAAAATAATTAGGTCAAAAACGATTTAATATACTGCAAATAGCCTACTAGTTTTTTATGTTTATTTATAATTCATTTAGGCGGACAACAAGGCTACCAAGTACTGCGCACAGTGCGCATCTAATTAACTTAACGTTTTTTTTTTCCTACCATCATTTTTAGTCGATTTTAGTCGATTTTTAGTCGAAAATTTCAGGACTTCAGTCGACCAAGATTTTCTTTGGTTGAGTACAGCCCTAAAAATCTTATTGTATTTCGTCGACTAAAACTAAAACAATTCAGATGACTAAAATATGACTAAAACTAAATGACATTTTAGTCAAAAGACTATGACTAAAACTAAATCAAAATTTGCTGTCAAAATTAACACTGGTTTAGTGTTTACATTTTTTTTTTTTTTTTTTTACAAATTGCAATACATATTGTATCGGCACCCAAGAATCGTGATAGTATCGAATCGGGAGATAGGTGTATCGTCCCAGCCCTACAAGGCATTTGATTTGTGGTTTGTATGGGAGAACTCTGCACAGAATTTCAAACACTTTTCACTGGATCTCACAGCGCTGTTTAGTGATTACGTGATTGAAATGGATTCATATGCATTCACGGCAGTGAATTTTGAGCAGAGCGGATAAACGTTCAGTGTGGCGCGTGGTTCAAATGAACAGCTCTGTTTCGTTCAGCTTTTAGCGCATTTGCCGTTTTATGTTTCTCATTCGCAACAGAAATGACAGCGCTTATCAGTTATTGCCACCAGTGCGACGGTCTGCAACAAGCATGTGCAGCATTATTTGCAAACTGCATAAACATTATATCCAATACTTATTGAACCTTTGTTATAAGTTTATCGAGGAAGATTATACTGTGATAATTATTGTTGTTTTATCGCCCAGCCCTACAGCCAAGACAGGACTACAAAGCAAAAATATGACTGACAGTTAGTCTGTTGTGGACCAACCAAGCAGAACAGGCCATGCAGCATGATTCATCAGACTGTAAGCTGACCCCACGACCCAAGTTCTGCAACTCATCTCAGAGATCCTGCACACACTAGAAAACATAACCAAACATGGACAGAGAAACAGTCACAGCAAAGATAATCCCTCTCCATCACCCAATAAAAGACATTCTGCAGAATATCATGCTGAAATGATCCACACATACTGCATGTTGTGATGTCCAGTCTCGAACAAGGATAAACTTGAGTCTAGCCTAACCCACACAACCACTATTCGGGAATGGTGGACTTACAATCAGAGTAAATAAAGTACTAGAGATCGACCGATATTGATTCATAGGCCTGTCGCGATAGTCAATTAATCGCACGATAAAAAAAAATTAGCTCGATAATTTTTCCGATAATACCATTTGCATGCTTGTTTGTTTTCCTCGATCGTATCTCTCTCTCTCTCTCTCTCTCTCTACCAAAGAGACTGGATGACCACTCTCGGTTCCTTAGCGTATAGGAGGAGTGTGAACCCTCTTGTCAGTTGCATTG
The DNA here is from genome assembly GCF_965113295.1 of Leuciscus leuciscus. Classification (NCBI taxonomy): domain Eukaryota; kingdom Metazoa; phylum Chordata; class Actinopteri; order Cypriniformes; family Leuciscidae; genus Leuciscus; species Leuciscus leuciscus. The sequence goes on along the minus strand of NC_138725.1, from coordinate 48,044,275 downwards.
TTGTCAGTCACATGGTCTTTGTATGGGAAAGCGGGACTGCTTGCGGCGACTGCCGGGAGAGAGAGAAGACGCTAGTTGTGAGTTGGAGAAAAAAAAAAGGAAAAAGATGGAATTGGTTTCAAAGCCAAACGCGACAGCTGCCGGTGTGGGAGCACTTCGGATTCAAACCGAATGATCGTGGTGAACCACTTAACCTGAGCGAGCCGGTATGTCGAGCCCGATCTCATGAAAATGCGTATCTATACCACGAATGTTATTTCTCGTGCCATTTATACGCCCAAAATAGTTTTTGCGTGCATACGATACGCACTTTATGTCGTGTAATACGCACGCACTCCTCACCCCTAATCCCAACCAAGTTTTTTCAGTGCGTAGAATATACACACAATAAAGTGCGTCTCCGTCTTCCCGACAGTAAGTTACACAATCACTCGGGCGTTTAGTCGACAAAGTAACAGGAGGACAGTGCAAAATGGTGTGGTATGGCCTGTTGAGGCTTTTTTTTTATTTGTTTACAAAGGTCCTAACCGGCAGTTTTGCCTGTTAAGGAATGTATCACTATTTATGTCTGAGCCTAATTTAATAATTTTTTTGAAGTGCAATTTTGTTTTACATCCATTTTATTTATTGTTTTTGGTATTTATTCAAGTGAGTTTTTTTGTTAACAGACACTGAGAGTCCATTGCTTTTATTGTTTTTGGTTGTTTTGTTCATTTTTTGTGGATATTTAAAATGTTTTCCGTTGTCAATGTTTAATATTCTTCAGAAATAAAAGTTTATAGATCTTTGAAAAGGTGTACCTGCATTATTATGCCATTATCATTATTTTAGATGAAAATGGTCTCAGAACGACAATATTATCGTTTATCGCAATAATTTCTTGGACAATTTATCGTCCAGCAAAATGTGTTATCGTGACAGGCCTATTGATTCATAACCGATATGATCCAAATTATTTGCATGTTTATGTGCCCGATAACCAATATACAGAACCGATATTTATTGCTTTATTTCTGGTTTTAACAATTATATCAACAGAACAAACTTTAACACTTTTTATACTGTAATTTCTGCAATTTCAATCCCTCGTTGCATACAAAACAAAGCACTTCTACATCAATAAATATGTCTGAAAGAGTGCAAAAAAAAAAGCACTGTCACTAAGCCTAAGTGTCTTTTTTAAATAAAATCTTTGATCAGGACAATCATAAGGTTTCTCCCCGAATAAGCTTGAAAGCAGTGAAGACTTGCTAGGCTACATTGCTTCTCTTGTTGCCCTTCGACTGAAAATTCGACTGAAATTAAAAAGTTTAATAGGCTAAAGAGTGAAGAGAATGGAATACACTGGAATATTCAATGTAATACGCATACATTACACATGCATTCGCTGGAATACACAAACATTGTCAGAAATGACGAAACAGAGAATAGCCTACATCATCGCAATTACCGGGTCCATCTCTTCTGGCATGCTATCAGAATTATTAATACTGTTTTTGTGGGTCTCTAGATTATGAAATACCTGCTGACAGAACACTGTATTTATATTATCGTTTACACTGAACTTCTCTCGCCGAGATAATTAATTTCCAGAGAACTGTAATTATTTAGATGTTTATTAGCTAAATAAAGGTTATACAGTAAAATTGTGTTTATTTAGCCTCTTCTAAGGGACGCAAATAATTTTACCTTTGAACAACATTGTTGACTCCTCCCTTTCAGACACGCAGTGCTTTAATGGCGGTCTTGTCCACAATTCTCAATACGGCGACAAGACGTTAGGCTTGGGTATCGAGTATCGAGTATCGATTGGAACCGGGACTAGCTTTGCGATTTTCCCGGAATCGTTCAAAAGTTAAAATTTCGATTCACAATCCGCCGACCGGAAGAAAAAAACAAACGCCAAAATAATAATACTGCCAGGCAGCTGATAGGGCTCTAAGTCATTTCTAGCCCTATTCTGAACTGAAGTAACTACATAATCAATGTCAAACTGCCAAATGTTAACTTGCTGACACTTTAGTTAAACATTTGTAACGTACACACGGCATGGTAAATGCGTGTACTAGCACAGGTGTAAGCGTATATTGACTGTTATGCTAAACTGCGAACCGACACATTTTATGAGACGCTGTGTGAGTTGCCTTATTAACTCACACAGCGTCTCATAAAATGTATTCAGAGCAAACAACCCTGACGTTTAACCTTAAAAACGTACTTATATGATGTTTCCTTTATTAATTCTTCGGTATCTTGCAAGTTGCAACCATATTCCCTCGTCCTCTAGTCGTCCGTTTGAAAACTGCGCGCGATGCCGGCGAACGTAAAAACAAATATATTCATGAAAACACATTTACGAGCTGCCAACTCTCACGCATTTACCGTGAGACACACGCAATTAACACTTCTCACACCACGTTCTCACACCACACATCCATTTTCTCACGCACAATAAAATTGCGAAGCAAAGAGGACACGGAGACCGACAGACTAGACAGAGCAGTTACTTTATGATCTACAAAAAAATCTCAGCTCTCAGATTCTATCAATTTTATTACGAAATTCAAACAATAAATACCGTTTTGGCGCTTGTAAATGTGACGTGACAGATCCCTAGCGCACGTGAACCGATCATCTCGATTCTAAAGCAGCTAATAATAAAAAAAACACGAACACTGTTGAAAGATACAGTAGGCTACAACTTACCTAAATGTATATTCCTCATACATAATATCGATCAATCAGTGTTTTTTTATCAGCGTGAAGAGGTCAATAACACAGCTGGAGAACAATTATGTCATATTTACCTCAGGAAAGCCATTTAATGAACATACTGTATAGGCTATAGCACATAGTTGGCAAGAAAAAAAGAGCTATAGAGAGTATTTTGCTAAATATGTGTACTATATTACATATTTATTATATTCGTACTTATATCATTAAATAAAGTTGTTATTATAATAAAAAAAAAACCACATATTTAATTTGAGTTATTTTTAACCTTAAATAATACTGCCAGGCAGCTGATAGGGCTCTCTGTATGTTTACAGCATAGGGTGAGTTGTTTTTTTCTTGAGAAAAATTAACGCCTATCTTGAGTACCTAATATTTATCCAAATGAGTCAATATTAAATCAAATCACAATAACTGAATTGAAATGAAATAATAAAAAGGCGTAGCTTACCAGAAATTGTACCATGTAAACATTGTAACATGTTGTCACTAAACCTAATAAAATTCAGTTTAGTTACTAAAATGTTAGTGACAATCACAATACAATACACTTATTGTGATGCAATTTTTTTTATATTTCAATTGATGGAGAAGGTCAGACTATTTCCTTCAGAAAGACCGTTGGTTAGCTAGCTCATTTAAAATGTCCTAAAAAAGTTGTTTAAAATAGATTTGATATTTATGTTGTAGTTGAAAACAGCCCTGTGAGAAATTCATAGTAAATTTCATAAAAAGTTCATAGAATTAAAATTGATCTAAACTTTTTTGACCCTGCCTCTTAAAAGAATCGGAATCGAGAATCGTTAGGAACCGGAATCGAAACAAGGAATCGGAATCGGAATCGTTCAAATTCAAACGATACCCAACCCTACAAGACGTGGCCATTTATCGGTGAATCCGATTACAAAACCGATACCCAATAATGGGAAAATGCCTAAATATTGGAAAAGCGATATAATCGGTCGATCTCTATACTCTTTAAAAGAAAAAAATATACAAACTGTATACAAAGTTTGCAGATGACCCACATTTGGTTTTTGGCCTCTGAAAATGTGCACAATTGACCAATTTACTCATGGAACTGCATTAAGATCTCCATATCTGTGGAAATTAACCTTGGATCTTAAAAATCTCAGAGAAAATCTCAGACTGAAATCTACATTGATTTATTGGCTGTCAGACATCTTTGCTTGGAGAAAACTCAATTCCATATACAAGGACTTGCCACTTGGCTGACAGTGTATAGGATGAGCACCTAGAGTTCACTGTAGTGGTTGATGTGCAACTAGGCCATCAAAACTCATGCATACGGCATACGCCAAAAAAAAAAAAGAGATATATATATTGCGGTCCACTGTAGTGACATCTATGCGTGAAAGGGTTCATTCTGACAATTGAAAAATTGCCAAGGCAAAGCTCTTAGTTTGGCTTCTGGCTCTAAACTAAGGGGTTCACAATGTTCGTGGGCACTCTTATAAAAGCCTGTTTGTTCCTGTCAATACATCATGAGCAGCCCAACTGCGTAGTTTTAGAAACCCTTCTTTCAGAATGGGGGCTGAACTCTTCTTTGATAACATGGCCCATCTGCCTACACATCAGTGAGGGACAAAACTTGCTAAGGCTCTGGTTAAAGCAGAAAACCTTCCCAGAAGGACCATTAAAGATTATATTAAGAAACCCTCATGACAAGCAACATATCATTTGTCAAGACAAAAACAACATTCCTTATACATTGCCCAAGAACATCTACAGCAAGATTTCTCAAGAGATTCACAGAAAATGTTATTTGCATCACTCGATAAACATACACACACACAAATATTAATCAAGACATGTCAACAACACTCCAACTGACCAAGCAGTAAAGATGCCAGATGTGGAATCAGAATAATGCAATATACAACGTATCTCTTTTATCGCATTGTGTCCAAGCATCAGTAAGTTACTCCAGACGTTGTAATTGACAGAAAAGTGGGTTTTTTTGTTGTTGTTTTTGGTAAGCTGGCATAACTTGCAAATCAGGTATGCAAAATGCAGCACAAACATGCCATTGTGCTAGTTAAGGGTCAGTATGAGACAAAAACAAATCAAACAATGCCTGTATTATTCGCATATAGTCACAACCGCGAGCAGACACAGGACATGATATCACGGCTAACGTCCTAGCAAAGATAAACTGCACAATGGGGATTAAAAAGAGCTTTAACTACAAAACTCAGACTTTAATTTTGAAGTTTCACAAGTAAAAGCGAACGTTTTACATTTAACTTATGCATATTAGAGTCAGGTGGCCGTTAGTCAATGAGATATTAGCTCATATTCTCCTAACTGAGGCGTTATCTCTCAGTGCCAGGCCGGGTCCAGCCTGCGGTCATCCTACCAGCGTCTCAAATTAACAACATACCACTGTCAACCACAAGGGGTCAAATAACGACACGTCTCAACGTCAATGGCCATTTAGATATTTTTTGGAAATTCGTCAAAATGTATGAGGTAAACTGGAAAGCGACACAGTCACCTCACTGGTCTCGAGCTTGTCAATGCTGAACTGGGACGATATCGCTGTTCTAGTGTCACAGTTGCAACGCGAGCTCAGCGGCTTAAACAAATAACACCAAACTGTACAGAGCACGGCTCTCCAAAATACACAGTGACCCAGCAAGGTTTGGATATACGTGCAGTTCCTGTGGCTTTTTTACCTGGAAATCACGTTCTTCGTTGAATCTAGAGAATCTGTCGGCCATTTTCTCTCCTGTTCGCCTCGTCTCCTGCGTTGCGACTTGTTCCTCTGTTGATTGAAACGCCCAGTGAAGTAGGCGGATGAGCGATAGACCAATGGCAGTGCGCCATTGTTGATTGATGTGCTGGCTGTCCAATCATCTAAGCGCTTCATACTCTGAACGCATTGGCTTTAGAAGAGATTGTTTTGAACCATTGCTGGTGTTTGTTGTTCATAGTATGAATGGTGCAATGTACGACAACTGTGCATTAATCGCAGAGAAGGGCCTTGGACACTTTTACAAATTTTACACATAGCCTACTACGTTTTAAAATGTGTTAGCCTACTATTTTACACAACACCTCTGTTGATGAATGAACTAATAGTAATTCAACTTCAATGACAATACACATATTTACTCAGTATGTTTGTATTTTATTATTTCTACGCATGTAGCATTTATCATTCAAGTGATTCTTTTTATCGGCTGTCTTTTGTTAGTTACTGGGAGGGCCCCCTCTGGTGCCAGGAGGGAAAAAACATCCCATTGGCTCACAAGCTTGCCAAAAAGTTCAAAAGCATTTGAATCAAATGAAAAACTCTTGAACCTCAATCCTCAGCTATTAACAGCATTATGCAAAATGAAAAGAAAACGGATAGGAAACTTGTGTAGTATTGTAATATGATCTATACAAAATTTCTCCAATAAATAAAGGTATTTTCAAAGGCAAATAAGGGGTGAAATTGTAGTAGAAACTATCTATAAATTTAAATTAAGCTTATAAATATAAGATAATAAAAGCTTGCCAAAAAGTAAAAAACAAAAAAAACATTTGAATCAAATGAAGAACTCCTGAACCTCAATCCACAGCAATGACAGCATTATGCAAAATGAAAAGAAAACGGATAGGAAACTTGTGTAGTATTGTAATATGATCTATACAACATTTCTCCAATAAATAAAGGTATTTTCAAAAGCAAATAAGTGGTGAAATTGTAGCAGAAACTATCTATACATTTAGAACAAGTATTAACTGTCTACCTCAAAAAGCAATGACACAAGTTACTAAACATCATAAGGCCTCCCATATCTAAAATGTAAGAGATTTAATTGTTCAGATAAGACAATATCTTATTGTAAAAAAAAAAGAAAAAAAAGAAATAAAATAAAATCAGCTCTTCTGGCAAGGTTTCAGAATCAGAATCAGAATCAGAATCAGAAAGAGCTTTATTGCCAAGTGTGCTTGCACCCACAAGGAATTTTTCTTGGTACTGAAGCTTCCAGTGCACATATACAAATACAAATACAACAAGAAACATAGTAATACAAATTCTAAGAATAAAATATATAAAAAAATTTTTTTTTTTTTTTAAATAGTATAAAAAGTAAAAAAAAAGGGGTCACAGTTGGGTTTAGTCTGAATAAACATTTACAGATTATGAACATATTTACAGTATTTTGAGAAGTATGAATAATATAAATATAAATATCACCTGAGTTAGAGAATATTACACTAGACAGTGGGAGTCTAGTGCATGTTACAGATTATGAACATATTTACAGTATTTTGAGTAGTATGAATAATATAAATATAAATATCACCTGAGTTAAGAGAATATTGCACTAGACAGTGGGAGTATTGCACTTGCAGGCATATGCCTTGGGGGGCATGTTAAGTGTTCAGAAGGGAAATGGCCTGTGGAAAGAAACTGTTCCTGTGCCTGGATGTTCTTGTGGCCAGTGATCTGTGTCGCCGTCCTGACGGTAACAGTTCAAACAGGGGGTGTCCAGGGTGAGTGGAGTCTGTGATGATTTTACCTGCTCTCTTCCTCACTCTGGAAGAGTACAGGTCCTGGAGGGTTGGCAGGGGGGCACCAATAATCCTCTCTGCTGTCCGGACTGTCCGTTGTAGTCTCCTGATGTCCGATTTGGTAGCTGAACCAAACCAGACAGTGATGGAAGTGCTTAAAACAGACTCAATGACGGCTGAGTAGAACTGGATCAGCAGCTCCTGTGGCAGATTGAACTTCTTCAGCTGGCGAAGGAAGTACAGTCTCTGCTGGGCCTTTTTCACAATGGAGTCAATGTGATTTGCCCACTTCAGGTCCTGAGAGATGGTAGAGCCCAGGAACCTGAATGACTCCACTGCTTCCACAGTGCTGTTCATGATGGTGAGAGGGGGGAGTGCTGGGGATTTTCTCCTGAAATCCACAATCATCTCCACTGTTTTGAGCGTGTTCAGCTCAAGGTTGTTATAGCTGCACCAGACAGCCAGCTGTTCAACCCCCAGTCTGTAAGCAGACTCGTCACCATTTTGGATGAGACCGATGACGGTGGTGTCGTCTGCAAATTTCAGGAGCTTGACAGAGGGGTCTTTAGAAGTGCAGTCATTAGTGTACAGGGAGAAGAGCAGTGGGGAGAGAACGCACCCTTGGGGGGCGCCAGTGCTGATGGTGAGGGTCCTGGATGTGAGCTTCCCCAGTCTCACTCGCTGCTGCCGGTCCGTCAGGAAGCTGGAGATCCACTGACAGATTGAGGATGGCATGGAGAGCTGAGTCAGTTTGGCTGTGAGAAGATCAGGGATGATGGTATTGAAGGCCGAACTGAAGTCCACAAATAAGATCCGTGCATAAGTCCCAGGTCTGTCAAGATGTTGCAGGATATAGTGCAGTCCCATGTTGACTGCATCATCCACAGACCTGTTTGCTCTGTAAGCAAACTGAAAGGGATCCAGAAGGGGTCCAGTGATGTCCTTCAGATAGGCCAACACCAGTCTTTCAAACGACTTCATGACCACAGACGTGAGAGCGACAGGTCTGTAGTCATTAAGTCCAGTGATTTTAGGTTTTTTGGGAACCGGAATGATAGTGGAGCGTTTGAAGCAGCAGGGAACTTCACACTGCTCCAATGATCTGTTGAAGATCTGCGTGAAGACTGGGGCCAGTTGGTCAGCGCAGGCTTTTAGACAAGCAGATGAGATGCCGTCTGGGCCTGAAGCTTTCCTAGTCTTCTGTTTTTTGAAGACTCGGCTCACGTCCTCCACACAGACCTTAAGCTCGGGTTGGATGGCAGAAGGGGGGAGGAGAGGGGTTGCAGGAGGTGATGGTGGATGCGTGAAGTGCACATCAGAGCGGGTGTGAGGTGTGAGTCTGGGCTTCTCAAACCTGCAATAGTTTGTGGTAGTTTTCAACAAACGTCATAGCTAATCAAATCTTTTTAAGTGATTCTTCCAACAATTGAAAGTCAAACTACGTTTTTTTTTTTGTGTGGTTTTAGTTTAATCAAAAGCATGAACAACGAAATATATGTATAAAATAGATTAAATAATACGGTTTTACATCATTTGATTATAGATCAAATTCTGCATAATCCTTTCCAATAAAATGGGTACTTTTTATTATCTGTGTTTCATGGGATGGAATTGTCTCAGGAGTTGGACATGTTAAAAACATTCCTCAGGATTCCCAGGCTGGTGGCTGAGTGTGGCACATTTTCAAAATTCTATTGCTTTATAACTTTTTTCCACACCCGGATAATTCGTTTCCCAACTTCTATGCAAGTATTTATTAAGCCTACCTACGTACCAATATACCAGTAGATGGTGCTGCAGACCAAAATATTGGCCAAATACCAGAAGATTTAGAAGATATATACACAGATGAAAACGTCACAAAAACAAATATGGTTTTTATAAATGTCACATTTACATTATTTAACATTACATTCTATAACTTACTGCTACTACTACTAATAATACTAATAAAGTAATCAATACAAAAATAATTAACAGTTTTCTACATTGTTTGAATTGAGGTGCTGAATTTATTATGGTTGTATATGTGGCTGAAAGTATGCTATGGATGTTCCACACAAGATGTATTTTTATTGCACTGCTGTGGTGGAAATTCACAAATCAATTTAGAAACAAACACAACAATATGGCCATGTAACGTAGCCTACACTTCAAAGCTGCTTTTAGGCAACTTTCTTTCGATATGAATTCAGTCGTGCTGTCACATTCTGTCTCACAACCTAGTGAACTGCCTATCTAGACAGCCGCTTGAACGCGATTGGGTTGCCTGAACATGCTGTCTAGGTAGGCAGCTCACTAGGCTTTGACACGCAGCCTCGTCTTCCTGTCTCAGGCTATCAGAAGAGCTCGACACCGTTCGACACAAGACCATTCTCCAACTTGATTAAGTACAGCTAAGGTAAGTCCCCTTATCTTTACTGAATTACCCTTATAGTGTCCGTCAGGAACGCCTGTCTTTAATTCCTATACCAGCTGAATTCACTAAATTTGGTTTCAAAGTATTTTCTCCCTGATTTGTACGAAATGGCGGCGCGAAGGAGGAAGTTAAAGCTCTACTTTCTTTCATCGTTTTAAAACGTTTTATGCAAAACCTCATGGCGGCTTTCAAAATATTGTTAATATAAATGTCTAAAAGATAATTGAGAAACAATAGTCTGTGAAAACGAGCACAAATCTGCTGGATGTAAAATGTAAGACAAGTATAGCCTAACGTTAGTTTTGTTTTTCTATATATTATGTGTAACATTAATTATAGATCATATATATTAAATTGCTCATCTTTAACAGTTACATTGAGTATGCGAGCGAGCGTGCGTGCGCGCGCGTGTAATGATACAGTAATACATGATACAGTTCATTTCCCCTTCATATAGGAGTACAAGAGTGCAGAAATCTATTATCATGTGTTTAATGTATAACAATGAACGCATTTCTGTAATGCTACGGAAATAGTGTCTCAAAGCAACAGCTCATTAATGCATTCTGTGTCTCTTGGTGGCAAAGGGGCCCCTGACAGTTATTCAGGGAGTCTGTTTGCAGTGGGATGATCAACAGATCCAAATCTTGCAGGCCTCCAGTCCCTTAGTTTAGTGTTTTGAGCAGGACCTACTCAGGCCAAAAGCATCCTGTCCATGTGTGGGGGCGTGGATGAGTCACGCCTAATCTCTAAAAAATAATGTGTGTGTATGTGGCAAGACACTACAGGCAACAATTTTACTCCTAAAAACTCTTTCTGGCTGTTGACATTCATGGAATGTTAAAAAGAGATATTCAAAATCTTCTCTGTAAACACCTCTATTTTGAGATATCTCAAATTTAAACAAAATGAAACGAGAATTCTGAACCTGGCTTTATGTTCAGATTTTTGTTGTGGAAATGTATGCAAATTTGGGTACAATTAGATACCTCCTCATTTGCATATTTAAGCATAGCATTTTGGAAATCTTGTAATACAAAATGTAATGTCTCAATCTACTGTGATTGAGGAAGTATGGTGATATTTATTAATTATTAGTTAATTTTTTCTCTAATAACCTGTGCATTATTCTTTGATTTTCATGTTTCAACCAGTTTGCGCTTCCGTCCATCTTATATTTGAATGAGTAAACAAGTGAAAAGACAGGTTTAGTGATAAAGTGATAAAAACTAGAAGGACTTAAAGGTAATTGGTTTGCAGTAAGCAGATACACTACAGTTAATGACTGGTCTTTCAAACACAGTCATTGTGAAGTGGACATTCCCGTTGGTTAAACCGATTTGTTTTGTCACATACTTCAGCGGTTAAAGGCTGTCATTATAGCTCTTAGCATGTGTGTTTTCCTTCTTGGCCCTCGTCCCTGGTCTCAATACCACACTGTTCCTGTTGAACATCCACACTTCCGTATGCCATGGCCCGTTGAATCTACTGTCTGTCATTTTGTCTATTCTTCCTCATCTGCCTGTCATTCTGCGCTCTCACTTCTGCAAAAAACAACAACAACCTTTTATCCTGTTGATAATTACAGGCTGTGAGTTTTGACGCGTTGATGAAAAGTTAAAGTCCATTTTTTTTTTTTTAGTTTTTGTCTGTTACAAGCCAAACCGCACCATTTCCCTGAACTGTTAATTCGAAATGACAAATTCAAGGTGTGGCTTAACTCCCAGTTCTGTAGTAGCCTGAAAATAATTGACTGTGACAAATGTTTGCAGTGTGAAATTTTCTTTGCTAGTTATGTTTTCTCACTTTCTGTGGCTTTGAATAATAGATAGATGTGTGACTCCGAATATTAGAAAGATATACAAAAAAGTTGGGGTTGTTGGAAAAAAAGTCTCCTATGCTCACACCAAGGCTGCATTTATTTGATCAAAAATACAGCAAAAACAGTACTATTATGAAATATTATAATTTTAAAATAATTGTTTTCTATTTTAATATATAATTTTTTTTTTACATTTTATTCCTGTGGTGGCAAAGCTTAATCAACATTATTATTATTATTAATGTTAAAAACAGTTGTTATGTCGAAATAATTTTTTTCCCAAATTCTTTGAATAGAAGGATCAGAAGAACAGCATTTATTCAGTTATTTAAAAAGAAAAATCTAAACATTACATTTCAATACATTTTGATAGTCCACTTTAGACATTCTACTAATTGTAGGTACCATTGCAATGACATTTCAACTGACATTGAAATGTTAATTTGCAACTACACGTCAACTAACTCTCATTACAGTATTAATGGACTGTTTGGTAAGGGTCAGTGGAATACTTATTCACTGACATGTAATTTCAAGATTCAGTAGAATGTCTGTTGGATGACCATCAAAATAAAGAGTTAGCAGATATTAAGCAGACAGTCTACTAATACTCTAATGACTGCTAATTGACATGTAGTTGCAAAGTTACTTATAGTCAACAGAATGTCTAAAGGGGGATCATCAAAACCAAGTGTTACCAAAAGTCTTACTGAATTTTAATCGGTAATGTATCTTCTAAATGTGTTTTTTTGCCGTAAAAATGTTTCAGCTCCATTTCCTTCAAAGAGAAAATAGTGATCTGTAATGGAATGAGGTTGTTTTAATATGCAGTAGTGTATTGACATACTTTTCGTCTGAACATTTGGTCAAACCGGTTATAAAAAAACAAACAAAATGTTAGTCACAGAAGTCATTCAGGAATGAAAGTTTTTTTGTTTGTGTTTTATAAATTTTTGTGAGAATTGTGGCCCTAATGTTTATTTTTCTCTGTCATTAGCAACATTAAGTAAGGGATAATGTAATAAGCGGGATAATGTACATCCAGCCGGTGGTTCTCTCAAAATAACCCCCAACAGGATGACGAGGATATTTAAGAAAATGTATTTAAGTACATTTAAGAGATACGGTATACAGTCATTCATATCACTAATTAAACAGCATTTCCCCACATAAATAATTATGGGGATAACATATATTGATTTCAGATAGTGATGCACCCATGTGAAAATTGTGGCCGATACCGATAACCGATATTAATATTGCTGTTATGGCCGATACCGATATTTACCGATGTCGATATCTCTGTATAGAAAACACATTTGTATGATAATCAAATAAAGAGCTATTTTCCAAAACATTTTTTTTTTTTACTTTTGTAATTTATTTTCAGAAATGACTGATATTGGGCACCTTTACCTGTGTGCAAAATATGTCATCAGATTTTCAGAAGAAAAAATGTATATTTATATAAAAATATTTTTTTATAAAGGATACAAGTGTGTCCTGAATTCACACTATGAATAAGGATGAAAAGGCAATGAATAGGCAATGTCAATGTCTGAGAGTTTTGTATAACATGCTCATTGGGTTAAATGGTGAGACTGACAAGTGCTGAAAAACTGTGCTGTTGAATTTACGCCTCCAGCCTAGTTCAACGATTTTGTAGGCTGCTCTGTAACCTCTGTCATTAAGAAACATCCAGAAATTTCCCAGATATTTATAAACACCCCTCGGCAATCTCTGATATATTAAGTGAATCTCAACAAAATCCCACTTTCAATTATGTCCATGGTTCATGTCAACACACGCTGAACACTTGCTACGTGTAGAATAAAGTTGGGCTGCAGCTACAGTGGATATTTTAATTGTTAGCGTGCTTTTCATCCATTCAATGGTGAAACGAAACTCTTCTTATCACTCAAGGAAGATATTTTTCCACCTCTACATAGGCTGTTTTTTTTACTAGGGTGACAATACATCAAGACTTTAGAGTAAAAGCAAGCTGCAGCCGATCAATACTGTATAGGCTTCTGACCCGGCCTGGAAGTGTACGTGCATAGCCCCGAAGGACTTTAGCTTAATTTCTACTATGTCGCCAAATATATGGATTGAGCCAAACTGGACTGTTTGGCAAGACGACTGCTGTTCTTTGCAATTCCTATTACGACCATATAACTACATTCTGCCTGATACTAGGGCTGTCACTTTTGAGAAAAATCTCATTCGAACAGGTAGCCTATCAAATATCAAGCAATGTATTTGAATATCAAAAAACGATCAGTCAAAAAATGCGTCATGAAGAGGAAAAAAACGTTAAAACTTTCACAGAGACCTCAAACAGAAAGCCATATATCAGATATATCAGCAAATAATCACATTTCCGGGGTTCTCTGAAGCTGAAGTCGTCAGAACTGGGTAAACTTCTATAGTGGTGAACGAAAGCTACAATAAAAATATTTTGTGCGTTCCTATGGCTGCAATTGCAATAGAAAAAAACTAAATAGCATTTCTATGACTTAACTAAAGAGGGAAAAAAAATATTGAGAGATTCTGACATTGGTTAGAAGAGAGAAAGATGACAAATTTGCCATCACTCCCTCAGACGTTGTATTGGAAACACTCACGCAGCAATGTAACTAGTTTTCTGTAATTTAATGCCAAAGTAAATAAACGCAAGGTATAGTGTTATTATGAATGTACATTATATATTTTTTTAAATAATAATATTTAAAACTTTGATAGATTTACGCTGTTGAAATGTGTCATTTTGTTCTGTGAAAAGGGTCTATTGTGAGGTTATAGTAGATGAGCAGGATCTGGCCTTTGTAAGTTTAAATTTGTGCATCACGATGAGCCCTCTAAATACACATTTTGATATTTTAAACACCAAAAGCTAGGCTATTTGTTTGAGTGATGTCTACCTTCTCACAAGAAAGAATTGGGTGAAACACTTTGAGGGACAGTTCTCACAAAATTCTGTCATCATTTTACTCACCCTCACATTGTTCCAAACCTGTAAGCTATGACTTTCTTTCTTCTGCAGAACACAAAAGAAGATATTTTGAAGAATGTTGGTTTCCTTAAAATATTTTATTTTATGTTCCACAGAAGAAAGAAAGTCATACAGGTTTGGAACGATGAGTAAATAATGACATCGGTTTAAAAACATTTTTTAGGGTGAACTGTCCCTTTAAGGTGATAAATGTCAAAAAAGATAGATATAAGGAGACATAAATACAATCTGTTAAAGACTCTCAGTTAAAGAACAAGAGTCTTTCAGGCAGGTGAAGTTACTGAGAGCCTGACTGCTGTCTCAGGAGGAGGAGGAGGAGGAGGGGAGTGCAGCTAGGGGAAATGGGGATGATTTCCCGTAAATCAGCCCCATCCAATCAGAGCGCTCAGTCTCAACATGGCAGACAGCCAGCGGGATCAGAGGTGCACGCTGACTAATGGAGAGAGAGAGAGAGAGAATGGGAGGGACCGGTCTCGATAGAGTGTTAGTAAACGATTTCTCATGCATTCATTGCTTTCTGCATTTGAAGCTGTATTTAAAAAGCGGTATGTTTTCTTCTCTTTCTTTTGCTTTTTCTTGTGTACAACTTAAGATAAAAATGATACTATTTGGTAATCACCATTGAATGCAAATGACTATATTGTATTGAAAAGGACTGTCAGTCTCTGCTGGGGTTTCATGTGATCATGCTGTGTGTGTGTAACTGATTTTGGTGTGAGGAACATTTGAGGAACAACAGGTTACTGCATGACTTTGTTGCAGCAAATTTTCCATTGCTTATGTTTGAAACGCTATGGGAGGATTTTTATGTTCCCACAGTGCTGTGAGTGCTCTCTGAAGTCATTTCGGTGATGTAACAGCTTCTCCATTAGCGATCAAAATGGAGGATTCAGCTCCTTGCAGCCAATAAGCCGTTGGCAGCATCTACACACTGTACGCAGATGACGTTGGTTTTAGACGGAGGCCTGTTTTCTCTTAGTTTAGAGGTATAAAAGCTGCAGAGAGAGAGAGAGAGAGAATGTGAAAGGGAAAGGGAGAGTGTGGGACAGATTAACTGGGGTCATATAAAGGCGTACTGATGCAACATGCTGCAACTGCGTGAGACCTTGCAGAGTTTCTTCAGGCTGTGAAGATCTTTCCAGCTGAACTGAAGAAAAAGACCAACTTGTTCAGATTTAGTGTATTCATATGATTAAAAGCTTTTAGGATAATTGTTTCACTATGAAGAAAAGAAATATATTTGCATGTTGGACTAATTTGATAAATGTTAAATTATTTAGTTAGATTTTCTTATGAAAAAGTGGTTGCTACTTGCAAAACTGGCTGCCACAATGCTAGAGCGCTGAGGGTGGTTGCCAGGGTGTTACTATGCACTTGCTAAGGTATTTTAAGGAGTAGTTTTAGCTTGTTGATGTCCAGTTACTTAGGTGTTTTGAGTAGGGATGCTCCAGCCGATAACCGCATTCTATGACTCAATCCGTAGTCACTAAATCTGGCCGATCTAATGCCATATCTTTTGATTGCTTTGTGATATCAAGTTTGACCCAGATGCAGTTGACATAACTGAACAAGCCCAAACTTGATTTTATGTCCTGTTAAATATACTTTCTAATAGTCATCATGCCAAGCATGTTTAGTAAAAAAATAAATCAATAACTTTTTCTGGGGTTTTCTCAGCAGTGTTATAACATAAGAACCTCCAAACATGATCAAAATCTATTTTCCTCCAAATCTTTGGGTGAACTAATAAAGGCAAGGCATGGCTGATATTACTTGTATGTGCCACTAACAAAAGCTTTACTGTATTTCCAAACAACAGGGAAGTAAAAAAAAAAAAGGTAACCACACCGTCTGCATTTGAAAATGTATCATCGACCAATCAAACAAGGAAAAAGATTGTCTTGATACCTCCCACATATACCCGCATTGAAGTAGTGAGAAATAGTCGCTGACGTCAGGTTTATGATAACAAGCCAACTTACTTTTGTAACTCATCAGAGATAAAGCTCTGATATAATGTTCTAAATTAGGACTTTTTCAATACCAAAATGAGTCCTTAGTTACAGTCTGATTATAACTGGTTCGCTTCTTTAAATGTGGGTTGTACAACATCATGTCGTCAGACAGTGGTGTGAGCTGCACAGAGCACGCCTTCATTTTGATAAGCAGAAGTCTCATGTTACGCCCTCAGCAGCTCCTCCCATTCCACAGATCAAGCTTGAGGAGCAGGAAGTGTTCAAGTGAAGAATAGAGTCTTTGTGTTCACTGAAAATACTTAGAGTAGTGTCCTCTATCACCTTCAACAGGTACAAAGTACAGGCCTTGTGACCAATCACTGTTAGGATGAAGACTAAATTATTTTGTATCAGCTCGTTTTACCTGAAAGAAAATACCCTCCCCTACACCAGTTAGTGAGGGCCAGGTGTGTGGGATCTTTTTCCACGGACCAGTTATGATCTTGCTATGTGTGTGCGTGAGAAAAAAAAAGAGAATGAGGGACCCTATTTAAGATCCACAATAGTGATATGCATTTAATGTTACTGGGCAATATGAGACTTAAGAATTGATTTATTGATCTATTTCTTTGTTTTGTAGAATTTCAAGATGCCGTCTCAGAGAATTTGGAACTCCACTGTCCCGTTCTCCCCCATGGATCAAAGTGAAAGCAAAGCTCTTAACTGCCTCGACTCGAACCCGGTCGCTCACACAGAGAGCAAAGAAGGAGAGCTGGACAAAATGAATCCGTTGAAAAGTGCCTTATTCTGGAAGATCATGCATCAGGGAACTGCCAAACATGAGTGGAGACACGGGACAGAGAAACAGTCCATTATTGCACAGGCAGAATGTAAGTACTGATTTAAAGAATGAGATGATCATTTCTGATGATAATATTTCCAAATGTATTTGGGCTTAATTGTTTCTCTTTTTTCATAGGTGAGTCCCAGGATTCGCAGGAGTTCTGCCCCAATGGCAGGTAAAAACCTGTGACTGTCCCACAAACACATGTTTCATTATGTATTCTTTTAATACCAGGAATTAATATATCACTACAACTTACATATATTTTCATAATTTCAGCCACAAAAATGGGCCACGTGTTATCTCCTCCATATCGCCTGTTAGCTCCGTTTCTCGCAGTCGGTCCAGAAAGAAACGTCGTAAGAGACAGCGGCGGAGATCGAGCGAGTTCGTGGGAGTCACTGGAGTGCCGGAGCAGGACAGCGGCGAGTGCCTGTCATCATCGCTCATTCAGGTTAGACTGAATTAATTGTAATTTGTGTAATTATCATATATGCGATATATGCAACAGCTTTGTTCCAAAGCCTAGTGTGCTGCCATGATATTTTCTGTCTAGATAGGCAGCTACCCTCAAAGAAAGCATCCAAATCCTCTTTCAAGGACACATCAAGGACTATAACTATTGGCTTCTTAAGTTGTGACATATCGAATACTGTTTGCTTTTGACATTTGATAGAGCGTTTGGAGCCGAAAAAGATGACGTGTAGTCAGACAAAACAAGCGGATTGTGATAGCTGTAGCTATGATGTTTTAATAATTGTTTTAATTCTTTGAGAACACTGTAAATAAGATATGGTCAGTAAGTCACAACAACATATGTTTTAACCTTACTTTAACTCATCAAAATAAGTTAAGCAATTTTGAATTTTTTAATAAGTAATACAAGATTTATCTCTTTTTTTTTAAGTCAGTTTAATATAATTTAAGTTGAAATGACTTATACAGTCAATGTAATTAAAAAAATGTATGCAGCAACTGAACTTATAATGCTAACAATAATGATACAGATTCCTTTCAGGACTCGTTTTTTGACCCCAGAAGCTGAACAATAAAAACAGTGACAGCCAATCATAAAAAGCTTGTGCATTTAAAGCAGCAGACGACATAACTGCAGTGCACACTTATAATAATCAAAACGTTATTGCTTATTGGTGTGGACACTAATATAATTACCATTATTGTTATATTTAGTTTTCATTCTTGGTGTAAACGGCCTGTTAATGCACTAAGCAGTTTAATCTTGCAGAATCTGACATTAGCAGATTATTAACAGTTGCTAAAACAACAGCTTGAAACTAATAAGCAGTACAAAGCTAATAACGTAATATCGACTAAATATGTGCATTTTTAATAAAATGGCACATTTTCTATTGACTTTTCTGTAGTGATGTGTAAAAATGTTACTTAGGCAGGAAGCTCACTATATTTTGGAACTGAATTTATATAAAGTCTTTTGATTCAATTTAATTTAATTTAGCTCTCCCTTGAGGCTCGAAGCACTTAAACTAAGGGACACTTTTACAGACCCAAACAGATTTCCCCCCATTAATCTGCATTGATTTTATACATTGCTTTCAAGTGTTTTTCTCACTAATCCAGTCCAGTCACCTTTGTTGTGTCCTCTTGGTTCAGGTTAGAGACCCAGTGTGCATCAGCAACAGTAGCAGTTCATACAGCAGCAGTGGCCTCAGCACGGAGAGGGTGTCCGTGCAGGAAACAGAGGGTCCGTCGTGCTCTTATCAGTGGGAGACCTCCTGTCAAAGCTATGCGCTAGAGAGTGAGGAGCTGAAGTCGCCACTGAGAAGCAAGATCGAATTCCTGGCTGTTACGGCCCTGAGGGACTACGTTACAACCGAAGATCCGTGCTTTGCATATAGCTTTTTCAAAGATGTGCTGAGAGAGGAGAGGGAGAGAGATGAGGACGAAAGAGAGGAGAGCGACAAGAACGAAGGGATCCTGTTCAAAGAGGTGATTTTAAATGCCAATTAAAACATATGGCGAAAGGCATGTTGAAATTGACACATGGATGAACTCAGACCGAAAGTGCGTGATGCATAGATGGGTTCTCTTGCACGCTAAGATACAAATTTACATACGAGTACACAGCCTAAAAGTCATAAAAGCACACACAACCCGACAATACAGATAAAGACAACATAAGCATACTAATACGGAGAGGAAGAGAGAGAGAGAGTGAGAAACACATGCCTGCATGTACACATCTAGAAGTTGACTTGCGGTCGTCGATTTCCTGTTTTTCTTGCGTTCAGCAGTGTTTCATGTTTACCTCACCAGCCTAGTTCTGCTTGGGGAGTTTCCTTTACAAAGAGAAATAAGCAAACAGTAAAAAAACGTCTTCACACACTTACTGTGCTAGTCATGTGCTTTAATATGACATTTAGAAATTCTAGATATTTTCAGTTTTTGAACTGAATTTAATTATATAATAAAGATGCATCCGTTTGCAGGGATTTGTCGATATTGAAGCATGGTCGTAAAAAAATCATACATGTACAGTATTTTGTTTAATAAAACTTAATTTAATAAAACACCAAAATAAATAATTGTAGTACATTTTGGCATTACAATATTTTAAGGTACATTATAAAAGATGGATAAAAAGTCTTATATAAGAAATGCACTTTTTATTTTTTATGTACAAATGCACATCATTTAGCTATATACTTCCATTCAAAAGTTTGAGGTCAGTAATTTTAAAAAATCAATACTTTTTTTTTTTTTAGCAAGGATGCGTTAAATTGATCAAAACTGACAGTAAAAACATTTATAATGTTACAAAAGATTTATATTTAAAATAAATGATGTTCTTTTACATTTTTTGGTAATCAAAGAATCCTCTGATTGAAGAAATGCATCAAAGTTTCCACAAACATATTAAGCAGCACAACTGTTTTCAACATTGATAATAATAATAATAATAAATGTTTCTTGAGCATCAAATCATCATATTAGAATGATTTCTGAAGGATCATGTGACACTGAAGACCGAAGTAATTATGCAGAAAATTCAGCTTTTACATCACAGGAATAAATTACACTTTAAAATATATTCAAATAGAAAACAGTTTTAATTGTAATAATATTTCACAATCACAATGTTATAAAATGTTCTACTGTATTTGTGATCATATAAATGCAGCCTTAGTATGAGCATGAGAGACCTCTTTCTATAATTCTATACTGTTTTGTCTTAATAAAAAATGAAAGTTGATTTAGGAATCACAACATTATAAAATACATTATGAAAAACAGATATTCAGTTTGATATTTACTAAAGATCACATTTAACAGATTTATTAAATTATTATATATATTTTTTAAAGTGAATATTAGATGACAACAAATATTATAACCATATTGTAGCATGGCTGGAAGAACACTGCATTGGCCAATCAGCATTGATAACGTCATTTTGTCATTTTTTTAGGGGCTACAACCGGTGAATTATGAGTACAGAGAGGGACGGGAGTACGAACGCTGTCGATTTATCAAGCAGGGATCCTTTGGAGAGGTCTACAGCATTAAAGACAAAGGCACTGGGTTCATGTGTGCTGCCAAAAAGGTATTTCTGACCTCCTTTGTGTCCTGCTTATTCCTCTGGCCGATGGCACTGCTGATATTCAGATGCATTTTGTTTTCCATTCATTGATCCCTTGATCCTGTGCTTTCAGGTGCCATTGGTGAGTTTCAGCAGTGAGGAGGTGGGCTCGTGGAGTGCCCTGCAGTCTCCTCAGGTGGTGGAACTTTTTGGGGTGGTTCGTGAAGGTCTGTCCATCATCCTCTTCATGGACCTCAAATCCAGTAAGAACTCAGAAGCGCACTCGTAGACACGCAACACACAATCTCCTTGTTTCCTCATCCATTTCTTAGTTCATTATTTGGCATCTCTGGTGTTCTGCACACAGGAAGTCTCTAGTGGAGAGATGGAAAGTTTGATCTGCTCTGTTTGCACAGGTTCTCTAGGACAGCTGGTGGAGGAACGAGGCCGCCTGCCAGAGGATCTGTCCCTGCACTACCTTCAGCAAGTACTGGGGGCGCTAAACCACCTGCATAAGAAGCGTGTCCTTCACCTGGACATCAAAGGTTCGTGCAGAATGTAGGCTGGATAGCTAAAAAGGCCTTGAAGGATTTGATTGATTGATAAGAGTGGAAGCTAGGTGGAGTCCTATAAACAAGTCTTAACGCTTGAGCATTTGTTCTGTCCTCTCTTCACTAAGCCAGACTGTCTCTATTTAATTTATGTGGAAAAATGACATGATATTAACATTTAACATCAACTTCTCTTCACATCTTTTATGTGGAAAATGGACATCCCTTTTTTTATCTCACTTCCTTCAGTGGATTCACAGTTCTTTGGAAACTGAATACAGAAATGAAAAATCACAAGTGACATGTCCTTAATATCGCAATTTTTTCTTCTAGACAGCAATTGAGATTAAATGCTGAAGAAATTGAGACTTTTGCGTATCCTATTTCAAAGATTTTTTTCTAAGTAAAATGACCAAATGAACCTGGTAATCTCACATGTCTCCACATGTGTTCAGAGTTTCCAAGATACCAAAAGTCAGACGTCTCAATATGAACTAGTTTCTCATAACTGAACAGTAAATAGTTTCCAAAATTGTATGTCTGTTCTTCAGGTTACCTCAGTGTACATTTTAGGAGATACACCTCAAACAAAGTTGATACACACCATGTGAACCAGTGTTGTTATTGTTAACTAAAACTATTAAAAATAGTTTTCTATTATCAAAATAAAACTGAAATAAAATAAAATATAACTATTAGATTAAAACCTAGCACTTAAACACAAAAAAAAAAAACTAAAGTAAAATAAACGGCTAAATGAAATAAAATAAGTACAAAAATTACCTAAAATAAAATAAAAACTATTAAACCTTATAAAAGACTAATACAACTAATAAAAAGGACAAAAGCACATAACACAATAACAAAAATTTTAATTAAACACACAATTACTAAAACTTAAATTAAAATTGAAGTGTTAACTGAAAATATAAAAAGGAATGCTAATTAATAAATACTTTAATAGTGTATACAAATAAATATTGTGTTTTGTGGCTGGGTTTAGCTGTTTTTCCATAGAACGGGGTGAGGCAAACAGCACCTGTGGTGAGAGAGAGAAAGAGAGAGATCAGAGTACATTGTGAGCAACCCCAGGCTGGGAATTTCCCACAGCATGACTCATGTGGTTCAGATGGGGGAGGGGGGGCACTGAAGAAACAAGACACTGACCGAAGAAGTGATCATATTTCTTGCAGAAGGACACCAGAGATTAAATGAGCAGCTTTATGTCTTTATAATCCATTCAAATTGATTAAAGGGCGGTTAAATTCAAGCAAACAGTAAAAACCAACCTTTCTACTCTGACATCTACAGCGCCATCTGCTGTCCAAATATTCTGCATTTCATTGATTGTCAAGAGTTTTAATCTTGTCTTTTATTTGCTTCAGTCGACAAGGTGTGGTTTGCAATTTAGAAACTGAAAGTCTGTCGCACTCCAATTTTAACTTTTACTGGAACCGGCCAATCACCGCTTTTAGAACAGAGACTGGAAAACAGCTTGTTATGCTGCTTGATATTGCAAACTGGTATTTCTTACCACATTATTTTAATGTATGGTCGTAATTATAAATACATAGCTTTGTAGCAAAAATAGTTGATCATTTTCTGCACTTTGTTATTCAGCTGATGAATCTGAAGTCTGGCACATTCACAGAAAATTGCTTACTTTTGCGTTGGTAGGTCCTGCGAGGTTTATTGGTACTGTTCTCATTCTGAAATCTTACCAATAGTTAATTAGTGCCCGGTTTCACAGACAAGGCTTAAGCTTAGTCCCAGACTAAAATGCATGTTTGCGCTGTTTAAACTGAAAGCAACTTGCACGGAGATATCTTAAAATATGTTGGTGCCATTGTTTTGCCTCAAGATGCACACTAGTAATGTTTTTTTTTCTAAGGCACGTTTAAAAAAGCCCCTTTATTGAACTAATGCCTAATCCTGGCTTAATCTAAGCCGTGTCTGTGAAGTTTAATGTCAATGTACTAAAGGTTACGGAAATAATAGCGATTATTATGATCAATTTTAAGCTGAAGCACTATCATTTTGATGCATCATCATGGTACTCTTGAGGATGATCTTAAACTTCAGCCTCCATTTCTCAATCAAAAAGACTCAAAAGTAGGTGTTGGTGATGTTTCGGGAGGCGAGAAATATATTTGAATAGCTTGTTTCACTCAAATACACTACTGTTCAAAAGTTTGGTGTTGGTAAGATCTCTCTTATGCCACTAAAACAACACAACTTACTGGTCCAAGTCTTTCAGAATGGTAGTTTAGCTTTTATATAATAATTTTTTTTTTTTTTTGTGTTCTCATGTTTGTGTTTTATTTTCAGCGGATAACGTTTTGCTGTCAGAAGATGGGAAAGATGCATTCCTTTGTGACTTCGGGTATTCAGAGAGATTAGGCAAACAAGGGCTTAGTGAGAGTAAGGGTAAGTACCTCAAACATATTTCAATTGAATATAGACACATGCATGAGTTGAGCAACTAATTAGGTATGTGTTTAGAGCTGAAAGGCACAGAGACCCATATGGCACCTGAGGTGGTGCTCAATGAGCCCCGCTCTTCAAAAGCAGACATTTGGAGCAGCTGCTGTATGCTTCTGCACATGCTCAATGGCTGTCATCCATGGACACGCTACTATTCCCGCCCACTCTTCCTCAAGGTAGGCTACGATTGGAAATCATTTAACGAATTGAGGCCAAATAGGGCCCTCACACTTTTAAAGTCACATTTAATTTCAATCAGTGTTTTATGATACCTATATGATTTACATTCACTAAACACTATATTGTTTGTTTGCACGGTGACAGATAGCAACAGAGCCTCCACCACTGAGGGAAATCCCACGTGACTGCAGTTCAAATATGTCCAAGATTATAAAAGCAGGACTGCAAAAAGATCCAATCAAACGAGCTTCTGCCAAAGAACTCGCTGTTAAAACTGCTAAAGCACTTAAAGAAGGTACCAATAAAGAAGCATGCGACACATACAAATGCCTGAATATTAAATATTATACAATTAAAAATCTCTTCAATTTATTTGCAGTCGGGGGACTTCGCAGCCCTGTGAAAGGAGGAACCTATAAGAAGCCACTGGGGAAACCAGAGAAATTAGACCCCGCCCATTCAGCCACACCCACCCCGTCCCACCTCGCCACATCTTCTCATAACTCTAAGCTGCAGTGGATGAGCTCAGAGCAGAAGAAAGAGGGCGATGATGGGGAACGTAATGACAAACCACACAGGGTAAAGCAGAGGAAAAACGCAGAGGAGACAAGAAACGATGACCACTCTCCTCCGAAGTCACTGCGTCACATTCAGGCCACTTCACCTGAGCCGCCAATCATCAATAAAACCAAGCCAGAACAAGAAATGCGGAGACTGGAGATAGGTGAGCAGCCAATCACATCCGATCATGTGATATTCAAATGAATGCAGACTTGGTGAGCATAAAAGAACTTTCAAAAAATCGTACCAACCCCAAATTTTTGAACGGTAGTGTGTAATACATTACTTGCGGTTTCAGAATAACCGTACAATTTGAGATGAGATTTGTTTTTGACGGGCATCTAGTATTTTATTCCGTAAATCCGTTCCGTAAATGTTCATCCACATGTCTTTGTGACAAATAAAAATGTATCCACCTCAAAGAAACATTTTTTTGTTTATTTTGTCAATTTAATTTGCATCTTGGTGTCTCCAGTGGGGTTTTTTCTATACCATATCCCAAAATTAGCATCATAAATATGTGGATGGAAACAAGCTGCTTGTTAATATTCCTTCGGAACTGTAGCATTGCAGATTATAATTTTAACATTCAGTTTGTTCTCTCTCTCTCTCTCTCTCTGCAGATTTTTTCCTGAGTAGTCTCTCCCAGCCTCATTCTGCTGAGATACAGGAGCAGCTGCTCTCTTGTCTCAGTAGCGACTGCCTCTCCACTAGAGAATACGGGGACAAAAAGGTAAACAAAGTTCAGAATGCTGGATATGAGGCAGCCTGTAATTCCTTCTAACCTGACGCATGTCTAGTAAATACGTTAAAATGTTATTAAGAGTGATAGTTAAGACCAAACATCCTGTCAACTCCCAGCTGTTGGTTGCTAGTGGAGCATCTCACTTTGACCAATTACAACTTATTTGTAATTCAAAGGGTTTCCCGCTTTTTTTTTCTCCAGGATTCAGGACGTTGGTCAGTCAGCGCTGGCGATGACGACAGCTCAGGCGTGTTTTCCTACAACAGCCAAGATGTCCAGAGCTTCAGCAGGGACTGGCTCGCCCCCACGCATCAACCTCCGCCCCGCTGCTTTGAGGGTGTGTGAACAAATCCTCATTGCTTCAGAGAAATGCAAAGCATCATTACATTACAAACGGTTTGGCAGTGAAATTTTACAATACTCAATATCACTGCAACAAAATATTATGCTATCAAATACACTTTATTTAAAGTTAAATAATAGTGTAAATGTTAACAAATTAACTTAAAACAATGGCATGCACACTACCACTCAAAAGCTTGGGGTTGGTAAGATTTTAGAAAGAAGTCTCTTTTATGTTCCCCTAGGCTACATTTATTTGATCCAAAATACAGTGAAAAGAGTAATATTGTGAAATATTATTACAAAATCACTCTTTACTTTTTAAAATATATTTTTAACAATCATCAACAATATCAGGTCTAGGCCTAATGCACATGTTCCATTTTTAATCAAATGCTTTTTTTGTATAAACCAGTGCTTTTGTCACATAACTCAGTGAAGCTACGAGAACATTCACACATGCCCTTGGTGCGATATTTTTAGATGACATTTATCGTGGCTATTTGTGCCATGCTCACATCTGTTCTTTGTTTCTTCAGGCGTGGATGTTTATATCAGGGATTTTGATGGAAAATGCTTTCATATTCGAGAGACGCCCAGGGTGAAAGTAGGCCACATTGCAAGAGGAATCAGCGATCAGGTAAACAGTGTGTGTGTGTGTGTGTGTGTGTGTGTGTGTGTGTGTGTGTGTGTGTGTGTGTGTTTTTTTCTGCTTTACTCTTTGTATTTGCTAGAGAATAATACATTCTCTCTCGGGCAGATCTCAGAGAACGTGTTCAGTATGCAAACAGAGGATGGTTGCATGGTGCCCCATGACAAAGAGGTCCTAGAGAACGGCCTGTTTCTGCGTTGTGTCCCTGCCCCTGACTCCTGCCACTATCGTCAGCATGGACACAAGCCTTGCTGCACCCTCGCCCCCGACTGCAAACTACCGTGGAGCTGGAGGATCAGGGAGGGGGTGCTGGAGACGAGAGACTGATCTATCCTCAATCCGTTTCGGTTCCAGTCAAAATACCTTTGCATTGAAGTTCAACTGAACTTGTATTCATGAATCTCATCTGTTAAACTTTTGAGCCATTGTCATATTATTGGTTTACGTTCGTATTATTTTGAAGTAGTTTTAACGGACTATGCAGGTATTTTTTGTGCTGTGTTGTGAAGATCATCATGGGCCTTCATGGAGTCCTTTCATGATTAACGGCAAGATTTAAAGGTCTTTAATCAATCAAGTTTATGCCTTAAACCTTA
Organism: Leuciscus leuciscus; assembly: GCF_965113295.1. Taxonomy (NCBI): domain Eukaryota; kingdom Metazoa; phylum Chordata; class Actinopteri; order Cypriniformes; family Leuciscidae; genus Leuciscus; species Leuciscus leuciscus. Next base: position 48,017,289 of record NC_138725.1, on the reverse strand, counting down.
AGCACTTACCAAAGTAGTTTACAATGTCAATATGGTTGAGCTGTGGGACATTAAGATGCACATCACAATTAGAAATAATCACTGATCTCCCCTCCCCTGTTGCAAGTCTTGTGTGTTCATGTTGTAGAGTGTACTGATTATGTGCTTATGTTGCTGAGGTGTTTTTTTCCTGTTCTCACACTGTACTCCACAGGAGCATAGTCTGGGGGTTGCCTTTTTCTCCTCACCTCTCCTCATGTCATGCTGTATTTTCCTCAATCCCCTGTCTTCCTGTCCTGTCTACCCCCTTGTCATATTGTATGTATGTTTGTATGGACAGGTTGATGGCTAATTTCGCTGGTACTTGTGACTAAGTGACAATAAAGGCTACTCCTACTACTACTACTACTACTACTATGAGTGTTTTATCTGCATTTTAAAGATTCAATAAAAACTAATTCTTAATTTTTAGCAGTTGTCTCAATTATCTATGATTAATAATAGATGTGTTCAGTATTGTTGTGCTTTAAAAGCTTATTGATTATTTAGAAGTCAATCAAATGTCGGAAGTAAAATAGTTAGCTGGAACATGTCACATTACTAAACAGATCCACATTACATCATTTTAGTATTACTAGCTTTTATTGTTACATTTTAGTTTGTTTTTAATTATCTTAGTTTAATTTATTTTGCTTTGTTTTTTCATTTTTTTTATTTAAATAAAGTAATTTTAGTACTTGGTCTAATATTTACATCTTATTTCAGCTTTATTTGAACTTACAAAATGTTTAATAGTTTTAATTAAACACTACATTACATAGTCAAGCTAAATTAGTTTTTCATGATTTCAAAGACATTTTAAAGGCAAGGATTATTCTTAATGCTTCCAATTATTTTGCAGACAAATGTATGGGAAATATTACAGTTGACAAGTGTCCCGTATTTTAGAAACATCCCAGGATGCACCTCATGAAAGTCTCCTAAAATAAGCCACAGTGAATACTATATAGTTTTCTTTGTTTAACATTCACTACAAAATTCCCATACTTTTGTTTGTTATTTCACAGTTCTGATGCTTTTACCATGATTATTTTAAAATGTGGAAAATTATAATAAAGCTGTGTCAAAAAATCAAAACACACACCACACGTTTAAATTGAAATCCATAAAAACAATTTATTGTTTCATTTTACATCTTACAAAACAAACTCATGGGCTCACAGCACATAGACTGCCTTAGGGTGCACAATTGATACCATTTTACAAAGATGTAGAAAAAGATGAAAAAGGGGTGGCTAGTATCATAAAAAGGCCAAGGCACTGTCAACGAAAGAATCAAAAATAAAAGAAACCGTATCCAAACAACCAAAAGAGAAAGAAACAAGTATATAAAAAGAACAATTGCATGTAAAGGTAGGACTGTGGGTCTGACTAACCATGGTTAAAATACAGTACTAAGAAGACTTTGCTGAGGGGAAAAGCTCAACTGATTTGTCTGTTAAGTCTGAGATGAGTCTGTGCCCATGCGCTATCACTTAAACACCGAATGTTTGCACCAGTGCAAGCGAAACTAACTGCTTTTCACAAAGTCCCCTCATGTGGAACGAATTTTCAAGTGTTTTGATAGTCAAGCGGGACCCTCCACTATTCGAAAAGGAAAATATTTGGTTCTGTAAAAAACGCTGTCTTCATGGCTCAGAGAAGTTGAATGCATTTAAGAATCACTAGTATTGTCCATCCCTGTCGTAGGAGGGGCTCGGCGCTCACGCAAACTAAGACACGCCCACATATTGCAACCAGAGTGCTGATTGGTTGGCTGCACTGCTCAAACGCTGCTGCAAACACTTCATAAACAGCTAAAATTGTACCTTCAAGTATAATCAACTTCATTGACGTTTCTTAGCCCCTGCTGCGATGAACTGGCGAACTATGAAAGAAGAGGAGGAATGAGGAAGAGGAGAAATTCAAATAGCAGAAAAAAACTGCCTGAGCCCATTCCTACTCTTTCAGATGACAGATGGTATGCTCAAAAAAAAAGAGAGACAGATATTACAATAATTCAACACTTACGAGCTATTATATATTTTTTATTATTAAATGCAACAGTGACTGTCATTACTCACTTTGAAGAAAAAAAAGATTTTTTTTCCTAAATCAGAAATTCCTGCTTGCAAACAATGTTAATAAATTAAATCAAATACCAATAAACTATTTTATATAACCTAGATACCCATAACCCCAATACTAAGAATAAATAGCTAAAATTAAGCCTAAACCTGACCTCTTGCGCATTAATCTCTCATTTTTCAGTGCAAATGTTATAAGTTGTAGATGAGAAAGGGCACAGGCTCAGGAGTAACAAGAGTGGCTCGAGACATCTGCATCATGCTCTCTTTCTTTCCTCCTCTTCTCTCTCTCTTTCGGTGAGTTGATGTCATTTTCAACTCTCTTATTTGTCTTTCTCTGTATATCTCTATTCAAATCCCTTTCTGTCCCCCCTCACCCTTTGCTGGTCTGTTTCACCCTCTGTTCACTGTCTTAACCCTCTCTTCTCTCAATCTCCACCTTCTTATAAGTCCTCGTGCTCACATCTTGCGGATCACCACTACTGTGGTGAGAACTCCGGCCAAGAAAACCCCGATAGTTTGCCATGTGGGGGTCCCGAAATAGGAGCGGATTCCCTCCTAAAGGAGAAGAAATGGTATGTTTCAGATGGCAAGAGTGGAAGAGCTTTTAATACAGAGAAAATTACATCAGCTTTAAAAAAAAATATTATTTTTTTTTTATATTTGTTGATATAAGAGTCAATAACTGATAAGAGTGTATACATGATAATGAAAGGGGGGGAAAGCCTTCAAGAAAAGGGTAAAAATATAACACATGAAGTTTTTAAAAATGTTATTCTTGTATTCATGATTACCCATTTAAAAGAATATTTTAGAGTAGTCAATGTGCTCCTTGTCTAGCAGTATATTTACTGTCCTCTGAAAATAACTCAACATACAGCCATTATTGTCAAAATAGCTGGCAACAAAAGTGAGTACACCTTAAGTGATAATAGCTGTATGTTGTTTAACCATGCAAAGCCACATGTCCTATTCATCATGTTCATGTTTTTGTCTGCTCGACAGGACCATACAAATTTGTGTATCTTGTATTAGAGCAGTTCAGATTTGTGCTTTGAGTACAATTCTCTCACACTGACCACTGGATGTTCAACATGGCACCTCATGGCAAATAACTCTCTAAGGATTTGAGAATTAGAATTGTTGCCCTCCACAAAGATGGACAAGGCTATAAGAAGATCGGTAACACCCTGAAACTGAGTTACAGTACAGGCCAGGGTCATACAGAGGTTTTCCAAGACGGTGTCCACACAGAAAAGGCCTCGCAAGGGTCAATCAAAGAAGTTGAGTCCTCGTGCTGTGCGTCAGGTGCAGAAGCTGGCTTCAAAAGACAGATGCATGAGTGCTGCCAGCATTGCTTTAGAGGTTGCAGAAGCGGAAGGTCAGCTTGTCAGTGCTCAGACCATATGCCACGCACTGCAACAAGTCGGTTTGCATGGCCGTCGTCCCAGAAGGAAGCCTCTTCTGAAGCTGGGTCACAAGAAAGCCCACAAACAGTTTGCTGAAAGCAACCTGTCCAAGAGCATGAATTACTGGAACCATGTCCTGTGGTCTGATGAGACTAGGATAAACTTGTGTGGCTCAGATGGTGTCCAACATGTGTGGTGACGCCCTGGTGAGGAATACCAAGAAAATGGTGTCTTGCCTACAGTCAAGCATGGCGGTGGTAACATCATGGTCTGGGGCTGCATGAGTGCTGCTGGTACTGGGGAACTGTGCTTCATTGAGGGAAACATGAATTCCAACATGTACTGTGACATTCTGAAGCAGAACATGATGCCCTCCCTTCAGAAACTGTGCCGAACGGCATGACAACGACCCCAAACAACTGCCTTGCTGAGGAAGGTGAAGGTGATGGTGATGGAGTGGCCAAGTATGTCTCCAGACCTGAACCCTATTGAGCACCTGTGGGGCGTCCTCAAGTGGAAAGTGGAGAGGCGCCATGTGTCTAACATCCAGTAGCTCCGTGATGTCATTATGGAGGAGTGGAAGAGGATCCCAGCAACAACCTGTGCAGCTCTGGTGAACTCCATGCCTAGGAGGATTAAGGCAGTGCTAGATAACAATGGTGCTCACACAAAATATTGACCCTTTGGACACAGTTTTGACATGTTTACTTAGGGTGTACTCACTTTTGTTGCCAGCTATTTTGACAATAATGGCTGTTGGTTGAGTCAGAGGACAGTAAATATATACTGCTATACACGCAGCACATTGACTACTCTAATCCAAGTTTCATTTCTATAGTATTGTCCCTTGAGAAGATATACTAAAATGTTTGCTGAAATGTGAGGGGTGTACTCGCATGTATGTAAGTATGCAAGTATGTATGCATGTATAGTGGGGAGAACAAGTTTTTGTCCCACTTACAAAGCATGTAGAGGTCTGTAATTTTTATCATAGGTACACTTCAAATGTGAGAGACGGAAAAAAATCCCCAAAATGCAGAAAATCACATTGTATGAGTTTTAAATAATTAATTAGCATTTTATTGCATGACATAAGTATTTGATCACCTACCAACCAGTACGAATTTCGGCTCTCACAGACCTGTTAGTTTTTCTTAAAGAAGCCCTCCTGTTCTCCACTCATTACCTGTATTAACTGCACCTGTTTGAACTCGTTACCTGTATAAAAGACACCTGTCCACACACTCAATCAAACAGACTCCAACCTCTCCACAATGGCCAAGACCAGAGAGCTGTGTAAGGACATCAGGGATAGAATAGTAGACCTGCACAAGGCTGGGATGGGCTACAGGACAATAGGCAAGCAGCTTGGTGAGAAGGCAACAACTGTTGGCGCAATTATTAGAAAATGAAAGATTCAAGTTCAAGATGACGGTCAATCTCCCTCGGTCTGGGGCACCATGCAAGATCTCACCTCGTGGGGCATCAATGATCATGAGGAAGGTGAGGGATCAGCCCAGAACTACACGGCAGGACTGGGTCAATGACCTGAAGAGAGCTGGGACCACAGTCTCAAAGAAAACCATTAGTAACACACTACGCCGTCATGGATTAAAATCCTGCAGCGCTCGCAAGGTCCCCCTGCTCAAGCCAGCACATGTCCAGGCTCGTCTGAAGTTTGCCAATGACCATCTGGATGATCCAGAGGAGGAATGGGAGAAGGCCATGTGGTCTGATGAGACAAAAATAGCGCTTTTTGGTCTAAACTCCACTAGTCGTGTTTGGAGGAAGAAGGATGAGTACAACCCCTAGAACACCATCCCAACCGTGAAGCATGGAGGTGGAAACATCATTCTTTGGGGATGCTTTTCTGCAAAGGGGACAGGACGACTGCACCGTATTGAGGGGAGGATGGATGGGGCCATGTATCGCTAGATCTTGGCCAACAACCTCCTTCCCTCAGTAAGAGCATTGAAGATGGGTCGTGGCTGGGTTTTCCAGCATGACAACGACCCGAAACACACAGCCAGGGCAACTAAGGAGTGGCTCCGTAAGAAGCATCTCAAGGTCCTGGAGTGGCCTAGCCAGTCTCCAGACCTGAACCCAATAGAAAATCTTTGGAGGGAGCTGAAAGTCTGTATTGCCCAGCGACAGCCCAGAAACCTGAAGGATCTGGAGAAGGTCTGTATGGAGGAGTGGGCCAAAATCCCTGCTGCAGTGTGTGCAAACCTGGTCAAGAACTACAGGAAACGTATGATCTCTGTAATTGCAAACAAAGGTTTCTGTACCAAATATTAAGTTCTGCTTTTCTGATGTATCAAATACTTATGTCATGCAATAAAATGCAAATTAATTACTTAAAAATCATACAATGTGATTTTCTGGATTTTTGTTTTAGATTCCGTTACTCACAGTTGAAGAATTCAATTGAAATTGAAAAATTACAGACTTCTACATGCTTTGTAAGTGGGAAAACCTGCAAAATCGGCAGTGTATCAAATACTTGTTCGCCCCACTATATATTTATTTATTTATTAATTTTTTAATACACACACACACGCACATTTCATTAAATGATTTAAGAAATCTTGAAAACACACATATTCATTATTATTTAAAAATAAAAGTACATTTCAAGGTTACTTAAAAAAAGAAAAATGCATTATTAATTCAGGAATTCCATTACATTTCTAATTTTCTATGCTGACATAATCAAAGCCAAATGGGTGTGGTAAATAATATTAACCAATAAATTCTGTCAAACAATTAAACAAATCCAATAAAATTACAATACTATTCAAAAGTTTGGGGTCAATGCAATTTTGAAAAGTTTTTTATGTCACCAAGGCTGCATTTATTTGATCAAAAATACAGTAAAAACAGAAATATTGTGAAATATTATTACAATTTAAAATAATTGATTTCTATTTGAATATATTTTAAAATGTAATTTGTTCCTGTAATGCAAAGCTGCATTTTCATCAGCATCATGAAAATGCATTACTCCATGATCCTTCAGAAATCATTCTAATATGATGATTTGCTGCTCAAGAAACATCTATTATTATCAACAATGTTGAAAAGAGCTGTGCTGCTTAATTTTTTGTGGATACACTTTATTCAGGATTCTTTAATGAATAGAAAGATCAAATAGAAAACTTTTGTAACATCATTAAAGTCTTTATTGGCATTTTTGATCAATTTAATTTGTGGAATAAAATTATCATCCTTTAAAAAATGTTTTTAAAAAAATGACTGGCTCTAAACTTTTGAACTGTAGTGCATGTGTACAGTACTTCCTGAATATTGAGCTTCACATTACAGAAGTTAAATGTTCATGTTGTTTTGTGTCTTTTGTTTATCTCGGTATCAGTGTTTTTGGTAAAGGTCACTGTGGCCTGTGTGGAAATATCACATCAACCCAAACATTTCACATGATTTTAAGGAACTGATCTAGTGAAGAAGTCACTGTCATTGCTTACCCATCCACCCTGTTCCCTGATCCAGTTGACAACATGTTCCTTAATGTAGGACATAGTCCAGCTTATGATGGTTCTGATGATGTCAGGAACCTTGGTTAAAATAGCCTAGGAGCACAAGAAAAAGATAGACGAATATTTAAAACATCAAAACAATCTATTTCAATATGAGACTTAGCTTGCGTAGGTCTTTACCTTGATGACAAGCCGGCACGCAAAGTAGAAAAGCGCCACCACCCTGCCCCAGTTGAACTTCCCATCAGAGAAGATCTCACGGGCCACTTTCATGAAGACGTCTTGAGTCGGTTGAAGAGCAGAGTCATTTAACATCCTACAGCAAAATGACAGTGAAGATGTATGGATGAGTTGCAGCACACTGCCATCCAGTGGGCATTTCTGAACACAGCAGGAGATGGTGGAGAATGTCACCCACAAGCTGGAACCCTAACTTACCTTTGCAGCTGCGTATTTCCATCCAGCTCATCTCCGATCTGCTGCAAACACTGCGCAAGACGTTTATGGCTGGGGTCACACAGCTCAACGCCACCCAACTGACTCCGGGTTACTTCAGCATCACCATCACCATCACCATCACCATCCCCGCCTCTATGGCGACGAACCCGTTCATAGACGAAGCTGCAGGACAGGGGCGAGATGACCGAGGTAATGAACAAAAACAGAGAACATGGGAAATAAGAAGTGGAGAGAAGATGATACTCACTTATTGAGAAGTGCAGAACCCAAGGCAATTATCTGGTCATTGCCAATGCCTTCAAATGACAGGAAATAATAAGGATTAAAAACATGATATGAGTAAAAATACACTTATATTAAAAAAGGGAGCAAACATATTTGACTTTTATTTTGACTTTTGTTTCCGCCACAGAATTAAACAATTTAAAGATAATTGCGACTTTTTATCTCACAATTCTGAATTCAGAATTGTGAGATATAGTTAAAAAGTCCAATTCTAAGGGGAAAAATGTAAAGATTATAAAAAGATTATATATCACAATTCTGACTTTATAACTTGTAATTGCGAGTTGATATCATGCAATTCTGAGAAAAAATTCAGAATTGCAAGATAAAAAGTCGCAATAATTACATGATTGTTAAATGACTCAGTACAGCAGTGAATCATTTTGCACACATTTGGTTTCAGTTTCCTAGTGAGTAAAGTTGATGTAAAGAAACTAATATGCATGAGCTGTCCTGTGGAAAAAGAGACTTGTTTAACCTAAATTCATTTCATAAATATCTAATTTTGACTATTAGACATATTTGAATATTCAAATAAAACAAAGGACTTCTGTCAAAATATCTCACAACTCTATCGCTGGCCTTAAAGGGTTAGTTCACGCAAAAATGAAAATGAATCACTCACCCTCATGTCTTCATTCCAAACCCTTAAGACTTTCGCTCATCCTCAGAACACAAATGAAGATCTTTTTAATGAAATCTGAGAGCTTTCTGTCCCTCCATTGACAGTTACACAACTACCACTTTCAAGCCCCAGAAAGGTAGTATAGACACAAAAGTAATCCATGTGACTCCAGTGGTTTAACTTCAGTTTTATGTGACGCATGTGCTTTGTTTGCGCAAAACATTATGCACAAACATAATTTACAACTTTGCAAAATATTAATCTCCGACTCGAGTTCAAACAACAACGTCTGCTCTTGCGTCAACACAACACGCATGCGTCATGGTGCTCTCCTGAACACGAGTTGGAGATTTAGTCAATAAAATGGTAAAAACACAAAGCAAGCACATTAAAAAGATCTTCATCTGGAAATCAACAACATCACAGTATCGGGCATGTGAGCACAGCCAACACAAGCGCACAGAGGCTGTGTCTAAAAACAGTGTGCTGCCTAAAAACGTCACTTCATAAAATTGAGATTAAACCACTGGAGTCACATGGATTACTTAAACAATGTCTAGCCTATGTCTTTACTACCTTTCTGGGGCTTGAAAGTGGTAGTTGTGCAACTGTCAATGGAGGGACAGAAAGTTCTCCAATTTCATAAAAAAAAAATCTTCATTTGTGTTCTGAAGATGAACAAAAGTCTAATGGGTCTGGAACGACATGAGGGTGAGTAATTAATGACAAAATATTCATTTTTGGGGTAAACTAACACTTTTAAAACTTCACTTGATGACACCAACATAACAAATGCAGGCTGTCTCAAAACTAGTGAGCTCAGCTGCCTACCGAGACAGCATTTAGAGTGTCACAAACATATTATACCTAGAAATGATGTCTAAGTAAGCAGGTTGGAAACATAACAAAACCCATTTCTGGTCGTATCTAAGTATGTAACCCTCCTTTTGTGTTCTGGTCAATATGACCCATAATAAACTACTCGAAACACAGGTAAGTTTAAATTGATACTTTTTTTCATTTGGGGTCATGAATATGCATTCAAAATTTCTACACTTAGATGTGTTTTGGAATGGCTGTACAAATATTGTGTCTATGGTGTTAAAGGTCAAATTGAGTTTCCAGGCAATTCACCAAAAATCTAAATTCCCCTCTTGCCGATTATTCATGTAAACCCAGTCAGTTATGTCTTAAGGGAACATAAAAAACAATCATGGTGAAGATCTATTTTATTAACACAGCAAGAGCGTTTTAAAAGATTAGTTCACCCACAAATGACAATTATGTCATTATGTCCAAACCTGTATGAGAAGTTAGGCAGAATGACAGCCTAGGAGACCATTCAAGTTCATTATACGGAACAAGATGCAATGAAAGTGAATAGTGACTGAGGCTGTTACAGTGCCTAACATCTCTTTATGTGCTCCACAGAAGAAAGACAGTGATACAGGATTGGATCAACATACAATTTAGAGTCAACGATGACGTAATTATCATCTTTAGGTGAACTATACCCTTTAAGACAGCAACCCAACTCGAAACCTGCATAATATGTCCAGCTATCGGTGAGGTGAGTGTTTACTACCCCCTCCTAAGAGATCATCACTGAAACGATGATGTCACCTCTTCTGGAAATCAACAACATCGCGGTATCGGGCATGTGAGCACGACCAACACACGCGCACAGAGGCTGTGTCTAAAAACATAGTGTGCTGCCGATCTAGACGGTATTTCTAGGCATCATCGAAAGTTCGGAACGCTCATTCGATGCTCGTACATGCGTTCGGAACGCGGGTGATGCACACACATACTGTCTGGGTAGGCGACTCACTTTAAAACACAGCCAAATAAGACTGCGGTTTGCGTATGCAGTTCAAGTCATTGTTGTCAATCAGTATATCTGAGCGGCGGATCGTCCGCTGGTCGGTATGTGTACAGACATGTTTCAGACAAACAGCGGTGTTGTGACAGTGAACGGCACAGAGCAAACTCACAGTTCACGTTATAAATAAAGTCTAATCTACATTAAAACGTCAGTCTAGACATTCTGTAGGGTATCTGAGTTACGAATCGGAAAAACAGGCGAAAATCATTATTTGGACATAAAAGCGGCACTTACCCGTATCGCCTCCACCCGACGGCGCTGCCATATTAGCATGAAAATAAGTGTGAACGCTTCCGCTGCGTGACGTCAATCAGTGATCGACAGGAGGAAGTCAGTCACCGGAGTCTGATGCAGTAACGCTTCAAATAAAACAACGATTTAGAGGAAACCTTCTTGACCTGTTATAAACATCTCATTGATTTGCATGACATGCTATGTTGTATATAAATTGCAACATATACAAAATTGCACATTTCTGTTAATTTTGGCTGTTTTTCCTCCTCGAGTGTGAGCCATGATAAACGTCTCAAGTATCAAATACGATACAAAATGTAAATGCATACTTTTTATATAGATTATTTAGACAAGTACTCCCTTGTTACTGGTAACGTTCTATGGGCATATGTGGTTCAGATGTCAACTATTCATTTCAGACTAGTATGGCGTGAATTACAGTTGTTGGCAGTTTGCCAGTCGTACTTACTTCTAATCGTTAATTACGTTGGCCTAATAATAATAATTTCACCACTTTATTTTTTAGATTTATACTCACTATGATAATACTGTCATTGCAGTTTGACTATGTTTTTCATACTCCATCTGTGTAGATTCACGCAGAAATTTATATTTCATGATTCTGTTAGCATTGCACGGCGATTTTTTTTACTGCATTTAATTATGTTCAATTATACGCAACGATATTAATAATAATTGTGAACCTTATATGTTTTGAATTAACGCACACCAAAGAAACATGATGGATAAAAGTATCCAATACCTTCTCAACAATGAATTCAGACGGTAACACCAACCACTTGAAGCACAAACCAGTTGTCATTAAAACGATTTTTAAAGTTGTTTAAATGTAAAGAAAGAAATAATTGCGGATAAAATACATAACATTTGGCAAATAGTTTGGTTGAATTCAAGATTTAACGTTAACTCAGTCACGCCCACAATTTGTCGTCATATCCGCGAAAGCCTCTCTTCCGTCCGTCTCGCGCATGTGTAGTCCTCTTTACAACTCGGGTGGCGAAGATGGCGGACGCTCAGGTATGTGAGTCCAAACGGCGTGGTCATGAAAACTCATTTGATTTCATGTTAAACTTCAGTTGAAAGCCACAAATTCTGGTAGATGAACAGCGAAGAAACCAACATGGAGACAATGATGTCGAAATGAACCACATTTTGTGCTAAAATACGCGTTTTTCATCCCGGCTGAACGGAAACGCGTGCGGCCTTTCTTTACCATATCAACAGAATGTGACTTCTTAAACATGCAACTGTTTATATGGACTACAGTTGTTTTAGTATCCTGAGTCAATTTCGTTAATTGATTAAAATAACTGAATTTATCTGCAAAGCACTCCAGCACATGGAAAGCTTTGCTTTTAAGGGTGAGGATATTCTAAATCTGATGATACTTATGGAGAGACTGAACCAGTTGGATATGCCTCGATTTTGCAATGCCACGAGTCCAAAATGCAATTTTTTGGTGTAATTGAACACATGCTCTAAATGGGCATCAAGCTGCAAATGATGATATATCACGACGGTCTTCCAAGTCTGTGAGGCTCTGACGACACTGCCTTATGGCATTTCTCTGATGCAGCATAAAATCTCAAATGTTTTGTTAAAGCCTTTTTGATTCCTAGTCAAAAACATCCAAATGTCCGTTATTTAGGATGTTTAGGTCTGTTATGTTACTTGAACATATCAACATCCATTGGTTTGTAAGGAACATGACTGACTCTTGTGTTTGTGTTCTGTTTCAGAACGAGAGGTCTTATCAGAAACAGCCCACCATCTTCCAGAACAAGAAGCGGGTTTTGGCTGTTGAAGGAAGTGGCAAAGAAAAGCTCCCACGTTACCACAGAAACGTTGGCTTGGGCTTCAAAACCCCTAGAGATGTGAGCTTGTTTGCATATAAGCGTAACTTATCACTTTTCATTGCAGATGATGTTTTTTCATGACGGTCTTCCTAGACTCCAGGAGAGCTCTGAGGATACTGCCTTAAGGCAATACTGATGCAGTTGACTATTCTTCCATTATGTACCTTAAATTGATTTCAAATGACTAAACATCTTCTGCTTTACTTCCACAGGCTATTGAAGGCACTTATATTGATAAGAAATGCCCTTTCACTGGAAACGTGTCCATCAGAGGCCGGATTCTGTCCGGTGAGTCTTTGTAGTTCTTTGTGGAGTAATTGTAGTTTTATTGGGGTGCAGATGATGTCTTATCACGATGGTCTTCTGAACCGTTTGGGTTTTGAGGATAGTGCCTAATGGCTTTACTGATGCCTCCCTGTATATCTTAGTCATTTTGGAAATCAAAGATATTCTTAAAAGGATAATTCACCCAAAAATGAAAATTGTCATTTACTCACCCTCAAGTTGTTCCAAACCTGTAGGAATTTGCCTTCTGAACACAAGATATTTTGAAGAATGTCCGTAACCAGACTGTTGATGGTCCTCATTGACTTCTATAGTATATCCGCCCTCCTTACAATTGGGCCCATCTTACTGTTTGGTTACTGACATTCTTCAAAATATCTTTTGTTCAGCAGAAGAAATCAGTTCTTACAGGTTTGGAGCAACTTGAGGGTGAGTAAATGACAGAATTTTTGCTCTTGGGTGAATTATCCCTTTAAAGACTCTGTTTGCTGGCCATTGATATACTGCATATGTTAACTTATTTGCTGTCACCTTTTTCCAGGTGTGGTGACCAAGATGAAGATGCAGAGGACCATTGTCATCAGGCGGGATTACTTGCATTACATCCGCAAGTACAACCGTTTTGAGAAGAGGCATAAGAACATGTCTGTCCACCTCTCTCCATGCTTCAGGTAAAATTCCTCCTGTGACGCTTCATTTTAGGTGCCCAAAAACCCTTTGTGTGAGCTGCAAATGATGATTTATCATGACGGTCTTCCAAGTCTGTCAGACTCTGACGACACTGCCTTATGGCATCACTGATGCAGCAAATAGTAGTCCCTAAAATGTTTCTTCACACTCAAGGTTTTTAGGTTGAGTAGTTTAGTTTGGAAAAGTTTTTTTTCTTCTTGAATGTCACTAATGTTCTCCATATTTTTAGGGATGTGACTGTAGGTGACATCGTTACAGTTGGAGAATGCCGACCTCTCAGCAAGACAGTGAGGTTCAACGTCCTGAAGGTCACCAAGGCAGCTGGAGCCAAGAAGCAGTTCCAGAAGTTCTAGAACTGATGGTTTAACAATATGGGTCCTCTGTTTGTGGAAATGAAAATAAAAATCTGTTCTTTAAATGTTTCTGTATAGTGTAGTCTATAATGAATGTCACTTTGCAAAGCGTCCTGTTCTTATATGCCAATCCCCGACCCCTTAAACATTTCATATTTTGGATATATCTAACAGGCCCAATTAAAATTATCAGCAGAGATAATGTACTTTATATTTGTATATATGTACTTATAGTGTACTTGCCTAAGAAAGTACTAGGTATTATAAGGCAACTACATGGGGTGAGGTGTAGATTCAGGATTAGTATAGTATGTACATGGGATGGGGCAACAGGACTGAAAAGTGCTGCCGAATTTAGTATTGTTTTGAATTTTAGTGTGACATGTTTACGTAGATTGACAATCTCATGATTGACACTTGCATGAAGTTTGTGTAGTTTTGGAGACTGTTGATTTGTTTATTTTCACTTTGATGGCCAAATAGTTTGTGTGTGTATAAATATATATATATATACTGGCATGTCCCATCAGTACTGAGTGATGTCAGAGAAAACCTTAACCTTTAGAAATTATGCCTATCCTCACATTTTATGAGTATTCTACATCGGATTGTACGTGGTAAAATCTATTTGGCCTAATCAGGGGCGGACCGGGCAAAAATTCAGCCCTGGCACTATAGCCACACCAGCCCATATTACCACAAGCATTAAAATATGAGGTTGTTCGGGCGGGGGCATGCTCCCCGAGAAAATTTGGATTTCTCGGACCTACATAGATATGTGCAATTTAAGACTTTAGAATGCCCCAAAAATACGTTTTTCTGCAGTTGCTGTACAACAAAAGGCGGATTCCATTATGTAGTGATGAGTGCCATTCGCACCAAGTGTAAATAAAGGTGATATTTAATGCGACTTTGGGAATAAGCTCGACTGAACGGACATCACATTTTTTCTGAAATTTCAACGTTTATTCCAAAGTTTTGTTCGCCTATACACGTGTATGCACGCATAGGACACATCCAGCAGATGGCGCTACTTCACCGCTGCTGAACCCGGCAACAGAACACGTCGCCTGCCTACGTCACGCACGTCGTCCGTGTTTGAACGTGGCGGCGCGACGTTGTGGAAATTGGAGATTATACACTATTCGGTGTTTTCCTGGTCTGCACATCTAATGAGAACAAAACTTTTAACGAATAGTTGCATACAACAATAATGAATGGTTGTGTTGCATAACTGCTCTAATGACTGACGGAACAGACATGACAGCCACGGTAAGTAAGCTAACGTTATGTACAAACAGCTAACGTTAACGTTTTTGTTGTAAGCTAAAAACGGATTGTTGTTTTTTCTATGATGATATTATTAACAGTTTGTTTTTACAGGCTTGTAAGAAATGGAAGGGGCTGTTCAGTCTTGGAGAGGAGTTCGATGATGAGGTTTGGAGTTTACTTTTAGTTTTGACATGCATTTAGTATAGTTACAAAACAAACCAAGTTTACACAGAATAAGATGTAAACACACACACACACACACACACATACATATATGTATGTATGTATGTATGTGTTTCATATATAGGCATGTGTATTGTGTATACACGTTCATATTGTTATATTGTTATGGTTTTTCATCTGTAGGATTTGCTTGAACCTGATTGGACATGTCCATCAGAGCGCACATCTTCTACTACTCCCTGTGTATCTCCACCATCCGAGTCCTCGCATGTGTTGGCTGAAAAATCCACTCATGTTCAGCAGAGACCTGTTAGCTTGTCATCAGGCCCTGGGGAAAATATGTCAGGATTTGGTTGTGTGGCGACTCTTCGAACCCCAACATGTGGCACTATCAATACCCCACCAGACTTCTCCATACCTTGCCATCAGACACTTTTTTCCCTCAGAGCACCTGCGTCATCCCTGAAACGCTCCTCTAACCAAATAAACCATCCACCGCCAGCATCTCTCAGTGTTCCGCAGAGAGACCTCACTCCTCAGGATGACTTTGACGACTGGGATGTGGATCTGGAAGAGCTGGATAGCATTCCTCAGGTGGTTTCTGTGCCACAAAATATTTCTTCACCACTGGACAACATTTCACCGGTTAAACGAATGAGACATTCAGCACCAGAAGTGTCCTCCCATGGCAGGTTCAATGCTACCTGCTCTGTGTCAGTTGCACGGCCCTCAATCAACAGCTCATTCGCTTCCAATGTCGAAGGCCCCAGGTGTCCATCTACCCCTATGCAGAATCCAAATCACATGCGTATCCCCGCTACATTAGTCTCACGAGTCCCCGGACCTGTGACTACAAGGCCTCCAGTTGTGTCTCCTCAGTGCCACAGGGGTACTTCGTCACCGAGGACCCCGCTGCAGCCCAGAGGATCTCTTTTCCACTCTGTGTCATCTGCTATTGATTCCTCTTCCACATTTACACCTCGTCCTCTCAACACACCCGTCCTGACCAATCACTTGGTCCAGCTGGTGTCTGCAGCCAGTAAGACACCTCAGAGACCACAGAGCTGTATGATGACAACCAAAGCACGTCGTTTCCCTGGCCCAGCAGGAGCACTACCACAGCAGGTCAGCCAAGCACTAATCTAGCTGATTACTGTTAATGGAACACAATACGTACTTCCCAGATCTGTTATTTTGTGTATCGCAAGACTGTTTCTCCCTAAAACTTGTGGTTGATGTTAATTATTGTTCTGTAGCCTCAGCTGTAACCTGGAGATTTCCTTTGTTTCCTCACTGTTTTCTTACAATATTCCTATTTATGTTGTCTTGTAGGTCAGTGGGGGGAGTCTTGATGATATTGTTGTGTCAGTTCCTCAGACACCTGCACATGGAGCGGTTGCTCGCCTAAAAAATGAGGTATGTGAACGTGGGACCTTCCACATTAGAAAATTACAGTCGATGGATTTGAGGCTTTGTGGGTCATTTCGTGTCAACTCAACCAGAGGTCCCTGGCTAAAAATTGTAATATAGAAAAAAAAATCTGGTGAGAGAAATACATAAATGAAGAAGAAAGCTAAAATATAAAATGAGAGTGTAATCCACTATTTTGTGGAGAGGGTCAAAATAACAATTTTCACCTGAGATCTGGAGCCAAATTACAAAGGGGTAAAAATTACTTTAGAAAAATAACAGCATCATTATCTAATTTTTACTTGGAGATTGGTTGGTGTATTTGTAAAATCTGTTGACTTTAGCAATCTTTGTTACATTATATGCCAATGGTGACAGTTCAAAAATGTGGGGGAAAAAACACTTTTTGAGTATTTTGCCCCAAGTTTGCATGCCTGTAACTCAAGAAATATTAAAGTATGTAAATGTTAAAAATGAGTAAAAATCAACAATTGTAAAATGGACCCAAATTGAGATCCCCATATCTATCTATAACTGTTTGAATTTTCCTTGCTTTTATTTTGTGATTATTTTTATTCCTCTCTATGTAAAGCACTTTGAATTGCCATAGTGTATGAAATGTGCTATATAAATAAACTTGCCTTGCCTATGGGATTGATTGAACCATATAGTGCCTTGAAAATGAAGATTTCAAAAGAAAAGTTGGTTTATTCATTATTCTAGTTTCATGTTCTTCAGCTGTTCCTCCTTGAAAGAAAAAAGTGTCAACTGTATGAAATGTGACCCACATTTGATTTTTGACCCCTGGAAATGTACAATTTACTCCTAGAGCCATATTGAGATCCCAATACTTCTGTAATTGAACTATATAAGGCCTTAAAAATATGGATACCAAATGAAAAGTTGGTTAAAAACCAAAATATAAAAGCATATTAGGGTATCTTTAGTTCTTGAGTTACAGACATGCAAACTTTGGGCAAAAAACACAAGAAGTGTTTTTTCCCATTTTTGAACGGTCACCGTTGGCATGTAATGCAACAAAGTCAACAGATTTTACTAACAGACCAACCAATCTCTTTATAAAAATAAAATAATGATGCTGCCATCTTTCTAAAGTCATTTTAACCCCCTGTAATTTGGCTCCAAATCTCACGTAAATGGTCAAATAATGGATTACTCAGTAAATATTTATCCAAGACATTTAATATTTTGGCTGTCATCACTATTTCTGTTTATCTTTCTTAAAAAAAACAACAACAAAAACAAGAACAAAATCAAACATTTGAGCCAGGGAAGTTTATGAAATTTTGTTGATTTGACACAGAATGACACTTGTAATGTAATTTTATTGTGCAATTTATTCCACTATTAATGTTTAGTAAAAAGAAAAAGAAAGTACACCCTTTTGAATTCTGTGGACATAAAAAAAAATGACCTTGGCAGGTCTTAAAATTAGGTAAATACAACTTCAGATTAACAACAACACGTGTCTCACGGTTCATTCAACAAAAACTAGGCCAAAATGGAGAAGCCGTGTGTGTACACCCTTACTGCTTCCATAGGAATTAAGAGGGTAAGTAGCAGTCAGGCACTGCTAATCAAATGCCTTTGATTAACTGATTATCAGCAAGTGTGACCAACTCTATAAAAACTGTAGTTTTGGCAGTTTGCTGCTCTGGAGCCTTCAGGTGTGTGTTAACACAATGCCAAGGAGGAAAGACATCAGCGATCTTAGATCTTAGAGAAGCAATTGTTGCTGCCCATCAATCTGGGAAGGGTTATGCAGACATTTCCAAACATTTTGAAGTCCATCATTCTACAGTAAGGAAGATTATTCACAAGTGGAAAACATTCAAGACAGTTGCTAATCCTGGGGCTGATGATTTGGGCTTGTTTTGCAGCCACAGGACCTGGGCATCTTGCAGTCATTGAGTCGACTATGAACTCCTCTGTATACCAAAGTATTCTAGAGTCAAATGTGAGGCCATCTGTCCAACAGGCCGAAATTGGGTCATGCAACAGGACAATGATCCCAAGCACAGCAGCAAATCTACAACAGAATGGCTGAAAAAGAAAAGAAAAGTGTTTCACTGGCCTAGCCTAAGTCCAGACCTCAACCCGATTTAAATGCTGTGACGGGACCTTAAGAGAGGTGTGCATAAACAAATGCCCACAAACCTCAATGAACTGAAGCAATGTTGTAAAGAAGAGCAGGCCAAAATTCCTCCACAACCACGTGAGAGTCTGAAAAAAGTCATAATTATCACTTCAAGTTATTGCTGCTGTGCTAAAAGTGGTTCTACAAGCAATTAAATCATAGGCTGTACTGGTGTGTGGTGGGCATTCTGGCACACTGTGACTGCCGTCGCATCATCCAGGTGGATTCTGCACATTGGTGGTGGTTGAGGAGATTTCCCCTTTCCAGAGTGCAGAGAAAAGCGCTATATAAATGTCACTCAAGGCATCTCCATTTTGGCTTTATTTTTCATAAAAATAAATAATGACTGTAAAATGTCATGTGTTGTTGTTTATCTGAGGTTGTATTTACCTAATTTAAAGACCTGTTAAGGGCCAGATGATTTTTTTTTTTTTGTCCTGATATACGTAAAAAATAAATGCTCTAATAGTATTTAAATAATACTAAATATCACTGATTTATTCCCAGTGTATGGAGACCCAATTTTTACACCAGGGTCCCTTATAAAAGGAAACACTCATTTTTTATATTATATAATATTATTATGATTATTTATTTTATTTATTTGTTTAGATGCACCAATTCTGGCTGCTTTAAAAGAAAAGACAACTAAAATCACTCATTTTACATGCTACAGGTGAATTTAGGCGTCACAAAAATATAAAATGGATATTAATTTTTAGAGATTTGCTAAATATTACATTTAACATAATTGTATTAGATGATGGAAGAAGTCATCTAAATGAGCATCAATGTAAAATCCAATATCAGCCAATACCAATAAATTAAAACAGTATAAAATCGTTCGGTTATTGAAATTATATATATTTTTTCTTACCTTTTCTTTTTTATACACTGTACAATTGTGTGGATTCGCTGAGAGATTCACTTTCTCACACATACTCTCAAACGTACACTCATCAGACGGTATCCATTTTTCTCAGCAGGTCTCCAGCTCTCAGGTGAGCGAGGAAGAGGAGTTCAGCAGGGGTCCGTGGGCAGTGATGAAGTCTGAGATGGGATTGGATGAGAAGAACCCTTCTTGCTTTCTGCATTTGTACAGCGTTGTCATGGTTCTCCGCAAGGTGAGCTACTAGTGAAATCTCACAGCAAACTATGTATTTAAATTAGATTTTGAGTGTTTGTGCTTAGGAGAGAACTTTGTTAGTTTGCAGATTTGTTCATTTTATCCAGATTTGTACGATAAATATTTGTATTGCTTTGCAATGCCTGAAGTGGAAGTCCATGACTATAATCAGGACAAATGAGAAGTCTCGGCTCCTGAAATGATTAACACAAACATAATCACCGTTGTCATCAGTCACCTTAAAGTGATTATTAATGTAATTTTAATGTGTTTTGCCCAGTGTGTCATAACGATCCTCTGCTAATGGTACACGTGTGTTAAATATTCATTAGGCTGACAAATGCTGATTAGCTTTTCACTTGATTCATTACCAATGGCCTTGAGGCTGTGCTCCAACTTCTGTTTTTTTCTTTTCTGTTATTCTCTTGTTTTCTTTGGTGCTTATTTGTGACTTAAATCTCTCTCACTCCTCCAGGCTGCTCTCAGGCAGCTAACTAAGAATAAGGTTCCTAACATGGCTGTTGTTTTGAAGAGTATCACACACACGCATGTAGACGCAAAGGCCATCTTCAGAGATCCCACAGGTACTACAAATAATTAGGGTTTAATGGTACATTAACAGCCAAAAGTTATTAGACAAAAATATGTCTAATATGGCATATAAAATATGGTTCCTGACTGAGCTGGTTTTCCTGGTCTGATTGCACATATTTGTTTCCAGTAAAGTCTTTTTTTTTTTTTACTTGTCTTTTCCTGTGTTTCTTTTTCTCTCTGAAGGTGAGATGCAGGGCACTGTTCATCGGCGCCTTGTGGAAGACAGACAGGGAGAGCTCAAGACAGGAGCTGTGCTACTACTCAAACAAGTAACTATCTTTTTGACCTCATTATAAACTATACCATGAACTAATATGCACTTAAGATCACACCAGATATTGTTTTACTTTACTCATTACTACTGTAATATATTACTCAGAGCCACGGCTTAACGGATAGCATATGTTGAGCCGTAGTGCTTATGTGGGCATTACGAGATCAGGCTCGCAATATTTGCAGATCCCATTGTGCACTATTCTCTATCATTTCCAGTCCTCTACTGTGTGTCTAATAAAGAGGCTATGATCCATAGATTTCTAATTATTTTTTAAAGGTGGGTGTGTTTTCACCATCACACCGAAATCACTACCTGAATGTCACACCCAATAACCTTCTCAGGATATACCCACCTGATGGGGTCTTCCATAACTCCCAGCCTTCCCACCCTCCACTGGTGAGTTGCCTTGTTCTGTTCCCCTGTGTATGCATCATTTTTCTAAAGTTCTGTTTTAAGTCTTTCTTCAAATTGAGTCCAATTTGGTGGTCTCCAGCATTTTGCTTGTCTGTTGTGGAAGTACCTTTACTGAGGAGATGCTTCCTTTTCCAAAATGTTTCTCTATTAAACTATTTGTGTGTTGTCTTTATCATTTGTTTTGTTTTCATTTCGCCCCTGTTGTGCCGTGTACAAGCAGGAGTTTGCATTGCGTAGTGAACCCAGCGGGCCTGCGGGGGGCCCGGTCTCTCAGATGGTGCTCCACTTTGATGACGAAGATGAAAATACAGTTGAGGAAAGTCGGGCTGCTGATGGTTTAGACACTGCAGCTGGCTCTAATGAGCTCTGTCAAGCATCTACAGTGTTGGGACCAACAGAGGACACAGCATGGGACACAGGTGTGAATGTTGGAGTTTTGTCAATTAAGCAATCTCACACAAGCAAGAGTGCTGTTGTAGTCACAAAGCGACGTAATGGCTGAAAGCTGATCTAGAACAGAGTATGTGAGTGGAGCGACATTTCTTTTCCCTGCACTAAGTCTTCTGTAAACACTTCAGCTTTGCTCCAGGTTTTTCATTTCCACTGCTGAGAAAATCCTGCTCTTGGGTGTTTCCTGTACAATGATGCTGATTAACCACCATCATGCAATAGTGGCTAGTTGCTTATTGTGCTCAAGAGCATGATCCACATGTTATACAAACAAGAATCTGTTCTTCTAACCACAGGTCATAAGTTGTAGTTCCAACCAAACAAGTTTGCAAATGTTTGTTGAAACTTTTTGTTTTGGGGAAACACTGAATCGCTGAACTATGTTGGTAACGACAGAATTTTTAACCATAGTTGTCTAACAATGGTTTTGGGAAACACACCCCTGCCCTAAGCTTTTCTGGAGTGATAGGGAAACACAGGCATGTTGGGGAAAAAAGTTCTTGCTTCAGGAGAAAACAGACCTTCACCAAAACAAAAAACACTGCTCTACTTCCACACTCACATACTCTAGTCTGGAATGGCACAGACAAGCAGAGTGATACTAACAGTACTCTTGTGTTAGCACTCTTGAAATGGCATTTCACCATTTAAAATTGACTCAGAACACTCAATTGGATATTTTCATAAATTTACATTTCATGAATTGCATCAGTCGCATGTTAAAAGCATCAGGTATGAAGTAACTTTGAGGAAATGGATCTAGGCTGTGACTAAATGGAGGCATTTTGCCAGATCCATTTAGATTTGGTACAGAATTTTCTGTTACTGACTCCTTTCTGACCCCTGATTGACTCGATACTTAAGCTAATTTAAGTCCTATTCAACTGTCTTGATATTTTAAGCAGCCTTGAGGAGGAAAACAAGAGGAGACATTGTGCCGTGCATAGCGGTTCAGAAGCCAGAAAGCTTTTGATTAACATCCTTAGAAAAATTTACCATGGATTTTTATCATTAATGTTAGGGACTGTGAAGGTCTGTCAGTCCTAGGATGACCTGATGTGATTTATTTATTGAACAACATTGAGCATATCGTGATAAATTCTTGCTTATCACACACCCCTAAACTGGATTAATTTTCATTCAGAAATTTGTCACATTGTTTACTCTTTATTTGAACATATGAGTTTTTCAGATTAGAACAATGCAATTATCTCAGTGGCTCACTAGACTCTTTAGAAGTTGCAAGAAAAAATGTTTTGTCTTCTAAACAGTGGGTGGTATGCTGGTGGTTTGAAATTAGATGGGAATGATAACTTTTAATTTTCAGATGCTCCAGTGTCTTTGAACTGTGGAGAGAGTGCATGCATTTGAGTATTAATCTTTGTATGTGATTTGTTTCTTTTCTAAAGATGACCTTGATGAGCTGCTCGGAGAGTTACCTGTGGAGTCATATGATGGATTACCTTGATCGCACAGTCACTTAAAATACAAAGTATAATTGTAGAACATGTCTTATATTAATACATATTATGACAAAACCCACTATTGAACAAACAACACCTACTAACCAAAGACTTCACTACTTTTGTTTAGGTTTTGTGTAAACCTTTGTAAATATGTACATAAATCAGGAATAAATTCCCTATGAGACCCGTAAATGACGCGTTCACTTCTTGAGTCTTGCTAACAAATGCTGCATGCTTTTGTAGCTAGTATTAGATGTGTGTAAGGACGTTTTTTTTATTATCCTGAAATTAGCCAGTAATCTGATTTTATTTTTTTTGGCAAGCTTTCCTTGTGAATTTAAATCAGCCATTAAGGCTACAGTTTGCCAGCTGGATTCCTCCTTAAAGGTCTTGAATGGTGTAATTAGTCATTTTTGGTGTGCTAGCGGAGTGGCTGGCATAATGGGGTTTGTTCACGCTGTTTAAAAGCTTTTTCATGTCTTACCGTAAGACCTCTTGAGTGGTTGACATTATTTGATCATTTCATTGATTATAATTGTGAGTCCCAGTCTGTTACTTTGTCTTTCACTACCATCTTTTAATACATTCTTACCTTTGTCTCGATTAATCTTCATATTTTATTAATTGCTCTGTACTTTCTTGATCTCACTGTCTCAACAGCATGTCGCTCCGTGTGTTATTGATTTCTTGATTAGGTTGATTCACTGAGAAGAATCATTATAAAGTCATGAAGGTGCAATTACTTAATCAGTCTTCCCTACAGTACCGTGTGCCTAATAATTAATTGGTTAAATATTAATTCCTGTCTCCCTTTTTATAAGAGGGATGTGTGTGTGTATATAAATATATTTAAAAAAATACACAATAAAAAAAAAACATACGGCCATATTTATATATGTGTATATATAGTGGGGAGATTAGTATTTGATATACTGCCGGTTTTGCAGGTTTTCCCACTTACAGAGCATGTAGAAGTCTGTCATTTTTATCATAGGTACACTTCAACTGTGATTGACGGAATCTAAAACAAAAATCCAGAAAATCACATTGTATGATTTAAGTAATTAAGTGGCATTTTATTGCATGACATAAGTATTTGATGCATCAGAAAAGCAGAACTTAATATTTGGTACAGAAACCTTTGTTTGCAATTACAGAGATCATACGTTTCCTGTAGTTCTTGACCAGATTTGCACAAACTGCAGCAGGGATTTTGGCCCACTCCTCCATACAGACCTTCTCCAGATCCTTCAGGTTTCGGGGCTGTCGCTGGGCAATACGGACTTCCCTCCAAAGATTTTCTATTGGGTTCAGGTCTGGAGACTGGCTAGGCCACTCCAGGACCTTGATGCTTCTTACGGAGCCACTCCTTAGTTGCCCTGGCTGTGTGTTTCGGGTCGTTGTCATGCTGGAAGACCCAGCCACGACCCATCTTCAATGCTCTTACTGAGGGAAGGAGGTTGTTGGCCAAGATCTAGCGATACATGGCCCCATCCATCCTCCCCTCAATACGGTGCAGTCGTCCTGTCCCCTTTTCAGAAAAGCATCCCCAAAGAATGATGTTTCCACCTCCATGCTTCACGGTTGGGATGGTGTTCTTGGGGTTGTACTCATCCTTCTTCTTCCTCCAAACATGATGAGTGGAGTTTAGACCAAAAAGCTCTATTTTTGTCTCATCAGACCATATGGCCTTCTCCCATTCCTCCTCTGGATCATCCAGATGGTCATTGGCAAACTTCAGACGAGCCTGGACATGTGCTGGCTTGAGCAGGGGGACCTTGCGTGCGCTGCAGGATTTTAATCCATGACGGCGTAGTGTGTTACTAATGGTTTTCTTTGAGACTGTGGTCCCAGCTCTCTTCAGGTCATTGACCCAGTCCTGCCGTGTAGTTCTGGGCTGATCCCTCACCTTCCTCATGATCATTGATGCCCCACGAGGTAAGATCTTGCATGGTGCCCCAGACCAAGGGAGATTGACCGTCATCTTGAACTTCTTCCAATTTCTAATAATTGTGCCAACAGTTGTTGCCTTCTCACCAAGCTGCTTGCCTTTTGTCCTGTAGCCCATCCCAGCCTTGTGCAGGTCTACAATTTTATCCCTGATGTCCTTACGCAGCTCTCTGGTCTTGGCCATTGTGGAGAGGTTGGAGTCTGTTTGATTGAGTGTGTGGACAGGTGTCTTTTATACAGGTAACAAGTTCAAACAGGTGCAGTTAATACAGGTATTGAGTGGAGAACAGGAGGGCTTCTTAAAGAAAAACTAACAGGTCTGTGAGAGCCGGAATTCTTACTGGTTGGTAGGTGACCAAATACTTATGTCATGCAATAAAATGCAAATAAATTATTTAAAAATCATACAATGTGATTTTCTGCATTTTTGTTTTGTTTCACAGTTGAAGTGTACCTATGATCAAAATTACAGACCTCTACATGCTTTGTAAGAAGGAAAACCTGCAAAATCGGCAGTGTATCAAATACTTGTTCTCCCCACTATATATGTGTGTGTGTGTATATATATATATATATATATATATATATATATATATATATATATATATATATATATATATATATATATATATATATATATATATATATACATACATATACACTCATACATACATACATGCATACATACGGCCGTATGTTTTTTATTTTTTTATTTTTTATATTATATGTATATTATGTATAAAATATATATATACAGTATATATTTATTATTATTATATATGTTTTTTTAGTTAATATCTCACCATCTACTGTAATATGTGATTTAGCAGGTACAGATTGTGCTTATTATTACCTGGCTACTATTTACTAGTGTTGATTTGCTTCCAAAAGCTGTGTCATCTTTAAATGGCTAAATGCAGCATCAACAGCTTTTGATTTGAACGTTTAAATTCTCATCGGCATTTCCGTCCATTAATAGACCTGTTCTTGAGTTTGACATTGCTTTACTATTAATTTCAGAACAAAAATGGGATCTGATCTAATCTCTCAGCATGTCACATATGTCTCTTGTTACTTGGAGAATGAATGTGTGAGTTTTATCCGGGGCCCAGAGGAGGAGTAATCCATGTTTAAACTTTGTTCATTACTGCAGCTGAAGGGGCACAGGGACCTTGTCTTATTCGCTTCATTAAGTCATTAACAGTCTGGAAGCCCTACAGCTGTCAGCACTATTGGTGGCCTCCACAGAGATATTGGTGCGAGACGAGCTGTGAATGGCATATGTGATGGAGGATGGGGATTATCAGTAAATGTAATATGTCAGCCATCATATCTTATATCCCCTTTCATTTGGACTCTTTCCCCCTATTTAATAGTCATATTACTTTGACTTATTTTTCTTTTATAAAATGAGAGATTTGTTCACTTATCTTCAAGACTCTTGGCTCGTCTAGCTTCTGTCAGATGAATCACCCCAATAATCTCTTCTAGAGATGGTTATGCAGGCATTAATGTATGTTGTAGGATGTGTTTCAGTCACTAGGGGGCGACGTGCGCACTAATGATCAGCCTTAGATTGAAGCATGTTTTTATTTATTCGTTACTGAGCCTAATGTGCTTCCACAAGTTATTTAGCTCCAGTCCACTAAGACGATAATACTGTTCTGTCCTGTCCTTTTTATTTATGCCTAGAGTAATTAACTGGCACTTGAGCGGAAGTCAGATTTAATCAGTATTATTGGGTCAGTTTGAAATGCTCTTCGTTGTCAGGCCTATGGAGACACTTGAAGGATCAATCACCCAACTCTTCAGCACTGATTTGAAGACCTTCACCATCTAAGTCTCCGTCTTGCCTCTTTGAATGCGCCAAGTATATACATTTCTCAATACTTGTTATTTTAGATCTTGTGATGGGCAGTTGAACTCCTGGCTAAGAGTGCTGTGAGTGAACCTGCCGGCTAATTACTTGCTGTTATTTTAAACTACTTGAAAATAACAGGTACTTATGTAAAATACAGCTTCTGTCTTCATACTTGCAGAAATGATCATGATTATCAGCAGCTAGAGCAATACCTGAAAAACCCTGTCCTTTTTGTTTTGTTCAATCCTACATCAGTAATGTAATATTTGTGATATTATTCAGTTATTAGTTAACCTAAAACCTTTTTTTTTTTTTAAAGGGAAAAAAAGTTTGTTGCTTATATATTTAATATACTTAATTAGTAATTTTCATGTTCAATTTGATTCACTAAAATAACAAAGTGGAATGAAAATTAATAAAAAAATATTAATTGGTTAAATATTAGTTAAATGATTTTATTCGTTAAAATAAAATATAACTAATAAACATGACAAACGCACAAAATTTATTATTTCAAGTTAAAATGAAAGTGAAAAATATAAAAACTAATCCAATATATTAATAAAAACTATAATATTAATGATACTAACTGGATTAAACTAAATTTGCTTTTCCGGAGTGAAGTAAAGATGCTTGCTACACAAAATAAATAATAATGAAACCACCATTTCTGGGTTATTTGGCAACCCAGCGCTGGGTGAATATTGGACAGAATACACGCTGGGTTATTTTGACAGCACTAGGCCAGTCAACCTGATATTGTAGGTTTTTATTTTAAATAATAAAAATTCAATCTAAAAACATTTAGACAACATTTTATGACGTGACGGGAGCAGCCAATGGGAATATGTGGGAAGAAAACTGGCATCAGTAGGCTGTTCCAGTTCATTAAATTACAATATTATATGTTCGTGTTTGAAAAGTTACATCAAAAACTGTCAGATATTTAAGTGTGACTTGATTGCACTGACAATATAGAAATGTGAAAGAGTGATGTTTGCAATAGCATATCAACATATTACAGTCATAGCCAAAAGTTTTGTCAGTGACATACATTTTGTTTCACAAAGTTTGATGCTTCAGTTGTGTTGTTGATTCACATAGTTATATTATTGTGCAGAGTGCAGATGCATTTTGAATAATTGCAAAAAGCTTCATTTTAACTGTATCTTGTCCTTGGCACAAAATGACCAGATAATATCATTTCACTAATCATATCATCATCAGCACATGGGAAAGTGTGAATGAGTTCTAGTCAGTATCATTTTGATTGGATTTTAAGAAGAGACTATAAAGGGAATAAAAGGGAATGAAAAAGTGCCTCCAATCATTGGGATGTTATGTTAACAATGGTTACTTCCAAAGAAAGATGTGCAGCCATCATCGCTTTGCATCAAAATGGCTTCACATGCAAGGCAATTGCTGGAAAGAATTTTGCACCTGAAATAACCATTTAACAGATTATCAAGAACTTTAATTAGATTGGTTCAACTGCAGTGAAGAGGACGTCCCACAGTGTCCAGCAAGCGCCAGGACAGTCTCCTCTCCTCCTGAGGAGTCGGCAACAGAATCATGTCGCCACTCCAGTGCAGAGCTGCTCAGTATCGGCAGCAGGTGTGTGTGTGTGTGTGTGTGTGTGTGTGTGTGTGTGTGTGTGTGAGTGAGCATCTGCTCACACAGTGAGGTCAAGACTTCTGGACAACGGCCTGGAGTCAAGAAGGGTAGCAAAGAAGCCACTTCTCTACAAGAAATATAGGACAGACTGAAGTTCTGTCAGAAACTACAAGGATTGGACAGCAGAAAGCTGGTTATTTTCTCATATGAAGCCCCTGGAGAAGACTAAATGAACGCTACTGAGTCCTGTGTCGTGCCAACAGTAAAGCATCCTGAGACCATCCATGTGTGGGGCTGCTTTTTATTCAAGGGAATGGGCTTCATGCCAAAAACAAAACAAAAAAACTCTGCCATGAATAAAGAATGGTAGCAAAACATCCTGCAAGAGCAAGGGTGATCGTGAAGTAGCTCAGAGATCATCACATTGAAATTTTTGATCCGTGGCCAGGCAGCTCCCCAGATCTTAATCCAATAGATAACCTGCAATCCTCAAAAGGCAAGTGAACAAGCAGAATCCCACCAATTGTGATCAACTCCAAGCACTAATAAGTCAAGAATGGATCGCCATCAGTCAGGATTTGCCTCAGAAGCTCATGCCAGAGCAAATTGCAGAGGTTATGAAGAAGGGTCAACTGTAAATATTGACTCTTTTCTCGCATATATTAAATGTTTTGAATATGGGCAATAAAAGCCTTTAAAACTTATGAAATGCTTATTGTTTTCCAGTAGAATCATAAAAAAAAAAAAAATTTACAAATACTAAAGCAGCAAACTTTCAGAACCACAAAATGTGTCACTGGCAAATCTTTTGGCCATGACAGTAGAATGATATCTGATGGATCATGTTACACTTAAGACTGGAGTAATGGCTGCTTTGGCATTACACACACTGTAAAAAAAAATTACATCCCCAAGTGAAAAATTTCTAGTGACTGATAACATCTAAATTTTTCAATTAGTCTGACGTATTATTTCTCATTGAGCCAATGTTAACAGACTATTGCAACAAGAATTGCACTTGGGCCAATTTAAAAATGTAGATGTGACCAGTCACTAGAAAATTTTGACTTGGAGAGGTTAGAAATTTTTTACAGTGCAGTTATTATATATATTTCACAATATTACTGTTTTTACTGCATTTTTTTTTTTAATCCAATAAATGCAGCTGTTTTTGTTGTTCATGGAGATCTTTGTTTTTTCTACCTACAATAACTGTGCATGTTCATTTTTCAAAGATACCAATCATTTGTTTTTGAAAATTGCATTTAATATCCATTCGGGTGAATGGGCATGATGCTTCAGGCAGTATGTTTATTTCTGTCAGGTCATGACTGTGTCTTAAATGCCCTTTACTCTTCCAAATGGCTTTAACTGAGCTCGTGTCATTACAGGCTGTCAGAGCTCCAGTGTAAAGTTCCAGCCTCACCTATTGATCTGTGTGCCAAACGCTCTCCACACTTAGAATCAGAGCTGTGTGTGTGTGTGTGTGTGTGTGTGTCCCGTAAACCCGTTTTGTGTAAATGTATTTGCAGAGGTTCATAAATTGCCTCTTTGCTCGTTCCCCTTTTCTTTTCCTCACATCTGCGTACCCAGGGCTGAAACGGATGAGAAAATCAGGGAACTGGAATGAGGGAATGAAAGTGTGCGGCAGAGAGACTGATGAAGGAGAGAGAGGGAGAATGAAATGGGTGTCAAGGGCAATGAAATAGAGAGGAACATTTTCTCCACCTCACCTAACTAACCCCCCCAAAAAGCAACTAAAAAACAAGAAAAATATGTTTATGGTCTGTTGTGAAATATAAAACAAGCTTCGGGTGCTCGAGCCCCTGCCCTATTTCAAAATTAATCAAAAGTGCCCTTCTCAAACAAATATCAATGATAATATTGTGATCAATAAAACAAAATGCATTTGATTATAATTAACATGACAATGTCTACAAAACTAAAGTAGCCTAAATTCACGTTTATTTGTACGTTGCTATGGGTTGCGTCACTTGAGTCAAGTTGCGTGTGTCTTGCTTCGATCTTGAGTCTCCGTTTTCGAGGGTCTAAAACTAGTGTGTGGACAGCAGGCATAGCCGTAACAAAAGTTATGCGTTTTAAAATGAAAATGCACTAGTGTTAACGTAGGTATCCCACAGTCTGCTCGGGAACCGATGCTCTCGAACCAAATATGGTTATTTCAGTGAGTAACTTATATGGCTCGAGTAAGTTACCTCGACGGCAGAAAAATAATAATAAACCAAACACATTTTTTTTTCAATAATAAAAGGTAGTGTGTCGATTCAATTAAAAATCCACATAACACATATTTTAAAATATTACATAATTCATTGAAGCCTGTTTGTCATGTGTCATTGTCACTGACCAATCGTCATTCTGGCACAACAAGTTCAAATTTCATTGGACAATGTGAAGTGGAGCGGTAATTTTCCGGTAATTTATACATAAACCGTTTGAGAATTACATGGACAGACGACTTTACATTTACGAAGCGATCTGAATCTGCGTCGTTGAACTAATGGATGTTAATTGACTACAAAGTATTGCACAAAACCAGCACCATAAGTAGCATTAATGGTAAGTATACGTTAGTATTCAAGTCACTTGTATTTAATCCATATTGATACACCGTTTACCACTTGATGAAACTATCATAGATCGTTAAATGAAGTCCAGGCCTACAGGCCTATTATGTGAAGTGTAGGCTGACAACAACACGCGAAATGGTGGACATTTTTGATAATTTTGCAGCAATAGTATGATAGTACAGTAACGTTACTGCTGGTCAAAGAATTTGCACACACATTACTTTTTTAAAGAAGTCCCTTATGCACATCAAGCCTGCATTTATTTGATAAAAAATACAGAAAAAGATTATTACAATTTAAAATAATGTTTTTTTATTTTAATATACTTTTTCATGCCATTTATTTCTGTGATGCAAAGCATATGTATGTATGCATATATATATATATATATATATATATATATATATATATATATATGCGCCCCCCTTTTTTTTTTTTTTTTTTTTTTACATTTGAGCCCTTGCCCCTGAGGAACTCTCTGCACGTCCCTGGAGGTGAAGGGAGCTCAAGTAGCCGTCCAGTTCCTCAGGCTCTGCTGTCTTGATGCGGTCTGGCGTCTCCGGCCAGATGAGCCGTGAAAAACGTGGCGTAGACGATGTCATTTCCGAAGAGTCACACTACATGACTGTCAGGAGGAAAAATGGAAGGAAAAATAAATTCGAAAAGTATTGTAGAATGATCTTCTACACTGGCGCCCGCTCAGACATGGAGGAATGACATATTTTTTTATATATCAAATTCTTCACCAGCTGCTCTCATCCATTTACATTTTATTTTTATCCCCTTCTGGCAAATCCGTACTTTCCTCCAAATTCAGCTCTTGCTGTCATCTTATTTTTCATCTCTCAGTCCCTGCGCTCTCCCTCTCTTTTGTCCTGTCGGCTTGCATTACAATACACACTTGTAGCATCTCTCTCTCTCTCTCTCTCTCTCTCTCTCTCTGTATATCTCTCTTTTACTTGTCTATCTCTTTCAGTCTTATTGCTTTTCTCAGCCCCCCTGACTCAAGTGTTTGCGCCTTGAATGTTGTGCAGACGCAAGCATTAAACTTAAAGATGCCTCACACAGTTTCTATTACACATTTTCAATGTGATGATAGTCGCCCGCCGGGCACCAAATACAGTATCTGTCACCTCTCCCTCTTTTCTCGTTTTCTCACTCTGTGTGTTCCCCTCCTCTCCCCATTTTCGTGTTTGATTCTTTCCAGTTTCTACGTTCATGCTTTTATCCACAATTTGCTTATTGTATCCATCACGCTCTAAGCGGAGAGGAGTGTCAACGCACGCGGGAGGAGAGGAGAGAAAAGCGAGCGCGAGAGAGGGATTCGGGAAGAGTGCACAGTGTCTCGCGAAGAGCAAGAGCGAACGAGCCCCTCTCTCTCCATACCTCAGTTTGCGTTTTACGTGTTAGTGTACCGCATATGTACCGGCTCAGCTGTCTTTTGCTTGGATACGGCGAGAAGAGGAGCGGAAGCGCCGGACGCGTGATGGTTTGTCTGGACTAGCGCGGGAAGCGCGCGACTGGGATAAGATCGCGCACACTTCGTCGACTCAGGATCAACGACAACATCTCCGGCCCTCTCCGACCCGACCCGTCTCTCTCTCTCTCTCTCTCTCTCTCTCTCTCTCTCTCTCTCTCTCTCTCTCTCTCTCTCTCTCTCTCTCTCTCTCTCATACACACACACACACTCATGGACGGCTGGATGTTGTGTCCTTAGGCTGCACGTGAGGTGCTTAGAATTGCCATTGGATGTCCAGTGACCGTGTGTGCACGTGCATGAATTTGTTTATGGGGAATGGGATAGTTTTTAAGCTCTTGTGTAATATTTTTCAATTTCAGGTCAGTATAGCTTTATTGGCAAGTCTGTAAGTAATACAATGTTGCCAAACAGACAAATATCTTTGGAAAACATTACTGTGTTTGCTCTGGGCATTTTCAAAACATTTCTTGAACAAGTGGGAGAAAGTTAAAGAGAGAGAGAGAGAGAGAGAGAGAGAGAGAGATGTAAAATAAGGTAATGGAGGAGGGAGATTGTGTAGAGAGAGGGAGGATCCTAGGATTTGGAGGGGCTGAAGTGTTGGAGTGGGTGGAGAGACAGACGGAGGGAAACCCCTGGGCAGCATCTTCCACTCCATTGCCACCCTCTCTCACAGCTTAACTGGAGCAAGATCTGTTCTTCCTTCATGCTCTGTGATGTGATGTGTGTGTGATCCTGGTCCAGCCTGATATTTATTTATAGGAGCAGCTCTGACTACTAGTGTTCAATGGACCCTGTCTTTTTCTCTGTGTATGTGTCGCTTTCTCTGATTGGACAGGAGGCAGTTTGACTATGGTTTCAGGGGGTGTGTGTACCTTGATTTGTCTCTGTTTGAGCATATGTGTCAGTGTTGAAATGTTTTTCGTTTTTCTTTCTTCATTCTTTGCTTTCTTTCTCCTTCCTTCCCTCTCATATTTTTTTCTAATTCCACCCTTCTTTCCTTTTCATGTTTCTTTCTCCTTCCTTCCTTCAAATTTTTCATCTCTTTCACAGTCCTCTCTATTTTTCCCTTTCCTTTCTTACATTCCTATCTTTCTTTTTTCTTTCTGTTTTTCTTTTTTCATCTGTGTCTAAAACTGTTACAGTGTCTTTGGTCAGTAGGGTTCGTGTTACATAAATCCTCTCTCACTGGTGGTGACTACATTCAGTTTTATCTTTTTTCATAAAGTCTACAGTGTCTCTTTATGTTTGTGTCAAACCCGCCACTTCAAGAAAGACACTGTATTTCACAATACATTATTGATGTGTCTGTGAAACTCTAATGAAGTGAAATCTAGCCAGAATCAGATGCCAGAAGGTGCCTGAGTTTAAGCTGACAATCACTATGTGCTGATCTACCTGCAGGTGTGTGCGTGTCAGCCATGGACCTGAAGGAGGGCTGTGGAAGCGAGGCCAGTCGTGAGACCGAGAGCGGAGGCATGGGGAGCCTGGGAGGCCCCTCGTCTTGGCAGTCCTTTGCCCACCGAAGCACCCTGCATGGTTTGCGCTTCATCTTCCCCTACTCTTCCTCCCCTTACCGCTCCACTGTGCGCCGTCTGCTCTGGAGCGTGGCCTTGCTGGCCAGCCTAGTCCTACTGGCTCTGGAGAGTACCGAACGGCTGGCCTATTTCCTCTCCTACCCTCACGTCACCAGCGTGGATGCTGTGGTTTCTGGCAGCCTTGTCTTCCCCGCCGTCACTGTCTGTAATTTGAACGCCTACCGTTTCTCGCGCCTCACGCAGAATGACCTCTACCATGCCGGGGAACTATTGTCCCTGCTGGATGTGCACCTGCAGATCCCCGAGCCACACCTGACCGAGCCCCATGTGCTGGCCTTTCTCACAGAGAAATCCAACTTCACTAACTACCGGCCAAAGCCCTTTAGCATGCGGGAGTTCAGTGAACGAGTGGGACACGACCTGAAGGAGATGATGCTCTACTGCCGTTTCCAGGGCCAGGAGTGCAGCTACCAGGACTTCAAAACGGTGAGTGTCTGCAAGATGTTTCTTTCACAAGGGATTTCTTTAAGGGCTCAATAGGCTTGGAAGAGGTGTGTTTCGCTGCTGTGGACTAAAGTATTATGGGCTCAGTGTTGTTAGCTCTAAAGATTATCCTTGTTGTTGAGCTGTTTCATAGGTTTGTAAAGAAATGATATTGATTCTTGCTGATGGTGTAGTTCTGGATGCTAAGCTGTGGTGTGAACTGCAGTGGTGGACGAAGTACACATACCATGTACTTGAGTTAAAGTAAAGATACTCAAGGTAAAATATTACTCAAGTAAAAGTAGAAGTGCTGCCTTTAAACATTCACTTGAGTAAAAGTACAAAAGTATTTGCCTTCAAATGTACTTAAGTATCAAAGTACTATGATTTTTTTATGGCTATAATGTCCTATTATAATTTTTGTCACAAGACTCTTGCTTAACTCAGTCTACGTGAAGACTCTAATGTCACTCTTGGCACATAAATCTATTAATAAAATGACATTAATTAGTCATATATATATTTGAATTGAATACATTTTTTGTGTGTTTAATTTTTGACGGAAGGGGACTGTTCCCATAAGGTATAATACATTTACAGTATTTACTGTACATATTTTTCACGAGCGTCTATGGTCATAATTATAAACATCCTAATGTTATGATACATTCACATAAACCTGAACAATGCCATTGAATATATATATACACACTACATTATGGGAGCAGCCAATTTCCCTACAAAATTAAACACCAAAACGTATTAATGCAGTGTTTCTGCTACTCCTCAAAAAAAAAAAAAAGCTATTATATGCAAGTAATTTTAGTGTCAAGGTAATAAGCAATGTTCATTATGCGTCAGTTTACCGATAATTGCTGCAATAATAGCTGCTGCTCTCTGCCCCGCTTAAAATCATTGGCAACACAAATTGTTTGGAACTATTGAGAGCTACACGAATCACGTGACCGCGAGATCACAGTAGGCTTGTTCGACTTGAGACGGCGCACTGCACAGACCAATCGGTGAATGACATTAAAATACCGCAAGAGCGATTAGCGAGTAGACGGCTCTGTATGCTTTTCAATCGCTCTCGCGATTTCGCTCTATACTTTGATGTCATAAACTGATCGGTCTGTGCAGCGCCGGTTCAAGTCGAACGAGCCGTGTGTGTCGCAACCTCTTATACTGTCTATGGTCGCAACTCTCATATTTAACGGCTCTGGTTTGCGCTTAGTAGATACCGCCAAGGCAAGTTCAAAACAAAGCACGCACGTTGTAGGCTACTGTGATTGGTGGCTCGTTTGACCAGTTAAGTTTTTATCCACTCATAAATAAAAAGGAACGACTGATTTTGAAAATGTAGTAGAGTAAAAAGTAAGATATTTGACTTTGAAATGTAGTGGAGTTAAAGTAAAAGTCTTCCCAAATTTAAATACTTCAGTAAAGTACAGATACGCAAAAAAGCTACTTAAGTACAGTAACGAATTACATTTACTTCGTTACTGTCCACCACTGGTGAACTGTGAAGTGTTACTGCCCCATTAACTACTCTCGGACTCTGTGTGCGGCTGGAAAAGCTATAGCTTTCATTCTGAAGGTGCTGCTGTTTTCACCTTGACTGTGATACTGTTCTTGTAATATTCATGTAATGTGATGGGCTGATTAATTATGTGTTGAATCTTGAATGTCTAATGTGCCTCTTTCCAAAATACTACAAGGATTCAGAACAGATTCTACCTTAGTAACTCTGATATATATTATGAATTTCTCCAAAAAATATGCTTGTTTAAGACTTTTGACTCTGCCTCAACATGCTGTCGCTGTCTACCACAACCTGAAACAGAATCTTAATAGCCACTGATTTGACACTTTCTTCACATGCAGCAACTTTATAAACAGCCACTCAAGCATGCCCCGTGAATAGTGGTCCTCACGTGAACCTCACGAGATTCACTGACGCATCTCATTCTGTTGTTTACATGTAGCCTGCTAATGATTCTGGATTAAAATATCTTTTTTTATGTATTATCAGCATATCCCTTGATCCTTCAGCCGCATTTTTCGCTGAGCTCCTCGCAATGCATTTTTAGCCACAAATGACGCAAACAAAACTGTTTCAAAGTATCTTTGAAAGCATTATATGCTGATTACAAATTGAAGCTGTCAGCTGCATGCCTGCGACAACAAGAAATGGTCGTGAGACAGAGCCATTTGCTTTTACACATCAGAAATGTAATTGACTAGTTGTTGCTCTAAATATTTCAAGAACACTAGGACACTCTAGAATGTTCTCTGACTGGTAAAAATGGTTTACTGGAGATGTAATTAAATGCTGGCCGCAGCTGTGTGTGAAGAATGTGTTTTTCTCAACACTGAGGGCTGAGATGATGAGGTTTGATAGCTGGTGTGATACTCAGTTGGAGTGCCTCTAATTCTCCTCAGGGGTTGAGGTCTGTTTTTCCCCCCTCAGTCGCCACACGTGTGCTCTCAGTGCTTCCAACCGCACATTTAAGACCATAAAACAAACTCGCACACACACTACTTGCTTTCTGTTGCTTTGTGTTGTCTCTTCTTGTTTTTATTGATGATGTGTACAGTATGAATCAGTGTTTGCAGCAGACAGGTATTATAGTGTTCTTGCTTTTATATCTCCTGGTTAAAATAGTACTGTTATAGTATAGATTATAGGTAACTAACAAAAGGTAGCTACCTACATTGATGTAATTTAAGGGTGCATCAAAATATATTGAATTTGCGATGTAGCAATATCTACAAAAACTGGAACTCAATTAAGGTGGAAGCAGTGGATCAGATAGTTTACTATAAATGCAACTAATGGGACATTTTAATTTACATAACTAAGTTGAAAGTAATGAACCTCCATATTTAACTTGATATTTCAGTTAAAAAAAGATGCAAAATACCATGCGGGGACTTTCTGGCCCCCGAATCTGTCAAAAATTTTTTTTCAAGCCGGTTAGTTGAAATGAACTGTCAAAACAAACCAATTTGCTAAAATGTATTGGCCTTTCTGCTTAGGAGAGAGAGACATTATAGGGGAGTTTGTTTAATGATTGCTTCAGCTAGCTTGTGTTCAATACAATGTGACTTTTTAGGATAAAGTACCTTGTTACTGTGGGTTTGGGACTGCATACTTTTTGGTGCCATCATCCAATTAGTATTTTTATGGAAGAGTTATTAATCACATCACATGACCGTATGATCACATACTTTCAGGGCTGCCACCAGCTAAGTAACAGCCTTTGAGATGCATGCACTGTAAAAATAATAATATTTACAAAAAATATATAAAAATGCAACAGTAAAAACCCTTTAATTGGTTAACTCTATTTTAGTGTCATGTGTTACCCTAATGGTGTTTTTTTTCTTTGTGTGTCGGACCCCGTGTATGTGTATGAGTTTGCTATGTTTTGTTGGACAGGCCACTTACAATGAACAATTTACCATGTGGCTTTCTGTACCATCTGTGTTATAATGGTGGTTGTCTTTTTGAGGTAAAAATCACATTTTGATAATTCAAGTACTGGTAAATCGGTAAATAAACATTATTACTACTCAAATTATAGGCTAACTGTATAATGAAATAGATTGTTATAAGTTGTATAGTCAAGCTGTAAAGAGTCATGCTTCTCTTTATGCATCTTCAGAGAGAGAAAGAGAGAACAAACATATTATCACATGAATCAAATGCTCATCCTGTCTAAATTGCTGAATTGCCCTTGCTGTATTGTCATGACCCTCTGTCCACCGACTGGCCGTGTGTTCACACACTGAGAGACAGGAGGACATCAATTGTCTGTGCATGCTGCTTTACTTTGAGCATAGCCTTAATTTGAAAGATGATTGCTTCACGTGTCGGCAGCAGATATCAAAGGCAGGAGTGAGTCTGGCATGGCATGACCTGATAAAATTCTGTGTGAATTCTGTCTGCAGGTGGGCTGATTCAGTGGTAATGTATGGTAGACTAGCACTAAACAATGTAGAAACACAAATTCCACAAGCGTGGTTGAAGACATACTTTCTTCGTTCTAATTCAGTGCTTTCTTTGCACAAACATGGCCTGAGTCATCTATCCCTAGAGAGGATGGAATCGAAATGAAGAAAATGTTAACCAATTATTTTACTTTAGACTAGTAAAATTACAATGTCTTTATATATTCAGTTGAATTAAACTCTCAGGCTTTATTTGACAGAAAACTGCAGGGAATCCTTTTAAGTTTTGGAGACAACAGGTTAATTTTATTTTATTTTTTTATGGCTAATAAAATTAGTATTTAGTTACTGGTGTTCATAATCACATGTTAATGCTGTCTAGTTCATCTTTTCAGTTTTTTTAACCGGTGACCTGAGTTTGACTCTAGCCTTTCCCGATTGCACCCCCTAGTCATCAACCTGTCATTTCCTGTCACTTCTACACTTTCCTATGAAATTACAGGCAAAACGGGAATAATTTCACTGTTGGGTAAAAGCCAAGGCAGACTGTGCGACATCAACTATCCTTTATAACACTGTGTGATGCATTTCTTAGCGAATGACAGTGTTGACTCAACATTTACCAGTCCGCGTCTGTTCTTCTGACATCCCCATTTGCATGTGAAATTAAAATTACACTGTGCAAACCCAATCATGCTTTTGCACAAATGCTGTAAATGCATTGCCAAAAAAAAAAAAAAAAGAGTTGTGACAAAAAAATTGTCCTTATTTTCCTGAGCAAATGTGAAGTCGTCATTTTGATTGAACAATTATATCTAGGGGTGGTGCACCAATATAAAAAGTCTGACCGACACAGATAAGCCAATAATTATTTTAATTTTATGGCAAGTAACCAATAAAGCACTTTTATTTAATTGGTCATAATAAATTAAAATAAAACACTAAAGTCAATTGTTTTTTAATGCTACAAGTGAATTTAGGATTCAAAACTTTATAATGTACAGTACAATAAATTGCTAAAGATTACATTTAACAATGTCATTAAATTATTAATGTTTTAAAGATAAACTTTAATTGGCGGCAACAATAATCTAGATGTAAAAATAGGGGAAATGTACAATTAAATGTTCAATATCTACGGATAGTAACCAATATGGTAAAATGAACCGTTTTGTTTGGTTTATTTCTTCTGTATTATTTTCTCGATCACCATCGTCTACAGCCAGAATGGAGTAGAACAGTTTGAAGTCAGCTGCAAGTCT
Source organism: Leuciscus leuciscus (assembly GCF_965113295.1). Taxonomy (NCBI): domain Eukaryota; kingdom Metazoa; phylum Chordata; class Actinopteri; order Cypriniformes; family Leuciscidae; genus Leuciscus; species Leuciscus leuciscus. The sequence continues at coordinate 47,977,508 of NC_138725.1, read as the reverse complement.
TAGAAAAGCTCCCTTCACATCCCACAATGCTCCTCAGTAAAGAGCGTGAGAGAGGACAGTCATGCTGGTAAATATTTCCCTCTTTTTGATTCTTCCTATGATTGTGTATTGACCACATCAATGCTCCGTAATTATACCGTTTCGATCGTGTATTTCAGATGTGGTGAGTCACAGTGCTTCCCTGTGGCGCTGTCTGAGATTTTTTGACTTGAACGCGGCTCTGTGCCCTGTGCTCCTCTCTGCTGTGATTCATTTGTAGTATGTTGATGCCATGAGTATTGAGTTTTCACTTACATACTGCAATGACCCTGCTCTGGGGCTCTCGCTGCTGCATGATGCTGTCGTCGGTTGGGGAAAATGTGTTGCTTTCTTAAAGTGCTTTTTTTTTATAGAGTGCCAACAGTTGTATTTAACACACTCCTTGGGTTGTAACAGCTGGCGGACTGCTCCATGACTTTACTTGTTTGTAAAACAAGAGCAAGGGCTTACTGTTGTAGCCTCCACCTGAGTTTTATTCTGATCTTCTCAGATAATTGCTAAAGGCTTAAAAGCTTTGCAAAGCAAAACGGACTGGTGAAAATAGCCCAGTGAGGAAGCTCCAGGGTGCTTTTTAAATCTATGGTAAGACTCTTGTCTGGATTTACAATGTTTGGTTTTGCTCTAGACTCTAAAGTTTTAGTGCTCTCAGGAGCCACCTGCAAAGTCAACATCTTCCTGTTTGGTGCGTTGAAAAACACTTTTAAAAGCGTTTGTCTTTTAATCTCCTATTTCTTTTGCTCTGTGCCTCTCTAAATCCTGTTTGGGACATAAAAACAACCATTTCTGTCTTCAGCTGACACATCTTGTGCTTTTCCCAACCTTAGAACATTTACATTTTTACTGACTTAAACATCAGATTGGATAGATGGTTGTGCTTTTAAAAATACTGCTTTATTTCAAACTGATTCAATTCTTTCCATACCCTGGAAATCCAGAGTTCTCGCGAGAGGAGGACAATTTGAATTTGCTCAGCGAGTAACTCTGGCATTGTGTAATGATGCTCATTAACTATGACCTTGTAGCTGAGCTGCACCAATCACATTGGTGTATCTGATATAGAGGCGAGCTAAACAGATGACAACAGCGCCGCGACTTCAAAGTCATTAGTAAACATTGCAAGATGGCTATGGATGAACACCAGTTGTTTGAAACGGCTTTGGCCGCTTCAATGAACGAGTTAGACTTGGCTTTTTATCTAAAAGAGGAACAGAAGACGGCGCTCGAATCGTTTCTTTGCAAGAAGGACGTTTTTGCTGTTTTGCCGACCGGATACGGCAAGAGTCTAATCTACCAGTTACTAGCTCCACTGGTAGCTAAGCATATGGGGCTCTGGATACGTCACCCTGTGTATTGTTGTGATTGGTCGTAGTGTTATCCAATTGCGTGTAGTGAGATTTTCAAATGCATGCTTGGTGCCGCCCCTCGAGTTGGGCGATTTTCATTACTAAATGCCAGACCCTTAATCTTTCGGATTTGGGTCTGGATTTCCAGGCTTCTCTTTCCATAGGCCTACCCTTAAATAAATTGTACGTGGTTCTAACTGTCAAGCATAAGAGGTCTATCTGCAAGAGATTTCTTTAGTGCAGCGTTACTTATTTCTACTTCTGGAAAGCCATGTTCCTACTACACCTTGATTATTTGGGTTAGTAGAGTTTAAACTAAACTTTTCTGCATGAATGTGTGGTGTGGAGGCACCATTGTTTTTAGAAATCTAATAAATTTTGATCTACATACCATGATGTGCGGGAAAAAAACACATATTTTACAATAAAGAAATTAAGAATTTATTCCTGTAGTTTATTTATGGCCACTTTTTATTAATTTGATCCCTTCCCTTGATCCCTTAGTTTAATATTGTTTAACTGTGGCAAAAATGTAAATAACAAAAATCTGTAGCCATTTGAAATTAGAGGCAACTGTATTTTAATCAGGATCCTACACACATATAGCATGAGAAGTGGTTTTGTTCTGTTTTGAGCGATCTGGGTAGATTTGCATTGTCTACTAGGCTACCTATATGAAAAGGTGTATCATGTATTGGATAAAATTAGTGTCCCTGTCTAATTATCGGTATCCAAGAAAATGTTATAATATGCTTTTTCAGTTAGATGAAGTAGGTAGAAAAACATGGGTTTCCGGCATTCGAGTTCTATTGTATTTCTATGGTTTCTCTAGTGCCTGTTAGGCTCAAAGTGTAGCTGATATAAGAACACTCACATCTATTCTGAATCAGCGATTGAGAGAAAAAGCACAAAATGCGTGGTACACATCAGTTTTAGAAAATAAGTTGAATATATCCACAATGCAAGTCCTTTGGTGGTACAGGACAGCTACATTGCATCTATACATAACATACAGCTGGTACGATCTCTGTTCTTGTTCAGATGCTCAGAGCACTGTTTAGCTATAGAAACAGGTAGATGGAGTACCAATGACAGAGAGAATCTGTAATAATTGTAACTAATACTTCTGTGATTGAAGACGAGAAGCATTTCTTGTATGATTGTTCTTTGTACATGGACCTGCGGCAGAAAATATTTGGGTGATCTCACACTTGTTGGTTATGTTTGTATTGATATGTTACAGGTTTGTGAGTTGAAGCATGCATTGAGATTGGCATTGGATCATGGAATGAAGAAAAGAGCATCTGTCATGCTATTGTGACTTTGTGGAACTATGGGCCGAGAGGCCATGTATTCCTGAAATAAATTTGATTGATTGAGAAGTTGTTTTTTATTTAAATTAGACTGTGTAATTTTAAGATTTAAAGCAAAAACAGCATGGTTTACGGCCGGTCAACAGGTGCATCTCTACATTTTCCAAAAAACAAGGGAACAAATTAAAAATTCGTAAAGCCTAATTCAATGGCATTTTTTTTTTTTTTTTTTTTTGCATGTCCTGTGCTGTGCTGTTCAATAGCGTCTGGCTGCAGACTTGCACTTGCACTCTCAGACCTGAACGGTCAGACACAAGCGCTTCCTTCCTCTGCCTGTGACGTCACTTGCAATCAACACAAATTAACCGGAAATATGTTTCCAGCAGTTCATTCGCTTTGTATTGACGCTGTTAAAGCACTTGCGTGATATAACGCCACCGAAATTTCCCCCCAAAAGTTATATCTTGCAGCTTTCGTTAATCGAAATATTATGTTATATTATTTATTTTTTCAGGAAATAAAAAAACCTGCATATTTTTTTTTGTTATAAAACATTGTATCGTTAAAGTTGGTATTATACCATATATTGCTATCATATACTGTTGTGTACCAACATTAACAACATTTCCCCAAAATCATGTTTAATCGGAGATACGAGATTTATGACTTGGGAGCAGGGAGATACGAGGTTACGCTGTCATTGATTAGAATGGAACGGACACAGACGTCGCTGCTGCCAGCAGTGTTCATCAAAGTCTGCGGTCGCGTTCAGCCTTTTGACACGAGAAAAGGCTTCAATAGTAAACCGAAGCTAACGACTGTGGTTACATACATCTTCCTAAACTCCATTTTAAAGGTTTAAGAGCTATAAGTGAAGCAGAACAAAAAACGATGAGGTGACTAGGCTGTCTAATAGGCGGAAATTAGCCTAATCTGCACGCAAACTTACCTTCGTGGCTCATGGGCTTCCTTCTGCACTGAAGCATTACAGCTATCAATTTTTAACAAAACAGGCCTACTCAAACGTATCTAACCTAACTATTTTCACTCGTTATTTTCTAAAAAAACAACCGAGTTATCCAAAGATAGGCTTACTCCGCGCCATTAACCTTAGACAGCCCTTTTTTCTCCCATAAATAAAACCTTGCTACTTGGGGTATTTTACATGCGCAGTGCAAACTTCGAGTCAGTAAAATAATAATAAAAACAATAATTTAATGCTGGTATCCAAAACATTTAATTCAATTCAAGTATTATATTAGATACATTTTAAAACTTCAATGCACATGTATAATAAGCCCAGTAATAAGTAGACATTTAAAATACATCAGTAACTGATATCATAGTTTAACACAGATAAAATCAGAGTTAAGGCTTGCTTTACGTGTTGCTCGACGAGGATTTCTTAATCGTTGTGACTTTCAATCCTGAGGACACAAAATGCCGCGAGGCTCCCGCCGCGGAGTGAAGAAGAGGTGGAGTTATGAGGATTCTCAGACTGTTGAAGTGTCCAATAGAGTTAAGAGATTTGCTCTCTAGCTATTTACAACACTTTAGATCGGTTAATAATTTGTAAAAATAACTGAACCACGTGGGGACTGACCAATAGCATCGGTTTGTGAAAAAAATATGAAATTGTCAAAATTTGGACATACGAGGTTTCCGCCCGACAGCGACGATATATATTTATTTATATGTATATACTTACAGAAACGATTTTTGAACGACATCGGGAGCTGTTCTAAATTCCGACACGAACCACACTAGGCCTATGCGTCGATTTCAAGTGACGTCACTTGCAGAGGAAGCACTCTGAGCGTGCAGGTCTGGGAGTGCAAGTGCAGGTCTGCAGCCAGACCCTTCTCGTGCTGTTTGTGTTTCAGACATTCTCATGGCCTTGTAGCAGCAACGTTGTAATGACAGTTTTATACATGCTAGTTTGTTTATTAGGGCTCTCTGTGCTTTGATCACATCTCTGCTGATTTGAAGATGATGTGCCATTCAGGACTATCTTCACACACATTGTGTTCATCCAGCTGAGTTTAGCATTTCCTTTGTTTGGCCTTTTAGAATAACCAGCACTTTGTCAAAATCTTAACTTGCTTGAATATCAGTCCCCTAAGGGTGAGGTAGACAGATCCAGCTGTGCTCTTTTTGTTTTCTAGATGATTCTTTGCCTTTAATAACCTCACAAATAGGATTTAATTAGAGTTTTTGGAGATCAGATCTAAATTAAATACAGTCCTCACACACACCTTCCTTTAAAAGATAAGTGGGGCCTAAAGCACGCACACGGCTATAGTCATGAAAAATGCATGCTTGCTTTATTTTAATCGCCCTCTGTTGCACACAGTGCACCGTATAAAGTGTTTTTTTACATTGTGTTTTTATTCAGCTCTATAAAACAGCATTATTGGTATGCTGCTGCGCTCTATACCACCTATTGTAATGTTTCTGAACATTTCACTGTGTCAAATAAAATTTTTTTTTTTACTGCTCCATGAAGCATTATTTAGTGTAGGCTAGAAGTTAAAGAAGGTCTGGGCTGTTATTAGGAATGACAAATTTAACGATTTTTTATCAGATTTACAGTGAGTCCTTTTAGTGTCTTTCAGGAAGCTCAATTCATATCCATTTTAGACGTAGTAAGAATTCTATGTTTATTTCAACTTGGACATGAGGAAAGTAATGAGTTGCAGTTCAGTGGTCATGAGTTGGACATGAGTTGAACTTTGCTTGTTAAAGTCCAAACTTATGAAACCATACATGCACATGGGTTCTGATTTCTTTGGACCTCATATTGTAGTCTCTTATTCTGAGATATGGATTCAGATTAGTTATTTATGTTTCAGGGAGCTACTGAGTCATGCTATACTTTTGTAATTGCCAGGTAAAATGGAATTCAATTCAATTTTTAAATCCGCACACTGCGCTTAATTTGCAGCTGTCAGGCAATATACATGTTCATGTGATGTGCTAATAATAGCCTGCGACTGGAAAAAGGAGAGAGGTTGTCTTAATGGGTAGATTCTGCCTGTCTTCAGAGAACCTTTACACAGTGGTGAGAGAAAGAGACTGATTGAAAAGAGCTGAGATTCCTTCCCTGTCCTTCTACCGAAAGACAAGTGGACAGGCAATTCAGACTCTTACATTAATGTCTGCTGGAATCAGACAAAGAAAGTGGAGAAAGGCAAGTAAAAGACATTGGAGAGTGTGTGGGGAAGAGGTGATGAAACAGGCTGGAAAAAAATATGTAAGTGTTGGGCAGGTTTTATTACAGAATGCAGTTTTTGCAGCAAGGGACCCCCTGGTTAGAGCTGCACGATTCTGGCTAAAATGAGAATCACGATTTTTTTGCTTGGAATAAAGATCCCGATTCTCTCACGATTCTGAAAAGCTTTATTATTTTAAAGATCTACAATTCCTGAACATTAGGTTACCAAACAAGATAGAATCAAAATAAGACATAATACTCTTGCTTCAGTCAAATTTAAATAAATGCAGTAAACAAAAAGAATGTAATATTTAAATAAATAAAAAATTACAATTAAACATTGACAACATTCAAAGGTATTATGCCAGGCTAGACCTATTAAAGATTCTTAGCATGAAACACTAGCCTATCAACATTTTTGGGTATGGTGTTGCGCTGAATAGCGTTGCTTTTATAGATGTTTGTTTCGTCTGGCCGCTGGTGCTTTGTGATTGAGCAGTTTTGTTTTTAACCATCTCCTACTGTAGTTTAAGATAAGTTTTTAAGTTTTATAATAACTTTGCTTTTCATTTATTACTTAAAGCTCACTTGAAGTTTTTCGATAGCTACTACATTAAAAACTACTAGCCTAACTGATAAAGTTCACACATTATTTAAAAAAAAGTGAACAGTCAGTAATAAAATAAGAACAAATACAAAAATTACTAGCAGAGATGAATACTAAATAACAAAGTTTACAAAGTCCACAAGTATATTCAGGTACTGAAATGAATAATTAAGCCTAAATGTAAAATAACACTATTTGTTCACTCTATAAATTAAATAGTTTGATCTTTGTTAAAGCTGTATTTTATTGTTTTATTTATATTAATGACACAGAAAACAGTATATATATATATAATATTAAGTGTGTGCTGTCACTTTAAGACCGACTGCACGGACCGGAAAAAACGGACAAACATCTGTTTCTTTCTCAGCTGTTCACATATGACGTAAACAAGAGAATACTTGTCGAGACGGCCATTTAAGGCGGGCATACACTGTGCGATGTCTGTACGATTTCAGTTACTTACTCACACTGAACGAGTAGATCGCATGCGATGTAAAGTCAAAGCTCAGGATTTATGTGCTCACACTATACGGTCCGAACGTCGAGCGGCGACTTCACTTCTCACACTGTGAAAAATGTGCAAATCAGCGTGATAAACCGGGTGCCGGGTTGCGCCCGCCTATACATGATATCATGTATCCAGAGATATTGTCAAAACAAGCATCAGCTATCAATATCAAGATGATTTAGCATTTCCAATTTATGTATTAAATTATTATTAGTATTATTGTATTATTATTATTATTATTTGGGAAGGCTACTTTTATTATTAAATTGATAGGCTTTTATAATTAAATTGCCACGCAATAATTTCATAGCGCATCACCGCATAACCAATGCGCTGTGAGGATAATAAAATATTACAAAGCTTACTCCTCATTGAAAATTGTCTAAAACATTTAGGTCGATTACAATGAATTATAGGCATATAATTAATTATTAACAGTCTATAATATGTCCGAACACTGCAATAATTAAAAAAACAGCTTTATTTCAAAAACATTGTTTAACAAATTAATAAAAGAGGCAAAGTGTACATCGCAGGTGGCTTGGAAGACGTGGGTAATGGTTAATCCATTTTGCAACACGAACTGGAGGTAAGCAACAGTAATTTGTAGCTAGTTTGAACTACAGAACTTAAAGATCTCCCTCTTTTCGAATTTTTATTTTGTATAAAAAAATTTTTTTTTTGCCTTTGCTCTGCTTCAACTGTGCGATACAGTCACGAGGAGCGACCAAAATTTCTAACGTGCCATAAATTCATCCGACCATCCGATTGCCGGTCGGGAGAGGTTAATTGCCTCTCGTTTCCCCCTGTACACTGCACGAACGCTGCACGACAAACGACGCACGACAAACGACGCACGACAAAGCTGAAAATCGTCCCGACCCGAAAAAGAGTCGCACGAGTCAGAATTTGGCTCAAAATCTGACGAAAATCGCAGTGTATGCCCACCTTTAGACCGGTATTTTGATGATTTTGTGTTTATGTGTCCGTTCAAGGGCAAGGAAACGCGAAAGAGGAATCAATTCTGCATTCGAGCCCTGTCTGACACGTGCCTCTCTCTCTCTCTCTCTCTCTCTCTCTCTCTCTCTCTCTCTCTCTCTCTCTCTCTCTCTCTCTCTCTCTCTCTCTCTCTCTCTCTCTCTCTCTCTCTCTCTCTCTCTCTCTCTCTCTCCTCTTTCTCTCTCTCTCTCTCTCTCTCAGCATCTAACCTTTAACAGTAACAACAACACAACACATTATTATATTTACAATAGGAACAAAAATATACAGGTTTAAATTTCATGCACTTTTAGCACATATAAAACGTTTCATGCTTCATTTCAAGTTGCACATGACTTGCGGTTCAGTAAATGAGTTCAGTCAATGAAGGATTTGTTAGAGGGATTCAAACTGATAACGTATAAGTCTCTTGAACAATGTATTAAAAGAACTGGCTTATTAGACTATTATACTAGTGTATGTTTGTTTTTGAGTGCAGCCAGCAACAGGTCAGCAACAATGCAATAAGTTAGTTTTCTTGCCATTATTCTGTGCTACATGGTCTATTTATCTCCTTACATTCAATTTACTCCCACAACTTGGGTAAAAATTTACCGTGGCTCAGATTCAGATTCACTGAACAGCGGTGCTGAAAGGATTGGTGGTGGATGAAGAGTGTTTTAATGGAATGTAGATATATGTATGCTGCACAAAACAACAGATTTAATGTCCTGTTTGCTTTGGCTGATGGGATTTGGTCTCTGATGTGAAACGGAAGATCAATCTTTAAGGGAATGTGCTTGCCTATTACTTTTCTCCAGCCTATCAAAGCAAGGAACTTCAGAATGCAATTTCAATATATGAGGCAATACAGCGCAACAGTGACCGCCCACTTTCTCAGCAGCCTTGGTTCTGGAAGTATTCTCATTCATCTCCACAGGGATTGAAAAGAATCTTTCATTGAAGGGTTATGAATCAGACTTACCAGCTAAACATTACTGGAAAACTGGAAGAAAGTAAACTACTATCCAAACCTCAATGATGTTTTGCACTCAAAAATCATGTATTATCGATCACATGAGAGTCAATGTTACAGTGAAGAAGGCCCGATTGCTAAAAAATTGTTCTTTATTCCTATGTTAATAAACAAACAATAAAGATAAAGGTTTGGTTGGTTGGGGAAAATTGACACAGACACAAACACTTAAAGGAGTCACAGTGTTCATTTCTTTCTTTTAATGGCAGCAGTGAATATATTAACTGAACAATTTATTCGATTTTTTTTCTTTTTAAAATTAACTTTTGCAAATAACCTTTGTTAAATTTATACCTTTGTTCATTATTTGTTAATATTATTATTATTTAATATTGTTATTTTTTTAACTAACAACTAAAAAAAGATTTATAAATACTTAAAAATATATTGCTCATTCATTGTTCGTTAATGTTAGTTATAGGGGTGCACCGAAATTGCCATTATCGGTTTCGGGCCGAAATAAAAAATAAACCAGCCGAAAACGTAAACCCGCCCCTCCCATCCGTGCGCAACATAGACAGTATAAGAAGTGGACAGAGTCATCTCATTGGAACTCAATTGAGACAAGTGAAGCCCGTTTTCAGCGATTTCTTAGGACTTCCGTTCCTGACGCGCAGACTCAAACCGAGCTTGACGACGTAGATGTGACGTGAGCAACCCGTCTGTCCTCTAGTAGCTGTGCCGAGAGAAATCTGAATCATTCCCTTCCGAATCTTGCAGAGACGGAGAGTGTGAGTAGGAGCTGTCCATGAGCTAGGAGCAGGAGAAAATTTTGCTAGGTATTCTGATTAATTATTTTGTAATTTTGTCTCTACGTCCCCCCGATTGACCGCGAGCTTCTCCTCCCGTCCATACGGTAATCTCTCTACTGTGCGACAGAGAGTCGTGTGGTTATGACGCAATCGTTAGCCTACTTTTACAAAAACTGCTTCTACGGGGCCATAACGTAAGATACAAGGTAATGGAGCCTTTTATACATTGTCGTGTTTCTTTAGAAATAAATAATGGACAAATGGAGTCTTCAAACGCCTCAGATGTAAAGTTATTCACTGTCAAAGTGACGCCAAAATGAATGGGAGTCAATGGGATGCTAACAGCAGGTGAAGTTCTGCTACAAGATGGTGGCACGCGGCCGGCTTCAACTTCCGGTCGACTTCCTTCCCGCTTGGTGCGCAAGCGCTTAGGTTTCACTCACGGTCGAGCTGTTATCACGCGTCTGCCTATCAAAGATTAAGCATGTCAGAGGGCTGTCACTTATTGCACAATCGATCGGACCAACCAACACAAGTTTAGAAAACGAAAATAGGGAATCGATTTTAACGGTCTTCTCTCAGAGCGCGACCAGCTCGTCACAATATGCCCGCAGCAAACGCGCGTCACACAGCAACTACAGGTTCTGACACACACACACACACACACACACACACACACACACACACACACACACACACACACACACACACACACACACACACACACACACACACACACACACACACACACACACACACACACAGCCTATTTCTGCATAATATAGTGCATAATATGTAGCCTTCAGTAATGTTTTTCATTGATGTGTTATGGCAGTCCACATTGCTGACTTGTGTGCGTCTCAAGCGCCCTCTTTACGTTCGTCCTAATGCCTGTTTAGTTGTCCGTGGATTTGCCTATATTTGGCGTTGAAAATGGATCAACGCCAAATATAGGCAATTTTCTAACGATTCAATGAACACTTAAGTCTCAAAAATAGAACAGGATTTTTTCACAAAAGTGACAGCCCTATACGAGAGGACACCAAAGTTGCAATATGTAACATTTGTTCTGCAAAAATCTCCAAAATTGTGGATTTTATTTTGCACAACTTTTAAAAAACAATTTTATTTGATGGAACATAAAACTTGAAGAATAATATTATTTGGCAGGGCCTGAATTTCATTTTGGAAAATGGGGGGGAAATCCCCCCTTAGGTGATTCTTATGGGGGGGAATTTTTAATTTGAGGGGGGAGTTTAGACTTTTTTTTTAATTACATTTATTTCGCCTAAATGTATGCTCACTCATTGCATTTTTACAATGGGGTAATTTTGTTCTTAAGAATTTACACAACACAAGGAATTATTGATTTCAATCTTTGAATTAAATTGAAAAAAAGTAGCACAAATAAATACAATAGAATAAAGATACCAATAAAGAGAAATAAAGAGAAGTTTTTGCTTAGGTCTAACACTAGTATTCAGAAATACAGAGACTGAATAAAGTAATCAAATGTAAAATAACACTGGGTAGTATTTTAGTCCTGACTAAATTAAATACATAGGCTATTAATCCTGATTCCTTAAAATGAAAGCTATGTTTTGTTGTTTTGACAACCAAATTAATGACCGACACATATGGCTGCTGTCCCTTTAAGAGCTAGTGCACGGATCCTGTTTTCATTATACGGTCACGTGCGATTTATGCTTAAGACATAACCGACTGGGATACTCACCAAGACCGAAATTGACATAATTTTCGCATGTTTTTGACTGTTAAAGCGATATAATCCACGAAAAATAACTTTGGTTACCCGCGAGCTGTGTGTGAGGCGGCTTTACTCTATGTATGTGTGCAGAGAAACATCTCTCAGACAGCGCCAAAGAGTTTAAAATCGCGTTAATGCTTAAACTGGTAAGACTTAAAAAGACGTGCAAATGGTAAACTTTAGTTACTCATGATGCAATGCTGGCCCGATTATGCAAGTGACAACTCCGTCCATCCCGACTCCCGAAACGTGAGAGTGTATTATCGCCTGCAGCGCTTAACGAGCTGATAGGAGACGCAGCACCGCTGAATCACTCACGCGGTTTGAGAAATTGCGTCTCGCAGACAGTTTTAAAATGACTGATTTGATTTTATAATCTGTGTGGATTAATTTACTAATACAACCTACAGGCTAAAGTGAATCAATGTTTGCGGGAATTTCCCGCATTATAAGTGGGAGACCTGCGGGAATTATTAAAATGATGCGCAAAACCCGCAATCCCGCGCCGAAATTCAAGCCCTGATTTGGTATTATTATTTATATTTATTGTTAAAAATATTTTATGTTTTGTTATGTAACTGTTAATAAAAGTTTTATTATATTGTGATTTTTAATTTCAGATCCATTAAATTCAAGCAATTTATATACAGTATATATACGTTTTTAAAAGAAGCCATTTTCGGCTTCAGTTTCGGTTTTCGGCCAAGTGCATCCTAAATTTTCGGTTTCCGTTTCGGCCCAGAATTTTCATTTCGGTGCATCACTAGTTAGTTAATACATTTATATGATAAACAAATTTTAAATGGGCTTTTTTTGTGAGAAGTTTTTTTTTTTCTATGATGCATTTATTGGAAAGAATAATCCTGTCAGACGCAGCACTGCTGTGAACGCGCGCTGTTCTGAACGTCATCACGTGCGCAGGACATTCCCGTACAACACAGAGTGGCCTGCATAGTGTATTAAATATCTTTACTTTTGAGCACTTTTCGTCCTCCTTCGCCTCAAAATCATGGTGATGGTTGGCGAACTTCGCATATATCGCAGCGCTAGCATCAAGCATATTTCGCGCCCGCCCATCTGTGAAAGAGAATTTAACCCGTTAAGCATGCGCAATGTTTCAGATAGTATGGCAAGTGTAAACACATGAATCGGATATGGGTCACAGTTGAAAGAACGTGTAAACGGACGGTCAAAAAAATCGTATAAAGGTAACAAATCAGAATTGGTCATCAAGACCTGCAGTGTAAACGAGGTAGACTTGGAGCAGGAGAGCTACTCCGGCTGCTACTCGCAGTAGAGCGAGTGTTGCCATCTTCAGTTCCCTGTGAGCGCTTAAAAAACGCAAATATTTTTGTCTGGTTTTCATCTTGTTGACGCAACATATTTCCCGCCGCGCGCTCTCTGTCCGCTAGTGCTCATCTGTATGTGACGCAAGTGTTTGTTTGTGTGTGAGAGTGCCCTCATTGGGATAATTGTAAACGCGCAAACACAGACAGAAAAGACATGCCATCGTGGAAATAAGATAAATAACATATTACTTAAGGCCTATTTAGTTTGTTTAATAAAATAACAAATTGTAATCTGGCGCTATAAAGAAAATCAAATCAAATTTACTTGACCTTCAAAGCCGTTAGGAGGGCGGTGCGCCTCCCTTATATAATGGTAGGGGAAACACTGATGGGACATGGCTTTTAATGGCCATGACTTTTGTTTTTGTAATCAGGCTCTCAAATTATTTAAAAATTTTAGATTTAGATTTATCGGCCAATATATCAGTTATCGGCTTTCAAATATAAAGAATTATCGGTGTCGGGCAAAATTTTCATATCGGCGCATACTATTAAAACATACTAAAAACAATTGCCTACTAGAAAACAATTGTAAGAATAAAAACAGTGGGCTGTATTGTAAAATATTCAGGTATATACAAATTTAAGTTGTTGAGATAATCTTAAATTGAGAACATAGGGACGATTGTCTGCCATTTTGCGCTTCATGGGAGTGGAGGTCACAATTTCACAGGGACTTTTCTCTCTTTAGGATTCATTGGTAGTGTAGGCACCGAAATCACTTTGACTTGTGGCTTCATGGTAGGTCTGTTTTGAAAGGCTTTTACATCATTGATAAAAATCAATTTCTATATGGAGAAAATGAAAGTCTTTTTGGGTTTCTTCTGGAACCCGGCTGTTACACTCTTGCACAGAAATGTTTTCCATAGAGTCCTGGAAAACACTGTCGTCCATTATCATAATATGTGTCATAGTTTTGTAGTTAAAGAAAAACCTGAAATTTAACTGAAAACTCCAAAGACATCCAAAGGCACACAGTGTTTTTTATATCCAGGACACAGCTGTCTCACAGGACACCATTGTCTCATAAACAACCTGACTCTTTATTACAGTATATCAAATACAGATAAAGGGATGTAGCCTAATATTACTCCAGTGCCCCAAACATGTGTCTCCACCCAACCTCTGCAATTAAATACCTGTCTTGACACTTTTTCAAGGACATACGTCAGTTTCTGATTATCCAGAGGAACTAAAGAGACACGTAACATCACAGTAACATCATAACAATACTGTATTATGTATGAGTGCATACTGTGTGACATTTGAATGACTTTTCAATAGAATCTCAAGCACTCAAACCTCTGACATTTTTCTCCAGATCTTCTCCTATCTCTGTCTCACAGTGATGTTTCATTCTCTGTGCTCAGGACTTCCCACCACTCTTTCTCTCTCTCTCTCTTTTTGAGGTCTCTCTCACTTCAAGTTTAAAAGGAATATGTAATTGACAGAGGCAGAGCTCTATTGTACACTTAACTGTCTGTGTCCTTAAGGCGAGACACGGCAGGCAAAAACATCGTTTTTTTTTCACCGGTCAATTTTGAGATTTTGGACTATTTGTCATCAAAAGCATGTCTTCTTTCAGACTTGTGGTGAAAAAAAGTCCGAAATACACATTAAGGTCTTTATTTTACTACACTTTGTCTATTTGCGTCTGTAGATTTCTCCTAAATTCAACAAAAGTTGGCGTTCTAAATCATCCCGCTGCTCCGCGATCGCTGTCTGCACACTGTCATCACATACACAGCTCTCTCTCTCCTGTACAATGCTGTCGGATCCAAATATGGTCATTTCCTTTTTATCAGCAACCAATCGTGAAAGTACAATGGGGCATTTAAAGGGATAGTTCACTTTGAAATTAAATTTTGGTATGTTTTAGCTTACCTCAAGGGCATCCAAGATGTAGGTGTCTTTTTTTCCGCAGTAGTTTCAATTTTGATATTTTTTTGCGTCCAAATGATCTGAGAGCGCGGGCGGGTATAGATATATACACTAGATCTGCGAAACCGTAGCCAATGCAACATCTAGTGTATATATCTATACCCGCCCGCGCTCTCAGATCACTCGGACATGGCTGCGTATAAGAGGTAAAAACGATATAAATACTGTTCGTTTTCTCACACAAACCGCTCGTTTCGTGTCTTAGGTCATCAATGTGTACTTACGATGGGGAATTGTTTAATTTGGACGATGGGGAATTGTTTTAATTTGGACTCTGTGCATGCTCTTTGAGACAGTAACCATCGACCTGCATTATATGACTGACAGACAAGAACGGTTTGACCTAAAAATATCAAAATTGAAACTACTGCGGAAAAAAAGACACCTACATCTTGGATGCCCTTGAGGTAAGCTAAAACATACCAAAATTTAATTTCAAAGTGAACTATCCCTTTAACTCTAACCGAAATTTCGTTGGCTGATGTCAATTTCTGACAACGTGATTCGTTCAGATGCACGTGCTTTTCACTGTGTTTTTCACTGGGGTTCTGTTCAGTTGAAGGCCATAAATGCTATGTTAAATAAGGTTTGATGTGTTTTAGGTGATTTGATTGCTAATGATTTGATAAGATATTTTGTCTGTAAATAGTTGTTTCCACTTAAAAAGTACAAATCTTTAAAGGCTGTTTTCTCAAAATGGTTTTTTTCTCATACTCTGAGCCAGAAATCTCCACTTCAGCAGCTCTTACATAAACCAAACTTTCCAGTTGTATTCCTATCTATATTCTTAAGGTTTTTACAGAGGGGTTTGTTCATATTTCGTTCAGATTCTGATTTATACAACATTTTATACCTAAAAACGGGGCGAAACTGTATTTTTTTGGCTGTTGACAGTCTTCTGATTAATGGAGTGATAAAAAGAGACCCCAAAACCCCCTCTGTAAAAACCTTCGACTCTAATATGTCAACAAAATGAAACAAGAATTTTGAATCTGGCTTTATCCAATGTTCAGATTTCTCTTCTGGAAATATATGTAAATTAGATAACTTTTAATGAGATGATACCTAATTTGCATATTTAAACAAATATTCTAAAAACTTGTAATACAAAAGATATTTGTCTTAATGTCAGTAATCAACTTGGGAAGTTTCATGCTGATATCTATTAGTTAATTATAATTTTTTTTCTATTCACCTGGGGTGTCTCCCCTTAACCATGTAAAGCCTGACATATGAAATAACAGTCCGGAAAATCTATATTTAAAAAAAATGAAACCTTTATTGAAGGTTTATTTGTATATTTTTTGTAACATATATATCAGGTTGTTATGGCTTATAGCATTATATAGGAGTATATGGAGCTCATAATTATGCAGGAAAAAAAATAACACCTCAATTTTATTCTGAGTCCCAAACTCAAAAATATGCAATTTGGAAGATATTGAATTGATAAGCAATCAAACTAGTCGCTTCATTCCAGTAAGTGTTTATCTTAAAATATTACACACAATATAAAAGTTATTCTTACGTTTACTTCAAATCATTAAAGATTTCACAGCAAAAATACATAAAATATCCAGATGCAGAAAATGTATTTCTATATTTAGTCAAGTCAAGTCAAGTCACATTTATTCCAGCGCAACACTTCACGACAGGCTGTCAGTTGACGGTCATATAGTGCGAGTCTGGCCTTCGAGATGTAAGTAGCTAAACCAAACAACTGTTTACGATAAAAGTATTAAACGAGTAACAGAAACAATCAGTTTGCAAAGACTGTATCAATTAAAGCTCAGCTTTGGGAAGATAAGATATACAGGTAAAGATTAGCAGATGAGAGAGGAAGAGCAGGTATAGCATACTGTGCCCATGAGATTAACATTATTACAATGTATTCCTATTTAACACATATAAATGTTCTTTGCTAATTACAGTGGAAAATATAAGCTCAATTTAACAACACAAGCACCTATTAATTATAATGCCATAATAGTAGTATTGTATAAATATTAATATTTGCATATGGTCTTCGAATATGTTATATTTCACCAGTATCAGTATTGGGGGTGTTTGCGCAACTTGCATCATTAAGCCAGTAGGTGGCGACAAGTGACTGTCTTCATGAGTGAACAATTGAACCATTAAATTAACAGATTAGTCCAAAAACAAGTTGCTGAAACCAATCTTTGATGCTCATACAGTAGGGCTGGGTATCGATTCAGATGTTACAATTCGATTCGATTTCGATTCGCAAGCTCTAATTCGATTCGATTTCGATTCTCGATTCGATTTTCGATTTCGATTCTCGATTCGATTTTTCCAATTTCGATTCTAAATTAATTTCGATTCGACTCACTCAATGAATATTAAATACAAATCCTATATTTATTAAAAAAAGAAAAAGAAAAGAAAAAAAAGTGAACAAGTTTTCAAGTGTTTAATTAATAAAAAGAAATTAAGAGCTACAAACCTGTATATTAAACTCTTTTTATTTTAGGTACACTTGGGTACATTAAAACAGAACCCAACTCTATATTTCAAATGCATACAATGAATAGACAGGATTTTGATGCAAGATGAAAAATTGATGCTGAAAATTGGACAAGTCAGAACAGTCGCATGTCTTGATCAAACAGGTTAACAATCCTCACATAAACCCACATATAAAAACGTTGCATATAATATAATATGTGCCCTTCCTGTCTAACAGCTAGGCCATACAGAAATTGAATAAAATGATCAAACAGTCTGTGTTGCATTAATTATAAATTATATATTGACTAATCAAAGTTACAAAAGTTCTTTATTCAAGAGCAGTGAGTGTTTTTCTCTGTTCTCTTTGTTCTTTGATTAACTTAAATGACAGAGATAATTAGTGGCTACAGTGTACTGTCCCTTTAAGACCAGCCGCTGTTGACAGAGACGCGGAACTCACACGCGGACTCATTCTCTCACGAGGCACAACTCTTCACGTTCGTCATAAGACTGCTCTTATGTTATAAAGATACTCGACAAAAATACATTTTGGCATAATTGTGTGTGTTCTTCGTTCAAGCGCGAAAGATAATTCTATTCTGTGCTGTCTTGTGCGCACGCACGATATCATCGCAAGTTTTTCTGTCACAGTCACGACTAGTGTTGTCACGGTACCAAAATTTCAGTATTCGGTACCGATACCAGTGAAAATCCACGGTTCTCGGTACCAATTTCGGTACCAAAGCTTAATTTAGATTAAATTTGCATAATTATATTAAAGTGTATATCACAAAGATGGAAACTGTAGTATTAAAAACACTTTACAATAAGATTCCATTTGTTAGATAACATTAGATAAAATGACCTAACAAAAAAAAACAATATACTGTCGCAATTATTCTCCTTTAGGGGTTAATTTAAAAATACATTTTTAAAATCAAAAGTTAACATTATTTCTGTTAACATTATTTAATGCACAATGAATGAAGTGAACAAACATGACCAATCAAGTGTTTTGTATTAAATAACATTCACAAACATTAATTAATGTTGTAAAAATATATTGTTCACTCAATGTGTTATGTTAGATAACGCATTAAGTGATGTTAATGAATGGTATCTTATTGTAGCATTACCAAACTATACAGGAGATAAAATATGTTTTATTTGACTTGACTATACTTTTATTTAATCCAAAACTGTATTCATATTTAACTTTAAAAGGGCTTTTTAAACCTGCTAAGAGTTATCCAGCCAAGAATAAGACTAGAACTGCTTTTCTGACGGACTGATATTAATGACGGCTTTTTATTTCTCATCTCCATAAATATATCTAGTAGTAAAGCTAATGCAAGGGCTAGATATCAATTAATAGGCCTATGTCACACTTCCTCGTCGTCATGGAGAGCGCAGTTCGCACAAGCGTTTGTACTCCCGTGGCGTCTGTCGTTGCTATGCATCCATGAACGCACATGGAAAAGCGAGCGCGCCGCTTCTATTATGAGCGCGCTTGCCGCGCGCCATTTGAAATAACGTATCTGCACGCGCAAAAACATCAGCACCACATCAGCAGCAGCACCGCCGATCGCCATCAGCGCTTTTATG
Organism: Leuciscus leuciscus; assembly: GCF_965113295.1. Classification (NCBI taxonomy): domain Eukaryota; kingdom Metazoa; phylum Chordata; class Actinopteri; order Cypriniformes; family Leuciscidae; genus Leuciscus; species Leuciscus leuciscus. The sequence continues at coordinate 47,958,580 of NC_138725.1, read as the reverse complement.
AAGAGGACGCAACTGCACGTGCTTCGGCCATGCACGCGCATCAAGTACCGGGTTTGAGAAAACCTGGTACCGTGACGTTTAAAAAAAATTAGTACCGACTTGGTACCGAAGTACCGGGTCTTTTGACAACACTAGTCACGACAGCATTTTGGTCATATAGCCTAATTGCGTATAGGCTTGTCATAGCGATTGCGATATGATTAAACGTGCAGCACTAATTGAGGTTATTTTATGATTTAGATAAAACTACCATAAAATCTCACAGCATTAGCTATAAAATTGAGTTTGCAAGCCTATGAACAGTGGAGGAAAACTAATACATAAAGATGGAAAAAAATCGATTCTTGGCGTTTGAGAATCGATTTTGAATCGACCACATTTTAAAAAACGATTAATCGAAAAATCGATTTTTTTGCCCAGCCCTATCATACAGTATAAAGTGCTCATTTGCCAGTGCAAGTATTGCATTGGCATTTGATTGAAATGTGATGCAAAATAATACTTGAATCACTTCTAATTTAAGGCCATTCCCGTTTCGAACATGTGATTGTGTTTTGTCAACAATAAGCATAAACATTCCATTTTGTTGTGTGGATCATTCATTGCAGCATTTAAACTGATTCTCATGTTTAAGAATCTGTTATCTCCTTGACAAATAATGTATGCCACTGCTACGTTATCTTTTTTTTTTTTTTAAACCTTCAAACACCTTAAAATGCACATGTGTAGATGAGGAAAATAAAAAATGTCTCTGGGGGGCATGCACACGAACCCCCATGGCAGGATCACTATAGAAAGGACCTTGGTATTTATATAATCCTGCGTACGGCCCTGCTCATGCTGTTCACTTTTCATATAATCAACATAGATAAAATTAAAAAAATATATTATATTATTTATTTATAATGGCTTGGTTAAAAACAGATATTATATTATGTATAGTTTGTGATATTAGCTGAAGCTCACTTTTCGGTAAAAGCTCTGTTGGCTTTTATTATTTTAGAAATAAAAACTTGTGTTAAAGTTATGCAGGTTAATTATTTGTATGACTACATCACAAAGAGACAAGTCTTGTAAAGCATTAGATTGAAAACATTTAAATTTCATTAAGTGTGTAAATAATAGTGGGGTTTGGCCGAGAATTTTTTTTCAGTCAAAATATTTTTTTTGGCTTTAACCCCTGTAAATTTAATGTCCCTAAGCAAGCCAAGCCAATGTCAACAAAGGTGGAAAAAGGCGACAATGCAAGGAACCAAAACTCCATCAGGTGGCAGAATGGAGAAAAAAACCTTGGGAGAACCCAGGCTCAGTCGGGGGCCAGTTCTTCTCTGGCCAATGAACGTACAGTGTATGATTATGATTCAAGCAGCATTATAGGTCAGAAGCCAGATTGGTTTGGAACAATCAGAATATTATCCAGTTCCATCTGGTTGAAGATCGGAGTCTGAAAACGGTATGAAATATCAAATATCAATCAATATAAAATATCAGCATTTAATATATCTATTTTTATTTATTTATAATTATCTCTGTTATTTTTGTATTTGTATATATTAAATATGCAGAGCATATGAATATTTTTTTCATTGTTATTAAATATGTTTGGTCATTGCAGCCTACTGTCTGTCACACTGTTCTGTGTGGATTTTTGGCCTAATTTATTTTTTGGGAAAAACTAGATTTTAGAATGAAACCATGCATCCCTGTGGACCTCTTTAAATGCATAAATGTGCACTGCAGTGATGCAGAAAGGATGTAGGTCTTTTTTTTGGTTCACATTCTGAATCTTATCAACCAATGAAATTTAAGATGTTTGACTTAATTTAGTGGTGAGTTTTAATTTTCATTAATTGTGAATGACCTAATGTCAATAGTTTGGTGAGAAAATAAAATATTTTGGGGTTTTGTGTGTATCATTTTGTCAATGTATCACGTGGTCACTGAGTAATAGAGACAGGCATTAGGATGTGGCATCAGCAGGTGTTGCTCAAAGCATGTCGCTGCCATTGTGGTCAACGGTGTCAAATTGTCTGATTCTCGTTCACATTTAGCCTCAATTCGATTTTTGACAGAACGACAAATGGTGGGAATCAAGATTAATCCTCAAGTAACATCAGTCCTGATGCAGCAGACTGAAGCCAGCACACATGGCTTAGGTCACATACCAGAATCGTTTAAACTCTTGATTTTTCTGTGCCACTTGGCAGACACTTTTCATCCTGAGCAGCGTCTTGATTGTGATCTATAACTCTTCAACCTTGAAGTTTGTTGCTTAGGTCATTAACCATTAGTCTGCTTATGCCCCTATATGTAATCTATTGCTTGTCTAAGTTACACCAACAGCTAATCAATCACAGACATCCTGTGTAATTCATCAGTCATAAACAGGCTCGCACAGAACCTGCAGATTGTTTCGCATTATCTGAGCTGATTTCGAAAGAAAGTCTCCAGAATCGATTTAACAATGGTAAAATGTGTTAAACTGAGCTGAGGGTACTATACGCTGACATTCATAGCTGAATGCATGATCAAATTAACCAAATTTTACGGGGATTCTGTATGGGTCTGGTCATGAGGTCATATCTCACAACCGAGTCTCAAGTCAGACTTGTCATTACCGATAAGCATTTATTTTTCTACAAGGTGATTCCACAGCAGTTATAAGAGCTCAGCGCCAACAGTTGTGTCTAAGCACCTTAAGAATCAGCCATTTCATTTTTTTTTTACTCCAGAGACATTAAACAAAATGTCAAATCAGTGTGCGTGCCTGTGTGCAGCTGACATATTGAAACAGAGAGCATTAATCTGTGTGTGTGTGTGCATGCGTTTATGAGATAAGATAGACAGAGAGGGGGAGAGAGTATTAATCTGTTTGTGTGTAGAGCAGGTAAACAGACCAGCTGTGAGATGAGCGAGATGCTTTTCATACAGAGGCTTGATCCTCTGTTTATGTGGACGTGAGAAGAGTAGCAAGAGAAGAGACTGCGTCAGTTCGCCACTCTAAACGTTACATCAGAAACACGGCATTGTGCACCTGCGTTTTTTAGGGGTGCACAAATGACAGTCCTGGCTGAGCCATGGCAAAAAAAAACGAAATATGTCTTAACAACTAAGAAGCTAAGTATCTGTAGTGGTAGCATCCAAGGAGACCAAACCTATTTAAATGTAAATGTGTGTGTACATAACAGCATTAACAGCATTATTACATTTAGGCTATTTAATAAACATTTTAATAAACCAGTTGGTCCTGACAGCAAATGCTCATTGTGTATTTTGATAATTCATTTTGTGTTCTGCTGGATAAAAAAAAAAAAACTTGAGTTTGGAGCACCATGAGAGTGATTAAAATGTCTTTTTCAGTTAAAAGCAGATGACCTGTGGAAGGTGCAACTGGATTGGAGTGAGTGATTCTGTGATTTCTGGTAAAGTGGTTAAGCCAAAAACTTACCCAAATGCTGATTTGGGACATTTTTGGGGGTTATTTTTTTCACACAAAACTACCCTACACTGAAAATGACCCAACAAAGACTAAAGACTCCTGCTTTACCACTAGTCTGGAATGCAATCTCCAGTCCACTTTTTTTCCTTTTTGTACAAATTTGACAGTTTTTGACAGTTTCTTTCCTCCTTCCTCTCCGCTCCTTTGCTTCAGTTTCTCCTTTTTTCATCCTCTCCCACTGAGCTGTGTTTGTTCAGAGGTTTGTGGCATTAACAGAGTGTGGTGCTCAGGACACTTAAGTGAGGCCGTAACAGGAGGACTGCAGAATCCCTCAGTACGTGGATCAATAATCCACTGAGGTTTGAGAGACACTCCACAGCCTCTCCTTTAACGCATCACCATTTATTAGGGCTTCTGTTAGAACACTCCACACAACAAAGTTTCAATTGCTTTGGCTGTTTGTTTTCAAACTGTTCTTTGAATACATGTGTCTTTGAAGGTTGGAAAAATAGCCTGCTGTGGTGTTTTGTTATCTCTGAAATGTCCCTTTAAACGGAGGCACCTGTGGAATACATAAGCAGTTGGACATTGTGGTGGTCAAAATAAGGCTTTTCAACAAATAAAAAAACAAACAATAAAAAGACAGAACAATAACAATTTGACAGCAGTCAAGAGACAGAACAATAGATATGTTTACATGCAGTTTCAGATTCTGAAAGTTATATGTATCTTAAACATTTGAATCCGATTCACATATTCATTTACATGCATTACATGTATCTCAAACTTTGAAACCGAGAACTCACTGTAGAAAGGAGTAGAAAGCACTGAGATAATGTCACCAGAGCTACCGTGAGCATAACTATTTCTTGATCCATATATACACAAATATGTCAGAAGAGTTTTTCTTTAATATGGAGTATATAAATTTGACCAGTTCATAAGACGCAAATAAACATACACATGTTTGTTAGACCTATGTAAACATACTAATCACGTCACTGCACACATGGACAGATATTTTATATTTTTAAAACAAATTGCCATCTCACGAAGCAAGGTCGTTGAATTCGACACTGTAACCAACCACAACATTGAAAACGAGACCACGTTTGGCATGTTTTACTAAATCGGGATCAGTGTGAAATGTTTCAAGTCATGCAATTATTGTGTTTTCATGATCAATCATCACTGTTGCTTCTGAGTTCCATGAGTTCCCTCACGCCCGTCCCTAATTCCCAGTGATTCCTGATGAGTGAATGCTGGCACACTTGGCCTGGATTCTCATCTCATTCCTTATTCAGCAGACACTGTAGCACACAGGAACAGAATCTGGATTAAGGCTGAGCCCCAAAAATATCTCACAGCTACATTTGCATTCTTCACATCGGCGGCCCAGACCACCGTAACACAACACAAGAATCGTAGTCACAGGCTGAATCCTCTGTGTGAATGAGCGGCAGTTCAGACTTTGGGATTTGAATAACAAAACGTCTACGTTTTGGCCTTGTGCCACAGTGAAGATTGAGGTTATCTGTATAATATGCATGGTAATGTGTCACCCACGTTGAGCGATTAGAGTGTACAGACATGCTTGTCATTCTAAACCCATTAAGATAGCAGGTGTTTAATGAAAATTAGAAAGGACTGTTTTCAGATAATCCCTGAAATAATCCCAGATAATAATTAAGCCATACAATTCTATAAAAAAGATCACGTCATTGTGATACCCAGCCTTGAGACTGACTTTGTATATTGCTTGGCTTATAAATCGTCTCTTCACAAATTCTTTTTAGTGTTCTTTATAGAAAATCATATATTGGAGACGAATGGCAAAATTCACTGATGACAACGTTCACTTGTGGTTCATGTTTATTCTGACACCTTTAGTTCCACCTTTAGTAGTTTAGTTTTTTAAAACAGTAAACAATCTTTTCATCTAAATTTAATGTTATGTTGAGTAATGTTTATCAAAATAAATAGTTTTCCCCACTTTATGGTATTTAAGGATATGGGTTTATGTGAAACTTACATTCAGGAGCTGTATTAAGAAGTATTGAATGAAAATGTATTTGACAAATATTGCATGTAATCCACTTCATCATGTGTGATAAAGTACTTAAACACCGCATGAGCGTCACTATGGGACGCAGAAAGTTGTCAACTCCTCCCCGACTGCAAGCGGCAAATCTTGCCGATCGGTTAAATCCAGCCGAGTCCTAATGCCTGATGAAAAGGACCACAAGGTACTGGCAAAAAGCTTGCCTTAGCCAATCACAAAGCATACAATGTGTCTGCTCATTTCAGTTATTGGGTTTTTATGATTGATCATTGCTCGCTGTCACTTCCGAGTACTCATTCCTTTCCTTAATTCCCAGTGATTCCTGATGAGTGGAAGCTGGCACACTTTCCTTGGAGTCTTGTCACATTCATTATTCAGTGGTTGCTTAAATGATTGTTAGTAGCATTTAATAATAGCTGTTGTATGGCAGCTAAAGCTATGCATTAAACCCTCAGTTGAGTGTATAAGATGAAGTTCAACATCACTGAATGACTATGGGAAGAACTTAAATGTGCAATTATAAGTTATTCCCCATTGTCATTCAGTGATGTTGAGCTTCAGCTTTGAAAAAAAAAAGCTCAGGTCATTGTGATAACCAGCCTATTGCTTGGTTTATAAATCGTCTCTTCACAAATTCTTTGTAACGGTGTTGATATTATTATTATTATTATTATTATTATTATTATTTTAATTCTGTATGCAGATTTTAGAGCTGAGACATCTTTGTTAATCAGCCTAGTAGGCATGGCCATATATCATCAAATATCAAGCCTCGATGATATATCGGTCTGCCACTTCTTTTTACAGCAATGCACAGTGTGCTACATACTCACTTCATAGCTAGGCTATAATCTCAATTAATTCATTCTCCTCAGACTTTCTCCTCAGAATGACTTTTCCCTGTCCAAGGTCTTGCATGAATTCTAGCCACAAAATGTTTACCACCACACTCAGTGACCCACATACACATACTTACACAGCTAAAGATTTGAAAAAGAGCAGCAGTAGCAGATATTTGGCTGCAGGAAAGCAGAGAGGGGCTGCGAGGTGTTTGGCAAGCTATTATGATGCTTACATGTGAAATTGAGTTTGCCATCTGGGAGCAGTTCTCCTGGCCTTCGTGGAATATCTTTGTCAGCTTTTTTTCCTCTTGCGTTATGATAGTGTAAAACTTTTGAAATGTGTAATATTTCAGACATACAGTAAATTAGGACACATAAATATTGATATAGGTACATGAGGAGCATATGCACACAAAGGATGCTCATACGTGAAGTAAACTGAGGTCTGAGTTATGAGAGAGAGAGAGAGAGAGAATAAAGAAAACAATACAAAGTGAATGAGATGTTTACATTTCTATTTACAGCATTAAAATCTGCACTTTGGAATTGCATTCTATCCAATAGGAACATTATCCAAACTGTAAAACTGACAATGAAGAATCGTTCTGTTAAGACTGCGAAATTCCGGCAAAACAAATAATATTAATTTGTATTCAAATAGACAGGGGTGCATTATTGCACAGGCTTACCTGGGTCTAAACCAAGGCTATATAGGCACAGACTCACACTCCACTTCTCACTTATCTATGGCCACTTTTCGTTCCACTCGACCTTCCTATTGAAAATGAAATGTGACCTAGCGTGTAACTATCTCTGAACAGCTCTCTGAGCTTTACTTCTATGCCCCCTCTCACTTTGGCTGCTATTCATCTGCACCTTAGAAATAGGATAAGTAGTCTCTCCATGAAAACTCTTCATCTGCTACTGCCTGAATGTGCATATATCACACAGGTAGTTTCAATTATACTTTTTTTTCAAAAACCCTGAACCAAATAGTCATGTGAAGCCATCAGTATTTTTTATAGTTTAATTTGTGTGTACTACCGTCCAAGGTAACACTTTATTTTGATAGTCCACCTTAAACATTCTACTATCAGTAAGTAACTTTGCAACTACATGTACTACAACTACTAGTAGTTAGAGTATTAGTTGTCTGTCTGCTTTATACCTGCCAACACTTTATTTTGATGGTATATTTTAACAGTATTGTGTGTATATAGGCAGTAGGTGTGTGCATAGTCTGCAGAATATAGGTGTATAGGATCCCCTCCAAAAGTCAAAACCCAGGGGTCTTTGTTAGTTTTAATGTGGCCCTGGAGAAAAAAAATGGATGGGAAAGTAATAAGATTGGACAGAAACATTTGGACAGAGCCAGAGAGCACATATGGTGTCTAAACTTCTGTTGTGAATTTTTTTTTTTACTTTAATCGGAGACTCCCAAGGATAAATAATGAATTAGTTGAAAAGGAGAAATTCTCAAATCTGTTTTTTTTCTTCTTCTAATGTTCACTGAGGGACATACATGCATGTTATATTACATTTATTAAGAAAGAGCTCATCACATACAGCTAAAATTGTGGTCACATTCATTAAAATGTCACAGGAAAAATATATCTACTGTAAATATATAGTGATTTCAAACCAAGCAGTGAAATACATGTAACCAACCCTGAACCTATTGCGAAATCTGATTTCACCAGTAAAATTTTTTATTTCACAGAATAAAAATAGAATGAAATACACTCCAAATGCAGGACAATCGGATTAGCCTATACTACTTTATACTGCTATTACAAAATGTTGCATTTTTTATTACTTTTTTATATTTTATTTAAAAGAATCTGAATATTAAACCTTTTCCTGACTGGTTAATGCAATTAATATGCATTACTTATTTTATAAGTGCTTACCTATTTTACTTACCTATTTTTTTTTAACCTATTTTACTTACCTATTAATACTTAGGCCTACCTATTTATTTTTTGCAGAAAAAATTGGACTTGGGAAAGGGTTGTATCAGTAAAAAGGTTTTTTTCTTTTCTTGTTTGTTCATATTTGTATTTGAACTATAAATCATCAAAATCAAATTACCCTTTGAAATAACATAGGTTGTGTGTCAGTTTCACAGTTTTTTTTCATTCTATTTTTGTCCAGTCATATTTCTGTGGCCCTTTGTTATTGTTACACCTGACATCCAATTATTTATTTTTGTGTTGTATTTTATCTCATTTCATATCTCAATTCTTTTCCCCTTTAGAGGACAACTTCAGTTAGAGGTGGCACAGTTTACCTCCCCCTCCCTCATGCACCCTAATGAGAAACACAGTCAGCGACACTCTTCAAATATTCATCATACATTCATTCAAGGGATCGGAACAAAGATCTACTCATCAGGTGGAATGAGATGCTAATTTACTGTAATTTACTGTGAAATGAGTTGGATGACCTCCCAGGAGAGAGCAGACTGTTTATTACAGTGAGAGAAAGAGAAGTATTGAGCAGCTAAAGATCAGTCCCATCTGAATATTTGTTTACAGGCAAAGCCAATTGAACACCCACGACTATTTATTCAAATCCTCTTTATTTGCATTCTGTGTTTATTCCTACACCTTTTTGGAGATATGTCATCTCCACACCTGTGCCTTATTAGTATTTGCGTTCTCGCTCACCCTCTTTCATCTTGTGCTAATGTGACGATTTTAGATTACACTTCGGAACTTATTTGGACAGTCCTATACCTCCAAAATGACTTTCCATGCTGATTGGTCGAGGCTGACATGTTTGCAAGGAAGTACGTGACCTGATCTCAGTTCATCAGACTCGGCTGAGAGAGCGAGGCATCAGTCGCTCCTTCTAGATTGATTGAAAGTGGCCACTTCAGAGGTGCCAAGGCGTAAAGATTTGGTCTTCTAGTCTGATTAACTGCTTTTCCAGTGTAATTTGCATAAGCAGGGGCCACTGCAGAGTCTGGAGCAATAGTGATATTTTTTTTTGAGGAATCTGTCAGTGGCACTGACACACTTACCCATTCCGGTGCAGTGGTTTCTTTTGCAAACACAGACAGCGGCTCCATCAAGGGAACCATTTAGAGCTACTAATGTAATCAAATTCATCCAATGACAATGCCTGCAAACATTTCACTAGGCACATGCATATGAATGAACATTATGCAAAGAGAGCACTGAGGCCAGCTTTTGAAAAATGGGATGTTTTCTTTCTTTCGCTTCAAAATAAAATAAAAATTTGGTCCTCCTCTCTCGTCAAGTATCTGCGAGAAACAAATGTAAATACGCGTAGCTCGAAGTAAAGTCTGATCTCCTCTTGTGGTTTTTACAAGGCTGAGTGATATCGTATTCTTTTTGATATTACGTTCTCAACCCTCGCCTCATTAAGTGTCAACTCATCCCACAATCGTCAGTGATTTTCGGTTCCTGTCTGGTTTAGATTCCTGCATCCCCTACCCAGGGCAAATCTCGGGCTGAGTGGTTTTGGCCGCTTGCCATTTGTTGTTTGATGAACGTCTCTCCTCACTGTAGGATGGGTTTCAGACACTGTGAACTAACCAAACAGGAAACAAGTTGTTTACTCACCAACACCCCCCTCAGGAGCATTAATTATGAGCATAGGTGATGAGACATGGAGCTTGCCTGCTGGGGTGCTTGGCTGTGCCGCCTGTTGCGTCGGCTGTTTTCACTGCCGGAACCATTGATCTTCAATAGTTAATCATGACAATAGGCTTGTAGGAGCTTGCGAGACAGGCATGATGTTGCAGTATTACTCTTGAGATATTTTTGGACTGCATTAACATAATTATTGCAGCTCACTGTATTATTGCATTACTTTTATCAAAGTTCCTTTCAAGAAAAAATCATTTCACCCGGTGGCCATATTTGCAACGCCTAATTCATCAACTCCTACATAGGGCTGGGTATTGTTAAAAAAATGTCGATACTAATACTGATACCGATACCTTGATTTCGATACCGGTTCCTGAACGATACTTTTTTCGATACCAATTTTATGAAATCCATTTTAACAATATTACATAACACATTACCTCAGAAAAACTTTGGTTTTATTTGTTCAGTTTGACTCATGCTCCTTAGCCAGTGCACAAAGGAACAACATTTTTTTATAAAGAGCTCATGCTCACCAAAGCTGAATTTGTTTGATCAAAATTACAGTAGAACTTGTAACATTGTGAAATAGTATTACAATTTAAAATCTTATTTGAATATATTTCAGAATGTAATTTATTCCTGTGACGTCAAAGCTGAATTTTCAAAATCATTACTTCAGTGTCACATGATCCTTCAGAAATATGAAAACAGTTTGCTGCTTAATATTTTGGAAACTATGATACATTTTTTTCATGATTCTTTGATGAATACAAATTTCAAAAGAACAGCATTTATTTGAAACAGAAATCTTTAGTAACATTACACGTTTTAATGTCACTTTTGATAACTTTAATGCATCCTTACTGAAAAAAAATTCTGACTAACCAACACATTTTTGAACGGCAGTGTACATTCAGTAGGTTATTATTGCAATATAAACACAGTCAGAGTGATCAACAAGGTATATCTTCATTTACCAGTCGAATACGGAGCAACTTTCAGCTCTTATATTTACTCCGTGCACTGTCAAGGTCTTCATCATATCTGTCGTGGTACCGGTCTTTGCAGCAATTATTTTACCGTAAATACTGCATCGCACGCTGTTGGCATCGAGCCTGGAGAAATGTAGCCACACTTTTGATCGACTTTTCCACATCTTTAGGGTATTGTGTGTGTGTGTGTGTGTGTGTGTGTGTGTGTGCTCGCGTCTCATATGAGTATGTGCGCAGAGAGTTTGTGTGTGTGTGCTCGCGTCTCATTGAGTATGTGGGCGAGTTTGTGTGTGTGTGCTCGCATCTCATATGAGTATGTGCGCGGAGAGTTCCGCACGTCTCGTGTGTGTAGAGTTTGCGTGTTTGTGCGTGAGCGACTCTAGGTGTGTCGTCGTGCATTTCATATGTATTTGTTTGAGCACTGACGTTGACGAGTTAACCCCTTAGGTATCGAAATCTGGTACCGAAAAACAAGTCATTTTTCGATACTTGATAGTATCGAGGCAATTCGGTCGGTCCCTAAAAAGTATCGAACTCGGTACCCAGCCCTACTCCTACAGTATACTTGAATGGGGAAATAGCTAAATCTCAAAAACTGCTTTGCCAAATTCACATTTAAATAATATATTTAAAATCAACAACAAAATCTGACATGAACTGTCACATACTGTAGATCCACCGTATTGTGCATTGCAGTTTCTCTTATTCATATTAAGAGAAATTACTGCAGTGGAGTAACACTTACGGTTGAGTGAACGCTACCGCATTTTGGCTGCCGCTACTCACTGGTTCCTTATATTTATTCCTATTTCTCTTATGTTTGAATATATATATATTTTTATTGAACTGTAGCCTATAAATCCTGGACCTCAGAATTCTGTGGCTGCTGTATCCTACTGATGATTTATTGTAACTGTGGTTTGGCGTCTGCAGCTTGGCTTCCATCGCTGTATAACTTGCCTGTCCTAGCGCTATGAGATTGCACCATGTGGTTCCTCAAGCTGCTATTATGTATTATTCTGTTGTTCTGATCAACGCTGCCCCACATCTGACGTATTCGGCGGCAGACCTCTACAAACTTAGACCTGCAGTTAAACCTCCACTGTCTTTGCTTAATCACCCGGATTTGTTACATCGACTGAAATACCTTCATCGTGGATCCCGTTGGAATACCCAAATCAGTACTGCTAAACCTGGACAAATTAGGTATCTTTGGTCTACTAACTTAAGACTGTCTAAAAACTCTGGGAGGCCTGTCTATTATGAAGTGCTGACCAGGTCAGATTTTACATATTCTGCACCCAGTTTTTCTTTTTTTTTAAGGTTCGGTCAATCAACAACAATCTCTTCTCCTATCCATGAACTCATTGTGGACCAAAATATAGATTTGATGTGTTACTGAGACTTGGCAAAAGCCTAAAGATTTTCTTCATTTAAATCAAACAACACCGTCTGGATACGCCTATATACTGTATGTAAACCTCGCTGTTCTGGTAAAGGGGGCGGCCTTGCACTTATTTATTGTGACAGTTATAAAGTTACAGATGGCTTCATCTTTTGAAACCTTGGCTGTAGAACTTAAAGGTTCAACTCCCACAATGGTTGTATGATTTATATACCACCAAAGTCATCTACTTCGACTACTTTTTTAAACTGAATTTTCTACTGTTTTAATAAGATTTTAATATTCACTTTGACAATATTTCTAGCACTTAATGTAATGACTTCAAATCAGTTTTGGATAGTGCTGTCCTGGTGCAGTTTGTTTATTTTACAACTTAGGTCATATTTTAGACTTAGTATGTTTTTCTGGTGTCATCCTTTTTAATTTCACTTCTACTTAAAGGGTTAGTTCACCCAAAAATGAAAATTCTGTCAGTAATTACTCACCCTCATGTTGTTCCAACCGCGTAAGACCTTCGTTCATCTTCGGAACACAAATTAAGATATTTTGGATGAAATCTGAGAGCTGATAACTTCTCCGTAGGCTGCTAGGTGGCCCAAACTTGCTGGCCCAGAAAAGTTATTAAAGAGATCGTTAATATAGTCCAAGTGACTACAGTGGCTCAATCTTAAGTATATCAAGCGACGAGAATACTTTTTGTGCGCAAAAACAAACAAAAATAACGACTTTATTCCGATATTCATTTCCTTCTCTCTGGGCCACTAGTTGGTTCGCGTAGTGTTTTTGCGCTGCGCGTCACACACATGACCAGCGTCGGCCAATAGTGAGCCTACGTGGTGACGTGTAACACAGACGCGCTGCTCAAAAACACTTACGAGGCCCAGAGAGAAGGAAATGAATAGTGGAATAAAGTAGTTATTTTTGTTTGTTTTTGCGCACAAAAAGTATTCCCGTCGCTTGATATACTTAAGATTGAGCCACTGTAGTCACTTGGACTATATTAACGATCTCTTTAATAACTTTTCTGGGCCAGCAAGTTTGGGCCACCTAGCAGCCTACGGAGAAGTTATCAGCTCTCAGATTTCATCCAAAATATCTTAATTTGTGTTCAGAAGATGAACGAAGGTCTTACGCGGTTGGAACAACATGAGGGTGAGTAATTACTGACAGAATTTTCATTTTTGGGTGAACTAACCCTTTAATCTCCTGTCTCGGATCACAAGCCTGTATTTTTTTAATGTTTCTGTTCCTTTAGCAACATTTCGTTGCTTTTAGTTTCATTTCGTGATATTAAAAATATTGACCTTAATGTTTTGGATGGAATGATTGACCATTCTGTAAATTAGTGCTGTTTTAATTCTTCCACGTCTGACTTGGTAAATTTTTATAATGAACGTTTTTTTCTGTTTCAAACACTTAATATTGTGGCTCCTGTGACAACTCGTACTGTATAATTTGTTCACTCTTCCCTTTGGCATACTTCTGAACTGCGCCACCAAAAGGCCATATGTCGTCTATTGGAGAGACTGTGTAAACGAACTGGTCTTGAAGTACACAAACAGTGTACTCTGAGCATCTGGAATTGTACAAGGCTGCACAAATCATCTTTTTATGCAAATATCATTGCCAATGGACAGAGAAATACAAATAGGCTACTTTGTTTAGCACTGTTAACAAATTGTTGAAACCTGTTGGTACTGTTTCATTTTCTTCTAATCAATGTTCATCATTTTCTTAATTTTTTAGATCTAAGATTGAAAGTATACATCAAGACGTACTTAACTCTGTTTCAGTGTCTAGTGATTATCAAATTAGATATAATCACATTTTTTGGTCTGCAAGTATTCTTTATATATTTCAGCTGCCTTCAGTTGATTACATTACTAAGTTGATTATAAGGTCCAAGCAAGCAAGGCAAGGCAAGGCAAGGCAAGTTTATTTATATAGCACATTTCATACACAATGGCAATTCAAAGTGCTTTACATAGAAGAAATTAAAATAATAAAAAGAAATAAGAATAATTATTAAGCCTTCTACATGTTCACTTGATCCTTTACCCAATATCTTCGTTAAGTCCTGCATCCATTCAATTGCCCCTATTATTACAGCAATAGTGAGTTCTTCATTATCTACTGCTATTGTTCGTTCATCATTAAAATGAATGTCTATCACTCCAATTCTTAAAAATTCTTGTGCGGATTATAATGATCTAAATAATTATCGGCCCATTTCTAATCTTCCTTTTATTTAAAAAATACTTGAAAGAACAATAGCAACTCGACTTAAAGCGCATTTGCAAAGTAATGACCTCTATGTGTAGCCTGGCAAGCCAGACCTACATCAAGATGTTAGGTCTGGAAACTCACCATAGACACACTCAATCCGAGGGGCGGGATAAACGGCAGTCTTTCAAATTCCCTCTGCACGCAATAGGATAGCGCTTCAACCAACCAGAGCATTTTCCCAACAGCGGAGCTTAGTTGATAGATTCAACTTTTGCCATATCTGGCCGGCAAAACGACGAACACATCTTCCTCCGTTCTTTGCTCTTTTCTCAAAGAAAAACTTAACTCCAAGTCCTCCAGAGTCGCGGCCAAAGCCGATTCGAAAGACCGTTGTTCTCCATCGGCAGCCGTCATTCTTTGTTTTCAAGTGGCAGCCGTCGCAACTCTGTCGTCATATGTTAAGCCCGCCCCCGCCTACTCTATACACGACGTGATTGGCCTGACCCAATTTAGGTTTTTGCAGCTAGAAGGTCTATTGAGAGTTGCTAGACCCACCCTGGCTGCAAAATACATTTTGCTGCCGCTAGGGTGCGTCTAGATTTCTAGGCTACTCTATGTGCACTTTCAGTCAAGCTTTAGACCCAAACATAGCACAGAAACAGCTCTTGTTAAAGTTAAAAATGATCTTCTCCTTGCAACTGATTCTGGTTTCCTGTCTATCTTTATTTATTTTTTAGATATTAGTGCTGCCTTCGAAACCATTAGGCATTCAGTATTATTGGACCGATTGGCTTGTATTGGAGTAGCTGACAATATTTATTATTTATACTTGTGGTCACATTTTTCACACTTGACATTAACTTTCATTTTATGCTGATGACACACAATTGTACCTACAAAACCTAATGCTTCTCACCCCCCTTCAGTATTCACTAAATGTTTCCAGGATGTTGACATAAGAGGTCGACCGATAGTGGATTTTACCGATATCGATATTTAGGTTTGACCGTACATGCCGATAACCGATTATTCAGCCGATTTTTTTTTTTTAGGGAAATTGGGATTAAAAACAAACATAACACTCCAAGTAAAACAGTGCTGAACTGAAATGTACTAAATGAAATAAATATATAAATATGAATATATTAAAATGAGAAGTTCTACAGAAAGAACTCTACAGAAAATAATTTAAACATTAAAATGTTACAGGTCAAATGTGTTTCTTTAGCTATAACGTAGAAACATTGCCTATGTAAATGTCATAGATAACACTTTGCAAGTCCCATTTGTAGACAAGGATGTATTAGAGAGCTTTCATGAACTATGCATTATGCAATATACGTTTTTACTGCATGTAATAATATTTGAGCAATACAATTGTACCATGATCATTCATGTTAGTTCATAGTACATTAACTTAGGTAATAACACATTAAATAAAAATTAAAACTCAATTTAAAATGTATTAGTAAATGTTGAAATTAACAAACTAACAATGAATAATACTTCTACAACATTAACCTTAGTTAATGCTAAAATTGTAATCTTATTGTAAAGTGTTTCCATTTCACATGAATCATGCTTAAAGAAGATGGCCATATTTAAATATCTGCAAAGGACAGAGCATTAAAATTACATAAATGTAGACCCATATTACATGTATAGTCTCTCACTTTATTTGTTTCTATTTTAGAACACTTAATGATTATCTAATAAAAATAACAATATGTATTGTAGTGATAAAAACAATAACTGAAATCGAATGCTTTTCTGATTTGTTTACGTTTCTGTTGGCAACATGAACATATCAATGTTGAGAAAGCAATCACTTCACTAGCTTTAAATATTAAACTTCGCCGGCTAATGTATGCATAAAAGTGACCAGCTGGATATAAGCAAATGCAAATAGATGGTAACAATTGCGACATAAAACATTTGGGTCAGGTTTGCGTGTGTTTTTGTCACATTGTTTTAACCGCTTGAGGTAGCCACTACTAATGTTAGGCTATTCCTCTCAGACTCGACAGCAACATACTTCTGTTCTTTCTCTGCTAATGCAGCATCTAGTCAACAAATTAATTACTTTATAATGATATGGCAATATGTACTTTGGTGTTCTGTATTCATCCCGTTTCACTGTCTGTGTTTTAAAGGGATACTCCACTTTTTTTGGAAATAGGCTAATTTTACAAATCCCCCAGAGTTAAACAGTTGAGTCTTACCATTTTCGAATCCATTCAGCCGATCTCCGGGTCTGGCGGTACCACTTTTAGCATAGCTTAGCATAGATCATTGAATCGGACAGGACCATTAGCATCTCTCTCAAAAAAATGACCAAAGAGTTTCGATATTTTTCCTATTTAAAACTTGACTCTTCTGTAGTTACATCGTGTACTAAGACCGACGGAAAATGAAAAGTTGCGATTTTCTAGGCTGATATGGCTAGGAACTATACTCTCATTCCTACGTAATAATCAAGAAACTTTGCTGCCGTACCATGAGTCCAGCAGGCGTAATGATATGACGCAGCGCCTGAAAATAGTCCCCAGCTAGGTAACTTCCAACGTGACCGGGACTAAATTTGTCTAACCTATTAGACCTATTTTCAGGCGCTGCGTCATATCATTATGCGTCATATCTCAGAAGTCTGCCCAGAATCAGTTTCAAGAGATACCATGGAGCATGTTCTTGATGCATGGAACACAAATGCTGTAGTCATTAGCTTATTCAGCAGCCACAGTCTGACTGCAAAGAAATGGGACTGAAAATGAAATAGTCTCTGAATGGCCCAAAATCTGCTGACTGTTGCAGATATACAACAATGGCGTTTAAGTCAGGTTAAATTAAATTCGGCCATTAGGTCAAGACTTGAATCTGGGTATCTTTGCATAGTGACATACAGCTGTACCACACGAATAACACATCTTATACTTTTTTAAAGAACTACTAAGTTCTTAAAGTTTTTTTCTTTAGGCATACATTACCTCGCCTCATGCACCATGTGAACCAGGATTAAAGCTCTTGCCCTCTCAAAAATAATAGACGCATGATGCCCTTGTCAGTTTATGCTTCAGAGATTGCTTTAGAAAGGCATCTTAACCTCAAGTCCTGAATGAAATGGTCTTTTTTGACCACAGATCACGAGAGATCAAGAGAAAATCATGAGTTATTGCCAAAGGTTGTTTGATCCCCAAAACAGAGATCCAAAACAGACCGTCTTTTCAAAGACCTCTGTTTGACCTAACCTCTTAAACACAGGACTGAAATCCTTTCAAAAACTACAGAGACTACCTTTACTAGAGATGCACCGATTGATCGGCTGGTGATCGGAATTGGCCGATTTTCACGTGATCGGCCGTGACCGGCGACCGGCCGGTCAGTCTGACAAATGCCGATTTTATGCCGGTCAAATGCACTCGGGCGCCGCATGATTAACATTGCGCAACATCAGTATCACAAGTGCACACGGAACACACATGTAGGAAACCTCGTGAATTACGTCCGTTCAGACCGCAAGCGCGTATTTTTTTTCGCCGTGCATGTTAATCAATGAGTGCATTAACAACGGGAGCAGGAGCAGCGCGTGAGCGTCAAGCAGGAGCGTCGCGAGCAGTGAAGCGCGTTTTTCGGCGCCGAGTCTATTTGCTGCACTGCTCGCGCTCAATTAAAGGGAAAGCACACTTTTGATGGACAAAATAGCCTAAAGGGTTTCACAAAAAAAGTGCCCAAGAACTGGAGTAGGCAATGTCAGAAAAGAAAACGAAGACTAATATTTATAGAAAATGTACCCATTTAAACCTGTTTTATTATTCAGTTTGTACAAGTGATTGCAATAGGCCTGTGTGTGTGTGCTTTGAGAAATATCTTTATACTACAAGGCTATATTTATTTTATTTTTTATTTATATATTATTTTATTGCCATTCCCTGTTTTCATACAGACGTTTAGTTTGCTAAATACATATATAAAAAATTATTGGATATTGAATGTGAAAAGGAAATGGTTCTTCCATAACACTGCACTTTAGATGTGTGTGAACTATGCAAATTGTAAAATGTTCTATTACAGAAAAGAAATACACTTCATATTTGTAAAGTGCTTAGAAAAAATGAAATCGGAATCGGCTAAAATCGGTATCGGCAGGTCAAACTTAATGAGAAATCGGAATCGGCCCAGAAAATTGTAATCGGTGCATCTCTAACCTTTACATTATGGTTTATTGGAGGTGTGTCTTGTGTACTATCAGCATGAATGGTTTTCCGTTTCTCAAATTGTGGTGTGAATCAAATCTGTGTAAAATGAATTGTACTTTTATTATTTAAAATCATGTCTAAAATGTACTCTGCTAGAGCGGGAAAGTTAAGAGACCATGTGACTAATCAGATAACATGTAATTTATGTGAGTGGAGGAGAGTCACACCTCAAACTAAAGACAATGTCTAATTGGTAGAGCTGGGCACAAAAAAAATCACGGCAGAAAATAAAATGAATTCTCTTTTATCAAGTCGAAAATTGAGAATCAAATCGAATCGAGATCTTGTGAATAAGATCGAATCGGGACATATGTATCCATACCCAGCCCTACTATTTGGTCAGAATTTCTCCAAAGAGTTGGACTCAAACAAAGCATTAGACAAGATGACGAGATCAGATCAGATGAGATCAGATGAAAATGGGTTTATGCAAGCTATTTAGATACTCTCGTCTCACTTATTTTTTTTCCCCTTCTTTATTTACTTACTTTTCTTTTCCATTGAGAGTTTCATTTTCTAAGTTAAGTTTTGCCACAAAGCCTCAGTCAACTTCAGTGGTCTATCGCCTCTATCGCAGTTCTGCTGCCGTTCTGCACTGTCACGAAAGTGTATTATTTGCATAGGTTTTTAAGCATTGCAGTTTTAAAACAAGTGATTTTAAACCGTTGAAACAAGAAGCGAAAGAACTCATTTCGCTATATGCGTGTGCTGCCTGAGAAATGGTTTCTGAGCGCTGTCTGAGGTGCACGCACATGAGTACTGAACTGAGTTATTTTTTACACCTAAGTGGGCTTGAACGGTTTTGAACTTATACTTTTGTGTCCAAATGCTCGTCTTTGCAAATATCCATATCCGTACAGCTATATACCTGCTGTCTGTGTTATTAATGTTATTAATCTCTCACTGATTTTTTTATTTTATTTAGTTTTATTTAAAGTTTGACAAGGCAGGATATTGAAGGACAAAACCCTGAAATGTATCAAACAGAACACATACTCAAAACAACCTTACCTAATTCAAATAAATTAAATAAATAAATAATAATAAATAAAACAACCAGGTAGAGTAAAAGCAGATACACAAAAAACTTGGAATACATCAGGCATCATGCAAAAAACAAACAAACTGTAAATTATTTATAAAACAGTTTAAGAGCACGTGGAATAAAAGAAAGTTCATGTCTTTTTGATTTACTCCTGGGCACAACAAACTCCCTATGCTGCCGTAGTAGGTAAGTAGGTCTTGGAGCCACAGACAAGAAACAATGCAGTGGTGATGAACTGTCTTTGAGTAATTTTGTAAAAGTACGTATAGTGGCCTCGTCGCGCCTCTCACTCAGTGATGGGACAGTAGAAGTTGGAACACCTATTATCCGACAGCAACGTTTTTGGACCCTCTCTAGCTCATCAGAGAGACCTTTAGGTAGTCCACCCCATACTGGGCTAGCGTACTCAAGGACTGGCCGTATAAATGTTAGATACACTTTCATTAAAACATCACAAGGGAGACCCGCATTTTTTGCAACACAGAGATAGTGTATTCTAGGACGCACCTTCGAAATCATGTACTTAATGTGGGCATCCCACGACAAATCAGAAGAAATTTGGACTCCAAGCAGTTTAAAAGTAGAAACTCTGCCAATTGCATGTCCTGATATTACGGGAGAGGAAGGGCAGGGAATGTTTTCATCTTTCCTGGCACTTATGACCATGTCCACAGTCTTACCTCTATTCATTGCCAATGAAAATTCCTGTCCCCAATCCGCCACTGAATCCAAGGCCCTCTGAGTTAATCCTGGTAGGGATCCCATTAAAAATTCAGTAATTGTTAAATCATCAGCATATTTTACCGGAATTACTGAAGGAGGCAGAAAGGAATCCAAGCTGTTTATGGCGATGACACAAAGCAGAGGGGATAGAAGACCCCCCTGAGGAACACCAGCTGCAATTGGATAGGAGTTAGACACACAGGAGCCCCACTTCACCTTTTGCTCTCTGTTACTCAGATAGCTCCTTACACTGAGCCAGAGCGGTCGTCTGACATTCATGTCAGCTAAAGCATAGAGCAGTTGACAAAGATCAATCGTGTCAAAAGCTCGAGTAAAATTAACAAAAACAGCATGGATGTCCAATTTAGGATTGGTGTTAAGTGCATCATGCCAGGATTGCAAAATTTGAATCAGAGCAGTATCAGTTGATCTGTTCGCCATGAAGCCATGTTGTGATGGTTGAATTTTAGCAACTGTATCCTCCAGAATGGCATCTCTGAGGATTCCTTCATACACTTTTCCGACACAGCTGAGTAATGAAATCTGCCGATAGTCTACTGGAAAACTAGGCTTTGTTTTTTTGGGAACAGCCTTGACCACAGCCTCCTTCCATTGTTTTGGGAAAATATTATTTTGCATGCACGTGTTAAAAATATCACATAGCACCGGTGCCAGTTCCTCGTGAAAGGTCTCTAATATCCAAGGAGGAATGTCGTCAGGACCAGCAGCCTTTGCTGCCTTCACTTTGCGGAGTCTGACCTTAACTTGTCCAATACTCAAAAGAGGTATACTACAAGTGAATAACTTGCAGGCAACCTCTTGCTCGGACGGAGAAATATGACTTGCATAATCCCACACAGAAGCAAAGTGCTTTGCCAAGTGATCACATTCACATTGCATGATGTTATGATCCTGAGACACCACATCACTCTTATCTTCTTCCATCCCCATTAAAGCCTTCACAGACTTAAACCATTGTTTAGGCTTGGTGTTTTGCAGTTTCTCGACCTCATGTTTATAATATTGTTTCTTTGCATTCTTAATTTTTTTGGCAATAATTGTTTTTAGTTTACTGTAGGATGTTTTATTGCCAGAACAAAAGAGCCTGATCTTGGCTGAATCATTTTTTGTATTTTTAATTATAATAAATGTATGTTTAATTTACACAGTAAAGACTATGCAGTGGTTATGTATACATTTGATTATTTACATTTACATTTATTCATTTAGCTGACGCTTTTATCCAGAGCGACTTACAATTGCTATATATGTCAGAGGTCGCACGCCTCTGGAGCAACTAGGGGTTAAGTGTCTTGCTCAGGGACACATTGGTGTCTCACAGTGGATTCGAACCCGGGTCTCTCACACCAAAGGCATGCGTCTTATCCACTGCGCCACCACCACCATGATTATGCAATTTATGTAGTATATTTTAATTTCTAGTGCTTGAAGGTTTCGATATTATAAATGTCTTTAATGTTAATATTAATTTCGAATCCCAAACTTTTGAACGGTAGTGCATAATGTTAGAAAAGCTTTCTATATATGATAAATGCTGGTCTTTTGAACTTTCTATTCATCAAAGAATCCTGAAAAAAATGTGTACATAACAGTTTTCAACATTGATAACAAGAAATTTTTCTTGAGCAGCAAATCAACATTAGAATGATTTCTGAAGGACACTGAAGACTGGAGTAATGATGCTGAAAATTCAGCTTTGACATCACAGAAAAAAAAGAAAAAAACATTTAAAAATATATTCAAATAGAAAACAGTTATTTTAATTTGTAAAATATATTTCACAATATTACTGTTTTTGCTGTATTTTGGGTCAATAAATGCAGCCTGGGTTGAGCAGAAGAGACTTCTTTTAAAAATAAAACAAAAAAATCGTACCAATCTAAAACTCAGCAGGCTTTGTGAGCTCCACCCTCTATAACAATCAGTTAGATAAACTTAGTTTGCATCTTCCGTCTAACTTATAATCATTGTGTAGCCTATAGGAGAGTTTCAGTCTCAGATCAGTCGGAGATATGATCATCAGGGATAATAATTTTTAATTAGGATCCATTAAGTGACTGTACTCATACATTATGTATGCTTCTTTAATCGCAGTAAACAGCCTATGGCATTACAGGTTAAACCACAAGGGCATGACAGAGATTGCAGTATCACTGGAATGAGGAGTTATTACTGTTAGTAAGGCTGAGGTGTGAGGGGGGTCGGATCCCTCCCAAGCCCCCTTATTAGCTTATATAAAATACAAGAACATGCTGTCCTTAAGCGACAAGAAGCATTGAGCACTCTAGCACTTTAGCAATACATGCATATAAACACAAAATTAGGTGATCAGACAAATTAAAAAATGAAAGCAACAGTTTGCATAGTTTTTTTAAGTTCAATCCATGTTGAATAGTAGTGAACGTCTTGAATGATATTAAAGTCGCCATGAATTGCTTAATAATCTGCTTATCATTATACATTTTTTGTACCTCAAAAAGGATTTTTTAAAAAGTTTGGCTTACAGTCAGATTTTGTGTGGGTCTGTTTATTATACCAGAGGACTGTCACACATTTATGAAGTCATAGGAACACAATGAGTGGATGTGTATTTCCCTCAGAGGGAATGACCTACTACATTAGCCAAACTCAAT
Source organism: Leuciscus leuciscus (assembly GCF_965113295.1). Classification (NCBI taxonomy): domain Eukaryota; kingdom Metazoa; phylum Chordata; class Actinopteri; order Cypriniformes; family Leuciscidae; genus Leuciscus; species Leuciscus leuciscus. The sequence goes on along the minus strand of NC_138725.1, from coordinate 47,935,319 downwards.
CAATCTGTGTCAAACATTACACTGTACTTTTCCTATCACTGTAACCCAGTGAATAAGACTTTTTTTGCCGTAAGTTAATAATGCCAACTCGGATCAATTAATTGGACAAATTTACTCAAGCTTACATTTGCTGTGTGTGTGGATAGAGAGGAAAAGAAACCTGTATGTATCTTTGTCTGTATGCACTATTGAGTGTTACATCATAGCTCAAACCTTTACTCTGAAATGACAGGGCTTTGACTGGTTAATAGGAAGTTAAAAATGATAGTTCACCCAAAAATGCAAGTTCATTTTCATGTTGTCTTTTACTCACCCTCATGCCATTCCTCTTCAGAACACAAATGGAGACATGTTTAATATTCTTTTATCATTTTTCTCCATCAATTGAAAGTCCATGTATAACCAACATGTTCAAACTTCAAAAAGTTCATAAAGACATAAGTAATCCATCCAATCGAACCGTTAATCCAGGTCTTCTGAAGACAGATTTCATTTAGGTGTTTATTCACATTGATCAAAATGATCAGACGAAATGATGAAAGAATATTAAAAATATGTTCGAGGATGAACAATAGTGTTATGTCTTTGGAATGACATGAGGCTAAATGAGTAGCCTAAAGATGACAGAATCTAATTTATGGGTGAACTATCACTTTAATAAATATATACTAAGACATAGTTAAATATCACATTGTTTTGAATGTGTTATTTTTTTCCTTTCAAATTGCAACTATTGCACCACCTAATGCACTTCAAATTAACAACCTATATACAGTACCTATTAGCTTATAAGAAAAGAGACAGTAAAATGCATTAAGATGAATGAACTGAATTTACTGTTGTACTTTTATAGAGGATTAACTGAAGTTAATTAGCATTAGACTAATATTAAAAGTTACTGTACCTTAGCTCAACCAATAAAGCTAGCAGGACTAGTACTTTTATGATCAATCAGACAGTAGATCATTAACATCTGGTAAATTATACAAGTAGTGCAATTTGAAATATGCTTAATATGTATAAAAGAACAACTTTGCACTTGGCTATCTCATTGCTCACAGCCAATATATTATTTTTGATGAAATGCACATGCATAGACAGGGTAGACTAATTTGGCCTTCAACTTCCTGACCATTTTAAATCAAAGAAAGTCTGAAATGAAAATGTAAGTTGTTAAAAAGAAAGACTCTGAAGTTCAGTTTACTGCAATCAGATGTAAGGAATGTGTCGGTTACGTATACAACCCTCACTCCCTGAAGGAGGAAACGGAGACGTAGTCGACGTGTCGACTGATTGGGATCACGCTAGGGAGCCTGTCATCTTCGAGTATTGTAAAAATGAGCCAATGGACATTGACGTGTGTGAATCGCATCACATGCTCCGCCCCGCAGCGTGGGTATAAATATGGAATTGGATGCACACACCAGTTGTTTTTCGCTTCGGAGCCGAGCGGAACCCGGTCAGCGGTGGTACAGCAATAGTGGCTGGGGGACTACATCTCCGTTCCCTCCTTCAGGGAACGAGGGTTACATACGTAACCGTGACTAGTGGTCGACCGATATTGGTTTTTTGATGGCCGATGCCGATAACTTAGAGAGCAGGATGGCCGATGGCCGATATAAAGCCGATATTTTTATTATATACTTTATATTTATTTTAATCAATATTTTATACATTTTAAATAAATTAGAAAACAAATCTTTAAAATAAACATGCTTATACGAGGGAAATCCCTTAGGTGATTCTTTTTTTTTTGTTTTGTTTGATTTTACAGGTCCATACATTACAATCAATGATAATACCTGTCATACTTCTCAATAAGCCATCTGCTTATTACCATCTGTACATTAATACCCCATCAAAAAAAAAAATATATAAAAAAAAATTTTAAAAAGAAGAAAAAAAGCCTCACTATGATCCTCTGATCACCCATCCCACACGGCGCCGTAGTCTCAACACCGCGATAGTCATATTCTCACAATGAGGACATGGACCATCCACAAAAGCTGCTTCAACGTGCTATATATATATATATATTTAAATCCACAAACACTTGATACAACTATTGTGACCGTCCATTTGGGGGGACAGGGAACGATCGCATCCAGAAACGCATGGATGGAATGACATCTTGAAAAAGATGAACTGAAACAGTGAAGCACTCACTTTTCCACCCTCTAACCAGCCATCATGTTAAAACAGCAGTTGACAGCTCAAAGCTTGCGATCAACCGCTGTATTCGCGCTGTAGAACCACCAGCACTGGGAGAGTCTTCCTAGAAGAACACTGATACACTAGCTCATTGTAAACAACAGTACTCTTCAGAGACATCGAGACCGATCGGCTCCGAAGCGAAAGACAACTGGTGCGTGCATCCACTTCCGTATTTATACCCGCGCTGCGGGGCGGGGCGTGTGGTGCGATTCACGCACGCCAATGTCCATTGGCTCATTTTTACAATACTCGAAATGACAGGCTCCCTAGCGTGATCCCAATCAGTCGTCACTTCGACTGCGTCGAACGTGACCGACTGAAAGGGAACTGCAGTTATCAACGATATTACAGCTCTGTTTGCGTCTGTAATTTCTTTTGTTTTTTTGTTTTTGGTAAATTTGTGCTTCAAATAAAGTTTCAAATTGGAAATGTTTTCTGCAAGCATATTCCATTATCTGTTCCTGTGACACCAATTCTGAAACAGTTAAATGAGATGCAAGTGAATGAACAAGTTGCAGCACATGAATGTTCATAGTTGATCTATTTCTCATTGTCTGAATATTCAAATTATTTCAGTACCCTTTTTTTTCCTCTGGGATATGTAACTTAACTGGCTGCCATTCAACATTTTATGGATATGGATCCACGAAATTGCACTTCATGCTTTTAAGGTAAATTTGATTGAACAGCAGCACATGCAAATGAGAAAACATCCAACTCAAATTCTGCAAATTTTAGTCATTATGTAAAAGCAAAAACCTTCTCAGGTCAATGCTGTTGAGCAAACAAACCTTATTATTACCACAAGACTACTTATCTTCATATTTTAAACAGAATACTAGACAAACGTTTCATTCTCAGATTTACCGACAATTTTGAAAGACTTTCTTGAATGAAACAAGATCAAAGTGACGGAAAAGAGGCAAGAAGGCATAATAAGGATGCTGTACCAAAGCACACAGGTATCCCTTTTGTATAATAAGTGCTTGTATGTGTGTGCAGGTCTCATTGGTTAGCAGGGGTAAAGCCTGCTTGAAGGCAGTGTAAATCAGACAGTGTTGTCCTTTATTCCCTATTAATGATGACAGGCCTTAACCCTGGTGTATTATTACTGAAACCCTGTCTCTCTGTATCAGTAACCTTTAAAAGAGAGGCAGGCTGAGGAACAATTTTATAATGAAATGGAATTTATTTTCTCTGAAAATGAGGCTGTCCCATGTCCTTATGTAAAGAGTCTGTATGTGTGTGTGTGTGTGCTTGAAGCAGCACTTGAAGATGATGACTCTCTGAGCCTTTTGGGAACTCAGCTAGACAATTTCAAACAACTTTCCTCCCAATATCTCGCCATCAAATAATAACCTTGGTCTGGCTGAGATAGCTCTCCACGAAACTCGAGTGTGTGGTGTATGTGTTTTTTTGGGGGGATTTTTTGGGGATTTATTTTTTTGGGATTTTTTTTCAGTTTTTTTTTCTGTATGTACCTCTTTTTTGTGTTTTCATTTTTTTTTTTAAACAATTGTGTGTGCAAACATGATTTTGCTGCTACAAAACCTTTACAAAAGCTTCTGTGGACTTTTTAGACTCATAACCATATACAGTATACACTTAATCACACAAGCACAAATATGTTCTCTACAGCCAGGTTAGGTTATAGTCCACTGGTTTTTATGGAAATGTAATTGGGGAACTGTCTTTTTCTGCTTTGTTGCGCCTGGTTGTCCATTTAATGATATTTTACGTTGTGCTGGCTGATAAATATATTAGACTTTTTTGATGAACATAAATAGCCTACTAAATAATGCTGCTAAATATTTTCACATATACTTTTTTTTTATGGAAAATGCTAATGCTGCTATATATTTTTATATATAAGCACCCATTTAAAAGTGGATTTAGTAGATTTTTTAGCTATTCTTTTTGTACTTTAAGTTCCAATACCACAATGGCGTTAGACGCAGCACTGCCATCTGAAGTGTATCATCATGATCGTCTCTGCGATTTATGTAAATTACACTATTACAGGGTTTTAGAGAGCAGTTTACGCAATTAATTCTCTTGCCCATCAAACAAAAATGAAGCAACTTGGGGGTCACTTCTCAGGATTTTCTCCACCTTCAAATCTTTCTACCGTGTGCATGCCGTACCAATGTTTACACCCGTATTTGCCTTAGTGAGTCTTTCAGTCTTCTGGCTTCTGTTTTTTTTGTGCTTATTTGGTCGTAAAGGTACTGATTCTCCCATTCTCTCCATTGGTAAAGCATGAAAAAAAGTGTCTGATTTCATAGCATCACAAATACACTACACCTATGTATAATATACAGAGCGTGAGGATTCTCTCCAATGTAGCTCCTCCGGTAATGCCATTTCATGGTGAATTACTGTACATTGGAACCGCATCATAAATAATTAAAACACTTTTTATAGAAAACTATTGTGAGATCAGTCTTCATCTCATTTGAATGTACACCTTTCAGATGATTCTTTACAAAAACACAACATATTTCTTAATGTGTAAAACTTTGTTTTGTTGGTGCTCAAAACACATGCTTTCCAGGAATTTCTTCAGTTTATTGCTGTTGCTGTGGCAAATGTTCAAAAAGTTTTGTTTAATTTGTCTGTTTAATTAATTAATTTGCTCTTTTACCCCATTTTAACAATGGGTTCCTATGGAGACCAGAACTATTTTTTGCTTAAAAAAATGCTTAAGATTTGGGATATAAATCTTTATTTGCCTTAAATACATACATACACACAGATTGTACTGCATCCTAGGAAGAGAAGTTTAAGGCTATGATTAAAGGGGTGTTTTTGGATCAATTGTGACGTAGTGAAGAGATGAAAAATTGAGGCGCAGGAGAAAAGAGGACAACACAAATCAGGACCAAGAAAACAAAAGTCAAACTCTCAGTAAAGGATCAACTCCTGTCTCTAAACCTTAGGGAAAGAAGGATTCTCCCTCTACAGCAGGGGTGGGCAAACTTTTTGGCTCAAGGGCCACACTGGGTTTTAAAATTTGACCGAGGGCCGGCCCAGTAGCAGATTATGAAACACAATCTCATGAAAGTGCCTATATATACCACAAATTTTATTTCTCGTGCCATTTATACGGCAAGAATGTTTTTTGCGTGCATATGCTACGCACTGTTAAACCCCTTGGTTAGGATTAGGGGTGTGGAGTGCGTGCCTATTACACGCCATAAAGTGCGTATCATATGCACGCGAAAACTGCGTATCATAAGTAGGCTACTACAAATACAATTCGTGGTATTCGCACTTTCACGAGATCGGGCTGAGCAAACACATTTACGTTGTGGCAACGTCTGCGCGAAATTCAACAACTGAGAGACGACATTCTGACAATACATTTTTTATGCTAGATATCCCCCATTTAGCATGTTATGTTTTGAGGTTAATTTTTAATTAGTTAGATGTTAGATAATTATAGCCTATACTTTTTAAATATTGTTTATCCTTATTATTATTTAATGGGCCTAACAGTAAATTAGAAACAAAACACCTGCAAGTGTAGGCCTACACTTAGAAGAGTAAAAATGACAGAAATTAATTCAACTTTATTAAAGCTGCATATTGCAATCAATTTGCACTTCCAAAAGTCATACATTTGTGGAAAAAACTAAAATAAACGAATATACAAATTTATTTTTAAGTATACTAAAATAAAACATAAAAAGCAAAGGCAGATCAGAACATTTCATGAACAAAACCGGGTTCTGTAGCAGACAGGGGAGCGCGGTCGAAAGCCGGGCGATAAAGGTCGGTAAACGGAATCAGTCAGGATACATCCACAAATCCAGAGGAGCAAAGAAACTAAATAGCAGACAAATCAAAGGAAAAACGAAATGGGTGTGCAAGCGGTTACCAAAATATTTTTCTCTGTGAGTTTCCAAAAAAGGAAAAAACATTAACGTGCAACAAGTCTATGCGCTTAAGTCGCTGTCTGTTTGGTTTCCAAGGTGACGCGTCATTGCTTGTTACGTGACACACCGCAGCCACAACAGCGCTGAATGAATAATGATCTGCTTTTATGTCATTTTTCCTTTTTTACATTTGTTAGCTATGGCATGAAATATCTGATATTACGATTGTCAAATATATGCAACGCAATATATATATATATATATATATATATATATATATATATATATATATATATATATATATATATATATATATATATATATATATAACGCAAAGTATTGCAAGAAAAAGGCAAAATGAATGCGATCTTAAGACAATTTTTTAAATACTCGACGGGCCGGATTAAACAGCCTAAAGCAGGGGTGGGCAAACTTTTTGGCTCAAGGGCCACACTGGGTTTTAAAATTTGACAGAGGGCCGGCCCAGTAGCAGATTGAAACACGATCTCATGAAAGTGCCTATCTATACCACAAATTTTATTTCTCGTGCCATTTATACGCCAAGAATGTTTTTTGCGTGCATATGCTACGCACTGTAAACCCCTTGGTTAGGATTAGGGGTGCGGAGTGCGTGCCTATTACGCACCATAAAGTGCGTATCATATGCACGCGAAAACTGCGTATCATAAGTAGGCTACTACAAATACAATTCGTGGTATTCGCACTTTCATGAGATCGGGCTGAGCAAACACATTTACGTTGTGGCAACGTCTGCGCGAAATTCAACAACTGAGAGACGACATTCTGACAATACATTTTTTATGCTAGATATCCCCCATTTAGGCATGTTATGTTTTGAGGTTAATTTTTAATTAGTTAGATGTTAGATAATTATAGCCTATACTTTTTAAATATTGTTTATCCTTATTATTATTTAATGGGCCTAACAGTAAATTAGAAACAAAACACCTGCAAGTGTAGGCCTACACTTAGAAGAGTAAAAATGACAGAAATTCATTCAACTTTATTAAAACTGCATATGGCAATCAATTTGCACTTCCAAAAGTCATACATTTGTAGAAAAAAAAACGAAATAAACGAATATACAAATTTATTTTTAAGTATAATAAAATAAAACATAAAAAGCAAAGGCAGATCAGAACATTTCATGAACAAAACCGGGTTCTGTACATGGCAGACAGGGGAGCGTAATCGAAAGCCGGGCGATAAAGGTCGGTAAACGGAATCAGTCAGGACTCCGGATACATCTATATGGGGAGGCTGCAGACCTGGAGCCGGTAGATCTACGCCCCAAGCAGTTTTACGCCCCAGGCAGTTTTACGCCCCTGCTGTTCCTGATGCGTCCAGTAGGGGGATATACTGCGAAATAACACCATTAAATCGACGCTCAAAACTTGCACATTAATAACCGTCCTGTTCATAGATTTTGCCCGAAATTGTGTTTTTTGTTAATTTAAATATAAACGTTTTAGTATAAATCTGCACTATGGATTAAAATATCTGTAGATATTAGTTTGGGCTTCACTCTCTTCACTCAGCCTATACAGAAGACTATTTGTTTTTATGAATTAAAAAATAACACACATAGTTGGATCAGATGACAAGTAATGATATATGACCTACTGTAGAATAGTTATATATGACCTACTGTAGAATAGTTCATTGAATATTGAATATATTAATATTGAATAAATAATAATAATAATAATAATTAATAATAGAATATTCACTGTATGTTTTTATACAGGAAACTGAGTGAAATATGTTGTTGTGAATTTATATAAAGTTACAATTAGATATTAACCATATTTAGCCCATTAGACAGCACCGTGTAATCATATGGATTCTCGATTAAATATCTGCTGTACTATTCACTTAGTCATCATACAGCTACAAAACAGTGTCCTACATAGCATTTTATGAAGACAAACACAATTTATCCCTTTTCTAAAATTCCAAGGGCCATTTATAAGAAAGAGACAATATTGTTGTTCACAAAAACATTATTTATCAACACCATTTATGAATTATGATGACTCCTGTAGATGACTCCCCTATGGCTTGCCACTCTTCTTTAACTGTTTTTCTATCCTCCTGTCAAAGTGCTTCTGCTCACTGATAAAAAAACAAAAAAATTAAACATAATTTTTTTTTAAAAAGGACATCCATGGTGAATTTGATCTTGTCAAATTCACAAGCAGCAGGACTCACTGTTACATTTTGTATAAAATTCCTGAATCCTTAATTTTTTATCACAGTTGCTTTGGTACGTTTCATCATTATTCATTATATCAATTCATTATTTCCTTCATTAGTGAAATTCTAAATACACCTCCGCAATTTATCAATTCAGGACAAATTTACAAAATAAAGTGTAATAGAAATGTATTGAAAACATGCTTAACAGTTTATGACAACTAGTCAACCATTTAGCATTTAATGACTTATGCAAGGAACTAGTATAATAGGCCTATATTTTGATCAACATGACATAAAGAGTTGATAATGTAGGAAAAAGCAGACAGTTGTACATTATCAATTGCATGAATGTACCGAAGCATTTGTAATTTGTATAAAATGAGAAATTGCTTTTATGATGTGCACAAGTGCAAGATGATGTGATTTCAGGTGTGATCTGAGAAATGCACCAAAGCAACTGAGATAAACTATAATACTTATTGGAGACCCTGCAGAATCACTGACCCCTAAGAGTCACAGACCACATCAAAGAAAGTGTTACAAGAACACAAACTGCTTTTTAATTTGAGTTTCATATCTGTGGGTATTTCATAAAAAAAAAACTAAACTTTAAAAAAATGTAAAAAGGACATCCATGGTGAATTTGATCTAGTCACAGTGTGTGTGTGTGTGTGTGTGTGTGTGTGTATGTGTGTGTGTGTGTGTGTGTGCTGCCCAGAATTAATGTCAGGTGAGTGTGGATTTCATCAATTTGCTCCTGATCTTCAAAGCAACGGCACAGGCACTTGTTGGTGGAACACTTTTAGAAAAAGTGTCAAGACACTTTGATTTCTTTTGGCCATAGATGATGGACTGTGCAGAGAAAATTGAAAATGACATTAAAAACATGTCCTTATATGTCTCTGTAAGTCATTTATTTACTAGAGAAGCTATTGGTTTGGAATGCAGTTAAAAAAAGAGATGGGTGTTTATAGTTTATACAAGTTTAGAGAGAGAGAGAGAGAGAGAGAGAGAGAGAGAGAGAGAGAGATTTTCATTTCCTTAAGTAGCTAAAGCAAACACACACCTTTATGGGATGCATCATGCAAGTTACTTGGCAAATACAGAGTATGATAAATCCCACATTAAGTGCACACAGCCTACATTTTAATCCAGATCAGTAAGCTATTTTAAGAAAAATGTATATCTAGATATACATTAGATAGTTAGATCATCTCATTTTATAAGAAACAACTCAAACCAGAAAGGAGTAAAGGAGTCTTACCAGAAGAGGCAAGATAAAGACAGGCAACAAAAGAAAATTCAAAAGAAAATTAATTTTGAAAGTGAGTAGAGAAGACTAGGGGCAGCTAAACTTACACGTGGTAAGCTATAACTTATAAATTTAAGCCAGACAGAACATCGACCTGACCGTCCAGAACTTTTTGTCTCTCGAAATAAATTATAGACCCATCCATTGATATATAAAAATGAATTGATATCTACCTAACTCTATCAAGCTAATCGTTTATAAATAATAAATGTTGCATCATTGCTAACAAACAATAACTTTAGCGGATTATTTAATATACCTCAAATCGTGTCGCTGTACAGCCTCCCCCTACTGGACGCATCAGGAACAGCAGGGGCGTAAAACTGCCTGGGCCGTAAAACTGCTTGGGGCGTAGATCTACCGGCTCCAGGTCTGCAGCCTCCCCCTACTCGGATACATCCACAAATCCAGAGGAGCAAAGAAACTAAATAGCAGACAAATCAAAGGAAAAATTAAACAGGTGTGCAAGCGGTTACCAAACATTTTTTTTCTCTGTGAGTTTCCAAAAAAGGAAAAAACATTAAAGGGATACTTCACCGTTTTTTCATATTAAACTATGTTATTCCCTTAACTAAGACGAGTTGATACATACCTCTATCGTCTCAGTGCGTGCACTAAATCCCTCTGTCTTGCGGCGAAACTTTGTTAGCCCAGTTCATTTAATATGGGCCAAGCAGAGAAGCTACCAAACACCTCCACGTTTTCCCTATTTAAATACAGTTACTCGCGAAGTGTAACTCGACCTAGGACGGTGACACAAAACAAAACGTTGCGCTTTTCTAAGCGTGTAAAATGGATAACTATTTTGTATGGCGGAATACCATAGCAAGTGCTTGTAAGCACTTCGACTTGGCGCAGTAATATCTTCACTAGAGGGAGCGGGGGCCGGTGAGAGGATTTTTCACGAGTGAAGATATTACTGCGCCAAGTCGAAGTGCTTACAAGCACTTGCTATGGTATTCCGCCATACAATATAGTTATCCATTTTACACGCTTAGAAAAGCGCAACGTTTTGTTTTGTGTCACCGTCCTAGGTCGAGTTACACTTCGCGAGTAACTGTATTTAAATAGGGAAAACGTGGAGGTGTTTGGTATCTTCTCTGCTTGGCCCATATTAAATGAACTGGGCTAACAAAGTTTCGCCGCAAGACAGAGGGATTTAGTGCACGCACTGAGACGATAGAGGTATGTATCAACTCGTCTTAGTTAAGGGAATAACATAGTTTAATATGAAAAAACGGTGAAGTATCCCTTTAAAGGGTAACTAAACCCTAAACCAACTTTTTTTAGTAAATGATCTGTAAGAATGGGGCTTTATTAGTGCTGTTCATTGATTCAAGTAACTTTTTTGACATTTGGGTATAAAGTGTTTTAATTCTACAATATATGGTGTAAAAACGTCTGAGTGCTGCCCTCTTCAGGTTGAACGGTGGCTACTGCAGTTGAATTTTCCTATTGGATGTTAGCGGTACTACGTGACGTAAGCGGTACTATGTGATGTAAGCAGGTTCCAGGTCACCACGCCCCTGGTACGAGCTCACCACGCCCTTGGTATGATGAGCTAGCGTAGATTTATCAGAGGTCAGGAGGATACGTAGGTGTAGTGTTGCTGGTTGCAACAGCACTGCTGGACTGCATAGCTTTCCAGCAGACTTGTAAATTAGGCGACAGTGGTTGCATGCACTTGGCCTGGAAGACCGTGAGTGTGAAACCTGCATTTTACGCGGAATTGCTTTTGAAACGCAATAGAGGTGGAAATGGGCTTCTCCACACAGCTCGCGCTGAAAAGCGACACAGTGCCAAACGCTGCTCCTCCTGCATGGACTCCACCACCACAGCGGCGTCTTGATGTGAGTGATCATATATATTTTAATCACAATTTATGGTTAGGCTAAGTTAATCCTCTGGGGTCGACAAACGCGTCGGCGCATTTTGCTAAATTTTTTCACATAGCGGCAAAATATGAATATGCCTACAGAGAGCGCGCGCTATTGACATCAACTCGATAAAGCTCATCAGATGCATGTACTTTACGTCGTCTTGCGACCCTGTGAGTCACTCTCCATTTTAGAGAATCTGACAGCAGGTCTCAGGTGCACGCTCCCCCCGCTCACGGTTCGTCCCCTCTATCTCCGCTGGGGTCTGCCCACTTTTCTAGCATTTTTCAAATATTGCCAGTGGGTGGAGTCAGGCTCTGACCAGGGGTTTAGTTACCCTTTAACGTGCAACAAGTCTATGCGCTTAAGTCGCTGTCTGTTTGGTTTCCATGGTGACGCGTCATTGCTTGTTACGTGACACACCGCAGCCACAACAGTGCTGAATGAATGATGATCTGCTTTTATGTCATTTTTCCTTTTTTTACATTTGTTAGCTATGGCATGAAATATCTGATATTCTGATTGTCAAATGTATGCAATGCAATATATATATATATATATATATATATATATATATAAAACACGCAAAGTATTGCAGGAAAAAGGCAAAATGAATGCGATCTTAAGACAGTTTTTTAAATACTCGACGGGCCGGATTAAACAGCCTAACTAAAACAGCCGTATGTGGCCCGCGGGCCGTAGTTTGCCCACCCCTGGCCTAAAGGCTGATTTATACTTCTGCGTCGGACCTACGCCGGAGCCTCTACGCCGTAGGCAACGCGTTGGTTTTCATTTATACTTCTGCGTCGTTGTCCGCGTTCACGCGCGCAGAGGGAGCATGTGAAACCCGAGGGAGCGGTCCTAGCAGACCAATCACAGCGCTTGCGTCCGCGTAGAGTTGACGCGTTGTTACATTTTTGGAGAGGTGCACGTCAGGCTACGCCGAAGGGTACGCGCGCTACACACAGCCTACGACGTAGCTACGGCGTAAGTTCGACGCAGAAGTATAAATTGGGCTTAAATGAGGCAAGGCCGTAAATTGGGCCGTATGTGGCCCGCGGGCCGTAGTTTGCCCACCCCTGCTCTACAGTGCCTTTTATTATTGCAACTAACAGGCTTCTTCAGCAAAAAAAAAATATTGTTTTGCAAAATCTAAGATGAGAACTAAAAAAACAAATGGACGGCACCTGCTATTTACAGTCTGCGAATCAAGGTCTTTCAGCTGAAAATATGGCTGTGTGAAAAGCTTTTTTATACAGTCAGGTTCATAAGGTTCATAAAACGTGCCATCAGAACTAATGTAAATTGCTTTAAGGCTTTAATGACCTCATGGGCTTAAAATAGAATGTGATTCATCTTTTTTCATACATTTTTCCTCATTTTAAATATTTAGCTGTTTGTGACATATTAAAGACCATAAAAGTAAAGTTGCTGCAACTAACTTAGGCTGTTTGTTGATTGTTGTTGACATTTAACATTTCGCTCATGTGAAATACGACTGACCAGATCTGCTCAGTTTCTCAGCTTTATGCTCTTCTCCTTCATAAACTATCAGGGTGAATATAGTTCTGTTTTGGCGGGGTAAAGCAGGGATGATTAAGAACACAAGGCTTTTTCCGGCCCTCTCTCAGAGGAAGGAGAGCCGCTCTGACACGGTATGATCCCTCTAAGTGGCTCTGCTGGCGGGGCGGACGTGTCTGTGTTTGAGCAATTCAGCTTGTCCACACTTCAATGGGTTCAGGGATCTCTGGGACTGGGTCACTGTGGATGAACCTGGTTTGAACTCTCACCACGAGCAAACGGCATGCAACAAAACTGAATCTCGCTATACTCAAAAAAGCTGTCTATACATGCAAGGATGGGATGTTATTATGGTTGTTTGTTAGAAAAGCAACAACACCAGATTTTACAGTATCTGTTGAGCATACCATTTTATAATAAATTAAAATGGCTGTAATAAAACAATAAATCGATGTAATGTAAAATAAATTGATCTGGCTATAATTTACACCTTTCAAATGTTTTGGGTCATATAGATCAATAGATCAAAAGTGACATTAAAGACATTTATAATGTTACAAAATATTTTTATTTCAAAATGTTCTTTTTACTTTTTAATCATAGCCGAATCCTGAAAATAAATGTATCACGGTTTCCACAAAAGTTATAAGCAGTACAACTGTTTTTAACATTGATAATAATGTTTCTTGAGCATCAAATCATCGTACTAGTATGATTTCTGAAGGATCACGTGACACTGAGGACTGGAGTAATGATGCTGAAAATTCAGCTTTGACATCACAGGAATAAATTACATTTTAAATAGAAAACAGTTGTTTTAAATTCTTATGCTATTTATTTCACAATATTTCAGTTTTCAAATTGATACCCTTCCCCCTTTTCACAATATTGTATGTATAAGTGACTCATTATTTTTATTTTTTTCTATGCAGGCCAGTCAAAGATTCCCTAAATATCATTCATTTCTTGAACACTCTTCTCTGTGAAGGTACTGATGCAAAAATATTTTGATGTTGGTAAATGAGCTGGATTGTTTGTGTTTGCTTGATATAACAAACCAAAGACAAAGTCTAATAAGTGTCATGAATTATGGATGGAGAAGGATGTGATTAAGTTGTTAGAATAGACAAGCAGAGAACAATAGGAGAAACGTGATAGAGAGAGAACAGGTGACTTCTGCTTTGATGGTAATTAGTATCAATGTGTGAGCACAAAACACATACTCAGAGATCATTCAGAATGAAACAGAGGAAACTGTATAACAAACAGTTGGTTTTTGTTTTCGTTGTCTGAAATTGTTTTGTTTTGGTTGGTTTACTGTATATGTAACTTTCCCAGTGTTTATGTACTTTCCCTTCTGTCTTTCGTCTTCCATCCTGATCTTCATCATCTACAACCAAAACCAGATAAGAGACTCATTCAACCCAGCCAACAGAGCTCTACATTAATCTTCAACCACTCACCTGCTCATCTGTTGAATAATATCTTGTGTCAAATAATTCCTGTTTACAATCGTTACTTGTTTGCATTCTTCTGTCCTGACAGCGAACTCATGTGTAAGTACCAATCTTTTATGCTGCAAGTATTAGCACATGATTGGTTAGATGTGAAGGTAATAAGTGATCCAACGATTGAGTCTTCCTAATAGAACTTACGCTAAAGCTTTCATTTCAGAGTAAGAATTCACAAAAAATACGTTTTGAAGATGATGTTTGGACCTAACATACAAAACTGCTGGAGAAAACACAACACAAATGTGTTTAAAGGGGTGGTAAAACACCTTTTTTCGAAGGCTTGATTGTGTTTGTGGGGTGCACTGTAACATGTGTTCATGCTTCGTTTAAAAAAAAATTGCATTATTTTTCACATATTTAACCATTATTCGGATGATTTCCGGGTTCTATGAAGCCCTGTTAAAAATAACAGCGTTTCGACGGCATGGCGGCAACGACACTCTACTACCACAACAACTCTTCTCCAAAGCAACATAAAATGGCCTCGCTCCCTTTATTTATTGTGTTCCCAGAGGAGGGGTTTATGTAAATGTTGGGGTTAGTGATGTCACTAACCCTGGAGGAATGTCTTGTAGTCCCTACCGACCGTTTGCTGTTATCCTTAGAAATTGATTTTTTTTAAAGCAAATATCTCCCTTTGTATTGAACTTTGAGTGTTGTAACTTTGCAGATGTTGTTTATGCTCAAACAGCAACATTACACACTAGCTAAAGTTAAAAAAGTGAAATCACATTCAACCACCCCTTTATGTCACGGTGTGGGTTTTGTGTCTTGTTCTTGTCTGTCATGTGTTCCCCTGTCTCTTCATGTTTAGCTGTCTCCCGTTATGTTGATTAGTCTTCCCAGGTGTCTGTGATTAGCCACGCCCCCTTGTTAGCTTGTTTAGCTTGTTTGCCTTTGTATTTAAGCCCTGTGTCTAGTTCAGTCTTTGATTTCTTGATGTTGTTACGTTGCAGGTTGTCTGTTCTGTCCTGGAGTCTTAGGGCGCTTTCACACAGGCAGTTTAGTGCGGACCGGGGCACGGTTCGCATGAAAAATCGCTAATGTGAACGCTGTCATCGGACCCGGGTGCGCACTAGAGTACCGAACCCGAGACTACCTGGAGGAGGTGGTCTGAGCTCGGTTGCTCCCGAACCGTGGTGCGGTTCGCGTTAATGTGCAAGCAACACGGACTCGGGTGCGCGCTTGTTCAGGAAGTATAGTATCCCGCGCATGCGTATCACTGTCGATATCATTGTTTGATTGCGTTTGCGATGACGTAAGATCACTGCAAACGCACCTGGGTTCGATACAACTAATTGAGTGTGAAACCAGACCAACGCTGCGGGGGGCGCCGGGAACGAGCGCACTCGGGTTCGGACCGCAGCAAACGAACCCAGTGGAAAAACGCCCTAAGTCTTTGTTCAAGTTTATTCTTAGTCTTTGTCATAATTCAAGTTTATTTAATAAAACACTGCTGCATTTGGATCCTGCTTCCTGCCTCTGCATCATAACACTTTAATTGGACTTTGGCTCTTTTTCAGATTGGTCTCTCAATAACCTACACTCTTAAAAAGTTTTACTATGATTTACAAAATTTTTTTGGTGAAACATTTGTACACTTAAA
This sequence comes from Leuciscus leuciscus, assembly GCF_965113295.1. NCBI lineage: Eukaryota > Metazoa > Chordata > Actinopteri > Cypriniformes > Leuciscidae > Leuciscus > Leuciscus leuciscus. The sequence continues at coordinate 47,919,177 of NC_138725.1, read as the reverse complement.
AATATTGATTAAACTTTAAAGCAGTGAAATCAATTACAACACACTGTATGAACTGAGTAAATGTAAGTAAAAAAAAAAAAAAAAAAAAGTAGATCTGTGTATCTGCATCCGGTACATTAACAAATACAATTGAGTAGAAATAATTGGGAAAAAACATATTTAATATGTAATATTGTTTTTTAATACAATTTTCAATTTTTTAATTGAGTAATATTAACTGTTTTTATTTATGAGTAGGCTAATACTAACTTTTTTTATTTTTGTTTGTAAAATATAGTGATGCTCCGATTGATCGGCCTCCGATCATGATCGGCCGATATTGGCAAAAAATTGCTTGATCGGCAACCCCCAAAAGCGCCGATCAAAAAAGCCGATCACGTGACGTAAATAACTCGCGCAACTTTTCCGCATGCGCGGCAACACAACAGCAGAGCAGAGCTTGCTTAACAGTGGCAAAATGAGTTCTCCTATGACGGCAATTCCATGGCAATTATAAACGAGCGCACAACTGATGCTGGCGTGCGCGGTAAATGACATTCGCGAGAGGATAACAGATCTACGCGCGAGGAAACGGGAACTCGCGAGCTCATTCAAACCCTGCGCAGGCGCATGACATCTCTGCCCTCGCGCGCGCGCATGATCATTCCCCACACTCTCGCGCTTGATCTCCTCTCGCCTGCTGATTTTGCTCGCTCGAACAGTTTTATTTTTGGCAGTCGTGGGGCGGGACTTACTGTTTTAATAACCTCAAATGTCATTGTCATTATTTTATTTTTTGGATCTGATGTAGTTAGTTCCTCAACTACATCCATTGTAGTCTGACTGACCCCTCTTTGTTTTGAAAAATTATACTGTGCCTTATTTGGAAAAGGTGGCCTACAGTAGCCTTATGTTATCTTGTTTTCTAACTACAATTAAATAAATATTGGTGGTTCTTCAAGATTTTCTTGACTCTAGCATATTTCCATTCTGTGATCGGCAGTGATCGGCAATCGGCAGATCATGATTTTGGTGATCGGTGATCGGCCCCAAAAATGCTGATCGGAGCATCACTAGTAAAATAGTATTCCATACAATGTATACATGACACTGGCCTTTATTGTCGATGAGTAACGTTATACAGCAGTTTTAACATGTATACAATATTACCTATACATGTAACATGTAACAAACATTTTAGAAGTGAAAATTAAACATTTAAACATTCAGGTAGCCTAATTCAAGTGTAATCAACTGGTCTGTTATCCAATTTCCACCGGATCAGCGCTAGTTCTCGTGCCGGAGATAGACACATGATCTTTGGGTGACCTTCGAACTTCAGACCGCCATCCTGCGTTTCACTCATATCCGAAAGATGCTGCGACTCCTGCCAATAAACAAACAGTGCACAGTTCTGAGAACATTTTATCATCCAAATTAGTTATATTCATTATCTTTAGGAATAAAGTCATGTGTTTTATGCAAGCCATCAGGCATTTCAATCAGCGAAAAGACAGACGTGACACTCGTTTTGGTGACTCACATTGCATCTCAGTATGTTGTTTTGCATTAAATAAAATTATTTAAAGCACAGTAATGATTTTATTAAATAAAACATACACACCTGAATTTCACAGAGGAAATGCACCAATTCTGCTCCGCTGAGAAGAGAAGAGAGAACTGTTCTGGACTGGAGAGAATTCAAACAGCCCGCGCTCACTCAACCGTTGAGTTGTCATCACGTTAGATGGTGGGGGAGGGGTGCATTGTTTTAATTGAGTAAACATACTCAATTTCTTAAGAGTGTGTTAAATATATTAATAATATTGATTTGAATTAAGTAATATTTGTGGTTCTTGAAACAGATCAGTTTAATTCTCCATTCTCAAATATTTTGATAGAAATTTCACAAATATATTAAGTGTATTATAAATAAATAATTGGTTAGTCAAATACTACATTCTTTTAGTGAAAAAAAAAGCTTAAATATAACTGTAAATTAACTGTTGGATTTTTAGTCAATTATTTTGCTATGTTTAACTCAAACAATCAGGTAAATGGAATTCTGAGATTTTATTAAGTTAAAGTTAAATATTACTGTGATGTTTACTAAGCCACAGAATTATTTTTTAGAGTGTATATATAAAAAATTTCAGTATTATAATGTTCCTTGTTTAGAAAAAGATTTAAAAAGGACTAATATAATGAAGGTAGATTTTAAGCAAAAAGTATCTATAACTGGCTGTTTAATAGCAGGTTCTCATTGCAATGATTTACCCCATATTGTGTGACAACATGGTACCACTATTGACAACGTGTGTTCAATTGACTCTTTTGCATTTCATGGAAATGTTCCTTAGCTTGTCTATAAAAATAAACATCCACTGGAGAAAAAAGTTTGTTTGTTATTCTTGTTAGTGTGTTTGTTTTTCAGATGGTTTTTTTTTTATGTTATTTTTGCGCGAAATTAAAACATAGGCCTAATGCTTGTGTTTCTAACAAATCTGAGTTAGCTGAACATAGCATTCTCTCTGGAGTAATCTGGAAAATATCTCCAGGGAGCTGGTTTTGTTGGCACAGATCTGCTGGAGCTCATGTCAACAGTAATGATTGAAATTCAGAGGAAGGGTAAATGTCAAACCATGTTTGCTGTCTGCTCTTATTTAGCATTCATGTGCAATACTTAGAGAGAGAGAGAGAGAGAGAGAGAGAGAGAGAGCTGGTGAAGGTCTCAGCTTTGCTGTCTTCTTCCATCCATCTGGTGAATGATGTTGAATTAATAATTTCTACAGGATAATATTCCATTCTTCCAGATATGCAGGAGTGTGTAAATGTGTGTATATCTGTTTGACTCTGAATAGTGTGTATGTGTGCAGGTAGGATTAGATCATTTTGTCATTTCAGGATGTTTCAGGTCTATCTTGTCAGGGTCTATTTAAATACACAGAGTAGAGACAGAGAATAATGTAATTTCACATCCTCAGTCCTGATGGATTACTTAATCCAAAAATGAATCATTTTGTCATCTGTCATCATTTACTCACAACCTGTATGACTTTCTTTATTTCTTACAACATGAAAGGAGAAATTCTGAAAAATGTACTAGTCCCTCTTCAGTTCAAAATGGACAAAACCATTCAAAAGTTTGGGGTTAGTAAGTTTTTACAAAGAGGTATCTTATGCTCACACCAAGGCTGGTTCAAGGCTGGTTGAACTCTTCAGGTTGAACGGTGGCTACTGCAGTTGAATTTTCCTATTGTAAGTTATGGTACCCTCTGACATCATCAGCTAACCACGCCCTTGCCTACAGAGAGATGTGTCTCAGATGCATGCCCTGTCTCCGCTGGGCTCTGCCCACTTTTCCAGCATTTTTCAAATATTGCCAGTGGGTGGAGTCAGGCTCTGACCAGGGATTTAGTTACCCTTTAAGTAACATTTATTATTTTTAGTGTTGAAAACAGTTGAAACAGTGATCATTCATGAATCAGACATCAGTACTTCTCTAAATAATGCTTATAAATGCAAAACTAAGAGTTGCAGTGGAGTCAGTGAATAACCACGTCAGAAGACTTGAAATACAGTGTACAAATCATCTAGATTACTTTTATGATGTTTTTATGCTGCTTTTTTTGTAATGTCCTCGTTTGTTTTACTGAGTGGCCAATATGTTGTTAAAATTTCACCTTTTGTGTTCCATGGTATATGACATTTGTAGGGTTTGAGCCAACATGAGGGTCAGTAAATGGTGGAAGAATGCCCCCCCATCCATTCCATGATCTCATAACTTCTACTACACTGTATAGTGTCGGATATAATTGCATCTCCTGAGACATAGCTAATTGTGTCTCCTAATTGTTAGTCATTTCCTTTTAATTATAAGAGCTCTGAGTCTGGCAGTCACATCCCAAACAGTCTTGATCTTCACTCAATTGGTCATCTGCACTTCTAATGGAGCGAAGGATCATGGGATATAGACGTGTGCACTAAAGATATCCTGATCTGTCTGGATCAGTGACAGAGCAAATGAGAGGTTCTGTGACCACATACAGTATCAGCTCTTTGTCTTCACTTTACATGCACTTTTATTCTGCACTCTTATTATGTAGCTCTCAGGAGTATTTGATAATGATTGGTCAATGCAGTGCTTAGCAGTCAAATATTAATGACCTCAAATCTGTATAGTTCACCAGTTGCCATGGCAACAAACAGAGTCTTGTTGCACAGTCAAAAAAAATTAAAGCATATTGATACTTCTGTTAAGCAGGGATTAGGGTTGTGACGATACACTTTGATCACGAGACGAGACGTTACATGATTTTGGGTTCATGGGACCAAGACAAGATATTTCAAAACAATTTATAAGAAATCTTTAATCAGTCCCTCCAGAAAAACGCGATTATGCGATCGCATGATTCAATGCATAATCAGCCAAAGTCCGCATATTTATGCGGGGGACGCATTTTTTCAAATATGCCGCACTTTCGCCACATAAATTACAGATTTTCGCGCGCAAAATATGCGGGCTTGCATGATTTCATAATCCCCGCATTTTCGTTGCAAAAAGTCATATATCTTAGCAGAAAGTTGAAAAATGTTGCGTTTACTTCACACAAGCGCAGCCATTTCCCCTGTTGCCATGGGAACGTTATGAAGTGACGTAATTACGCGACATCATTGAAAAGCTGCAAACCCCGCGATGCCGATGAAACCATGATGATTTGTAAGTTTGAGCCATGTGTTTATTAAGGTCTAAAATAAAACAAGATGAGAACTTAAATATTCCCAGCACTTTGTGATGTAGTATGCTTGCTTATCATAGGAAGTAATAAGAAATGACTCTTTACATTAAAGTAGTAGCCTAGTGAATAGGGTGTTGGGGGAATCACTTTTTTTTTTTTCATCAAACCGCAGTTTTTGCAAGTTCCCGCAATTTCATCGCATAAAATTGCATAAATATCCCACATATTCCATCGCATTTTTTAAGAAAACGTGCCGCATAATCAAGGATTTTTGCCCGCAACAATCACAAAAAAACTCCGCGTTTTTCTGGAGGGACTGTTTAATGACAATATATATGACTGGAAAAATAGCCTTTTATTCCACTGAAAGTCACAAAATGCAAAACAATGCAGGTGCATTTTGAAATGTTTTAACTATAACCACCTTGTAATTACATTTCAGTTCTACTTTCTGATTATGAATTATATTATATGAAAAGACAGAACATGCATATAATGCAAGCACTGTGAAAGTTTGTGCCACAGTCATCCCCGTCATCTTGAAATCGTGATACCGCTTTTCACCTCGACAAGAAATATCGTCATGTTTTAATATCGCAAGATCTCGTAGCACAAAAATATCGAGAAGCACAATTGTTTTCAACATTGATAAAAATAAGAAATGTTCTTTGAGACCAAATCAGTATATTAGAATGATTTCTGAAGGATCATGTGACACTGGAGACTGGAGTAATGATGCTGAAAATTCAGCTTTGACATCACAAGAATAAATTACATTTTTAAATATAGTAAAATGGAAAACAGGTCTTTTAAATTGTAAAAATATATATATTTTTAAATCTGTTTTTAATTATTTATTTATTTTTGATCAAAGAAATGCAGCCTTGTTGAGCAGAAGAGACTTCTTTCAAAAACATTAAATAAATCTTACTGTCTCTATAGCCTATTACATTACTGTACATTAACTAGTTTATTCAATTCAGAAATGGCATTTAACACCAACAAAAGTAATTTTTAAAGGTTATGTCAGGTATAGGAACAGCTCCTTAATGTAACCATTACACATTTTAACTTTTTACAATGCACTTAACTATGCAATGAGGGGCAGATGTGGATAAGCAGGAGTGAATTATATATTCAGCACATTTGTTCACTGCTGAAATTACTGTTAGGACAGATTGACAAATACAATGAGGGATGGGGCGCGAGCGAGAAAGAAGAGAGACAGTGAAACACAGATCAATATGCACACTCAATCCAGACAGTTCTGCTGATAGTTTGATAAATGTCATTCTCTCAAAATCAGGCTGAGCAGCTGGTGCAGAGCTCTGTGGGTGTGTGAGTGCACTTGTCTTGGTGTCTAGGCTGCTTTTTAAGAAATATGAAAATTAAATGAAAACCACTAGTAGAGTCATTAACCCTCTGAAGTCTGAGCTGTTTTCTGGGCCTGGAGGTGTTCTGACATGCTCTGACATTTGTGTTTTTTTCTGTTACTAGTGACATTTTCATGGCTAAAGTCTAATTACACTGTATTCAGCACAAACTCTGCTACAATAATATATCAGCAGCATGTATGTAAAAGTTTGTAGTTTTGAGATAATGACATTTATGCGTGGTTTGTGAAAATACAAAAAAAAATTGTCACTGAAATAAGGCCATGAAACCCATACTGATTATTTCTTCACAAGACTTTTGAAAATTGTATGACGTAGCCTAGAATATTTGCTCCAAAACTATGTGAAAATCACCCTGACTGCTCATTCAGATAAGACAATATATTGATTTAAAATTTCTAAGACATGTGTGACAAAGCCATATTCGAAGAGGCGTGATCATCTCATGAATATGTAAGCTTTTAACACCTGAGAAAGACAAAGACACTCCCCTAACTGCCCTATTAGGAGCGATCAGGCCCTGTCATTCAGAGCAACCTTGCACAAAGAATGAGGAGATTTAAAAAAGAATGGCTTTTAGATTGTTTGGATTTATTTACAACACAACATAATCCAAAAATACACAACAAATGACAAAAGAGCACATTGAAAACAATGATCCAAAGACAGAGACCTTTGTGCCATTCCTAAAAACATTGTACATACCATTTCCAAGGTGTTTAATTTTCACTTTACCATGTTCATGTACAGAGACTCATGTGAATGTTGAAGTCAGCAGGACTCAGTTGCATCTGGTCCCTGAAAGAAAAGAAAAAAGTGAACATACTGGTATCAAGAGAAACTAGGCCTGCACGATTTTGGGAATACATTTTAGATTTTTCTGGTTAAAATTGCTTTTTAAAATTCACAGAATACACACACACACACACACACACACACACACACACACACACACACACACACACACACACACACACACACACACACACACACACACACACACACACACACACACACACACACACACACACACACATTGGAAACATTGCTGTTTCCAACAATATATAATATAAAGAACACCATATTTGTTGTGCCTTGTAGGCATAAGCTATGTGCAGTACTGCATAAAATAATTTTATTTTACAAAGCAGCCTATAAATCTTCCAAAAGATTTCAGTAACAATGCTAGAGAAAAATATATTGATTATCTTATGTTACTTCAAATGTTTCCATTCGTTATGATGATATGAAATGAGATAATAGTAAAAACATAAAGCCTAATGTTTGGTGCATTTTTCCTTTCAAACGCAATCGCGCTCCAAAATATGATACATTAAAACCCACAGCGCGCTCCAAAATATGATACATTCAAACGCACAGCGTGCTCCAAAATATGATACATTAAAACGCACAGCGCGCTCCAAAATATGATACATTCAAACCCACAGCGCGCTCCAAAATATGATACATTCAAACGCACAGCGTGCTCCAAAATATGATACATTAAAACGCACAGCGCGCTCCAAAATATGATACATTCAAACCCACAGCGCGCTCCAAAATATGATACATTCAAACGCCATCGCGCTCCAAAATATTAAACATTATGGTTATACATATCTATGCTTGAGCAGATATCCACAAACAGTATTTAACAGTAAACACGGGTCTAAATAGTATAATATTCACCATATATCTAGCAACAGTTCAACTGCAATGTGAAGTTTATGCAACAATACCATAAACTAATAAGTAAGAATTTCTTACCTTACATCTTTCTTGTCTTCAAATCGCGTTCTTCTTCTTCTGATGTAAATCCAATGTAAGCTCACAGCGTGTCTTCCAAACTCGACGAAAAGCAGAGACTTGTGAAGTGTTTTGGTGTTTTGTGTTTGAGGTAACGAGGGCGTTCGCGTCCCATGTGGAGATTTGCATGTGAATCACTTTTGCACGAGTGGGCGTGGCCGAATTAAAAGTAATTAGCAAGCGTTTGAGATACTGGACATCCTGTTGGTTTTATACAAATTACTTAAACAGAGAATATTTGTTTTCAGTTTGAATCCGATCATTTAAAAGTACACACTTAAATGTGTATAAAGGTATATGACTCATAAATGTGTGACAAGTATTCGCTGAGTTTTGTTTCAGTTTATAGACGTGCTCAAGAAAAAAAAGTTCACCGCGACGGAGAGGCAGAACGCACACCCTGTTTATTTTCTTTATTTTACAAAAGCACAATGTTTTGATTTGATTGTAAGTGGACACATACAAAAGTAGAAATATCACAGATTCTTTTTTTATATTTCTTTTTTCTGTATAACCATAAATGACGGAGTAATTTAAGTTTATTGTACTACAATGTGAAGAAAATCCAGCAAAACGCGGGGGCGCGTTTTCCGACCTCAGAGGGTTAAGGATCCACCCCTGACAACACAGAGAGTGACTCTGATTGGCTGAGGGTCAGGCAGAGAGAGCCTGTAATTTAATTTGACTCGTGTAAATTCAGAAGGTCCTTTGGGAAACTGAGACTGTTGAGGACTTTATTGCCGATGACCCCAAGAGATTTCACGCTTCAGTGGCAGCAACAGGGAGCTCTGTATAGGCCAATGAGAGGTGAAATCTCTGGCTGATGGATTGATCAATAGGACCGATTACTCTAAAGGACTGCTATTGAAGTCTGAAGCTGGGAGAAATGTGATTTGTTTAGGACTTTAGTGTACAGTTGGTTTTTGGAGTAGAAGTTTTTATTTGAAAGGATAGGGCACTTCACCCTAGATTTCAATTCAAGCTTTTTTCCCCTAACAAACGTTTTCTGACGAGTATATTGATCATCCACATTCCCTGAACAATCCAGTGGAAGACCTTTTACTTAGAGTCCATTAGAAACACTCTTAAGTCACTTCGCACTAGCTTACTATTTTCAGTCTTTAGCATCATTTCCATGTGGTTGGGTGTTAAGAGCCCCAGCGACTCAAATCCCAGCTGGGTTAATGGATAAGCTGCCTCAAAATAAACTTCTGTACGGCTTGAAATTGTCATTCAGTCAACCTGAAGAACTGACAAGCCATTGCCGTTCTCGCATCTGATCCTAATGTTTTCTTGGCAATCACAAAGCCACATATCGTAAACACCTGTTTTCAAACATCTTCAACTTTTGACTAATGAAATAAAAAAGCAGGGGCAGAGCAGTTTGTTTGTAGAATTTATTTAGTTTTTCTACTGATTTTTTTTTTTTTTTTTTTTTGTCAGACTACATTATCGTTAAAGTTAAGGCAGGGTCAGGAATTTATTTATTTTTTATTCAGAAATGATGCAATAAAGTGATTAAAAAGTCATTTATAATGCAAAATATTTATATTTCAAATCAATGCTGTTCTTTTTAACTTTTCTTTTAATCAGAGAATCCCCCAAAAAAGTTTCACACTCCACTTTCATGTATCCTCACAAATATTGAGCAGCACAGCTGTTTTCAACATTGATAATAGTAAGAAATGTTTCTTGATCAGCAAATCATCATATTAGAATGATTTCTGAAGGATCATGTGACACTGAAGACTGGAGAAATGGTCCTGAAAATTAAAATTGTCCAAATCAGGAATAAATTACTTTTTAAAATAGATTAAAATAGAAAACTGTTATTTTAAATTGTAATATTATTTTACAGTTTTACTGTTTTTTACTGTATTTTTGATCAAATAAATGCTGTCTTAGTAAGCAGAAGAGACTTCTTTCAAAAAAATGTATAAACCTTACAGACCCCAAACTTTTGAACGATAGAATGTGCAGTGGAGATTCAACAACGCCCCTGTGGCCAATTAAACAAACATGGCATTGCAATATACAGTTATCTATCTATCTATATCTATATATTTAATGAAAATAATCTAAATGATGACTCTAAATATTTAATTGGCTCTTTGTAAGTTAAAATTCTTAGATGAAATTCTTAAAACATAAAAATCCTTGTCTAGTAAGAACAACTGTTGACAAAAATGATAAAAATGTCATTGGTTAAAAAAAAGCATTTAAACTTAAAATTTAAATAATTAAAAAATAGCTATAATTTATTTTATGTACAGTATTAATTTTTTTCTCCATTTGAGGATGTCCTCGGATGTCTCCCAATGAAGGTTTTTTGTCAAACTTAGCTCATACACTCACACTCTCGAGCCCTGACACAATCAATCTCACACACTGTAGTGAACATACAGCAGATCATTCATGCTCGTCTTTCCATCACTCATGTGCTCCGACTAATGGCTTTGAGTTGGCAGCACACATCTGCCTTCTGGCAGAGGTCAGCAAAAATACATCACCATGGTGATAAGCGCTGCTGGCTCCTCTTAACAAACTCCATCTGTAATCCTTCGACCAGGTTTTATTCTTGACCTTTGACCTGCTCTGTTCCTCTGGAAATACAGTAGGCACTATTTCTCTCACTCTCTCTACTCTGTTTACTCGATTTATCTCAGCGCTTCACTTATATTTGCTGTCTTGCCTAACTTACTGCCTCCTGACGCTGCAGCATAAACGGAAGTGGCAGCTTCCATTCATTCTCTCTTTTCAGAGCTGTTGGACACAAGAAATGTTATCGCAAGATAATCGCATTCAACTGCCAAACGGCATGTGTAGACTTTCAGATGCAGAATGTCTTACTTTTTTGATCCACACTGACAGATACACTGTGCTTGGGACTAAAAGTTTGTCAATGTGAGCCTTGTGGGTAAAACTGAGGAGTAAAACCCTTCATACACACACATACCCCCCTCTCTTTACCTCCAGTTCTCTCCCTTTCCCCATCTTACCTGGAATTTCCCCTTTAACCCTCCCCAAATAGCATCAGAGAGAGATTACATGAAGATGAGGCAGTAATTGCTGTAATGTGGAGAGGGCTCTAGACTTCCACACAAACTCACTTGCATTGCTCGGTTTTCTCCATCTATTATTCATTCCTCCGGGGCTTTGTGGCTGTCCTCTCTGAAGTCTGAAGAAAACTCTTGTTTACACTACAGCATAGATCAAACAAAGAGGTCAGCGTTTTCCTGGTTAGATTGGTCCAGATTGTCCCTGCTGGTAGATGCTTCAACTACAATATCAGGTGGCAAAACGCATATTTCTCTATTGATGGTCACTGCAACTCACTGTCATGGCAATTTAACTTTTGGTAAATCGGTGGCTAATTCATATGAATTTGTACTGTCTCAGTTGTATATTTTCATGCAATCTCCTTACACCCCATAGACTGCTCACATATTTCCATACGCGCATTGTAAGAATTCATATGAAATCCCCACCACGTAAAATATTTAGGTTTTCTCATGAGACCATTGACAGAAAATATTTCTAGAATCCTAAATATTTAATTATATTACAGCATACACACACACACACACACACACACACACACACACACACACACACACACACACACACACACATATACACACACACACACACACACGTGTGTGTGTGTGTGTGTGTGTGTGTATGTATAATGACTATGTCATTATTTATTTATTTATTTATTTTGCCTGTGATCATTTTTTAGAGCAAATGAGTGTACAATGGACTTTTACCTATGGACAAATGGCACGTTTCCTGATTGTGAGTGTTTTCAGAATGTGATGTGATTCACTCCACTTTCAGTCATTACTTAAAGGGTTAGTTCACCCAAAAATGCAAATTCTGTCAGTAATTGCTCACCCTCATGAGTCTTACAACCCCGTAAGACTTTCGTTAATCTTCGGAACACAAATTAAGATATTTTTTATGAAATCTGAGAGCTGTTTCACTCCTTCATAGGCTGCTAGGTAATTGCATCTGCCGGCCCAGAAAAGTTAGTAAAAACATCGTTAAAATAGTCCAAGTGACTACAGTGGCTCAACCTTAAGTTTATCAAGCGATGAGAGCACTTTTTGTGTGCAAAAATAACAACTTTATTCAACTATTAATTTTCTTCCATGTGGGCCTCTGATGTGAGAACGCCACGACGCATGCGCGAGAACTGAGAAGATGACGCAGATGACGTCCTGACATAGCCGGAAGTGCTACACCGTCTGTTTACAAGCAGAAGAAGAATTGCACTGTACATAAAACTGTCTTCGTAAATACGTCCACAGATTTCGACGTAGATGAAGACTTTTTTTTTTAACCAAACTCGAACCAGAATACACAGATATCTGCGTCAAATATCAGTGTCCTCTTCTCAGTTCTCACGCATGCGTCGTGGCGCTCTCGTGAACTCACATCAGAGGCCCACACGGAAGAAAATTAATAGTACCCCACATATATGACCGGAAGAAGCGAAAGAGGCATAATAAAAGCTTCACTGCTCTCGAACCGAAATCACGGCATCATCAAGCTACACCTTAGTTTTGAATAAGCGACCTCTAGCAGTGAAAAATTACATAGTGAGGTCAGTTATGTCTGAAATTCAGTTCAAGTTCAAGTTCCCTTTTCTGTACAGATAACGACTGGGATGCATGTTTGTATCTATGTTAGCAGAATTTTGAAAGAAACCAAAATGTCTTAGCATGTGTTATTCATTATGTCATGTCATTCATTCCATAACGGAGCAGCTGTTGTCTTATGACAAAGCAGTCTTGCACCTGTCATGTCTAATAGCAAGACCATGCCATTAAAGGTGAACAAAGTAGTCTGAGCCTCAGTCTACACTCTCAAAGTTATCTAGAGCTCATCACATCTCAGAAAAAGTGAATAAGAACATGAATAAGAATAATGAACTTCATTTAAAAGGTTTTTTAACTACTGTATATAACACGTGTTGGAGAATTTGGGAGTCCTTGGAGACTACTTCCAATAAATAAACAATCTTTTCATTCACATGTGCATAAAAAGTGCTTCAGATACTGTTACCACATTTTCCAGTCTATAGAATATTCATGTCTTTTTTGCTTGTTGGATGGGATGAATGTAAATTTAGGTTGCGTTAGGTTAGAGAAAAGGAGAAGGTCAAAATGATTAATTTAACAGTCCCACAGTGGGCTATAAAATGAAATGAAGGAAAGAGGAAGCATGCATGAGTGTGTATGCCCAGGTGCGTACATGTGTATGTCTATGTGTGTGTTTGAAGCTAGCGGTGAGTCTTGTGCTCATTAATTTTCTCATTTAGGCTGAACAGCGAAGTGTGCAAACAGTAATGCAGGTCCTGCCTGCTAATGAGTGAGAGAGTTTCATGTGCTTATGTTAAAATAACCAACATTTGCAAAGAAGCTCTTTGATGTGTTTTGCTAATCAATAGTGCATCTGTAGAGAACGCTTGCTGTTGTAAACATCACTCGGCCTGATACACTCTGATTCAATTCAGCTCTGTGCAGCCTGAAAACCCCTCCATGTGTCTGTGGCTCTTTATCTCTGCTGCATGTGGAGCTCTAACTGTCACTTTCTTTCACTGCTCTCTGGGCTTTGGCTGGAGTGTGTGTGTGTGTATCCACAGAAGTGCTTCTCTCTTACTTGGTTTATGTGCACTGAGAGTTTAACTCTATGGGGTGGATTCACTAAAAATTGTGCCTGCTGATAGTGCTGTTTATTTGCACAGACTGTCTGCTTTGTTTTGCCGCTGTCTGAAATTTACATGTAATTATCCAAAATCAGGTAACGAGGGAAAAGTGCTGATAAATCTAGTCTGTTTGCAGAGAGTAATCATTTAAAAATATACACTACAGTTCAAAAGTTTGTGGTTAAAAGGATTTCTATTTTTATTTTGAAAGAACTATCGGTAATACTTTACAATGAAATCCCATTAGTTAATATTAATGTTAATGCAACTATCATGAACTAAGAATGAGAAATTGTTTGTTACAGTATTTAGCAATCATAAATAAAAATGCAACTGTTCATTGTGTTCATGTTAGCTCAGATTAACATTAAATAATATTTACAGATACAACTTTTGATTTTAATAATGTGTTAGTAAATGTAGAAATTAGCATTAAACATTGGTAAATGCTGTAGAAATGGTTCATTAGTCCATGTTAATTAATGTAGTAATATTAGCAATTGCAACCTTTTTGTAAAGTGTTACCAAATACTCTTATGTTCACCAAGACTGCATTTACTTCAGAAATCAGAAATATAGTAAAACAGTAATATTGTGAAATATGATTAAATTTTAATCTGTTTTATATAGTAATATATTTTAAATGTAATTTATTTTTGTGATGCAAAGCTGAATTTTCAGCATCATTACTCCAGTCTTCAGCGTCACATGATCCTTCAGAAATCAGTCTGATAAGCTGATTTGCTGATCAATATTGAAAACAATTGTGCTGCTTTATATTTTTGTGGAAACCGCACGATACGTTGTTTTCAGGATTCTTTGATGAACATAAAGTTTAAGAGAACAGCATTTATTTGAAATAGAAATATTTTCTAACACTATACATATCTTTACTGCCGTATTTGCTGAACAAAAGTATGGATTTTCTTTTACACATTTTTTTATGGTGCAGTATATTTTCATAATTTGTTTTTAAAATCACGTTTATCCTTTCCCCACCATTGACGAACATTTTCGGCTTTCCGTGTTTTCACTGTTATATGGTAGGGGGCGCTATTACATATCTTCTGAAAGAGTACTGAATCTCCTGATCAAAACAGAGGTGAAAAAAGAAGAAACAAGCGATATCATGTAATCAAAATAACGCGATCATCAACATTAAACAGCATATAAAAGAAATATGAAAAAAAGTATACAAAACTGCCTCATGTTATGAAATGTCGACCCAGGATGAGCTACAGGACTGTGAGGCCTTGGGGGTGTTGATGGACTTGATTTACCCAATTTTTTACATTTGTTTTGATCATCATTCTGAAACCGATATGGACGAAGTCTTTTACAAAAACGTGATTTTCTCAGCTTTTTGCTCAAAATTAAACTTACCCATATTCAAATGCTGATAGCAAAATAATGCATTAAGTTAGAATAAAATAGGTTATTTGTTTGTTTAAAAGCAGAAGGTATGTTCTTTCTTTTGATATATTGCATGTTCAGATATTCATACACAAAAATATTTTGGGGGCCTGAAAATGATGGCACTGTCTGGCAACTTTTTTCAAAAATGCTGGCGGGGGAAGAAATAAGTGACAAATGATTTTATAGAAATAATATATTTATCAGCATTTTTAGCCATTTTTTGTTATGTTTTGCTGCACACATAGCACTGAGTTCTGTGAATAAAGCACAATCTAGAATTAGCCTATAGAAAGGAGACATGCTGAAATGTAGGCTGAAATTTTTGTTACATTTTATATACAGCTTTGTCTCAGCATGTTTAGCACCTAGTTAAACTGGGTTGTAGGGGGTTAGTAAAAAAGTACTGCAAAAGTGACAGCTGATTAGTGTGTGTGTGTGTGTGTGTGTGTGTGTGTGTGTGTGTGTGTGTGTGTGTGTGTGGTATTATGGTCAGTTCAGCTGGGGACCTCAGGAGTATAATAAAAATCTGAGCCAAAATATAACAGAAAGAGAGAGAGACTATTTCTTTCTGTCCTTTCCTCTGTCCTCTATATTTCATTCCTCATTCCTCCTCGCTCTCCTAAAAAAAACACACACTGTGAATGCCAGTTCCTCCATCACTTTATCAGTCACCTAATTCTGCTTTTCAGGTTGCCCATGTGTCCCTGTGTCCATCTCTGTCTTGCTTTCTAGACAGCATAATATGAATATTACACATGTTTCTCGTACATAGTATTTTCCAAATAGTTGACAAGTATATTCTGCACCCTTATGAGGAACCTTGTTTTGGCAAAAGTCAGCACCACATGTATTATTCACAGATAGCACAATTCCAGAATGCATTGTGATAAACTGAGTGAAAATTTTAATTGAAGATGGCTGAAAAGGTCAAATGTTCACCAATGTAAAGTTTTGAATTTGTTTTATTATAGCACAAAAAAAACCCCAACAACTCATGTGTAGGATAATATAATCAGGCAACATCACAGCTTGTCATTTTATTTTACTTTATTTGAGAAGTTTTTTTTTATAATTGTACTTTTTGTAATTCTTACAAACTTCTAAGATCTTCCAGCACAGGATCATAACTACAGCCAGGCAGGAGAATGGAGAATTGACACATATAATCTGTGAACAGTTGTGTAAAGTGCACACCAACATGACTGGTGTCAAATGGCCAGAACGACAAGCTTCAGCCACTGTATTCATTAAAATCTTTGTAAGAAATACGTTTCTTACACTAAATTCCTAATAAAAGCTTGTAAGAATGTTCCTAAGTGCAGTTTCTTAGGAAGTACTCAAATATTTATTATGGATAATCCACCAATTTTTTTTAACATTTTCTCATTTACCCATCCTCATTCCAACCCTACGGTGGCCGAGAGAGCTCAACACCCTGCAACTGAAGAGAAAACATCTTCAGCAGTTTTACAACACACGTGTGCTCCAAATACTCACAACACAACCAAATATAGAAACACGCTGCAAAAGTTCACATCACAACCTAATACAGAAGCGCGCTGCAAATAGCACAGACCACAACGGAAATGTTTCCAGGCGACCCCAATAAGTGACGAACCCGGCTGGGACATGCTTTTTGCTCAATGTCAATTTTTTAAAACTTTTTTTCCTTGCAAAACATACAGAGATGACATGTGTATACAATATACAAAATGTATTAACATGTTCAATGTCATCCGAATACAAATGAGAAAATAAGTAAAAAAAATAAATAAAATAAAAAAAAGATAGAGAAAAAGACCATGAGGGTTACTGTAAATACAACTGATATATACAATCAGTTACATTGTAAATTTTTTGTCATGTTATGTTTAAATATGTTGCATAGGTAAGAAATGTTAGGTAATGCAGGGTCCAAAGATGAGATGGCAAGTTTTAAAGTTGAGACACTCATACACAGATATATAACGCATATTTTAAAAACCTTTTTGTATAAAATGTATATTTATTTGCAACAGTTATGTTAACAGCAAGTATAGAAATTTCTGATTCCCCTTGAATCAGAATAAATTCTCGAATCATGTTGTACTTTAAAATCTTGGATTTATTATATCTGCAATACATTCATGTTGGTTCTGTTCTGTTTAGGGGGGTTATTGCTGCTCTCTCTGTTCTTATCCATGCTAGGCTGCATTGATGCGCAGGGAGTTCTTGCCCAGAACAGAACCATACCGCCAATCCCAACTGTATGCTAATTGCTAATTGCCAATTGTATTTGACGATAGTGGTCCTGACAGAACATCTCTGTGTGTTCATATAATATAACGATACGTGACCTCCAAAGTTAATGCCTCAAAAACTACATAAAGTGAATGCGACTGTTATCTACACAACCCCAGTTGATGAATCAATGTCTTCTGAAGTGAAATGATAGGTGTGTGTAATAAAAATACTAATATTTCAACTTTTTAAATGTATCACTTCTCATGTGAGTTTCATAACGTGCTTTCATCACACTTCACAACAAGCTGACCTTTACGTCAAGTGTCAACTCATGAACCCATGTGTGACAGTTGGCCGGAATTGATGGTTTATAGTTTATTGCTATCATTTTGCTTCAGAAGACATTGATTTATCACCATGATCATATGGATTAACTCATTCATTTGGCATGGTTTTTGAAGTGTCAACTTTGAGGGTCCCATACACTTGCATTAATGGTTCACAGAGATTTCAAAAAAATCTTTGTGTTCATCTGAAGAAAATAAGTCATATAGCAAATAGTGAGAGAATTTTCATTTTTGGCTGGACTAACTGATCTAGATGATCAACTCAATGAAAAACAATTCAAAAGCCGCCTGTAGATTACCATGTTACTTATCATAAGCACGCACACTATTTTTATCATGTTACGGCTTATGTCTTTTAGAAGTATGTGTTTGTGTTTCTGAGTGTTTCTGTTGCAGGCGAAGGTGTGGCCTGCACTCAAGCCAGCAGAGATCCTGATTGGTTTGATCCTGATTGGTCTGGTTCTGATTGGTCTAGTTTTGGTTCCACTGGAAAGGACCACCCCAAACACTCTATGGAGGCTGAATGCATGCCTTTTGTTTTGCTCTATCTTGATTTCCTCTGTGATTGTGTGCATTTTGTAAAACTTGCTGTTGTTCATTTGATTTATAACTCTTAGGTGTTTTTGAATTACTTTGGCCTTCAGTTATATTGTGTAAATATTATTCGTAAATACTCAATTTAGGGGAAGTAGGGAGTGTGACACCATTTATTTTGCATATATGTTTATTCTATGTTTTGGGTTAAAGAGTTGGCGAAGTTGCATTGTATTTTTCTTTTTATGTGATTTATTTCTTTTAGGGAATTTAGAGGGTACTAAACTAGTTATTTTTGTTGAATATTTTGGCCTTGTCCACTCCTGAATTTAACCCCTTTTTTTCTGGTTTTCACTATATTTTTGTTAATACATTTATATTTGTTTGAACATTATCTTTGTGAATGAGAACACATATGTTGCGGCTAGCCCTAGATGGTCGTAACAATCATAACTTGAAGATAGCAAGGCAGCTCACTTGGTATTAGAACAGACCCTTTTTATCCCCTCAGCACCTCTCAATGCGTTTCCCCCATTTGTTCGAGCATTAAAATACATGTTTTGTCAAACTTCGTGTTGTACCAACCTGAATAATGTGACCCCAGCACTCACCTAGGAATCACACAAACACTGGCACAGCGATTGGTTTTCGGTTGTTCTTGGGGCACACTTATGTTTCAGTCTGATGAGTGGACCAGCGAGGTCCTGGGTTGCCAGATCCTTCTACCTGTTTTTGTCAGCTCGCAGCAGTGCTACTCTAGCAGGAGATAATGAGGGGTCTTGGCACTGACTGGCCACCTGCTGAGAGAGTTTGATTTTAATGATCTTACGGACAGCGCCCTTTTAATGAGCTCTCTTCCCTGCGCACGCACACACATGGTCACACGCGCCCTGTGTTAATGAGCTGTCTGTCGGGAGAGTGGGTGGATAGCAGGTTTAGCGCTGTTGCACATCCGTAATGACTTGCACTTCCTGCCCCTCTGCTCTCTAGCAGATCACACCGTGACTACTCAGCTAAGCAAAGACACTCAGTATGTCCCTCCTTGGAGTAAGACAAAGCTGTGAGTGTGTGAGCAAAGCTGTGTGGACCAGGAGTTTCACACACACAACTGCGTACGTATACACACAAATACATAGTTAATCATGACCAGCCACACCATTAATCTTAGTTAGTTCTGTCAAGATGCAGAAGGCCTGTATTTGCATCTGTGTGCGTCTGTGTGTGTTCGCCCTTCAGCAGAGTGTGCCAATGCTAAACAACCTCCCACTGATTGAAACCTAAGGCAGTAACACACCAACACTGATTATACACGTCAAAGAGAAGAAATAGAAAAGGGAAGAGGAGTTGTAATTGCACTGGAAGAAAGGCATTGAGAAAAGAAAACCCATACAATGAGATTTTAGGGTTCTTACAACCAGTGCTGGGTAGTAACTGATTATATGTAATCTGGATTACGTAATCACATTCCTTAAATTAAATACAAGTAATACTATTGAGTAAAATTATATGATTAAAATACTCATAATCAGACTACAGGTTGTATTTATTTATTGATTAAATACTTAATATTGTAACATAGGGATCCACTGGAGGCAAGCTTATTGAGAAACTAGGTGCAGTTTATTACAAACAAGATCAAACATGAAACAAAAACATGGCGTGGCATGAAAACTCAGAACATGAAAGACAGGAACATGAACATAGACTTACAACCAGAGATCTACAGGAAACAATACCTGACAAAGACACATGGCAAACATGAGGGCAAAGACCAAATCGTGACAAATATTCACAAAATGGCGGGATTTTTTGTTTTGAGATTTTGGGCTAGTTTACTCCTTCAATATTGTGTTCTTTCAAGCTGCTATAAAGAAAACATTGAAAATATACATTAAGATGTTTATTTTATTACATTTTGTTTACTTGCGGCAGTAAGTTTCTCCCGAATTTACCAGGAAGTTAGCATTCCAACGCGACATGCCGAGCTCCGTCTGTTCACTGAAGTCTGTCATGACCGGTATCGCTGTAAAGCTCTGAGTCTCCTGCACAATGCTATGTAACCAAAATATGGGTATTTCCTTTCTATCAGTAACCAATCGTGAATGTCCAAAGGGGGATTTAAAGCTAACGACGATTTCTCATTTAGAGCTATTTAAATCTTTAACTGCCGTTTTCTCAAAATTATTTTTTTGTCATTCTCCAGTAGAAACATCTCAGCCTATGTAGCACCTATGTACACCAAACTTTCCAGTTATACACTTAGCAGTATTCTGAAGATATTTTCAGAGGGATTTGTTAATAAATCATTCCTGGCCTGATTTATGTGACATTTTGATAAAAAAAAAAAAGGTGAAAATCGATTTTTTTAAGGCTATGGACAGTATATTTTGATTTCCTAGGTAATGAAAGCATATATCCTGAAATCCCTCTGAGTTTTTATTTTCATCCTGTGTGTAAACAAAATGAAAAAAGAATTTTGCATCTGGCTTTATCATATGTTCAGATCTATCTACCGAAAATATATGCAAAATTGTGCATATTTATGAATGAATGAATGAATGAGACATTTATATAGCGCTTTCATATACTACTGTACACCCAAAGCGCTTTACAATCATATCAGGGGATCTCTCCTCAACCACCACCAGTGTGCAGCATCCACTTGGATGATGCGACGGCAGCCACAGTACAACGGCGCCAGTGCGCTCACCACACACCAGCTATAGGTGGAGAGAGGAGAGAGAGTGATGGAGCCAATTCAATGGAAGGGGATTATTAGGAGGCCATGATTGTTAAGGGCCAATGGGTGGAATGTGGCCAGGACACCGGGGTTACACGAGCAGACGGAGGGTCTGTGGCCGGCGGACGGGTGGGGGCAGCAGCGGTCCGCCGGGGCAGGATGTGTAAGATTGCCTCCATCTACCTTCTGGGTGGCCGAGATCTGCTGGGCAAAGCTCTCGACCGCGTCGCCGAATAACCCAACCTGGTACAGAGTGGCATCTAAGAACCGATATTTATCGGTGTCCCTCATTTCGGCCAAGTTGAGCCAAAGGTGGTGCTCCTGGACCACCAAGGTGGACATCGCCTGACCAATGGAACGTGCGGTTTCTTTTGTCGCCCAGAGGGCGAGGTCAGTTGCCACACTGAGCTCACCTCGTGCATGTCCATGAGCGTCTGGGCCAGGTGGACCTGCAAGAGCGCCATGGCATGCAGAGCGAAAGTAGCCTGTCCATAGGCTTTGTAAGCCTTCGCCGTAAGACTGGACGAAACTTACAAGCCTTGGACGGGAGGCGTGGATTCCCCCGCCAGGAGGAAGCGGACGCTGGACACAGTTGCATCGCAACGGCACGCTCCACCAGTGGGAGATTCACATACCTCTTGGCCGCTCCGCCGTCAAGGGTGGTGAGGAGGGAGGAGCCAACAGGCCGCAGTCTGGCACTATACGGTGTGAACCACGACTTGGTGAGCTCCTCATGCACCTCCGGGAAGAAAGGCACTGGGGCGGCGCGCCCCGAGAAACCAATCATCCAGCCGAGAAGGTTTGGGACGTGGTGGAGGGTTCCACTCAAGCCCGACCTTCTCGGCGGCCCGGGAAAGCATAGCAGCCCCCTCTGGATCGGACTCGGGCAACGCTACACTCCCCGAAGGGGGCAACACAGCCGAATCTTCATCTCCAGAGGAGCGAAGCTCCCCCTCCGATGCTGCGATTGACATCTGGTCGTCAGGTGGAGCCCCAAAAGACACGTTCCACATTTGTGAGGCGTGAGGGGCCCACAGAGATTGTCTCGGCGGGGAAGCCCTCACGGTGATCCTCAGATCACCCTATTCTGCGGGGAAGAATAGACGCTAGATAGGGGCATAGGCAAGGGGACTGCATCTCCCTTAAGGTAAGCAAGTCTTGATCTTAACGCGGTCAAAGTCATATTCCCGCAATGGGAACATGAACTATTCACAAAAACTGCCTCAGCATGCTGAATGCCCAAACATGTGAGGCAACTATATTGGCCGTCTTCTGGCGCCAGGGAACGACCGCACCCAGAAACGCACAAGCGAAATGACATTCTGAAAAGGATGCAGGGTTCGCTTGTGTTGCTCTTTTAGTTGAAAAGAAAAAAGAAAAACTCTTCCCACGCTGAGGCACCCAGGGGTAGCCGCGGCTATAATGAGTGAAACACTCAGGAACGGCCACCGATACCGACACTCAAGTATAAGCTGTAAAAACAGCAGTTGAGAGCTGTAGGCTTGCGGCCACCGCTGATCACGCTGTCACACCAACGCTGGATAGAGTTTGGATTTTCAACTCGCAGAGTCTCTTCTTGCAGCACTGAAGTAACAACCTCTCGGCTCCAAAGTGAAAGACAATGTGTGCATGCGCCCGCTTCCTGTTTATACCTGCGGGGCGGGGCGGGGCGCGTGACGCGATTCACGCACGCCAACAGTCATTGGCTCGTTCTGTAGACACTCGAAGTTGATAGGGCTCTCTGAAGTGATCCCATTTACGTTGTCACGTCGACGTTACGTCGAACGTGAGCGACTAAAAGGGAACATGATACAGTACATTCTTTTCAGGTTTCTTTGATTAAGTTAAGTCAAGTCAAGTCAAGTCAAGTTTATTTGTATAGCGCTTTTCACAATACAGATTGTATCAAAGCAGCTTCACAGTATTAAATTAAAATAATACAACAAAGTTTGTTTCAAGAGGAATTTATTGATTGATAAAATTAAATTAAATATCCCCAAAATATCCCCAACTGAGCAAGCCAAAGGCAACAGTGGCAAGGAACCGAAAAACTCCATCAAGTGACCTAATGGTGTCTTAAAACTCCATCAGGTGACCTAATGGAGAAAAAAAAACCTTGGGAGAACCCAGGCTCAGTCGGGGGCCAGTTCTCCTCTGGCATTTATGAGCTAGAGGCCGGATTGTAGTTTGAACTATAGGATTATATGAATGCCTGGCTGAAGAAATGCGACTTTAATCTAGTTTTAAACTGGGAGAGCGAGTCTGAGCAACGAACAGTATCAGGAAGACTATTCCAGAGTTTTGGAGCCAAATGTGAAAATGCTCTCCCTCCTTTGGTGGTTCTGGATATCCTAGGTATGACCAAAAGCCTTGAATTTAGTGATCTTAAAGAGCGCGATGGATTATAGGGCGATAGAAGATCCGTTAAATAGACTGGAGCTAAGCCGTTTAGGGCTTTATAAGTCAGTAGCAATACCTTGTAATTAATACGGAACTTTATAGGTAACCAATGCAGTGATGATAAAATCGGTGTTATATGATCATATTTTCTTGATCTCGTAAGAACTCTAGCGGCGGCATTTTGGACTAACTGTAGTTTGTTTATTGAGGATGCAGGACAACCAGCTAATAAAGCATTACAGTAATCCAGTCATGAATGCATGAACTAACTTTTCTGCATCAGAAACTGATAGCATATTACGTAGCTTAGATTAATAGGAAGTTAAAAAAATCTGCATTTATTTGAAATAGAAATCTTTTGAAACATTATATATGTTGTTACTATCACTGTTGATCAATTTAACGCATCCATGCTGAATAAAAATACGAATTTCTTTTTTCACTTTCTGATCCCAAGCCTTTGAAATGGTAGTTTACATCACATTGTGTAGTCTTTTTGCTGTTTGACAGCTTGAATAAAAGCCCAGGCGACATACAGAGAAATAAACCACCTTTTCTAATGCTGGGTTTTTCCCCCCCACTTTATTTTCAGTAAAATTTTTTCACTTTATTCATTCTTGAAAAGTGAAAAAACACTTAAATGTCAGTTTTGTCTGTGTGGTGATTAGATTCAGACATCTTGAATCTCATCAGGAATTTATTTTTGAACTTGAGTCTGAACAATAATAAAAATAAAAATAAACTTTATATGCGTGATACCTGTTTTATGCTTTGACACAGTGTATGATAGGGCTTGTATGCTGCATTGCATCTTTATGCAGAATTTGCAGCAGACAGTTTGTTTCTTTTTACAGTGTGGAGGGATGATAGAAGAAAGAAGACTGAGACTAGACTGGAGTGTGAAATAAGTTTATAAGGCAGAATATCAAACAGGTTTGTCCTACAAATGCTGATTAGAAACAATGTCTGTGGCTGTTTCATATGAATAATGGAAGAGAAGGTTGTAGGCGAGGGGAGATTCAGAGGAAAAAATGGAGTAAAAAGAGTCAGCGAATGAATGGATGTACTAAAAGGAAACAGAATGCATGCATGCACGCAAAGGAATGAAGCACGAAAATGAGAGAATCAAATGTAGCAAGTGTGAAAGATGACAGGAAATGGGGAAAGAGAAAAGATGAAATGGAAAGTGAATGAGGATTAAAAAAGCAACCGAATGTGGAAGATAATTGAGATGGTTTGCATAAGTGGCGTACTGTGAGATTGCTGGTCGGGACTGCTGTCCTTAAATTCACACTATAATGTTCCTAAACAAAAATACTCACACCCACAAACCTTCCAGTCTTCAAGGACAGGTCATGGTTGCAATCACCAATATGTATGTACTTGTTGTAAGTGAATGGCAAGTATGTGTTCTAGATATGCCTATCTATGTTCAATCTATCTATCTATCTACATTGATTTTTTTT
Source organism: Leuciscus leuciscus (assembly GCF_965113295.1). Classification (NCBI taxonomy): domain Eukaryota; kingdom Metazoa; phylum Chordata; class Actinopteri; order Cypriniformes; family Leuciscidae; genus Leuciscus; species Leuciscus leuciscus. Next base: position 47,894,420 of record NC_138725.1, on the reverse strand, counting down.
TTTACCTTAAACTTACCTTAAACAATAATTTCTAAATCTATGAGTTGAATTTCATAAGAATGTTTCCTTTAGTTGGGCATACAAAGATGATCAGGTGATATAGTTTTCATCATCATAAAGTAGAAAAGTGGTTATTTGTTGTTAATATAATATATTTACCATTAATACTTTCTCGCCACATATCAGACATTCAGATTTTTTATATTTATAATATACTACGTTTTTTTAAGACACACACACAGATATCAAGAATCATCATATGAATCTCAACAATGGAGACATGCTTTATGCTGCAATGCATGCTGGGAGCAATGAGTTTTATACTATGGTGGCTCCCAGCATGCATAGCATCATGAAACATGTCACCATTGTTGAGATTCATATAATGATTCTTGATGTCTGTTTGTGTGCAAAAAATAAATAAAAATAAATAAATAAAAAACATCCGACAATGTATTTACAATTCAGAATGTCTTATCTGTGGCAAGAAAGTAATGTTGGTGAACATAATCTATTAATAACAAATAAAGGCTCTTGATCAGGGATAAGATTAGTGATTTCTTCTAGTTTATGATGCTAAAAAAATAAATCACCTGATCATATTTTGGCTTTCTTTGTAAAAAATTATTTGTTTTGGTAAACACTATTACAAAGACCACAAACTGACATAAAACGCTAAGAGTCAAAATGCCCAACTAAACGGAACACCGATCACCATAATGGTAACCAACATTTTCAATAACATCAACATTTAAACCTTAATTCTCAAAAAGAACTTCTGCTGTGATCTTGAGAGATTGTATTGTTATTATCTTCTTTTATTTACAGTTGATTTCAGGTTGTGTGGGTTTAAGTCAGTTGTAGTTGTGTTTCATTTTCTGAGAGTGCAAACATGATGTTGAACCAACTTCACATTGTAACATTGATTCAATGCCATTACCACAACATCATTTTTTTGTGATGTTGATTCAATGCAGTTAATGTTGACACATTAACACTGATTTAACATTGTTTCGATGGTGACTTGCTATCTGGGTTGTTTTCTAAGGTCATTGTTTGCCAGCTCATAGAATTTTTAAATTTGACACTTCGAGTACCGAAATTGTAGATGTGTGGAGTAACCGACCGACCGGTTTTTTAAGCACAGAATGGAGAGAGGGGACAGACAGGTAAAGACAGACATGCTTTGATCAGTGTAACAGTAAATGCCTTACTGAATGACTGATTCAGAGATTTAGCCCTCAGATAAGTCAGTGTGGAGATGCACCTCAGGCTCACAGAGTTGTATTTGTGTAGGTGTGTGTCTGATGCATGTGTAGTTTTAAGTTCCTACAGTGTCAGTTGGACCGCTGGGCATATTTTGCTGTTGTCAGCTTGGCTTTCTGCAACACTGCAAAATAACTGTGCGCATTCTCCATTCTGTTTGTGTGTGTGTGTGTGTGTGAGTGAGTGTGACATCTTCACACTTTTTCTCAAAATAGTTCCAAAAAACATAAACAAACCTAATGATTTTTACCTCAGAGTAATGCAGAGGATGAAAGAGCACAAGCAGACACATCCTTTGCTCTTGTTTACTGCATTTTGTCAAAATATATTTCCTCTCATCTGTCACCTGTTCATTTGTTTCCTGCATTCTTACTTTCTGAATTTGCTGGGAGACTTAGTAAGCTCAGATGAAATGGAGTGAAGATTCCTCCTCCTTCATGAGGGAAATGAACTGTCATTATAACTGAACCTTGCAGAGATTTACTGTAAATATATGCAAGTGGAAAGATGCCGCGTCTGCCTCCATATGTGTGAGAGCCCTTCAAACGGCAAAATGAGATGGAGGAAGTGTGCAATTACACAACATCAGCACCTGCCACTGTTGTCTGACATCCTGGTGTGTTTATGTTTGTTCATAGCCACATGTTTCTTCAGATGGGGATGTATTAGATGCTCACAAGCTGTATGCTCAGTCATACTCTTACACTTCAGTTACACTTGTTACTCATTCTCACAGTCTAGTGGGTGTTCATACTGTATGTGTCTGTGGGTTTATTTAGCTATAGTTTGAGGACAAATCTCCCTTTGGTGACGTATAGGGACATTCTTAAGTGGAACAATGATCATAAATAAAATTATTTATTTATTAACAGTGATCCTCAGCTGGTTTTGCCAGATACATTTTAACTAGCAATGCTACACAGTACTAGGGCTGCAACTAAAAATTCTTTTAATAATCGATTAATCTGTCGTTTATTTTTTCGATTAAATGATGAATCGGATATAAAAAAAAAAAAGAACAACATTAATTTCCAACCCTTTATTCAAAAACAGAACTGACAGTGCAAATTCACAGTGCAAAGTGCACAAACAGGTTGCTCCTTGAACATCCCTGAGCTGTTAAAGTAATAAAAAAAACACCAAAAAACATACACATGCTTTACATCTGCCAAATATATAGGCTTTTTTTAAATAAAGTGCACAAAAAACCAGTTAACACCAGTTAACACTGTCTCCGCCACTGATGGAAATTTCTGTCATTTGTAAGACAACACTTCTGAATCTGTTTCCCGGATATTTGAAAAGAAAGGATTTTGTTAACTTTAACAGCTTCTGAAGCTAGCAAGAGTTCAAATACACGGTATCGTAACAACATGTTACCACATTGACATCCCAATATCTCTGGGATTTAAAACGCTGGCGGTGGCTGGCAACTTAAAAAAAATTAAAAAACGCTGGTGGGGAAAGAGTTAAGAACCACTGCATTACAATATTCACATTATAATTAAGCATGTCAGTTTAACGTGTGAATTAAGTACAATAATTGCAATACAATATATAGGACAAAATTAAAATAGCGAGTGGATGTGTGTACAGCTGGCTGAGCAGAGATACATCATTGGGAAATTGTGCTTGATTTGGATTTGTTTAAAATGTTTCCCAGGGTAAAGCTTTTGGAGCAGGTAATGTACAGGGTGGGAAGGATCTGTGATCATTTTCAACATCCTCGCACTCAGCCCGAGATGGAAGCTTGCAGCAATAACTTTTTCACCATACCTGATAATGCATTATAGCAGTTTCTTACATTAGTGAGCCAGACGATCCAGACAATGACAGAAGAAGATTAGGCTAGTCCTTCAATAATGGTCCAAAATAACTGTCTGAGAACATTTTATGCAATGCAAGCCAGGTGTGTTTGTCTATAAGGTGCATCTTTCTGCATGACATCCAAATTTCTACATTTCTTTATTCACATTATGAAAATAAGATCAGAAGGAAATATATAGTACTCCATGCTTGGAATATGTTTTTTTCTGCATTAGCATTTTGTGTGCAGGTATGTGTGCGTATGAGTATAATGCATCCATTTCTATTCTCTGCCACCATACCCCTGTCGATCATAGTGTGACACCATCCAAACTGGCTCATTACCATCCATTCTCTCTCTCTCTGAGTGTGCTTACTCACACAATATCTAATTTATCAGATATTATTCCTGCGTGCACATTACATAAATCACCTGCTACTGTACGTATCTGGAGCAGACAGCATCTGAGCATTGATTGATAGAGCTCTCTTTCTCTCTGACACACACACACACACACACACACACACACACACACACACACACACACACACACACACACACACACACACACACACACACACACACACACACACACACACACACACACACACACACACACACACACACACACACACACACACACACACACACCCCATTAAGTTTGAGGATCTCTGTGATTTCTCTCTTGTGCATTAGTTCCACATTCTAATATCTCCAATACATCAGAATGTATATATTTGTCCTCTGTGTCCCCTCACAAAACAATCATGGTCATATTTAGCATTTGTCTAGTTTAATAAAATTTTCCAAAAATGACAGCAGTACTCCAGCCAAATGATCATGTTCTCCAGGATAATCTGAAATGATCCAAGTCTGTCTGTCTGTCTGTCTGTCTGTCTGTCTGTCTGTCTGTCTGTCTGTCTGTCTGTCTGTCTGTCTGTCTGTCTGTCTGTCTGTCTGTCTGTCTGTCTGTCTGTCTGTCTGTCTGTCTGTCTATCTATCTATCTATCTATCTATCTATCTATCTATCTATCTATCTATCTATCTATCTATCTATCTATCTGTCTGTCTGTCTGTCTGTCTGTCTGTCTGTCTGTCTGTCTGTCTGTCTATCTATCTATCTATCTATCTATCTATCTATCTATCTATCTGTCTGTCTGTCTGTCTGTCTGTCTGTCTGTCTGTCTGTCTGTCTGTCTGTCTATCTATCTATCTATCTATCTATCTATCTATCTATCTATCTATCTATCTATCTATCTATCTATCTATCTATCTATCTATCTATCTATCTATCTATCTATCTATCTGTCTGTCTGTCTGTCTGTCTGTCTGTCTGTCTGTCTATCTATCTATCTATCTATCTATCTATCTGTCTGTCTGTCTGTCTGTCTGTCTGTCTGTCTGTCTGTCTGTCTGTCTGTCTGTCTGTCTGTCTGTCTGTCTGTCTGTCTGTCTGTCTGTCTGTCTGTCTGTCTGTCTGTCTGTCTGTCTGTCTGTCTTAAAATGCAGAACATTTTCTTTTAGGGATATACAGTAGGTTTTGGGTTAGTACTAATCACAATTAGATTTTTGTTAAAACAATAGAAGTCTGTGTTAGAATTTTAATGATGTATCAGTATGTACCTTACATATTGAATCCCATATTTTCAATATCTCATTATCTACGTCACAATATTGAACCATCACAGACATTTCATTGTGACCATCATAGACTTGTTATTATTACACAATTATTCAAATGCCTGTACATAAAATCTCACACACATGGCGGGCTGTTGCTGGTGAGTGTCACAACTAATATAATCCAAACTTGCCGGGAGATAATTGCTTTTCTAAACTCATGAATAAACATGATACTGCAGCACGAACAACCAGTGGACTCCAGAGCCAACGTCAAGCTGATAAATCAGATTTGGGGCACTTGTAATGAAAAAGCGGCAAAGGATGCTGACACCAGGACTGCATTTCCCAGGGGCCCCGGCAGTTATCACCTTAGCAACAGACACGGCCTGAAGGTCAAAGTTCTTAATTGAGTTTTTGTTTGCTGTCAGTCTGAGAGACTCTCAGAATGATAAAACATCAGTGAGGAGCTGTGCGGGTATAAAAGAGAAAACATTCCTATTTTATCTCGTCTCAATCTCTATAACACTTTAATTATGTCTTCCTTCCCTTTAACGATTCATGCTGTTTTCTTATCGTACATGCACTCCCCACTCTCCCTCATTTTCATTATAAAATCATACGGAATGCTTTCTGTCTTTTTGGACGTATTGTTTCCCTTCTTTTCTCTTTCCTCCATGCTATAGCTCCTGAGTTCACAACCTGAGTATGGCCACTGCAGTCAAACTACCCAGAAATGGACTGAAATATTTTCACGCTCGTTTTCATGTCCCATGATTCTTTGCCCCAGGCATGACCAAGACCTCTTGACAAATTTTCCCCTTAAGCATATAGAAAACTTTGTTGCTCTATATGAACAAAATCAGTCACTAGATTTGCTGTTCCACAAAATTTATAGTTTCAATTTACATTTTCATATCTCTGAGGATTAAGGCATGATATATTCATAAATCATCATAATGCGTCTGTCTTTGCGAGAGCGGGTGATTTTCAGCAAGTATAAGGTTGTTATTGAACCAGTTCTCAATTTCTGTAACAGAACCCTTTAGTTTCCCAAACATAGATCAAAAAGAAATGTGGCAGACATGAAAGTCAGGTTTAGGAAACATTAATTCTGATGTTTCCTCAGCGTGAGGAACTTAACTGCGAGAGGAAGGGTTTTTCGGGATGAAATACGTCTGATGAGAGGAGGCTTATCACCTTCATCCACAGCTCACTCTGAATATTTCTCTCTCTCTCTCTCTCTCTCTCTCTCTCTGTGAAGGCTTATGGGGCTTCAGCACACATACATCCCCCAGGGAGACTTGTGTAACTGAGTTTGCCTCTCATCTCTCTTGAGATGAGGAGACACTTGAGCGGCATTTCAGAAACTCTCTGAAACAGACTCTGGATTTAAACAGCTGACACTTTTGTGTCTAGACCTCTTTCTTCTTTCTTTCTTTCTTTCTTTCTTTCTTTCTTTCTTTCTTTCTTTCTTTCTTTCTTTCTTTCTTTCTTTCTTTCTTTCTTTCTTTCTTTCTTTCTTTCTTTCTTTCTTTCTTTCTTTCTTTCTTTCTTTCTTCAGTTGAAGTTCATACATCTGAACAAATGTGATCTTTGATCGTAGAATAATTGTTGGTTTGAGTCGTTTACGTGCATTTTACACGATTTAACAGTAATACTGTTTTACGAATTTTACTGTGAAATAAAAGGTAATTTTTAGAAGTCTAGGAATGTCCTTTTATTATAGTTCTTTCACTGTATTATATTAAATATATTGTACTTATATTGTAATTCATAGTAATTCATATTATATGGTAATTCATGTAAAACCCATAATTTTGTCAGTATTTTACAGTAACATCACCATATACTGTATGATTAACAGGTTTTTACTGTAGCTTGTTTACAGTATTTTCTGTAATATTTTCTGAAAATATGCTAGGATTTTAATAATTCACTCTGGTGATGATTTTTTAAATAATAATATAGAAGCAATATTATCTTACATAAACAATTAAGGAGGATATGATGTTTGTAATGCTGTCGTGGTGAGCTGAGTGGTTGGTGTCTCTGGTGATCATTTAGTTTGAGTTATCAATCAGGCACACACTTAGCATACAAAACCCATCAGTGCAGACAATCATCTAACATCATTTTAGATGAAAAATGAAAATTAGAACGCAAGTATCCTAAAGTGGTATCAAAAACAACAACAGCCAAATAAGCTTAAAAATTTTAAAACTGTGGAACTGCATAATTTATTGATGCCACAAAACAAGTGACAGCATATTACTCTGTACATAACCTTACAGTTAATGTGTAAATACACAAACACTTAATGTAATGCAGACACAGATAATCACTGTGATTCTACAGCACATCCTGCAACTTCATACAGTACATTTCCTGCTCCTGTTCACTGTGAAGCCACACTGTAAATTATACAACTGCTATAAAAAAGTTATACTTGTAAATTATTAAACTACTATAAAACAGCAACAGGTAGCCAGAAATATACTGTACATTCACACTAAGAAGTTTTACATTGTAGGATTGTCATGCACAACAGCCTCTAGAGTTCAGAGAATGACTGGAAAAACAACAACAACAACAACAACAAAAAGAAGTGGGTGACAGTTCTGTGGGTGAAAAAGGCTTGTTATGAGAGAGGTCACAGAAGATCGCCCAGACTGGTTCAAGCTGACAGGACGGCGACAGTAACTGAAATAACCGCACAATTGCACAGTGACATGCAGAAGAACATCCCTGAACGCACATCACATCAAACCTTGAAGGGGACGGGCTACAGCAGCAGAAGAAAACATTGGATTCTTCTCCTGTCAGCTCAGAAGAAGAAAAAATGTGTCTAGGCCACAGTTGCAATTGGACAGTAAGACTGTGGAAAAGTTACCTGTTCAAGCTTTGACATTAACAGCATGAATCCATGTATCTTTTCTGCCTTGTTTCAATGCTTTAGGCAGTTGGTGGTGGTGTAATGGTGTGGGAAAAAATGTTTCGCCATACATTCGGCTGCTTAACAGCAGTTCAGAATTATTTATGTCACAGTCTAAGTCTACCTTAGTATTGTTGCTGACCATGTACCACCGTATACCTGCTGGAAAAAGTCTATTTGTCAGTTACTCCCGTAGTGACCAGATGTCAACACAATTGAGCACATTTGCGGTGTTGTGGAATGGCTATTTCACAGCATAAATTTTCAACCAATATCTGGAACAATGTGTCATGCTATTATGTCATCCTGGATCTGAGTGCTCATGCATATTGTTGATTTCATTGCATGAATATTTCAGGCTGTTCAAGTGGCAACTGATTAGAAAGGTATGAAATGTTTCTTGATTGCATCATATAAGAATGATTTCTGAAGGATCATGTGACACTGAAGACTGGAGTAATGATGCTGAAAATTCAACTTTGCATCACAGGAATAAATAATAAAAATAGAAAACAGTTTAAATTATAATATTTCACAATTTTTTATTGTTTTTATTTGTATTTTTAATTTTGATCAAATAAATGCAATCTTGGTATGCATAAGAAACTTCTTTCAAAGATATTAAAACATCTTATTGATTCCAAACTTTTGACCAGTAGTGTGCGTATATATTGCTCTGATATTACGTCATGTTTTGTTTTTTGGTTAGGACAGAATCCTCTGAGAATTAATTTGTTCTTATGGACAAATCAATTTAAACACTGCTGTGACATATTTTCTTTCCATTCAACCCATGAATCCAGTGCATTGTTTGCTTTGAATCATGATAAACTACACTAGAAGGGGCTCTTTTGTATAAAAATGTGTACGTGTGTTTTTTTGTTTGTTGCTCGTTTTTCATTTGCATTCATCATTTGCCACTGGATCGTCAGCTCTTTTGTATAAGTGCAGTCTGTTTATTGCCTTTACAATGTAATTGGCAGCACTCCCAGACAGCACATATGCATACGCACAGGCATGCACATACACGCACACACACACACGCAAAGAGCAAACCAGCTGAATGTTATGGGTTTAATTGTGCACAGTGTTTATTCATAATTGAATTCATTATTGGGTACAGGACACCAGATCACCCACAATTCCCCAGTTAATCAGCGAAGAGGACAAGTTCAGTCCTTGTGGGAAACAAACATGCACACATGCCAAATGTACACACACAAACACACACACACACACACACACACACACACACACACACACACACACACACACACACACACACACACACACACACACACACACACACACACACACACACACATATTCTTGTACAGTGGCAAGCAGATGCTATGGCAAAGCAGTAATTAATGACTAATCACAAATGTCTTTGTATGTGTGTTTGTGTGTGTGTGTGTGTGTGTTCTGTAGAGGATGGTGGATTGCAACATTATATGCCAATAGATCCATACACAAAACAAACACACAAACTGATCTTCAGTTGAACAAATGCATTCTCCACTCTTTATGTGCCTCTAGGAATCCTTCTCCGTCTGAGAACCTTCAGGATCACAGTCATGAATGTTTAATCCAGATGGGAGATTTTACCAAAATATCTCTTTCAGTAAAAAAAATGTAAACATCCTTTATTAAATTAGAATATTTTACTTTTCTATAATTCACATTAGTTACAGTCCATCCTAAGTGTCACTTCATCACAGCACACAACTGTTGAAGTAAACAAGCTGCACTCAACTAAAATGCTTCTGAACAACCATTTTTATCGAGTTACTCTATAATTTGGCAACTGGAAAAGACATTTGGCTCTTGAATGCTTCATTTTAAGAGCCAATTGCTCCCTAGTCATATTTTATCTGGAGCCCTGCCTTGTAACTATTTGAAGCATATAACCTTATAAAGCAAACCTCTTCTCTGTGCAGACAAATGACATTTTGATATTGCTGCACTGATAAATGTTGCCTATAACATTAACAATATAGTGACATTTAGCGAATGTAGTCACATTTCTTCCCACATACTGTACTTATTGTGGTGTCATTTTAGTATTATTTATATACTATTATAGTATTATAACTATTTTGAATTAGTTTTTATTTTTATATTTTCAGTTTTTGTTTTAATTATATTTTTTTGTGTGTGTATTTTTTTGTGTCTTTGTCATTTTTATTAATATTTCCATTTAGCTTTAATTGGGTTATTTTTAACTATTTCCCTACCAGTGTTTTTTTTTATTTTAATTTTTTTTTTTTATAACGTTGCCAGCCACCACCAGCGTTTTTGACCATTTGCATAAAAAATGTCATGGCACCCAGAATATTTTGTTGTATGAGTATCTGAACATGCAATATCAAAAGAAAGAACAGACCCTCTGATTTTAAACAAAAGAAAAACTGTTTTATTCTAGCTTCATGAATTCTTTTTTTTTATCAGCACTTGAATGTGGGTAAGTTTCTTAAATAAACAAACTATTTGATAAAAAGCTGAGAAAATCACGGAGTAGATTGAGTCCATCAACACCCCAAAGCTTGCACAGTCCTGTTGCTCGTCCTGGGTCGATATTTCATTCAGTAACATTAGGCAGTTTTGATTTATATGCGGTTTAATGTTGATGTTATTTTACATATGCATTTAATTACATGCAATCGCTTGTTTCTTCTTTTCACCTGTGTTTTGATCAGGAGGTTCAGTGCTCTTTCAGAAGATGTGTCATAGCGCCCCCTACCGGATCACAGTGAAAACACGGAAAGCCGGAAAATTCCATCAATGGCGGTGAAACGTTTTCTCACAAATTACGGAAATTTCCGTCAATGATGGGCAAAGAGTCAATTTAGAATAGTACATTTTAGAATTTTTGAATTTCAACATAAACTAATTTATTTGAGTTAGTTGCCAAGGTAAAAATTTTAAGGCAACATTTAAGTTTTTCATTTAATATTTATATTTGATTTAATTTTAGTTTTTCAATAGTAGACCTTATGCGCCAGAGAACGAGCGTGCAGCCATCTTTCGATTTTTGTCTTTGAACTTCCATTTAGTTGAATTTTTAATTATTTCCATTTTTTTTTCATTTTAGCTCTGCATATTTCTGTGGCATCGCTGTCGAAGAGTAATTAGCTGGGGGAGTGGATTTACTTATTGTAGAGTTAACGAAAGTTATCATGAGCATTGTAATTGTTTGAAGCGGATAACAAAACAAATGTCAGTTGACCGGGAAGATTTTAAAACGAGCGGTTCATTCATTAATCCATTAGATCTTACCTTCATGCTGCGGAAATACAAACTGAAAGAAAGAACACAATGAGTGCAGTGCTGAAAAGGGGTGGAGCTACATTAAGTCAATTCGTTTCGGTTAACAATGACAAGTTACAACACTGATACTATCATCATGCTGTCAATTTCATTTTAGTCTTACAGCCTGATCCCAAACAATGACTACTGTTCACCTTCAGATTTCTGTGTGAAGAGGGTAAAAGCGAGTGAGGATCGACGAGATGTGGAAAGAGATGGAGCTGTTTTGTGCTAGAAGGGGAGGTCAATTTGACATTCATTTTATGTGCAATGCACAGGAGTCAGTCAGAGGAGCAGGGCGCTGGGTCGTGTTTGTAGTTTCATTGTGGGGAAGGCAGCATTTCCACACCGCTGTGCTTTTAAAATGTGAAATGAGAGATAGCAGGAAGGAGAGGCACACAGCCAGGGATCAAGAGGTGTTTCAGAACTAAACAGGAAGAGAAATATTTAGGATTAGGAGGGAAGTATTGCGGTTGTGAAGTTAGAAAGTTAGTATGTGTGAGGGATGTTGAAGGAAATGGACTAAGATACAGGAAAGGAAATTACCCAGAAATGAAATCTGGATTTATGGGGGAAGGGGAAAAAGAGAGAGGGAGAGTTTTAGAATTATCTTTATAGAAAGAAGTTGCTAAGCAACCCCCTCCTTCAGATCGCATTTGGATGGATAGTGCATTTAGAGAAAGAAATAAAGAAATAAGAGGCCATGTAAACTGGGAGAAAGAGGGAGGAAATAGGAAGAGAGTAGAGGAAGTGAAATTGTGGAACACAGTATGAGACATTATCATTCAGGGAGATTTTTTTTCAAACTGAGTGAGCAATGGGTGGATATGGGGGTGAGATGCACATCACTATGAATGTACGTACACACACACACACACACACACACGCACACACGCACACACATTTAATTCAGTCCCTTTCTGCATCATATTCCCAGACTTTAGTCCCACCAGTGAGCAGTGCTATTTTTAACTGACCTAGCTAACACAAACATAAAAAGGACCAACTCCCTTCAACTGATGGAGAATGTTCTTCAGCCGTGTTACTGAAGCGCTCCTAATTATTCAGTCAGGTGTTTAACATACTGTCATAATTATAGTTTGGGAAAAAGTGCCTATTTAAATGTTGCACTGCTTTGTAGCACTTTCATGAAGCCTGTTCCCTTTAAAAATATATTCTTACTTCCTTATAGTACACATTCTGATATTTTATTTTGTCAGTAATTGTATCTATTGTTATAATCTATTCATGGTGGCACATTTAAAGAGCATAATACATACATGATGACACATGATTGTTATGCATGAATGTGCTGGTGATAATGTCTTTAATAGAGTAAAGTATTATAATTGTTAATAATGTCTAAATATATAGAGCAGCAGTAAAGAGGACCTAATAAGGTTTTTATTATTATTATTTATTTATTTTTTATACATTTTCAATTTTCTGTGTAACGTTGCTGTTTAAGCATGAAAAAGGTCTGAAAAGTTATAAAGTCACTCCAAAGGGAGTTATTCTCTATATCAGTAAGCACCATTCCACCAACTCCCTCAAATGCCTAGTTTTATTCTGAGAACGTACATGTCACAATATTCCTCATTTAAATAATATACAAGGTATAAGCGAAAACAAAAGGGGGCCAGGCCTGGTTGAGTTGCGTTAGTAGTGTGTTGAAACTCTTGGTTATGGTAAGGGGCGTGGCATTTCCAAAACATGCTCATAGTGGCTGACCAATTACAACACACTGGCCCAGCCAACCAATCAGAGCACATTGCGCTTTCTGGAAGGTGGGGCTTCATAGAGACCGGAACTAAACAGAGCGTTGCTGACAGACTGGAAAGTTAATGTGAAAAATATGTGTTTTTTCAACCTTCAAGCATGAAATCCTTTTCTAGTAGACCCTAAAAACTAAATCAAGACTTTGTAAAAGGTCATAAAATGGCCTGTTTAAAATGTTCCATAATGCTCAACTTCCAGAAGTGCTCTTTGTGTGTTCATATCTTGTCTGTCATTCTGTCAAAAATATGCAGACCTGCCAACCTGTACGCATTTTGCGTAGCGGATACGCATTTTGACTTCAAAGTACGCTGGTACGATTTGTCACTCTAAACTACGCAAAAACCTGGTAACGCCTCTGTGCACAGTGCACACGCTGTCCTCAAATCAAGCTACAGCAAAAGAAGAAGAGTTCGACCAATCATAGCGCTGGGTTCATTCCCCAAATAGCAAGCGGGGATGATTGACAGATGCGTAAGGCCTATCATTAAAAAGAGACTGAAAATCGACACCAATAAAGATTCCCGCTCGATCCCCCTTCCACTCCCGCGGCCGCCGTCTGACTGATGTCATAAGCGTGGACAGTACAGTAGTACGGTACTTCTGACTCCTGAAGGTAAACGGCCTGGGGTCGATGTGGAAAGTTGATTGTTGAGTAAACTTAATCTTATGGATTCGATGATCACAGATCGCATGGATTATCTTAAAATACTCCGTTAAGTTATTCATGGTCACTCAAAAAAGAGGAAGACATCATTCAGTCATGCAAATAATAAAATGCTCAAGTAATGCTGAACTATAAATCTTGAAATCGCTATGGCTTAACGTTAGCTGCTAGTGATTATGAAAGTGCTGTGATTTGTGGATTAACGTTAGCCTACTGATAAGCGCGAGTCTGGAGAAACAGGCGTTTATTTATTCATTCATTCTCAGTGTTGAGAAACGTATGTGTTACGTTATTGTCTTAATTATATCTAAAGTAACCTACCTAATTATGTTACATATTTATTTTGTATGAAAACTAGCGCGTTAGTTACTTATGGATTAAAAAGTACCGTTGTATCAGTTCTGCGCGAGCTCTCTCTCACAAACACGGACGCGCGCACACACAGAGAGAGAAGATCATTGTAAAATTAAAATTGACGGGCTAAATTAAAATTTTGTTCTTGCTTGTTTTGTTTTTTTCTGTCAAAAAGCATTTTGTATTATCCATCCCTGCTTTTAAAATTCGTTAAATGACGGACGTTTACTGTTAACACAGCCCTCATTATATGTCGGATTCGGAACTTATAACGTTACTTTATATTATTTTTAGAATAAGTGATTCGTTATGCTATTATTGGACTCCTGTCTATTCATTGTCAACTGTTTTCTATAAATATGTTTGTATTGGCTACATTTATTCAGCTAATGCGTGTCCTGTTTAAAATGTGCAATGTTTAAATGCAAAGACAGCACGTCACAAATAGAAGCCCTTTTCCCTGTGGTATTTAGTATCATATTTGGATATTGGAAAATAAATTAATTAGCCTATCTTAATTGTACACAATGTTCCTATGTTTTATCTTTTTTCATGTTTTTATTTTATTTAATTTTTTTACTGTTCTAGGGGTTTCTTAATTTTAGACTAGTTGACCAGCACACATTATATGCAATGCAATTATATAACGCATGTGTGTCGTCGTCCAAACCGCCCATACAATACCCCCCAGCCACCCCCCCACCCCCCCGTCGGCGATACGCAAAAAAAAATTGCAAGGTTGGCAGGTCTGAATATGTTGTGTTTTCAGTTAAAATGGGCCAGTGAAGCTGCAAAAACAACATTGCAATTAGCAATGATTACGATGAAAGAACAATTGTGCAGTGTATTTTAAAATGTAATTTAATTAAAGATTTTTTTTTTTTTTTTTTTTTGCAATATGGCATTACACAAAATCATTTGTATTTAAAGAAATGTGTGTGTGCACGTAAAAAAAAAAAAGTTGGTGCTTTTTTTGTGAGTGTTGTATTTAACAAAATATTGTGTCATTTTAAAATGGAAATAACATTGAAATTCAATAGCATTTAGTTAATTTACTCAGTTGCTTCAGCTCGTACTGTAACTTATTTGGGTTGTTTTTGCCTATTTGTGAACCTCTGTTTGTGCGATTGAGAGACAGACAGGCGGATCACTCTGTCTTCCATATTTATTCATAAGCAATCTTCATCCCATAGATTCTGTTTGTTCTCCACAGCACTCATGGTTTTATTAAAACATGGAGCATGCGTCTGTGTGTGTGGGTATTTGTAATGAAGATCAGGATCAGTGACCTTTATAGCTCACAGGCTACTTCAAATATGTGATCTCTTGGTATTTTAAACATACACTAGCAGTTTTGTAAGAAATGAAAACTTTTATTCTGCAAGGATTAAATTGATCAAAAGTGACAGTAAAGACATTTGCAATGTCACCAAAAGATTTATATTTCAAATAAATGCTGTTCTTATGAACTTTCTAGTCATCAAAAAATCTTAAGTATCACTGTTTACACACACACACACACACACACACACACACACACACACACACACACACACACACACACACACACACACACACACACACACACACACACACACACACACACACACACACACACACACACACACACACACACACACACACACACACACACACACACACACACACACACTCCTTGGTGCACCTATCATTATGAGGTCATTCCACAGACATAATGGTTTTTATACTGTACAAACTGTATATTCCATCCCTTATGCTAACCCTACCCATAAACCTGTCACAGAAAACTTTCCAGAAAACACACACACACATAAAAAAACAAAAAACATTCATTGATAATAATAAGAATATCATTATATAATGTATACAGTTGAGGACAATAGAGGACAGGGGGTAGAAAAAGAGTGATGAATTGGATGTCATTTGGCACATCCTGGCCCATTTAACTTTCAAGTTAATCAAAAGCAAAACCAAAAATCTTACCAAGATCAAACTTTTGAATGTTTTGTTTTTGACAGTTTTTTGTTTGTTTTTCAGATTTCAAAATGTAAAGAGTTTTGAAGTTGCTCCCAATCTTACTGCCAATATAAAATACTGCTTAAGTAAATACATGTCAAGCATAGTTGAGGAAAAGTTTATTTGTATTTTATACTAATTGTCTATTGATAATTAAATTACAATGACACACCAACCATTTTATCTAACGGCTCAATTTACCTTAAATAAGGTGCTACCAGAAGGGTTCTACTGTTAATCAGTCTCTGTTACACTTACACCCCAAGCAGAAAGCACGTCTAAATAAATAAACCTGTGTGTGCCTCCTTTACAGCTATTTGTGGCATGTTTGTTTAAGCATATGTAGATGTTTTTAGAACTTCTTTGTCAGAAAATCTGTTACTGCTGGCAAAAATGTAATTAATTTTCTCAATAAGAGAGTGTCTATGAAATCACAGTGAATTGATAGTGAAATATGAGATGATTAGCGAGCTGTGAGGTTTAGTTTGCAGTTGACTGATCTCAGATAAGTCTTTTGGAGGAGAGTGAGTCTTCATAATCCTGCATGAGTGATTTACAGCTCTGGTCGTATTGTACAGAATAAGTAGTTTCTCTCTCATTGAGCTAGTTAAATTACTACAGTAAATCACTGTAAATGTCAACGAGGCTATGTATCTCAGCCATTTGTTGTAGTCTTTGTCTTGTGCTCACCCTGGAGCATGTTTTGGGGCATTTTGGTGTGTGTGTGTTGTAATATGTAAGAGAACCAATGTGTGTGGTTTATATAATGGGGACAAACTTCTTTCTGTACCCGAAATTGCTCCCACACCCTTAAATAGGGCACTATTTCAGGGGACAGCCATTTGTAGTGGTGTCCGAAACCAGTCAACATTATTGAGTGTACTCATTCAATACCACAATGCACTGCAATAACGAGTGTACAACCGATGTATACTTAACGGCTAGAGAATATCCATAATGCACTGAGCGTTGTGCCAAATGAATTCCCACGTCTTGCCAGAAAATTACGCCAGCAGCTGAATCATCCATCCATCCATTTTTCAGTCTGATGGTCCAATGTGGCTACAGCGTAATAAGTGTAGCCACATTGCATGCTGGTATAAATTCCTTTTTAATTGATTATTAAATTGATTAATTAGGGTTTACAAATTGTTTATGTAGCACTTGTTTGGATTATCAGCAGTAATTAAGTAGCTTGTTACTTTATTATTATAAAACAGATAAGAATTAGAATCCCGTCAGAAGAACTAGGTATCGCTATGGAGACAGCGGGTTAGCATATGAAGCAACAGACAGACACGAGTAATTTAGAAATATAATACGTTTAAATTTGATTTATAAGGAAAATAGAAAGTAAATAAAATAATAAATGACAGGATCACAACAATAGACAATACAACTGACAGTAAATTTCCACCTCGAGTGCACTCTTGTCGGTGTGTTCAAATATGTACCCACATAGTCAGTTTAACACATAAGACAAAAATAAAATAAACAAATAAGGTATCACAAAAAGAGTATAATCTCTCTCTCAAATGGTCTTCAAGTGTCTCTCATGAAAAGTTAAATGGTCTCTCAAATCTGGGTGGTAGTTGACCATACACCCTCAAAAAGAAAGAAAAAGAAAGTTCTTTAAATCGAATTTTGTCGTGCTTCAACCAGTTTCAGTGGAAACTCAAGGAAAGGATATCGAGCCTCCTCTCCACCACGTGATGTCTTCTTTTCTACAAACTGGATTGGCTCGCCATCAAACTCGCAGTCAACAGGATGTACAGAAGGTTGTGTAGTAGGTCTTCACGAATCAAGAAGGAAAATAAAAGAAAAAAAGAAGAAAAAACAAATGAGAGAAAAAAAACCTGGCCTGATCACAGACCAGAACATTCATTTAGTACATTTCAAAATAAGTTCCACATCTAAGATCCAGAATAACATCTAAAGCCTGGAACACACCAAGCCGACGCAGACGAACTAGCGCCGATGAAAGCCGACTGTGTTGTCGCCTCGCGTCGGGGTAAAAAGCTGCACTTGAACACACCGAGAGAACTACAGCCGACTGTCAGCTAGAATGCGCGTTCTGCGCCTGCGTGTAAATGAGACAGCTGTCTATTTCTGCAGATATATTCGTCTATATTCGTCATTCAAAAAGGGAAACCGACGCTGCCGGCTGCAGTTACACAAACCGTAAACAAAGCAGTGCGTGCTTACCGTTTTGAATATCAATCCTGCTAAACACTGTCTTTATTCCACTCCTCTCGTGTTAATATTGAAATATTCGCCAAGGAACACTCAGATAAGATGACATATCATTAGAACAGCCTTCTATCTGTACCGTTTTGACTTTGCTCGCTATTTTGATATTATTCTCGTGCACTGACTCGGTCACTAAGCTGAACAGCCAATCAGAGTTCCCTCTTTCACCGACGGCCCGACGCCGATTCAACATGTCGAATCGGCCGTTACAAAGCCGACGATGACCAATTTCAGCCGACGGTGCGGAACACACTGAGAAGATTTAGTCGGCCGACGCACGGAAACTGCCCGACGGCCGACCGTCGGCTTGGTGTGTTCCAGGCTTAATACACCATTACAATTTCTTCATGAACTAATATAATTACATTCGTTTACCTCTGAATCACTAGCTCTCTTTCATACAAACACCTGACCAACAATGGTGACGCTGAACTCTGAAATGAACAAATAATAACCATGCGGTTCACTATGACCGCTCAATCTGAAGTAATCACATAAACAGTAACATACAAATATCTTTTTCTTCACATAACTGATTAACTAATTTACCTTTATGATCGATTTTTTCTTTTGCTCTCACTCAGGCGCACCTCGCGTGTGATCGTAAAATGGCGTCGATGAACTGCAATGTACAATGACCATGTGCGGTCTCACTCACAGGCGCACCTCGTGCGTGATCGTTAGATGGCGCCCGTGAACTGCAATGTACAATGACCATGCGGTTCACTTTAGACATTTATTACTACTCGGATCAAAATACAATTTCAAAGAAAATAACCAGTCCACAGCAACTAATTTAATGTTTAGTAGCAGTAATTCTATCCTATTATGAAGTATTAGTCTTTTTATATCACTAATTATATGATACTGACTCACCTAGTATAATTTTTTCCTCTATTCAGTCGGCTTCTTGTTCAAAATGCATCAAATCAACTGAATCTCAATTTCTCAATACTTTTTGCAAACCTCAGATATATAAATTGGATCACGACGATCGGATTGCGTCTGCTCCTCAATCAAGCTTGTCTCTTCTGTCATCGCGCGAATGCTCGTTAACACCCATGACGTTAATGACAGAGAGCTCTCATTGGTTGATCGCTGAGAATTTATTCTAGAATAAATTCTTTTTTTTTTTCTTAATATTCTTAATCTTAATAATCTCTTATCGACTTTTATTAAGGGAAAATCATATAACTAAATTGTGTAAATTAAATAATTAACTTTATTAAACCTGTGTTACATTTACATGACAGAGTTCAATATAAATCTTTTCATTACTGCTGGAGCTGCCAATTAGTTAAGTGTCAAATGATTTTACATTTACATTTATGCATTTGGTAGACGCTTTTATCCAAAGCGACTTACATTGCATTTCAAGGTACACATTTTACATTCTTATCAGTTCTCAGTTCTTGCTTTCCCTGGGAATTGAACCCATGACCTTGGCGTGGCAAGCGCCAACGCTCTACTGTTTGAGCTACAGGAAAGATTTTTAAACAGCAAGCTCAAACTACTCAAAAGCGGCAGCCCTTTCGGCACACTCAGTGTCCGAATTCACTCACTCGTTTTCATTCACTTCTTCAAGTAAACTATATTAGTTGAGTAATGTAGGGACAAACCGGCGACTGGGTTTTGTCCAAGGCTGGGTGATGTCCAAGGCTTATTGATGCATGAGGGCATCGAAGGCTATCCCGTCTGTTCCAAGCCAACAGAAGGTCTACTGTGGCACAAGTCACACAAAATTTTAATGATGGCTATGGGAGGAATGTGTCTTAACACAGTCTATCACTTTGTACTGCATATGGGGCTGTGTAGCCGGACACCAATCAGAGTGCCTATGTCAGGGGTAGCAAACCCTGCTCCACACACTTACCTGTTATAGCTTGAACACCTTGATTAGCTGGTTCAGGTGTGTTTGATTAGCTTGGAGCTGCAGGATGGTAGCCCTTGAAGAGCAGGGTTGTAGACCCCATGGCCTATGGTGACCTATGTAGACCACGGTCGAAACCACCTTCAATGGGTACGTGAGTGTCGGAACTGGACCTTAGAGCAGTGGAAGAAGGTTGAATGGTCCCATGAGTTCCGTTTTCTTTTACATCCTATGGACGGCCATGTACGTATGTGCCGTTTACCCGGGGAAGTGATGCAACAAGATGTGAGATGTTGACAAGCCAGTGGAGGGAGTGTGATGCTCTGGGAAATGTTCTGCTGGGAAACACTGGGTCCGGCCCTTCATGTGGATTTCAATTTGACACATACCACCTACCTAAACGTTGTAGACCTGGTACACCCCTGGAAATTTGGCCTCCAAATTCCCCAGATCTCAATCTAATTTAGCATTTTTGGGATGTGCTGGACCAACAAGTTTGATCCACGGTGGCTCCACCTAGCAACCTACAGGACTTGAAGGATCTGACTGCAGTTAATGCCTTGGTGCCAGATACAACAGGACATCTTCAGGGTATCTTATCTATCTAATCCACTGATTCTCAAAGTGTGGTATGCAGGCTCCCTCTAATGGTACGCAGAGGAATCACTGAATTTCGCACGTACGATCAAACCGGTGTGATCAGTTTTGGCTGGTCCCTTGAGTGTACGATCACACCAGTGTGATTCGAACGGTCAGTGCATCATGTGATCATCAACTGTTAAATTCAAATGTACTTTCGCAGTTGTTTGACACTGGCGCTGAGCCAGAGACTGACGCGCTCAGCGCTGTCATATATCACTATTCAGTGTTTTCTCCCACATAATGTTTATTTTAAATTCACATAAGTACTAAAAAAACAATACATTTAGAGTCCTTGATTCTGATTGGTTGAGCCGCGTTCGAAGCCGTTGCAAATGACTCAACAAACATACACCTCTGACCGCATTACATTAGCCTGGGAAAACCCAGACAACTTCCGGCAAATTTAGATTTGCTCTGCAAGTAGTCTGGCAAAGAGCTCATTCAAGCCCATTTCTAATCCCTCGAAATCGCGGCACCAATCAGAAACGTTGGGGCGGGCTTTACACGATGACGATCGCTCTGATTGGTTTTAGGTCTATCCAATTGCACCCAGAGGCATTTGAGCGACGTCCGTTGGTGAAGCGCAGCAACTTTTAAATGCATATTAAAATTGTGCATGAAAGATCCATGAAAGATCCACTGGCAGATGAACGTGCTACTACATTTCTCTCCGAAACGGTAGGAAATGAAATTAGATTTAATAGAGGATTTTAACTGTGACAAGATGATTGACAGGGCAGTTTACGTGACAGGATGCACGCGACAGATCCGTCCGATAAAGATGACGAAGTAGTATGTCCCAAAGCTTGCCTACTTTTTTGCTACACATTCAAAAGTAAATACCTTTTCTTCACAAAAAGAGTACATACTTTTATGGCGTAGTGTAACTTAGGCGAATTGGGACGCAGCATATGGCTTTACACGATGACGATCGCTCTGATTGGTTTTAGGTCTATCCAATTGTGCCCAGAGGCATTTGAGCGACGTCCGTTGGTGCCCCATGGAAATGAGTTATTAATGAAGCTTTGCCAGACCATAACTCAGTTACTACTGAGAATGGTCTGGTTTTAACCAGGCTAGCATTACAGCATTAGTATTACTGCGCATTGCACAATTGCCGTTTGTGGTTCTTTGTTGCTGCATGTGTTGCTTATCAACCTCTTTGGAACTGCATTGTTTGGCGGAGGAATAAATGTGTTATAACATTATATTTTTTGTTGCTGGTGTTTATTTTATGAATAAAATAAATATTAAAATGAATATTTTTAGTAACCGTTTTATAATAGCAATAAACCCCTTGAAGCCGTGTTTTACAGTGGATTTAGAACAGCTAAGGGGGTTTGTTGTGCCTAACAACGCCCCTTAGCTGTTCTAAATCCACTGTAAAACACGGCTTCACAGGGCTTATTGCTTAAATATGAATACACAGCCTGTGTTCTTTTTAATTTATTTATTAATTACAGTACTTTTTTAAAAACTTAATATTTTAAGTACTGTACATTTTCATTTTCATTTCAAGCCCAACTCCCCTGCATGCCCACTTGCTCTCGAAGCCTCTACGCCCACTCCCTGTGTATCCTGCATGCATGATTAAGCTGAAATAGCCGTTCCCTAGATTGTATGGAAACTTAAGACCAAAAAACAAGCAGTTTGAGCTTGCTATAGCCGCACTGCTTTGAAAGTCAAATATATTCTTTAACAGGTTTAGCCCTCATTGTCTTCTGGAGAGTGATTGCATCTCAGATGTGTTCATACTGCTTACATCACAATTCCTGGGGTCTATACCATGAGGCCATTTTAGGTGGCTAGCCAGGTATGTTTCAGTTAAGTTTGTGCCAACCCTGGGTTTTAGGCTTTAACGGTGTTCATCACCATATTATCTTATGCTCCATTGCTAACATGCTCCGGGGTTATGTTCTAGGTAAGAGATCTGAGAAACTGAAATTGGACCAATCAGCTGTGAGCAAAGTGACTCATCTCTGATGCAATGAAGTCACTCCCAGTTTATTTTGCTCCAAATCAAAGGTGACTACAGAAACAGATTTTTAAATACAAAATAGTCTGGCTATAGCTATGATTATTTAGTATTTATTATACCTATAATCCATTTCACATGAGCAATTTTAATTGAACAATTATTAAGCATTTAGTTTAAATTAATATTATACAGATAATATGTAAGATAAATAAGCTTTAAAAATGACTACATGTGAGCTAACATGTTCAAGTGTCTGTATACCTAATATAAAATATGTGTGTGTGTGTGTGTGTGTGTGTTATAATTTATATAAATTAACTTCCCAACTTTCAAGATATTTTCTTCTTGTTGTGTAAATGGCGGCGCGTGAACAACGCGAGGCTCAGCGTCTCTCTAGAATTTGCTTTTTAGCGTTTTTTTATCTACTTTTGACTGGATTATTCATCCCGAACTGCTGTTCGTTGCTGATCTACAACAGACAGGAGCTTATGAACATTTGGACTCAAAACTCCAATAGTTTTATCGCCGATCTCCGCCTCATCCCAGAGATCTCCAGAACATCGGAGGCTGCTCACTCTTCCCGGCCGGGCGGAAGTGCACGCAGACGGCGCCGAGAACGTAAACAAAGGCGGGGTACTCGCGGAGGGCTACGAGCTAAGCTAAAGCTAACACCACACCGGCTCCCTTTACCCAGCATTTTCCTCGCCAATGTCCGTTCTCTGGCAAACAAAATGGACGAAATACGGCTCTCCATCACTAACAACAGACGGATTATGGACTCAAATGTCATGATTTTCACCGAAACATGGCTAAACAACAGCTGCCCGGACAATGCTATTGAGTTAGCAGGACGCCACACACACCGAGCCGACAGGATAGCAGACGACTCCGGCAAGACCAGAGGTGGAGGTTTGTGCATTTATATCAACAATGCTTGGTGCATAAACTCTGCCACTACCGAGAGTCACTGCTCACCCAATGTGGAGTTTTTAATGGTCAAATGCAGACCTTATTATCTCCCCAGAGAGCTCACTTCCATCATACTCACTGCAGTGTATACCCCCCCGGATGCTAATGCTAAGTTGGCTATGAAAGAACTTTACACAGCCATTAGCAAACACCAAACTAAACACCCTGAGGCTGCTTTTATTGTTGCTGGTGACTTCAACCACTCCAATTTAAAGACAGTCCTTCCCAGATTCCACCAACATGTCTCCTGTCACACCAGAGGAGACAAAACTTTGGACCATGTTTATTCCAACATGTCTGGAGCCTACAAAGCAACACCCCTCCCCACATTGGACAATCAGACCATCTCTCCCTGTTCCTCACACCTCGGTACTCACCACTCATCCAACGTGTGAAACCCACTGTGAGGACAGTAAAAGTGTGGCCAGAGGGGACAGATGCTGTGCTCCAGGACCGGTTCAAAAACACAGACTGGAACATGTTCATCCACACAGACTTGGACCAGTACGCCACATCTGTACTGGACCACATCTCCTTGACTACACATAGTGTCACCACCCAGAAACAGATCACCATGTACCCCAACCAGAAGCCTTGGATGAACCGAGATGTTCGTCTCCTCCTGAAGGCCCGCAATACCGCCTTCAGGTCAGGGGATGCACAGGCTTACAGTGCAGCCAGGGCCAAACTGAAGAGGGGCATCAAAAATGCTAAACACCACTACAAAGGGAAGGTAGAAGAACACTTCTCCAACTCCAACCCCCGACGTATGTGGCAAGGTCTCCAGATCATCACAGACTACAGGACCATCAAACCCTCCCCCGCATCCTCTGATGTCCCCTTCCTCAACGAGCTCAACAACTTCTATGCTCGTTTTGAGCGGGGGAACACAACAACTGCAACTAAGGCAGAGGTGACTCCAGACCACCAACCACTGACTCTCTCCCCCACTGATGTAGGAGCGGTGCTGAGCAGGATTAATGTCCACAAGGCTGCAGGTCCTGATGGCATCCCTGGCCGTGTTCTCAGAGCGTGTTCAGTGGAGCTGGCAGGAGTGCTGACGGACATATTCAATCTGTCCTTGGCCCATGCTGTGGTACCGGCCTGCTTCAAATCCACCTCCATCGTTCCGATACCCAAAAACTCCAACCCATCAAGCCTCAACGACTACCGCCCGGTAGCCCTCACCCCAATCATCACAAAGTGCTTAGAGCGGCTGGTCCTAGCACACCTCAAATCCTGTCTCCCCCCCACCCTGGACCCCCACCAATTTGCATTCCGTCAGAACAGGAGCACAGAGGATGCAGTCTCCATAGCGCTGCACACTGTCCTCTCACACCTGGACAATAAAAACACCTACGCCAGAATGCTGTTTATAGACTTCAGTTCAGCGTTCAACACAATCATCCCCTCACAACTCATCAGGAAACTCACAGACCTAGGCATCAGTTCCCTCATGTGCAACTGGTTACTGGACTTCCTGACCTGCCGGCCCCAACATGTCCGGCTGGATAACCACTGTTCATCCATCATCACAATGAACACCGGTGTACCACAAGGCTGTGTGATGAGTCCCTTCCTCTACTCCCTCCTCACCCATGACTGCAGACCTGTCGATGGTTCCAACACCATCATTAAGTTTGCAGATGACACCACGGTGATCGGCCTCATTAAAGACAGCAATGAGGCCGCCTACAGGGAGGAGGTGGATCGTCTGGCTGAGTGGTGCGACACCAACAACCTGCTGCTCAACACCGAGAAGACCAAAGAGCTCATCGTGGACTTCAGGAGGAATGCTGACCCACATCCACCCATCCACATCAAGGGGACGGCTGTGGAGCGTGTGAACAGCTTCAAGTTCCTGGGAGTCCACATCTCAGAGGATCTCACCTGGACGACCAGCTGCTCCAAGCTGGTCAAGAAGGCTCACCAGCGCCTCTTCTTCTTGAGGACTCTGAGGAAGAACAACCTGTCCTCAGACATCCTGGTGAACTTCCACCGCTGCACCATCGAGAGCATCCTGACCAACTGTATAACAGTCTGGTACGGGAGCTGCTCTGCCTCGGACCGGAAGGCGTTGCAGAGGGTGGTGAAAGCCGCCCAGCGCATCGCTGGAGCACCACTTCCTTCCATAGAGGACATCTACAGGAAGCGGTGTCTGAGAAGGGCCGGGAAAATCATCAAAGACCCCAGTCACCCAGCACACAGACTCTTCACCCTCCTGCCCTCTGGGAGGCGCTACAGGAGCCTCCGGACTAAGACCACCAGGTACCGGAACAGCTTCTATCCTACAGCTGTCAGACTCCGGAATTCTGCCTCCTGACATCTCACCCACATTAAAACTCATAGACTGAACATACACGCACTCTCACAACCACTGACAACAACCCATAACTGAACATACACACAATGGACAAAAAACCCCAGTATCCTCATACACACTCATACACAGTGGCTGGACCACCACTTACAGCCACATGCACTTTAATATTACTACTGTATAAATTATTCATATATATCTTACTGTAAATACTGTATAGACAACCATGCTGTACAATACAATACAATAATTATAGTTCTACAGCTGTTATTAATACTTGCATATTGTATATTTATAGTCTGTTATAGTCTTTTATTTATATCCATACGTATAACCTGTTCATAGCCTGTACATAGCTTGTACACTTACTACAGTTATAGCCTGTATATACTTATAGTTATAGCACTCATAACATTCCTTCATACCGTGTACATTGTAACATATCTAAAATATATCTATATTTTGTAATATATCTATATTCTTGCTAAAGCACTTCTGGATGGATGCAAACTGCATTTCGTTGCTTGTACTTGTGACGTGCAATGACAATAAAGTTGAATTCTATTCTATTCTATTCTAAATGCATTTATGTACTACATATTCTTCAATCTCTTAATCTTCGGCAGAAGTGAGAGATGAATCTCACTGATTCCCTCGCGATAAGGGAATTACATTTGCATCTGGTTGTTAAAACCGCATGTAAATATTACTGCCAAAATGTTAAAAATAAATGTATGAGAGTGTTTTATAGGTTATATGACATATTATAGCCAGATATGACAGTACTACTGCAACACGCATCGCTACAGATGAGTATCTGTGTATCTGTTTAGCAAGCCTACACGCAAACTACCGCAAATGTAACCGAAAGTAACTCGCAGATGCTCAAAACACAATCATCTTCATTAAAAGTACTAAGTAAGAGACTAAATGATCTAACCAGATCATCTGATGCCACTATCTCTCATATTGTGTTCTTTGATCTTGAAATAGCTGATGATAAATAATTTGCAGCTCATATCTGTTGCTTTCGTTGAAGTGAAGTCCGTTGAATTTGCATGTAGCGTGGGAATTGAAGATCAGATTTATATCCGTTTTGCACACAATTATGTGGCCAAGTATAAATGGAACCATTTTAACAAAGCTGACCGATCAGTAGTGATCAGGTGTAAAAAGGCCCTATTTTTGATTCACTTACTCTGTCATCTGTTCCTCAGAGCTAAAGGTCATCAGTTTACTTTGAGGTTGTCTTTCACTCAGAGAAATGACGAAGCCTGTGATTCGCTTTGATTGGATGTACTAAGGTTCACAATGCTTTTTGGAGACAAGCGACGTTTAAAAATTAGATTGAAAACATGCAAATGTATGGAAGGCAAAGTAAAATAATTATAAACAGCTGTAAAATTTCAATGTTGACTTGCATGACCTGTAAGCTTCAGGTATAGTCATGGATAGAGATGAGCTGCTGGTCTTTAGGGGTAAGAGCTCTTTAGATGATTGATGCTAGGATCTTCACAGCACCTGAGACTCTGATGAAAGGGCTCTGATGATTAGAAGTCCTGATTGGATGGCATTCAGTTGGATGAATATTATTGATTTGTGAGCACTCACTCAAGACTGTGTGTGATTTCAGAGATAAAAAAAACCTCTTCATCTACTGATGGCTCTTCATGCATTTGAGATTACAAAAGAAACCCAATGTTCACATGAAACCTTACCTAAATATTTCTTGCCCTCATTACTGTGTTGCTTTGTCTGTGCGTAATCTTTCCCATGTCTCTTTGCTTTTTACCTGTATGTTCTATTTCAGGATTGTTCTGGTAATGTTGCACAGGTACTTTCTTATCTCCTCACTATGAAATTCTGCTTTAATCCCTCATTATCATAGAGAATGTTCCAGGTGCATGCATTAGCTGCAGCCAAACACTATTCTGCTCTCCTAGTCATACATGCTATTAATCTCGTCCTACTTCACACTGATTATCCATAGTCCGTACATTAGAGCCCTTAGAGCATGCCTAATGAAAACAGTGAAGATGACGTTCACTTTAGTCTAATGATCTAAAGCAGTGACAAAGCCATATATGTGTTTCTACTGAGAGATGGAAATGGGGAATGGGATGAAGTCATCACATGGACCAGATTTAAATCCCCCAGACCACATGAGCTACACAGCTCAATGTCTATATAAAGTGTGTGTGTGCTAACCACCAGGAAGGAGGAGGCAGCTCATTGATTGAGAAATAAATGACATTGCAATGATCAAAATGGCAATGGAAGGACAATTACAAGAGCTAGCCTAATTATTTGCAAAAACATTATTTTTGCTCTAAAACAGACATACCTGAAAAATGCATGTTTATGTATTTTAGGTTTTATTGGTGATTTTATATTTACTACTGTTCAAATTTTTGGTTTGGTAACATTTTATAAAAATGCTTTTGAAAGAAGTCTCTTCTGCTCACCAAGGTTGCATTTATTTGATCAAAAATACAGTACAAACAGTAATATTGTGAAATATAAATTCAATTTAAAATAACTGTTTTCTATTGTAATATATTTTATAATGTAATTTATTCATGTGATGCCAATGCTGAATTTGATGCATCATTACTTTAGTCTTCAGTGAAACATGATAATTCAGAAATCATTCTAATATGATGATTTGGAGTTTAAGAAACATTTATTATGTTAAAAACAGTTGTGCAGTTTCAATTTAATTCACATTTATTTGTATATTTTCACAATACATATTGTTTCAAAGCAGCTTTACAGAAAATACATGTGTCTACATTACAATTTAGAGTGATCTGTTATCCAAGTAATGTCCATATTTCACAAATCTACAGTTCTAAGATAATACAAATCCAGATGTAAATTTTTTGTCCGTGTTAGTTTACAGTGCATTAACTAAAGTTAACTATTAAAACTTTGGATTTTAATACTGTATCAGACAGTAAATGTTAAAATTAACATTGACAAAGATTAATAAATGCTAGAAGTGCAGTTCATTATTAGTTTATGTTAACTAATAACTAATGTTAACTAATGGACCTTATTGTAAAGTGTTACCAAGTAATTATTACAAGTTGTGAACATATTAATGATTTAAAATATATATAAAATTTGGCATTGGTGCATGTTTATTCAGATTTGGCGTCATTTGAAGTCCTCGCAGGAATTGGAGTCATTATTCACAAGGTGTTGGGTCATCTGAAGTCTTCATAAGAGGCTGGATCAAAAAAACTCTCTAGTTGCCTCAGGTTGGGCATCCCGAGATAAAACAGAAAACAAATGGAAAATAATTAGCGTAGCTGCTGTTCATTACATTTCTAGCAAATATAGGCTAATCATGGCATTTGATCTGATATGACTGGAGAACAAATACAATGTACAAGTTCAAAAGAACATAATTTATTTAGTTAGATAATTATTATTCAGGTTGTTTTTTTTGGTGAAAAATTCATTGGCTGATGGCGCGGGCGCCTCCTCAATGTAGCTACGTCATTCACTCTTATACAGTGAATGCGCCATATGCTCCTCAGATTTTTCACCGATGAAGAAGAAGCTCCTTCGGCAGCAAGAGGAGCTTGGCAGCGAACGCAGCGTCTAGTTCCCTATTCAGAGAACATGGGTTACGTGAGTATCCCGAGATGTTCTCTTTCATAGGTTCACTCTGCCGGATCTGGCCCAACAAGGAGCTTTCCTATAATTTTTTTTTTTTTTTTGCCAGACCAGACTCAACTAGGACCTAGGCGACCAGTTCATACAGAAAATATCCCGGGAACCAGGGTCCGCGTCTAAATCCAAGTTATAAAACCTAGTAAAAGTGTGCGGAGAGGACCAACCTGCTGCCACACAAATATCCTCTAAAGGAACTCCCTTGAAAAGAACCTGGGAGGATGCAATACTCCTAGTAGAGTGAGCTTTAACGCCTAGAGGTGAAGGAAGCTTCCGCACCTCATAAGCCAGGGAAATTGCGTCTCTCACCCAGTTAGAGATCCTGTGCTTAGAGGCGGTGAGCCCTCGGCGGCTAGCTCCAAAGCATACGAACAACTGAGACGACTTGCGCCAATGGCCAGAGCGGTCCACGTATGCCTTTAACAGATGTGATGCAGTTTAAAGAGTTTTTTGTTTACTAAAAATGTGCGTGCGTGTGTGTGTGTGTGCACGCACGCGTGTATGTATGTATGTGTGTGTGTGTGTGTGTAATTTGTGTCAAATGGGGAAAAGGAGAGAAAGTGTTTTTCTCTAATCTATTTTATGAGCCAGCTGTTGGGATCTCTTTAAGTTTAGTGCATAGTGTTTATGTTTAGTTTAGTGTTTTTATTTTGTGTTGATGTTGAGTGTGTTTGCTTATTTCTGTGTACTTAGATTTTGATTAAGTTGAAGTAACGCTTGGGGTTGCATACAAAAAAAAAATATTGGTGAAAGTTACATAGAGAAGGAACAATTAATCATAATATAATTATGTAATTATGAACAATCAATAAATAAAATAACTAAATAAACACATTTCCCAATTTTAATGCATTTAAATTTTCATCTTTCTTTCTTTCTTTCTTTCTTTTTATGATCTGGTCCTCGAAATTACTGAAGTGTTTCAAATGATTAATCATCTTTTTTCCCCCGCACTTGGTAATTAGAAAGCACTTGAGTTTGACTGATATTTTATTAGTCAGTGCTGTTTTAATTTCCTCTTATCCCCATGTATGGTGGATTCCAGGTCTTTAGGCGTACAGTACTATTGCCCATTACCCATAGTGCTCCGGGCTGAGATTTCAACCCACCCTGTTAGCATGCTCCACAAAACATGCAGCAATTTGCAGAGGCTTGACATTGGTTTAGTGTTTGTTTCTAGGAGTTGGCAGGAAATGTGGATTGTACAAAATAAAAGGGAGATAGAAAGCAAATTAATGAGAATGAGATAAAGCTGAGTGTTGGTCCATGGGCTCTCTAAAAGCTACTTGGAGGCTGGAAATGTAGCACGTAATTCCAGAATGTTACAAAGAGCCAAATGTAATTAGAGAGAAAAGCTGGAGGCTGCGATGTTACTGTGTCATTAATGACTTCCTCCCCCTCCTCCTTGCTCTCACTCCCTCTTTCTGTCCCTGCACCTTTCTTCATGCTTCCTCCTGTTCTCTCACAGTCATTCTGATAAGCTCAAACATGCCGTATGCCCTTTGCATTGAATAATGACATGTAATTGGCTTTGCGAATGAGTTTTGAGTATGATAATTTCCTTCATTCTTAGGCTTATGGGGTGTCTGTGAGAAGCTGCTCTGTTTTAACTGCGGCTTTAAGTGGACTGGGAGTAAAGGGAAGATTGTTAGAGAAGTTGTGAAACACTTGGAATGATCCAGGGTGAGAGAGAAAAGGAGTGCATCAAGAAAGATGAAAAAGAATAACGAGACAAAGATAAGGAGCATTTCATGGATTGAGGTTGAGGCAGAAAAAAAAGGACTGAAATTAGACATTTTTCGTGAAGAGGAACTCTTGTGGGTCTGTCGCATGTTTCATTTGTTTTAGAACACCTGATAAAGGCAGTTTTCATTATTTTTCATTCTAAACCGCTTTTATTTCTTTCTCATTTTGTGTTCTACCTTTGCTTTCCCAATACAACTCAGTTATTGAAAAGCACATCTTGTAGCCGCCTATTCAATCAGTTATTGGTGTTTCTTTCATTGAAGATCCACATGGAGAAATCACTATGACGACAAATACGTTTTTGGTCTTGAAAATGAAGATGTAGATGTACTGCTTTCTGAAAACCCCCAAAACCCTACCACTCTTTAAGTCTTATATACTGATTATCCCATCATGAGAGTATAAGATTACTTATTTTGCAATTAATCAGTTGTTTGTTTCACTGAAATTGTATACTATTACTTTTTAAAAGTATAACTATAACTAATATAACTCACCCAACTTGTCACTGTCGGGCGTAAACCTTTCATGTCCAAAACCGTTACTTTTCAGGAAATAAAAACTGTATTTTTTAAATAATTAAACTCTGGGTTGTTAGAGTTGATATTGTGGCTTTATATATGGTTAGACACTTGTATGTGTTATTATATTATTAACATTTCACCAAAATCAAGCTCAAATGGAGTTTGACCAGTGAATGTTGGACATAGGGGGAGACCGGGGGGTGTTGTAACGCGGGGTCAGTTGTAAGTTTAACAAGTCAGAAAAGAGATGTTATGATGTCATTAATATAATATGCTTCCATTACCTTTTTGAGCTCACTGGAGAATTGGCAATATATGATATGTATAATATGACTATATGCAACATTGTAGTTTTATGACCAAAAAACGATTTTCAGGAAGGAAGGAAGGTAAAATTGTCTAGCATTCATTGTATTATAGATCAACTATTTGACTTACATAACTTAAAGTAGCTGTTTCTCTCATTTTAATTTGATACTTTGCATTCATGCTAACTTTAAACCCACATCATAAAACGTCTCCGGTTACTATCGTAACCTCGGTTCCCTGAGAGGCGGGAACGAGACATTACGTCACTGACGTATATGGGAACTCCCTTCCTTCTCCGTTTTCACTGAAATCTTATAGGCTAACGCCAGCTGGAGACAGCTGGCCAATTGACGCGAAACATGCAAATGCTGACTGGACCGCGGGCAGTATAAATAGCATGGGCGCGACAATTACGTCAGAATCAAGACTGAACGCTAGCACAGCTGATCAAACGGCGAGCACGGCGGCTGACGTAATGTCTCGTTCCCGCCTCTCAGGGAACCGAGGTTACGATAGTAACCGGAGACGTTCCCTTTCAAGGCGGTCACTTCGACATTACGTCACTGACGTATATGGGAACTGTATAGAATCCCGCCGTGAGCGCAGTGAAGATAAGCCCAGAACGGGGTCAAGCTACACTCCCACGAGAGACAACAGTTCTAAGCCAGCAGCGCCGCTAGGAGCACTCGAAACTGATAGACGAAACTAGACCAAGAACGTCTGCTCCGACCTTACCAAGTTGCATATCCAATGCAATGAAGCGAAGACTGCACTGGAGAGGGCAGCACAACACCATAAGCACTCGAGCACAAGAGTTAACACAGTGTCGACGGCAATAGCGGTGACAGCTGCATAACCTTATAGCCATACACAGAGTTAACAGGAATTGAAAACTACTGCGTAATGCGGAAACAGCTATGTAACATTATAGTCATAACACAGAGTTAGCAGCAATGGTAACTCTGCATAATGCAGACTACTGCACAGCTGGTGGTAACAGTTCATGAGTACATTAATAAAACTCACCGAACCCACGACGCTATAGGCAGTGCATCAAACTTGAAACCCTGGCGAACGTGTTCTGAGAAGACAGCCAGCATACCTAAATCCCATAGGCATAGCCAACATTGAAAGCGTCGAATTCAGTGAGAAGTCTCAGTATAAACAGCACGTCCCTAGTACCATCCATCAAGCACACAAACAGCTGGTCAGACTGCTGCCTAGTGATCCACGTACATCCGCAAAGCCCTTACAGGGCCAACAGCACTCTGAGCATCGGCATCATGCGAGGCTGACGGCTCAGCAGATAAGGTGGGCAGGGATCAATCTGTGCTCTGAACGGTGTAAGCGACTTCGGAACGCAGCTTGGTATCGGACGGAGAGTGACGCTGCAGTCACCAGGTCCGAGACAATGCAACATCATTCGCTTAGAATGAGCGTAGGTCTCCAACGTGCTTCACTGGGGCGAGAGCAGGTGAATTAAGGCCATCTCAAGAGAGCTCCCAACACTTGATAGTGTAAGTGTCTTGCTCAACTATGGACCCAGCAGCGGACACACAAGAAGGTTTCACAGCTTGGGGATGATAGGCTAGTAAGGGGGTCACGAGGAACTGACACTCCCTTGTAGAACATAGCCAATGTTCTAAGCCGATGCACAGAAGTGCAAACCAACACATAACTGAATGTACATAAACACAGTGCTAGTGGCCGTAGCGACAACAACTGTGAATATACGCAGTTAGATAATATCCCCATAATAGCATAGCACCTCAGTAAGTACACAAACACAGTCGTAGCCGTAGCTACAACTGTGAGTAAACGAGTTAACACACAATAGCCAGTTGCACTGAAGGAAACGGGGCAACATAACAGCGTAGCCCATGTACGTAACAGCATCGGTCGCTGTAGAGCGTCCATGTATGAACAAACGCAGCGTAAGTCGCCGTAGCGACAGAAACTGTGTAGAGACAGAACTGAGATGTACAGTTAGATCAGGATGGCTAGCTGCAACAAGGAAATGGGGCAGCATTACCGCATAACACATCCGTGTACGTACCTACATCCAGAAACTGTGAACATGCACGGTTAGATTAGGATAGCTAGTTTTGCACTGAAGGAAACAGGGCAACAAATAGCAAAAACACGTCCTTGTACGTACATAAGTGCAGTGTAGTCGCCGTAGCGACAGAACTGTGAATATGCACAGTAGATAGGATAGCTGGTTGTTGCACTGAAGGATAGAGGGCAACATAACAGCATAACACATCAGTGTGCACATTTTAAACATCTGTGTGTATAATGCAGCGCAAGTCGCTGAAGCGACCGAAACTGCATGAATATGCTCAGTTCAAACACAGTGGTCAGTTACGTTGAAGGGCAACATAACAGCATAACGCTTCAGTGTGTACACAGATGCAGCGCAAGTCGCCGTAGCGACGACTGAGACTATGCATAAGCATAGTTACATTTTGTGTACAAAAACCACAGCGTCAGAGGCATAGCGACATCGACTGTGAATACGTAGTTATCAGAATAGCCGGTTGCACTGAGGATACAGGGCAATATATAACGGCATAAATCATAGACACGTATATCAGTGTACATAACACAGCGTCAGTGGCATCGCACAACAACTGTGAATACACAGTAATCAGAGTAGCCAGTTGCACTGAAGGATACAGGGCAATATATAGCGGCGTAATCGTAACACATATCAGTGCGTAGTGTGTGCACAGCGTCAGTTGCATCGCACGACAACTGTGAATACGCACTGCGTAGAAATCAGAATAGCCATTTGCACTGAATGACACAGGGCAATATATAATGTCATAAATCATTACACATAACAGAGTACGTAACACAGCGTCAGTTGCATCGCACAACAACTGTGAATACGTAGTAATCAGAATAGCCATTTGCACTGAAGGATACAGGGCAATATACAACGGCAAAATTCATACACATAACAGTGTGTAGTGTGTACGTAAACACAGCGTCAGTTGCGTCGCACGACAACTGTGAATACGTACTGCGTAGTAATCAGAATAGCCATTTGCACTGAAGGATACAGGGCAATATACAACGGCAAAATTCATACACATATCAGTGTGTAGTGTGTACGTAAACACAGCGTCAGTTGCATCGCACGACAACTGTGAATACGCACTGCGTAGTAATCAGAATAGCCATTTGCACTGAATGACACAGGGCAATATATAATGGCATAAATCATTACACATAACAGAGTGCGGAGTGTACGTAACACAGCGTCAGTTGCATCGCGCAACAACTGTGAATACGTAGTAATCAGAATAGCCATTTGCACTGAAGGAACAGGGCAATATACAACGGCAAAATTCATACACATAACAGTGTGTAGTGTGTACGTAAACACAGCGTCAGTTGCGTCGCACGACAACTGTGAATACGTACTGCGTAGTAATCAGAATAGCCATTTGCACTGAAGGATACAGGGCAATATACAACGGCAAAATTCATACACATATCGGTGTGTTGTGTGTACGTAACACAGCGCAAGTTGCGTCGCGCAGCAACTGTGAATACGTACTGCGTAGTTATCAGAATAGCCATTTGCACTGAAAATACAGGGCAATATAAGTGGCATAAATCATACACATAACAGTGTGTAGTGTGTACGTAACGCAGCGTCAGTTGCATCGCGCAACAACTGTGAATACGTAGTAATCAGAATAGCCAGTTGCACTGCAGGAAACAGGGCAATATCGTGGCATAAGCATAATACACACAATCAGGTACATAAACACAGCGTCAGTGGCATCGCACAACAACTGTGAATACGTGGTAATCAGAATGGCCATTTGCACTGAAGGAAACAGGGCAATATAACGGCACAAATCATAGCACATATCAGTGTGCAGTGTGTACATAAACACAGCGTCAGTGGCGTAGCGACAACAACTGTGAATACGTAGTTAAATCAGAATGGCCATTTGCACTGAAGGATACAGGGCAATATAACGGCACAAATCATAGCACATATCAGTGTGCAGTGTGTACATAAACACAGCGTCAGTGGCGTAGCGACAACAACTGTGAATACGTAGTTAAATCAGAATGGCCAGTTGCACTGAAGGATACAGGGCAATATAACGGCACAAATCATAGCACATATCAGTGTGCAGTGTGTACATAAACACAGCGTCAGTGGCGTAGCGACAACAACTGTGAATACGTAGTTAAATCAGAATGGCCATTTGCACTTAAGGATACAGGGCAATATAACGGCACAAATCATAGCACATATCAGTGTGCAGTGTGTAAACACAGCGTCAGTGGCGTAGCGACAACAACTGTGAATACGTAGTTAAATCAGAATGGCCAGTTGCACTGAAGGATACAGGGCAATATAACGGCACAAATCATAGCACATATCAGTGTGCAGTGTGTACATAAACACAGCGTCAGTGGCGTAGCGACAACAACTGTGAATACGTAGTTAAATCAGAATGGCCAGTTGCACTGAAGGATACAGGGCAATATAACGGCACAAATCATAGCACATATCAGTGTGCAGTGTGTACATAAACACAGCGTCAGTGGCGTAGCGACAACAACTGTGAATACGTAGTTAAATCAGAATGGCCAGTTGCACTGAAGGATACAGGGCAATATAACGGCACAAATCATAGCACATATCAGTGTGCAGTGTGTACATAAACACAGCGTCAGTGGCGTAGCGACAACAACTGTGAATACGTAGTTAAATCAGAATGGCCAGTTGCACTGAAGGATACAGGGCAGCCTGACAACATAAGCTGTAAGCACATCAATGTTACGTAGGCCCAGCGTCAACAGCATAAGCGGTAACGACTGCGCAACCCCGTAGTCAAGACTGACTAGAAGGGGTAAACACTCACCGAATTGCGGTTGTGCACTTTTGTCAGAGTGGGGCGTCAAGAGACTCCTAGCATCCGCACTTTGCGCCTTTTAGACACGGAGCCATGGCCTTTGCCTCATCCCTCTAGACGCGCGTCTTTGCGCATGACTATACATAGGACGTCGTGGAAGACGGAGTCTTTTTTTCTATCGCGTCGAGTCCTTCTAGCGAGCACGCGAAAAGGACCGGAGTGGCGACGGGCAGCGCTAACTCGTCTTTGGGCAGGAGAGGGCCCACCAGCGGCCTGCTGGCGGCAGTGGGCCTCATCCCC
This sequence comes from Leuciscus leuciscus, assembly GCF_965113295.1. Classification (NCBI taxonomy): domain Eukaryota; kingdom Metazoa; phylum Chordata; class Actinopteri; order Cypriniformes; family Leuciscidae; genus Leuciscus; species Leuciscus leuciscus. The sequence goes on along the minus strand of NC_138725.1, from coordinate 47,857,192 downwards.
GCTGATGCCCGGGTTTAATCCCCTGAGGGCGCGCACTGTCCGGCACATTGCCTGTCGTCCGCGAGTGCGGCCTCGGTTGATCCTTGTTAGGGTAGAGCGAGTCAATAGGACCCGCACATATCTGGCATGTAGCAGCCATCGGATGCGGGGAGGAAACATGGTGAGTAACCTCTATTGCAACTTCCACGATGACTTCAGATAAGACTTCTAGCGTGAAGAAAGAGATTCTGACGTAATTGTCGCGCCCATGCTATTTATACTGCCCGCGGTCCAGTCAGCATTTGCATGTTTCGCGTCAATTGGCCAGCTGTCTCCAGCTGGCGTTAGCCTATAAGATTTCAGTGAAAACGGAGAAGGAAGGGAGTTCCCATATACGTCAGTGACGTAATGTCGAAGTGACCGCCTTGAAAGGGAACAGCTATGACATTAGCTATGGCTGTTTTGGGTGGGGATAAGGCAAGGCAAGTTTATTTAAATAGCACATTTCATACACTATTGTAATTTAAAGTGCTTTACGCAGAAAGGAATTAAAATAATCACAAAATAAAAGCAAGGAAAATTAAAACAGTTATAAAAGAAAATAAAAGTTATAAAAGGAATTAAAAGAGATACTGTATAACAGTTCATTAAAAATGTTACAACCAACCCCTTATAATGATTCCAATGAGTCCATTTATCAATCACATCCTCTGTTAAGGCAAAGTCACATGAGTTTTCTTGCTTGTTTTCTCACTCACTCTTAAACTGAGTGTTAATGAAAGAAATCTATCAAAATAAGGTCAGATCCTTGAGTTGTAGACAGAGGATAATTTTACTGAAAGATGTGTTTTACTATGCATTCACATGATGTGATAAATCTGTGAAGAGACATATGACAAAAATACAGATGCAAGATCATTGCAAGATATACTCTGAACCACCTGAATAAAAAATATAATTATAATTATAGATGATTAAATTGATCCCAGAGAAAGAAAGTTTTCAGACTCTGTGTTAATCATTTTTGATGATCAAATACGGATTTAAACAATTTACATCTGCCAGTTCATCTCAGGTGATGGTAAATTTAGAGGTACATTTACCTACAATGAGGTTTCATTTTAATCTGGCCTGATTTTATTCAGATTTTATGTTCACACATCTCTGTAATGTTTGTAGTCTTTATTTTCTATGAGCTCAATTAACTTCACCGGTAAATCTCAACTGTCTGATTTTATATTTTGTTGCAAAATGTTACTATATTATCACCCAGCTCTTTATATAAAGCATGTCCAACTTTATCCAAATACATATAGTATACTTGTGTAGGGTGATATAGCATGTAGGTAAAATACTTGATTGCTTGTATCGTTGCAAAATGTAAACTATACACTGAAAACCCTAATAAGTTGATTGAACTCAATTGATTTGAGTAAACTCGTTCCCTCAATTTAATTGAGTAATGGGCTCTCCCAAAACGTGCATATTTAAGTTTCCTTAACTTGGTGCTTATGTAGACTTGACTTAAATTGTTTAGTTCACCAAACTTGACGATTATTGAATGTACTTAAACAATAAAGTTCACTTAACTTAGTGTTAATTTCAAGTGTACTTGTATATTTAAGTAAACTCAACAAGAAAATTCTAAATTTAATTCTAAATTGTAAAGTTATCATTTTTAACTGTAAGCTTTGTGCACACTGCACTTAAATAAAACAATGAACAACATATTGATCCTTTGAGTCTTTATTGACCAAAATGTCAAATGGAAATGAGTCACACCCGTACATAACTCTAAAGGTGGCAACAATGTCCAACACTACATCGATTGTATGACTCTAATCACTTAAACATTACACTTAAGTCTCACATTTGTGTTAATGTACTGACCAAATTTGCACAATATTACAGTAAAAACTATACTGTAATTGAAATATTGTCACAAACACACTGTAGAGGTAGCAACAATGGTAACAATATACTAAATTAACTACAGCACATTAATTATAGAACTTTGAGCATTTAACAATTTAAACCATTTTTTCCTTCATAAATGGATAATGGAGTAAATCCAGGGGAAAAAACAAAACATTGTCAGTGATATTAAAGTCTCACAGTGACGTTTTTTAAACAAATATTTTCTGGGTCACAAACTGAAGAGGTAGTAACAATGGTAACAATATACCATATTATTTCTTGCAAATCATTTGTAGAACATTCTCACAGTGGTGTTAAAGTCTCACAGTGACGCTTTTTTAAACAAAAAGCTGGTTTGCCAAAGACTGCAATTTAGGCCTGCAATTCTGTCCCATTGACATTAGCACACACTGGATGAAATCAAACATGTTGGCAAGTGATTTTGGCTAATTCAGGTCTAGTGCGTAGATCAGACCGAAGACGAGACACATAGCCTGTGGGAGGTCCTGCATTTTTTCCATCACCACTTGACCTTCAAGTATTATCCCAATCGTAGTAGTTAAATGCAAGGAATTGGGGGGCTGGAGTTCAGTGTCCTCAAATAAGATGCCCACTGGCACATCAAGGATGGAGTTGCGATGATCAGACACCTAGTGAAAAAACAGGCATAAATAGAGTATTGCGATCAGGAATCAAATGTTTATCAATGCATGTTTATCAGAACGTGCACTAGATTTATTAAAAACACAAATAACTAACCCTAATCACAAATATGGACAAGTATGCATTTGAAAAATGTACATGTTTCCAGCAAAGACAATACTTTTTTATAAGTATGCAGTATAAATTACGTTTATTAATTTGAAGACTTGACCACATTTGTATTTTAAAGGAATAGTTCACCCAAACATGAAAATGCACTCACTCTCAGGCCATTCAATAGAGGAGTTGTTTTGTTTTTTTCATCTGAAAAGATTTGGAGAACTGAAGCATCACATCACTTGCTCACAAATTGATCAATCAGAAATGTATCATGAAAATATTGTCAATTACTGGTGAAACTGACAAAGTTTGCCCGGGAAAAATAACCCACATGGTCTAAGCAGTAGCTGCCATGTTCTTTCTTGCACAGAAAAAAAGATCATCAAATATGTATCTCACAGGTAAAGAAGCTGTTGACATTTCAATAATCATAACATCACAAAATCATGAAGAAAATATCGTTAATTAATGTCGAGGTTGTCAAAGTTTGACCAGAAAAAAAACATCACTAACGTTAACTGGTATAACGTAGTATAGTAGCTGCCATGTTCTTTTGCCGAGAAATACACGATTACACAATGATTAAGTTTATATTTTGCTAATTACTATTACTAATAAAATAAAGAATCGTTTGATATCGCAGTTATCATCTTATCATCACAAAACCATCAATAAAATAACGTTAATTAGTGGCTAACGTTATGTTGGAAAAGTTTGACCAGGAAATATTGTAATTAATGTTATGGCTGCGTTCTCTTTTATTATAGAACCGTGCAAGGATTTAAATAAACATATTTCAGTTTTAAAAAAGTCACACAAAATAACTTTATATCTTTATATAGTTGTACTTACCGAGAATGGCACACCCCGTGACCGTCTTGAAATTTGCACTGGTGTCAGCAACAGACGATGCGAAAATCATCAATTTTGTAATCCACCAATCAGTGCATTAGTTCTCTTGTTTCCAGGCAGAACTGCTTGCGTGGCCAATCGCATCAAAGGAAGACCAGAGAGAGCCATTTTAATTAAACCGATTTGAAATGAATTTGATTTAACGTTAAAATGTGTCATCGCTGTATTTCTGTTATTTCGTATATTTTTTAATGAGACTTGGGAGGTGGCTGTGAGGAACTATTTCATGCATTTTGGCACGTGGCATATATGTGCACGTCACGTGCCTGTTTATACAAATGTATGAGCTTGTATTAAAAGGCTACTGAGTGAAAACTGTGCAACCCCCAGTATTACAAAAACTCTTGTATATGGGTATTAAAGTTTATTTATCAAGTTTAAAGTATCAGGTTTTAAAAAAAAATATTTTTTTTTAAATAAAAATCTGTTTATTTCCATTACGATCAATAATTGTAATATAATGAAAGCCATTTGTTTTCTGGTAAAATAAGAATGACACCTTGCACTCGAATAAAGCATGTATGAATGTATTATCATTTCACAGTCAAGAAAACAACATTTGTGAAAATTACCTTTTGTGAGGATTAATCATGATTTTGAGTTCAAAGCACTTGAAATCTTAAGTTTATGTATTTTGAAGGTAAATAAGTTATTTGAACTTATATTTTTGAGTGACAGGGCCAAAATGCTAAATTTAAAGTAATGTTTAGTCAAGTACACTTGATTGTTTAAGTAAAGACAACATTAGGGTTTATTGCCAAGCTCTAATCTGCTAAATGCGAATGTAAGGCATGAAGATATTGTAAACATTATTAACATCATGATTTTCTTTAAAGCTGCTTTGAAACAATGTGGCAAGTCAAATAAATTTGACTTCATTTATAAGAAAGTTGAAAAGTGTGTTAAAGCACTGTCTTTTGAGTGTTAATGTTACCTACCTGTATGTCACATAGATGAAGGTGGGAAACATTTATTCATTTGTACCTTCATTCAGTTAACTTTTTTTGATGCCTAAATAAGACTTATTGAGCTCTGCCAGCCACAGCGTAGATTTTTGTATCTTCTCTGCTGTGGTGCTCCATCTTAACCGGTCATCTCACTCCACTCATTCCATTGTTCAAAGATAGCTTTGGCACATCTGTGGACGTCGGAGGTGGCAAGTGCACATGTGGGCGGATGCCTGTTGAGCCTATACGGGAGTTCTTTGCTGGCTGTTTACTTTTCTTTGACTCGCTCTCCAGCTTGTCATCGAAGGAGCATATGTGTCACCGGCCGCACTCATCCTAGCGTTCACAGCAGAAGATCTTATACAGTGGGCACGTTGCATCTTTTTTGGGTCCATCCTCTGACTGTCTCTCCAGCTTTCAGTCTACTGTCTCCTTCCACCCATTCTATGTACTCCATTTGACAACCTCATTCCATTTAACAGTAGACTGAGAAGAGTTGTTTGCTGATAAAAGACTCAATATCTGGTACCCACGGTTCTCATACTTTCACAGAGCTATACTCCTGGCAGGAAGCTCCTTTGCTCCTGAACTCTTCTCTCTGGGGTTGACCATATGAATTGAGCGGTTTAGACCAAATTTTATGAAAAAAAAAACAACAACAAAAAAACAACAACAACGATTGCTTTATGATGAACATATTTAATTCAAACTTTTTGCAGCGACAAAGTGTCAGTTGTGTAGCTGTCAAGATTTCATTTAAAATATCTTCATTTGTGTTTCGAAAATGAAAGTCTTACGGCTTTGGAACAACATTGAGGGTGAGTAAGCCTAATTAATGACAGAATATTCATTTTTGGTTACAGAAACATATATTTGTAAATCTTCCCTCTCTGCCGAACTCTGATGTTGATTTTTCTATTGTCTTCTGGGTAATCATGAAATTGATTTCTAGAAAACATGCTTAAAATATGCTACAGTTGAGAGTGGAAAAGTGCTGCTGAATAAACACTATAGGACAGCATAGTTTGTTTAGCATTCAGAAAGGGCAATTACCATTTCCTGTTTTTTCTATCACTGCCTGAGTTTGATTAGAAGCAGCATAGACTTTTAAAACATTCTGTGAAGTCAGGTCTCTTTTTTTTATTTGTCCCTTTGGGGAAATGTTTTGGAATACAGATTCTAGGTAGAACCATCACATGAGAGTTCGACCAATAAACCTGAAGACATGGGTTAAATGCTAGGGTTTTTTGTGTGTGTTTTTTTTTTTTCCTGAATCCAAAATTATAAAACTGCCTGATTCATGTGATAAAAGATGTATGTGGTGAATACTGTGTAGCTCTACGATTCTACGATACCGTAATCTCAATCTATTTTACATTACTGTAAAATTAATGTACACTTCCGTTCAATAGTTTGAGGTTGGTTTAATATAAAATGCAATGAAAACAGAAATACTCAGAAATATTATTATAATTATTAAAGTTAAATAGTATATAAGTTAATAATTTAAAATGTTCTTGTCCCATACACTGTAAAAAAAAATTACATCCCCAAGTCAAAAATTTCAAGTGACCGATAACATCTAAATTTTTCAATTAGTCTGACGTATTATTTCTCATTGAGCCAATGTTAACAGACTATTGCAACAAGAATTTCACTTGGGCCAATTGAAAAATGTTGATGTTATCGGTCACTTGAAATTTTTGATTTGGGAGGGTTAGACATTTTTTACAGTGCAGAGGAGATTACAATTCATGAAGTAAATTTTATTATCACACCCTTAAATTGCTTTTGGGATTTACAAGACAAGATTTGGTTGCTAATTACAGGCTTTTCTGAATCATTTTGCTTTCAGTGAGGTGACCACTGGCAACAATAATGAGGTCTTAGTTTGTGTGTTAAACAAATTAATTCCATTTCCACAGCTACTTTCTCCATGGTGAAGCTGTCAATTCCTTACTTCTGAGGATCCTTACATCACTGAGGTCTGTCTTGATATGTCTGTGCAATGGGTACTTCACCCTCTTGAAAATGTCACCCAGGCGTGGAAGAGTTGTAGAGCCCACACATGGTTTTGTGTTTACTTGCACAGCTGCTTGAGCTAGTTTTTATATATTAGCGTGTGGGAGTGCAGGTTTGAGTTTTACTTCAGGTGAGAGTCTGAACTAGAGGTGTTCAGGACCTCGCTCTAATTACTGCATGCTTTTATAGCCTGGAGTGATGGCTATGTGATCTCTCATTTAACGAACACCTTTGTTCTTGCAAAAAACAAAGTGCTCAGTTACATGTTTTAATTTGACTATAAAAAAAACAGATATTTTGAAAAGTGGCAAATAGTGACATATTAGCCGCATTTCCACTGTCGGGCCAGGGCCGGGCCGTGCTAGTGCGTGCCAGGGCCAGTCGCGTTTCCACTGTCACTTCCGGGGCTTGATCGGGGCTTACTCAGGGCCAACGGCCAGGATTTCTGGCCCATCGAATACCTTGGGCCAGCTCGGGCTAGAGGCGTGGTCAAGGTAAAAGGCGGAGTTTATCGGTGTTAGGGAAAGTTATGGTCTGCGGCAAGATGCACATTTCACTTTTTTATATCGCGAAAATTAAACGCTGCTCGAAATGGAGAATCGCCTGTACTGGTCTGTCGAAGATACCAAAGCTCTTCTGAGCATTTGGGCAGAAGAAAGGGTACAACGTCAATTTGACGGCGTGTGCAGAAACGAGGACGTTATAAAATACATCGTTGCTGAACTTGCTAAGCTAAGCATTCAGTGAACAACGCTTCAAGTTCAAAAAAAAAAAAAAAAAGTTGTGGGCGCAGTACAAGGCGATTAAAACGCACAATGGACAAAGCGGTGCCCAGAGAAGGAACTTTCCATGGTTAGACTTGATGGACGGTGTGCTGGGTCACCGTCCATCTGTTAGTGGAGAGACAAGTCGGGACACTATGGCAGCCGCGGACGGTGAGTTAATACATGCTATCTTCTTAAAATCTAAGTTTTCTAACTTCCTGCCTGAATGAACATCATAATTCCCGCTGAAATGGGTGGGGTTGTATGACGTTTGATCCAGGAAGGCGTGTTAAGGGCGGGGTTTAGGGCAGCGCTGCAGGGCTAATGGCCCGGCAGTGGAAACGCAAGCCCGGTGCTTGAGGCCCGAGGCCACTGGCCCGGCTCGGCTCGCTGTTAGCCCTAGCCCAGCCCTGGCCCGACAGTGGAAACGCGGCTATTGTTAAATATTGGAACAAAATGTGATTTTGAGTAGAATCAAGTTGAACTCATCCGTTTCTGAAGGAAATTGCATTAGTGATAATCGTTTTAAAACGTATAATTAGTTCCTCTACATCACTCTGCTAAACATAATAACACAAGCTTTCTGATTCTAAGTAACAACTAGATATGCTCCACACTGTGTTACAACAATACAGAAAGTATGCAGCAGAGCACAGATAAAAAAAAAAAAAAGTGGGAGTGAATATTTGAATATCTTAGGAAACAAAAATGTGCTTGATTTTTTTCTATTGTTGGAAAAGCATTTAGTGGGGATAAAGTGAATGTACTGTATGTGTATGAATGAATGAATGAATGAATGAGGCATTTATATAGCTTGTTTCATATGTACTACTGTACACCCAAAGTGCTTTACAATCATGTCGGGGTCTCTCCTCAACCACCACCAGTGTGCAGCATTCACTTGGATGATGCGACGGCAGCCACAGCCACACACAACCATGTGTACTCAAAACATGAAAAAATGTATCAATAAATTAATTAATAAATACAAATTTCAGTCATCATTTACACACCCTCAGAGTTGGGCTTTTCTCACCTGGGCTGGGCTTGCTTGTTTTTTTACATTTTAAGCTCTTACTTCAGCAATTTAAAAAAGAAGAAGAACAAATTTGATGTTAAAGTCATTTTTGCTTATGTGTATGGCTGAAATGGATCATCAAAACTTAAAAAATAACATTTAATTATTGCAGGTTTGTGTAATATCCTGAGTTTGCATTTCACTGTTTCTATTCATTTTGAGGAATACTGAATCTGCTTTTGTGCCAGTTTCAGTTTCCCAGACCAGCATGTACATTGCTTGCTAAGTAGAAATTAAATGTATTGTGCTGAAAGGTGCTGAACTATGGCCAAAACATTAGTCTCCCCAACATGAAAACAGGGTAATAATGCTGCTAAATGTGCAAATTGAATGTTACCTTGTTAAAAGATTAAAAAAAGTGATGAATTACCATTAATTAATTACATTACATTAAGAACAATTGTGGGTTTGGTTAGAAGGGTCTGAGAAATGTTATTGTTCAGCTACAGAGATAAATCAATGTGCGTTCATCTGTGTGTGTTTTTTTTTAACCACTTTTAAGCAAATATCACATATCAATATTAGTGATTGTTCTTTAATTATACACTATAATTATAAATGACAATGAAATACATTTTTATAATAAAAAATTATTCTGAATCTACATAGATCTTTAGTTTTTTACTTAATTGTCATTTGCACAAAATTTTATTACATTAAATTTAATTAAATTTAATTTATAAAAGGTTAAGTTAACTTAAACCATTTGTGTTGGGACTACATGAATCATTTTTGTTGCATTGACTGAAACTGGGCAGTGGATTTCTAGTTCCCAGAAAATCCATGCTTTGCATTTGGATTGTAGCCTGGCAAGCCAGACCTACATCAAGATGTTAGGTCTGGAAACTCACCATAGACACGGCTCAATCCGAGGGGCGGGATAAACGGCTGTCTTTCAAATTTCCTCTGCACGCAATAGGACAGCGCTTCAACCAACCAGAGCGTTTTCCCAACAGCGGAGCTAACGTTAGTTGATAGATTCAACTTTTGCCATATCTGGCCGGCAAAACGACGAACACATCTTCCTTTTTTTTAAGAATGACTTAAGTGCCGTTCTTTGCTCTTTTCTCAAAGAAAAACTTAACTCCAAGTCCTCCAGAGTCGCGGACAAAGCCGATTTGAAAGATGTTAGCCAGCAGCCGTCATTCTTTTGCTGAGTCCCAATTCGCATACTATCCGTCCTAAATAGTATGCGAAACTAGAATTAGTACGTCCCAAATCGTAGTATGTTGAAATGAGTATTCCAAAGATACCCGGATGGTCTACTATTTCCGGTTAGAATTCGAAGTGCAGATCAATGCACACTCTAATGGCTAATATTGCCCACAACCCATTGCGTGCGGGAGGGAGGAGCTTTGCGGTGATGGTGGTGATGTAAAGGCAGTCGGATGTAGCAGCGGAGATGCGCCCTCAGTTTTTAAGTGTAAGAATTCAAATGTTTAACCCTAATTAAAGTTATATTTTATTGTCTCGTAATATTAATGGGTTTATGTTGTGCCAATAAAGCACCGTGTTTATCTTGTAGTGTCCGATGAAGATACTGAGCGCCTCATTGCAGGCTACAAAACAATAAATAAAAAGGCTCTAGTACAGTGTCATGCAAGTGTCTTTTTTATGTATTTCTTTTGATGTTTCTGTCTGACTTATTTGTAGTAATACTGTGGCTGTACAAATGTTAACTTTATCAGTCCAACCAAAGAAACAGGATTACTACACTTTTACTATAGTAAAAGCATGGTTCATTTTCATCGGGGTATTTTTAAGTATTATACATAAGTATAAGATTAAGTATAAAATACGTTAAACAATAGTTACACTATAAACTTTAAATATTTTAACTCAGAAAATAAGTAGCTTTCGTTACACACATTTGCACATGAACGTCAGAACCAGCCGCCTCACAAACGACCTGCGTTTGGTTGATCTACGACGACGCCCTGCTTCACTCCTACAGTACATTTGGTAAAACACATTGTAAATGTATTGTGGAAAAAACGATGGGAATAGTAAATAAAATTATATTGGATATATAAGAATGAATGAAATGTAAAATGTTTTGTTAACAGTCGCGGTGTGCGTAACTAGGCAACCACGTTCTCGTTTACGTTGCATGACGTCATCGAAGTATGTCCCAGAACGTGCATACTCTTTTGCTACACACTCAAAAGTATGTACTTTTTCATCACAAAAAAAGTACATACTTTTAGGTCGTAGTATAAGTAGGCGAATTGGGACTCAGCCTTTGTTTTCAAGTAGCAGGTAACCGTCGCAACTCTGTCGTCATATGTTAAGCCCGCCCCGCCTACTCTATACGCGACGTGATTGGCCTGACCCAATTTAGGTTTTTGCAGCTCAAAAGTCAACGGAGAGTTGCTAGACTGCCCTGGCTGCAAAATACATTTTGCTGCCGCTAGGGTGCGTCTAGATTTCTAGGCTATATGGATTGATCAGGAGAGGAAATGTTGAAATTAAGCTGTTTAATGCGTTTTTTTAGTAAAGTGAAAGGCCTGTTCAAGTTTGATGTTCAGTTATATTTGACATTTAAAAGAGTTTGTTATTTCGTTTTTGAGTTTACCATTATGCTGAAGTGTAGACCTTGTGGTTAGGTTGTGGGTGGCTACATAAAATACATATTTGTTGTTCTCAATGAACTGTGCTAATGCCAGTGATGAGAACGTTTTACTTGATCATAACTTGCATGCTACAAAAGTCACACTTAGCATATTAACAAGTGTTGCGTTGGCTATTCGTTTTTATAGAAATAAATAAAAATGTATTAGTTTCACCTATAGGTGGGTCCACAACGCGCATACACTTATTAAACACACAGGGACGCACAGCAACACACGAACATGCCAAATATTTAAAATAAAAGAATTACAATGTAAAAGATTATTATTGTGTACATAAAGATATGGTGGAATCCAGCTTGTCCCGTAGATGGTCTGCTTGCGCAGAATGTGCACTTTAACCTCGCGCACGAGCAGTTCCGTTTGTGCTTTGGGGCCCTGTTCCAAATGGCACACTTCATATGCACTTTCGGTCTTGTGGACTTACAATGGCTGCCGTGTGCGCGTGTCCGTGAGAAACGGGTGTCCCATTTGTCATTTTAAGCCTCAGAAGGGTGCTCGCGAGCCCCCCCATGCACTTAGGTTGTTCAAATAGGGCCCTTAAACTCTAACAAGTCTTTCTATTTTCTTAAAAACACAGAAAACTCACTCAACTCTGTACAAGGCTTCCGGTCTGAACAGCAACAGCACTGGATGGCTCAACAAGAATTAATTATGTTCGGGAAACATTCATAGAATACGTCAAATGAAGTTGGTGTGATCTCATTCACTTAGGATGAATTTTACTCATCAGTGCAATTAACCTAGTTTAAGTTCAAATAAATTAGTTCAACTGTGTGGAAATAGGTGTCATAATTGAATTAAGTTAGACCAACAAGCTATTTTTTGAGTGTACTTCATAAATGAAGCGTCAGTAGAGTGTAAGTTGATAATCAGTTCAATATGAATAGGCATTGTAGATACTTGTGACATTACATCCAACTAACATTGGTATTGTCACAGTTTGTTGTCATTAGTCACATGTTTGTTCAGTTTTCCCGCCACTCCTTTGTTACCATGGTCACCATTCATTCTCTGTCCGATCACTGTTATGTGCAAGTGTGTGTTGCTCAGCCTGTTTACCTGTCTTCTGAATTATTACAACATTGTATTGGAAATTATCTTCTTCTTCGTCTGTCTTCCTGCAACCCACCGTGACAGGTATAAGATGAAAAAAGGCATAAAATATATACTTTTTTTTTTGATTAAATGCATATGTTTTTTGTGATTCAGTTTTTGCCAATCTAATGTGTATTTCTTGAGGTTATTGTGATCAAGTGTTGCTGATGTCTGACAGTCAGTGTAGAAGGTGAAATTTAAAGAGATTACCTTATCAGTTAACTTCATTTTCTTGGGTTTTAAAAACAATGTTCTGTAATTGAAAATGTCGCATGAGTATCTATATTGAGTGCAGGACATGCATGCAGTATAATTACATAATGTATAAAAACTGTTCATAATCATATTTAGTAGCATTTTACAAACTTTAGCCAGAATAGATTTAATACTCTGTCTTAAATTACAATGTATAAAATATAACTTAATTCATAATAAGCCTATACTAAGCTAAACAAAATTAACCTCATATAAAAAAGCATCCAAGGCACAATATGTAATATATTTGGATTAATATATATATATATATATATATATATATATATATATATATATATATATATATATATATATATATATATATAATATTCTAATATCGATTACTGCAAAGTGCAACAAGTGTCTCATACCAACCAACGAGCGAAAGCACAAGTAACGTAACGCTAGAACATAACTTTCAACACACTCAAATCCATTTAGTAGGATTGTTTTAACCATGTACAACAGTGCTGCGTTACCCCTCATATTATTAATAATAATATTATTATAAATACTACCACTACTATATTAATACAAATTATTAAAGTGATTCAGTTTTCTCAATTTATGACAAAAATAGTGTAGTATTTAGATGATTAATCTGAAATGATAAGAGATTTAATACCCATTTTATGCAAGGCTGTTTAGTATTCATGGGTTTTATCAGGTCCCTTTCCACAGGTCAAGTCAAGTCAAGTCAAGTCAAGTTTATTTGTATAGCGCTTTTCACAATACAGATTGTATCAAAGCAGCTTCACAGTATTAAATTAAAATAATACAACAAAGTTTGTTTCAAGAGGAATTTATTGATTGATAAAATTAAATTAAATATCCCCAAAATATCCCCAACTGAGCAAGCCAAAGGCAACAGTGGCAAGGAACCGAAAAACTCCATCAGGTGTATTAGGTCAAGCACAATGCAGTCTGCATTCATAATCTAGGTGCTTGATTTTATACACCTGTGGAAAGGGACCTGATGAAACCCATGAATATAAAAGAAAAGGTTTGAGTGAGCTTAACAGGTTATCTTCCTCTTTACATCCAATTTCATATGGGTTAACTAGTTTCATGATACACTGACAAACGTGCAAGTACATTTCTTGGTCTGTTCAACATCCCACATGCCAACATCCAAAAAGCCATTGAACTGTAAAAAGTATGCAGGATGTACTTGGCTCCATCTCTAAACCTATTCACACTGAAGAAGTGGGGAACCATTCTAATTCAACATTCCCTTATATCAGAATCATAGCTGAGCTCATTCAGTGGGTGGAAGAAGAATTCTAAACCCTTCGCAATGAGTGATGTTCTTATCAATGCAAAGGCTGTCTCTTATTAACTCGACTGCTTTTGTGCAGGTTGCTCCTGACCTTGCCTTTAGAGTGAATAAAGAAGGTTGCTCTGTTTTAATGAGGGCCTGAGCGGCTACCTAGTATATTGTTGCCGTACGATAACAAAATTAGGCTACTTGGCTCGCAAGGTCAATCGGGGAAGTGTTATTTTCCATAAAAGTGCACTTATTTGAATTTCTACAATATGACAATGCAAATATCCGGTAGAAAGAAGGCAATCAAAGTGGTAGAGAAACCAATTTAAGTGTCTGGATCTGGGAAATACCTCCCAAAATGTTTTTAACAACCTTTTGCCAGATTCAGTAGTTTTAGACTCAAATTTAGTTTCAGTTCGTATTTTTTACAAATTAGAAGTGCAGACATGATGCTGTGGGAACCATAAGCAAGAAAATGCTACAAAAAAACCAAACAAAAAAAAACCTCAGACTTCAGCCAGGCTGTTAAAAATGAAAGAAATTGGTGAGAGAAGTGGAAATAATTAATCTGATAGTTAAGTCCTCCATGATATCTCATCTGTTTTCTCTGAAGTGAGGCGCAAGTCACTTCACTTCAGATGACGCAGACGTAATAGTAAGAGGTAATGGCAGACCAACACGTCTGATTTTGCCTGCACTCGTTCTTTGGACAAAGAACCATGTGATGAGATCCAGGCTCTGAAAACACACGTGTTTTGATGTTATGGATTTATTTTTCTTTGTAGTGGTATAGGATGTAGAGGTCACGAAATCATAAAATTATTAGAAGTTTCAGAAATAGTTTATCTCAGTTCGATAAAGGGTTCTCTTTTAGGCATTGACTTTCGCTGGGTTGCTCGATATAGTGCTGTTTACAGAATGAAGTCACGTCCCAGCGTGGCTTTTCCTTCAAGCAGTGACAGCTCAAGGTGAAAAAGGGGAAAATAACCTAACGTGTTTCCTTTGTTTTCGTTCAGAAAAGCTTTTGGCCCAATAGACAGATACTGGAGAAATGGTGGGATCGTATGTTGATAAGCTCCTATCTTATACATCATAACACATGATTCTTAGATCGAGTAAATGCATAACCAAAGATTTTCTTGATTTTGGTTGAAATGAGTGTGATAACTTTTTACTCGTCTTGATATGGACATTGACTACAAGTTGAAAAAACTTAAAAAGCCTTCTTAGGGAATCAATAAATAGGTTTGCTACAATGGTGGCTTTTAAATCATGATTAATAATTTTAAGTTCCATCAACACATTTAAAGTGAGCAAACAACTGGTGGTGGTTGAGGAGAGATCCCCTGATATGATTGTAAAGCGCTTGGGTGTACAGTAGTACATATGAAAGCTCTATATAAATGGTTCGTTCGTTCGTTCAAATGAATTCAGCACAAAAAACAAGCAAATGTTTAATTTTTAAATGTTCAACTTTTTTTTTGTTCTATAAGCGCTTTATTTTTACAGTATAGGATTACTGAATAAAAATAAAAAAAGCACAAATCATATTCTATAAATAGCCAGAGGAAAGAGATTTTTGGTTATGGTTTAATTTTACTCTAATTCAATTCAATACATAATATAATTATTGAATTATGTTTTTTTCTTTTTTTTTCTCTTGTTTTGTAAGATACTAAAAGGATGTTTATTTTGTTACTTTTGCAACAATTCTATTTCAAAACCTACAAACCAACCATGCAAACTGTAATAAACAACAGCACAGTAACCATATCAATCTCACAAGTAACTGCAACCGAATATGTAAGAATCTAAAATGTATGTGAGTTATAAAATAAAATATGAGTTTGATGTGATGTGAGAAATAACCTTTGCACTTGATACAATTATTTCTTCAGGGCACTGGTACGTGGTGTACGTAGTAAATATGCTGTGTACATTTTGTAAAAAATTACCAATTGAATGTTTTCAAATACAGCAGATGCCTAAAAGTAGTTTTTTACTTTTTTTTTTTTTTACTTTTAGTGAAATCTGATATATTTTTCTTTTCTTTTTCCCATCACACCAAGCCACACTCTGTTTCTGTTTTTATTTTTTGAATTATTATCACCATAGTAACAAAACTGTCAAACCGTAGAACACAATCAATATCAACCTGAGGAGAGAGGAAAGAACAGACCGGGCAGAGGAGATGATGCAAAAGAAGAAAACATTGACGTTTACAGTAAATGGCTCATTGAACAGTAACACACATACATTGTCTCTTTTTGTTTCTCCTCCACTTCGCTCTTTGCTTTAGGCTGTTGCTCTGTAATATCTCTCCTAATGGTTACATTTCAAACTTGGACAGGAACTTTATTCTCTACATCTGGACTTAGGTTAAAGTATTATTATATTAGTATGGATTTATTTGAGTAAATTCCCATTCACACCAAGGACGATAACTATAACATTTTAATGATTGTACACCTCAGCTATAACAATAATGATTATAACGATATCATTGGAATCACTTATATATATATATGTTTTTTTTTTGTTTGTTTTTCTGGCTGATGAATGATAAAAAAGATTTACAGTTAATCAGAAATCCTCCTGATTTTGAAATCTCAAGCTTTTCAAAGGCAGACGACAAAACTTCAGCGTGCACTTAAACATTTATATTAAGGTATTATTGTTGTTGTGGCAAAAACAATAACTAACAAAACAGCATCAGGCATAAGAAACATTCAAAGTCAATTTGTATTAAAGAGAAGAAGTTTTATTCTCTTTAAGAGGTTTGTTCACAAAAAATACCACGACAGTCTTTTTATACCTATGGTCTCTTCTCCTGTAATTTCCTGCTCCCCCAGTAAACCAGGTCTAACTGGAAAAAGAGATACAGTGGTCTTTCTAAACCTCCCGCCCCAGAGTTTCACTGTTCTCCCACCTGCGAGGCCGAAACCAGATAACCCCTCTGTCTTTTGTAAAACATTGGCCCTTCTGACCCCTCCCGTGTTCTACTGTGTGTTCTTTTTTTCCCGTCACGAGCATACATACATACATACATACATACATCCCTGGAGGAAAAAAAAAACACATGATTGAATTGAAAGAAAACCCACTCAATGTTTAAGAAAATGAATAGGGAAAAAGTAAAACTATTCATTTTTCCATAACATTGTCCATTTGTGTGGATGCTGTTATGAGCCTTAAGTATCAGCCCTTCATATTTCATTTTCTGTTTACAGAATTTTTCAGTGTCCTTCTGTCTATAGTGTAGACTATAGAGTAGTGATGCTCCGATCAGCATTTTTGGGGCCGATCACCGATTACCGATCACCAAAATCATGATCTGCCGATTGCCGATCACTGCCGATCACAGAATGGAAATATGCTAGAGTCAAGAAAATCTTGAAGAACCACCAATATTTATTTAATTGTAGTTAGAAAACAAGATAACATAAGGCTACTGTAGGCCATAGACGTTGGAACAGGGGGGGCGGGGGGGTCGGCCTCTAGGGGTCAGCCAGCTGTTTTTTTCGTTGTTTTTGGTTTCCATTTTATATATACAGAATCTGAATTAAATGTGTTTGATTTAAGCCTACATTTCAACATTTTGTGTCATAAAATTTCTTGTTTTTAAGCCTTTCGCACGTACGGTCACACCGTTGTGATCAGTCTAGGCTGGTCCCTGGAGCGTTTCACACCGGTGTGATCAGAACGGTCAGTGCATCACATGATCAACTGCGAAATTCAAATGTTGAATTTAGCCAGAGACAGGCGCGCTCAGAGCTGTCATATATCACAACTTTTCAGTGTTTTCAACCACATACTGTTTATTTTAGGTTTCAGACATATAAATTCACATAGCCTAAGTAGGCTACTAAAAAAACAATACATTTAGAATTTGTAAAATACACACTGATGTCTATAGACATCAGTGTGTATTTTACAAATTCTAAATGTATTGTTTTCGGAGGTAATAATAATCCTTTCCATTATAATTCGACACGTTTTATTCATATCAGATACACATTGTGTAAGTAACTTTAAAGTTTACTCTATTCTTCTCCCAGTTCACCAGCCACTTACTTTTATGTATTTCGGGAGAAGTGGATGAATGTGAAATTTACACGTGTTGTAAATCCAACAGATCCGATTCTCTGAACTGCGTCTGCGGCACAAATTAACACGGCGGCGCCCATCGCGCATACAGCTCAACTAACGCGATCGTTATAAAGGTGTTTAAACAACAATACACTTCCACTTGCATATATTTGACAATCGGAATATCAGATATTTCATGCCATAGCTAACACATTTGTGAATATTCTGAATAAAAAAGGAAAAATGACATAAAAGCAGATCATCATTCATTCAGCGCTGTTGACTTTAGAGCGCTCCGTGGATAGACTGAAGGAGTGGTCCGTGGAGCTCGCTGAACTCCAGACACACATGGCCACGTTTTCTGCGCGTTTATGACCCTGCTCTGCGTAAATGCATTGCCTCTTTTGACGCGTTTTGACATAGATTTCATTGAAGGTAAATTGGAGCGGCCACACTGAGCTGTGCGTAACGCCCACAGACTTGAAGTGAACGAGACAGAGGCTGTCCGGTAGCCTACTGTCTGAAATGGTTAACTCTGTGGGGATGCATGTGCAAAACAGGTTTAACTAATCATAAAGTCAATCAGGATACATAACACAGGCTACTAGGCCTTCACTAACCCCCCCCCCCCCCCCCCCCCTCAAGAATCCCGCCCCCCTCTCACAATATAGTTCCCACGTCCCTGCTGTAGGCCACCTTTTCCAAATAAGGCACAGTATAATTTTTCAAAACAAAGAGGGGTCAGGCAGACTACAATGGATGTAGTTGAGGAACTAACTACATCAGATCCAAAAAATAAAATAATGACAATGACATTTGAGGTTATTAAAACAGTAAGTCCCGCCCCTCGACTGCCAAAAATAAAAGTGTTCGAGCGAGCAAAATCAGCAGGCGAGAGGAGATCAAGCGCGAGAGTGTGGGGAATGATCATGCGCGCGCGCGAGGGCAGAGATGTCATGCGCCCGCGCAGGGTTTGAATGAGCTCGCGAGTTCCCGTTTCCTCGCGCGTAGATCTGTTATCCTCTCGCGAATGTCATTTACCGCGCGCGCCAGCATCAGTTGTGCGCTCGTTTATAATTGCCATTGAATTGCCGTCATAGGAGAACTCATTTTGCCACTGTTAAGCAAGCTCTGCTCTGCTGTTGTGTTGCCGCGCATGCGGAAAAGTTGCGCCAGTTATTTACGTCACGTGATCGGCTTTTTTGATCGGCGCTTTTGGGGGTTGCCGATCAAGCTATTTTTTGCCAATATCGGCCGATCATGATCGGCGGCCGATCAATCGGAGCATCACTACTATAGAGTCCAGCTTCAATCTTCAGAGATTCAATAAAATAGTTCCCAGTTTCACTAAATAAATAATAGTATATGTAAGAGCAGTTCAAACTCTGAAATGTATCTTAGCAACCAGTTTGGCTGGAAAATATTCATAATTGCAATTGCTAGCATGCCCAAATCAACCAACATAGTTGTTTTGGGTCAAATTAAGCTAATCTTTTGAGGAAGCATTTGACCTGTAATCTTTTGTTCACAATTCTCAACATACAGTATTTAGTGACAGAAAGAAATGGCAACATTTCCCTAAATAAATATAAGATTTTCTTTCTCTCAATGTTGCAGATATGCAGCTCTAGGCCATAGTGGTCAACAACTTTTAGTTTATTCACAAAACAGATCCCATTTGCTAAATGTTATATAAATTCCTACAAATGTTTTTCATGACTTGATCAAGTTTCAGAGGGCTTATTAATGCTCTAAAATGAACACACTGAGATTTCAGCCTTCAAGCGTACTGTGAAGTACATTGACCTTTTATAAAGGTTGACTCAACTGTACTGTAGTTCTGTAAATTTGAGTTTTCAGGCATTTACAGGGAGGCCAGAGGTGCAGGAATGTTTCAGGAACATGAAACGGAGTGCATGAGAGCTGCTCTGACACTGACAAACTGAGGTTTCAGCCTATAAGACTCTTCATAAAGGTCAAAGCATCTGTTCTTTGTGCCTCTCAATGTGCATTTCTGAGGGCCAGTGAGGTCATGAAGGTCTGATCATGAAACTTCAGAGATTGGCAGAGGAACGCTCTGAGATGAACATTTTGAAAACCATTTTTTTTGTATATAATAACTTTGTTTTGCACTTTTATAAATTTAAGTTAAAAAGGTTTAACAAGTGGTTTCTTAAAAATGTTAAAAGGGGGAATAATACATCTGAATCAATGCTAGAGTCTCGGAATCTCAAAAACTCATTAATAGTTGTATTATCCCTCAAAGTGCCTCATAAAATCACTGAGATGATTTATTGTCATTCTTCATTTCTGAATGTGTCCTGCTTATTAATTGCACTCAGTATATTCTTCTGTTCCCTCTTCTTCCTTCCTTTTTCTGTCATATTCTCTGCACTGCCTGTCCTTCTTTTTTCAGGATGAGGGCAGTGGAGTTAGCAACAATAGGACTGCTGTAAGCTTTCATTGCTTGTCTCTCAGCGAACTGCCTTTATTACACAGGAAATGCTTGCTCTAATATCCTCTCTCATCTCTTCTACCTTGTCTTATTTCATTTTTGTTGAGAGTGTTGATGTTGAAACAGCCACACACATCTATTACAAGGCCATTTCGTGATGCAACTGAATGTTGTTCAGGTCATTTTAAACAAATTAGAACACCACTACGTATTACTTTATCCTTATTCAACTCCTTATAAAAAAATATGATAAAGTTTGTGTAACATGTATGATCTGTGTTTTCCCCCCTTCATTGTGTTTTTGGTTCAGTCCTGTGACCTGGGGTGCTTTTCAATATCCCTCCTCGTCTCCTCTCTCCTCCGTCCTCCATCCTATGACCCGGAAACCGATCGAGCTCAGCCATCTTGAAGGACATCTCAATTCTCTAATTGCACCGCGAGGAGTCGAGGATCGAGGAGTTAGGAGGCTTCCTGAGGAGTCATGAGCGAGGATACACCGGTGTATCCTATGCGGAAGAGTTTTATCGCCTTAAACGTGACGCACGTCTAAATTCTCCTCCCCCTTCACATCGGTCACAATCATTTTAATTTATACTTTACCTTTGCAGTTTATATAAACCACACATCTCACATATTTCAACAGGGTATCTTGCTTTATTATTATTTATTATGAATTTCTTAAATAAACAAACTTCAACAACATAAGGGCAGATCCTTTGAGTGCTGCTGATGACGCGATGAAGTGACGCTTGAGTGATCAAGTATTCCAATGTTTAAAAAAAAGTTACATTCGATTCCTCCGTCCTCCCGTCTTTTCCTTGCAGCCTTCCCTCGCATCCTACAGGGGGCGGAGCTGAGACGCAAGGAAAGGAAGCGAGGAAAGGAAACGAGGATGCACAAATAAGAAATGAGAAGCACCCCTAGTGTTCCATGACTGTTCAATTAGTCATGTCTATCACCTGTGCATTGTCAATCATCTCATTAGTTATCTTGTTAGTCCCTGTGTATATATACCTTGTGTTCTCCTTCAGTCTTTGTTTGTTATCGTCAATGTAAGCATGAGTGTTTGGTGTTTCCCCTGAGAGTTTGGTTATTAAATGTTATTTCTACGTATTCCTCGTCTCTATGAGCGTTGTCCCTACACGTAACGTGACAGTTTGTGTTAGAAACAGTTGCCTGATTTTTAGTCTCACATAATACCTACATATTAATCTACTATTAGACTAGTTACTAAAATAAAGTAGAGCCTCTTTGACAACTTGCTCCAGTCTCCTTTATACAAACCTTTGATTTCCACACAGCTGTTATTAACTGAGGTATTAGTAGCAACATTATTGAGCATATTTCATTAGTGGTGGTAATGGTGCATATAATTTGGTAGCGTTAGTGTTGGATTATCCACCTCACACACAAAATGACTGTTGCAGTTAAATCACATGATTGTATTTGTTTACACATCACCAGGGCAATTTACTGTAATGAATGCAGCTGAATCGCAGTCTACTTATTTAAAACAAAAACTAAGAATGACTGTATATTTATATTTTAGGGTCTCTGTTTTTCAGTGCCTAAGCGGAGTAGTAATTTAAGAGATGTTTTTAAATTGAATTACAACTGGCCATACTAATGTAGCATTATGATTCTTTGTATGTTGCTTAACCAATCAGAATGTAGAATCAGAATCTGAGTTATATTATTTTTAATAATAGCAGTCTTTTAATATGTTTTTGCATTCATGCCATATACACTCACTGGCCACTTTACTGGGCACACCAGTTTAACTGCTCATTAATGCAAATATCTAATTAGCCAATCACATGGCAGCAACTCAGTTTATTCAGGCATGTAGACATGGTCAAGACGATCTGCTGAAGTTTAAACTGAGCATCAGAATGGGGAAGAAAGGTGATTTAAGTGCAGTGATGGACAAAGTACACATTGAGTAAAAGTACAGATACCCTAATAAAACATTGTTTGAATAAAAGTTTTAAGTATACTCCTTTTCAATTTTACTTGAGTAAAAGTACAAAAGTACTTGTTTATTTTTAAAGTACTTAAGTATTGAAACTAAAAAGTACAGATCTACGAATGTTTATTTATTTAGCAATTTTATATACTACAATTTTACGTCCTGCTGCTTAAAATGTGGTGATGGAGCTTGAAAAGACTCTCTGACTGGATAATTTGAATTATTGTTGACTCGAGAACAGATGTAATCCAATTCACAAAAGAATCATTCAGTGTGATTTGCGAACCAATTTAACAGGTTGATTGAAAAGAATCAGCTCGTTCATGAATCGGACGTGCTATCGTCCAGGTGACAATTTCTTCAGTTCAAAATAACGAGGAACAACCTGTTTTTAGGAAATGTAGTGGAGTAAAAAGTATGATATTATGCACTGGAATGTAGTTAAGTAAAAGTACAAGTTTCCCAAAATAAAAATACTCGGACAAAGTACAGATACTTGAAAAATACTTAAGTACTTAACTCTTTCCCTGCCATTGACGAAAATTTCTGTCATTTATGATGACAACGCTTCCCCGCCATTGACGGAATTTTCCGGCTTTCTGTGTTTACACTGATATATGGTAGGGGGCGCTATTACACATCTTCTAAAAGAGTACTGAATCTCCTGATTAAAAGACATGAAGAAGAAGCAGAAACAAGCGATAGCATAGGTAAGCAGATGCATATGTAAAATAACGCGATCATCAACATTCAACAGCATATAAATCGAAACTGCATGTAATGTCGACCCAGGATGAGGAATAGGACTGTGCAAGCTTTGATGGACTCGATCTACTCTATATATGTTTCTGAATCCCATTCTGACGTAGGTTTTGTCTCAGCTTTTTGCTCAGTGTTGCTTTTTCTTATTAAACTTGCCCACATTCAAATGTTGATAAAAAAAGAATGCATGCATTTCTGTTTAAAAGCAGATACTCTGTTCTTTCTTTTGATATATTGCATGTTCAGATATTCATACAACAAAATATTCTGGAGGTCATGACATTTTTGTGAAAATTATCAAAAAGGCTGTCGCTGGCTGGCAACTAAAAAAAACACAGGCGGGGAAAGAGTTAAGTAAAAATATGTTGTTTCTGTCCACCACTGTTTAAGTTACTTTGAACGTGGCATGGTTGTTGGTGCTAGACGGGCTGGTCTGAGTATTTCAGAAACTGCTGATCTACTGGGATTTTCACACACAACCATTTCTAAGGTTTACAGAGAATAGTCAAAGTGTGTTCAGCCCCATGGATCACAATCAAATGGCCTCCACAGTCACCAGATCTCAATATAGGCTAGGAGGCTTAAAGCAAGTTACTATGGCATACTGAAGTTCATAACAGTTGTAAAACTACAAGTTACTAGCAGAGGAACATTGTTTTGGTAATTTCACGAGTTTGTCTTCAGCTCAGCTCCTAAGCATAGGTGAATATGATGATTTGATTACCGGTGTACGGTTACAGGCGATCATTTTATCAGAGCGAATGTCATTAACAACATCTTCCACTTCAATTCCATTTTTTTATATTGAAAACAACTGTTTTAAAATAAATATAATGTTTAAAAATTTTAAAACATTTTTTAATTAAAAATAATCAAATGGAAGTGTTTATTTAGTATTTTTAATTTTTTTATATTATTTTAATCTATTTCATTAATTAATTATACCATATTACTACTGCAACTTTATTTAATTTACAGAAAAAATAACTTAACTTAAAATATATCTTAATATATAAATAATATATAAAAAGATTTTGGTCCTCTACCCAGACCATAAAGTCCTAACATGACACCGGAAGACATTCACCCAGCCTTGCATGGCAACAGGCAGTGAATCATCTGGCTTTGCATTTATATTCATATCATGAAGCTTCTACAGTATTTGGCATGCTTAACTATGAGAGAAGGTCACAGTTCAAAAGCATTTGAATCACAAGAGGTTGCGGTCATTTGACTTGACTCCTTTAAGAGTGGCATGTGATGCACATGTCATACCCGTGACTATTGTTTTCAAAGGCCAAGAGACCATGCCCTCCCCAGTTCATCTTGACTTATATACCCGCTGACAGGAAGGATGTTATGAGCTCGGGGACAGTGTAGTGTAGTTTGTATATGTGTGTGATTTGTGCCATCAGCCAGCCTAACCGTATTTAAGCATAACAGTGCTTGTGAGAGCTGTGGCACAGTACTGAAGATGCTCAATTTGTGTGCTCACATGAATAATGGTGCAAATCTAGCCTGTCATGTCCTGATCTCTTTGCTGTCTCTCTACTTAAATGTCTACTGTCCCAATCTGTAAACGAGCTGTTTGTAGAACTAAATTAAGGCACCATTTTGCAACATCATGGTTGAATTAATTTACTATTTAAACATCTAAGTACAGCAAATTGATTTAATTAATAGTGATAACTACTGTAATTACTGCACATATTTAATTTACATTTATCTAAATAAAGTAAAATTGTTTTATTTCATGTTCCTTTATTTCTCTTCCATTCAAATATTTGAGCTCAGTAAGTTCAGCAAGGATGCATTAAATTGATCAAAAGTGATGGTAAAGACAATGTTATGAATTAATTGTGTAGGTGTGAAGTGGATAAAGAGTGGATTTCTGTAAAAAAAACAGAAAAAAAAGAACAAACAGAAGTAGGAAAGAAAGAGAAATGTCTGGTTATACAGGTTTTTTTTTTTTTTTTTTTTTAAGAATCTGACTCCTCTCTGAGATGTTCTGCTCTCTCTGTTGGTCTGTCAGCACCACTGATTTTGACTTTAACGCGATTAGACAAGTCTGCAATCATAGATAGCTTTTCTAATGATGTGACTGGACAAAGCATTGGCAGAGAGGATTTTGTGGATCATTCGATTGGCCAGTGACAAAGGCACATTGCAAAAAGTTAACGAAGGTCACATATTGAGCCAGAATTAATAAAGCCGCGTGGATTCGTTTGAATAGTTTGTTACTGACTCTTGATAATGAGATTTCGGGACCAGAGGAGTTCTGTAATAAGTGTGGAAATTGTGCATGACACTGAGAAATATCTTATCTTCTTTTTTTGTTGTTATATAATTGTATGTATATGTTGATCCGGGGATGTGAAATATATCTGTCCAACTGTGGACTTTTTGAGTTGTCTCTAAGGAAAAAGGTGACCTGATTTTTCTTTAGTTTACTAATTTGTGTCCTCTACATCTAACTATCTATTTTTAATTGAAGTGAGGTTGTTTCTATGGCAACGACATGAAATGTATAACCATTGTCTACCTCCAGCTGTTTTGACAAGGGCGTCATCAATGATCTAGTGCAGCAGAACTTTTATGCGACTTGTGAAATCCACTGCTGGCAAGCACATAAACAAGTGTTACATATAAACAAAAATTATGATTACTGATGCCAGCATCAGTCATGTATCTCCAATATGGTATCAGTTCAACATTTTTGGCATTCTTTATTCTCTAAAAAAGCCATTACATTGCAACAATAGCTCCACTTTTTCCGTTTTTTTGTGTTATGTTTTGATACACACTTGGTTTAGTTCATTCATTCACTATTTATGTATGTATGAATTTATTTATTAAATTTTATTTAACATTATTATAATGCTTTCAGTATTGGTGTTCTGAACTCGACATCACTTTCTCAGGTTAATTTTGACGTCAATTTTGAAAAATTCTTGCTTGTTTCTATAAATCTTGCCGAAAAGGCTACGAAAGGAAGCTTTTTTGCTATGGCCGAGGAGGAATGACAAGAGCTGGGGTGCTGAGAAGCCTTAAGGCATAAGGACCTGAGATCTAAGTCCAGCGGCAGGGAGACGTCCCTGTCCACTGCCCCACCACCCTGAGATGTTCTGGGACTAAAGGAGCGAAACATCGGTGAAGGGTGGCTTCCAGCTGATGGCTGGCAATTTGGCACCGTTGGAGGTGCGTCAGGCAGTAATGCCCAGTAGGTTTATCATCAACCTGTTTCTAATCATCTTGCTTGCTTCTATAAATGTGCTATTTATCAGTTTCTTATTTTTTTCTCTCCGTTTATTTATTTAACAGTTTTGTTGTTTTACATTTGGTCAAGAGGTACACTACTGTTCAAAAGTTTGGAGTTAAAAAAGAAAAATAAATTAAGGCTTTTATTCAGCAAGGCTGCATCAAATTATTAAAAAGTGACTGTTAAGACTTTTATTATGTTACCAAATATGTTTATTTCAAATAAATGTGGTTCTTTTTTAACTTTTTATTTATCGAACCATTTTGAAAAAAGTCATGGTTTCCACTAGCCTGGCAAGCCAGACCTACATCAAGATGTTAGGTCTGGAAACTCACCATAGACACACTCAATCCGAGGGGCGGGATAAACGGCAGTCTTTCAAATTCCCTCTGCACGCAATAGGACAGCGCTTCAACCAACCAGAGCGTTTTCCCAACAGTGGAGCTTAGTTGATAGATTCAACTTTTGCCATATCTGGCCGGCAAAACGACGAACACATCTTCCTTTTTTAAGAATGACTTAAGTGCCGTTCTTTGCTCTTTTCTCAAAGAAAAACTTAGTTCCAAGTCCTCCAGAGTCGCGGCCAAAGCCGATTCGAAAGACCGTTGTTCTCCATCAGCAGCCGTCATTCTTTGTTTTCAAGTGGCAGCCGTTGCAACTCTGTCGTCATATGTTAAGCCCGCCCCGCCTACTCTATACACGACGTGATTGGCCTGACCCAATTTAGGTTTTTGCAGCTAGAAGGTCTATTGAGAGTTGCTAGACCCACCTGGCTGCAAAATACATTTTGCTGCCGCTAGGGTGCGTCTAGATTTCTAGGCTAGGTTTCCACTGAAACAGCACAAAATATTTCACTATTTTACTATTTATTTTCAGCAATAATAATAAAAATACACGTTTCCAGCATAAAATTGTAATACAATATTACTGTACTGAATATTACTGTTTTACTCAATTTTTTTAATCAAATAAATGCAGCCTTTGTGAGCATGAGAGACTTCTTTCACAATCTAAAAAATCCTTACATTTGAACAACTTTACAACTCTAGTTAAATATTTAACAACTCCAAACTTTTGAACAGTAGTGTAACTTCATAAGATGGTTCTATTGCAAGTTATATTTTACAGTTAAACAATTTATTTATTTGTAAGTGTTGTGAACGGTATTGTTTGCATGTACAAATCTCAGGGTCAGTTGGTCACTTTTTGAGAGTCTCTGACTAGAGACCTGACAGGATTGCGAGAGAGCAAAAGTGCTGATCCGAAACCTGTCTTGAGATTTAATGAACAACTTGACCCATCTACTATTTGAGAAGATACACTGAAACTGCTGATCCAAGACTTGTTGTAATATAGTATCTTCAGAATGTGGTTTTACAGGGGAATATGCCCATGGCAGGTTCATCTATATCGATCTACGGTATAAAAAAAAAAAAAAAAATTGCACACACATACTCGTGATGAAATGTGACATCCAGGAAGGTTACAGAGATGCACGCGTATATCGACCCAATTTATGGGTTTGGAAAATAACCTGTCCCTACACACACCCACAAAACACTTGCTCCCTTTTAATGGTCTCTGTGTGTGGATATAGCCTCAGGCTGTGGACATTTTACTCCAAGTCTTTGTTTGTTTGCTTGAGGATCTATTTACTGCTCACAGACGGGTGTTTAAGTCCACAGATAACAGTGCAGGCTTCATTTCGCTCAGTCCTTTATGCTTTATCAAGAAATCACAGAGAAAATTTCATGGCTTTTTACAAACAGCTTGCTCATTGAGCCTAATCCTAAAATTCAGGGCAGTAAAATTGCACTTGTGATGCAAACAAATCAAATCTAGGAGGAAACACTTTCAACTTGAAGAATCCGTGATGCTGACAGGATGGCATATCTGAATCCAGTGGTGGTAAAGTATTCTGCTTACCCAGAAATAAGTATTGTATCATTAAATATTTAATTTCCTCTAAAGCTCACTTCGATTTGTTCTAGATCATTAGACATGATGTTATGAAGCTGGTCTGAATCCAGTTTCCTTAGGAGGTGCCTTCATACAAAAGGAATTTCATTGTCAACAGATGGTAAATTGATGAAAGAATCCATAATATCAGATAGTATTATAGGATTCAAAGCAATACACCTTACAAGGTTGTGTCACAGTGTAGTCACATTAATGAATGTTTTGTGAAATTTTGCAGTCAAAAAGGGCAATTTGTAGCAATGTATGAAGCACATCTCAAGTCACTTTCAAATCTGGTAAATCTGCTTGACCAACCTGGACCCATTGCAAAACAGTTTAGTGTTTTATTTATTTTTTATTTAGACACAATCATAGAATCTTAATATCAGACATTTTTCAGTTATCGACCACGACATGAAAATAATTATTGACTTATCAGTACCTGTCAGAGTTTTAATTGCCTTAAGTTTATTGCCTTTCTCTATCCTGGGTGCTATCCTGTGTTTCCTCCCTCTCTTCCCTGGCTATTAAATTCTTCTTTGTCACTTTGTTACTTCCTCCCATTCTTTCTCTCTTAATCCTGCTGCCCTTGTCTATTCGATTCTGCTCAGTCACGTCGGATGACAGAGTAAGTTGTTGTTGCTCTGTAATTGCTGTGCTTTTTGGAGAAAATAGGGTTGATTTTATTGGCTGGCCTTTTTGTCATCAGCCTGGCTGGCGTTCAGCATCTGGCTCCGGTTCTGTCTATGGATGAAAGGTGGAGGAGTGGTTAGGGCCAACTCAACAGAACTGTGCTAAATGAACCGCTCTATGGACTCTCACACCGTTTAGTTTGGGGTAATTTGTATGTTATTGCTTTCCCTAATCACTCTGGAACATTATTGGTAACTGCTTTCATTAATATTGTTACATGCCTCCCCGGTCTAGGGGTCAGTAACAATGAAGTTTGTAACAGTTAGGCAACCAAGAACTCTCCTCTCCTGTCCCAGCACTCCACAGAAATCACACTGATTTTTGGAAACACTCAAAAGGTGACTTTATTTGGATTAGTCCAAAGTACAAAAAAGGGGAAGCATCAAAAAGGCTTCGGGAGGGGAAAAGGCCAAAACAATAAACAAAGTTTTGATTCTAGGGGAACACTTTCTTAACCTTTCAAAGTAAGATTCAAAATGAATAACAAATTTCTTACCTTACTCCCTCTCTAGCCAAACACAGGAGAAAACATGGACAAACAAAAATGGCATCCGCCTCCCTACAGCTTCCCAATTTAACTAAATCAAAGTAGGTTATAAACGGTTTGAACTCTTGGCTCTTTTAGTAAAGTCTAAAGAAGTTAAGGAAAATTAGCTCAACTGCAGTCCAAATCTGCTTAGGTTAACAACAACCAACAAGAAGATATACAATTGGTCTCAGCACACACGCTAAGGTGTTAGTGATGAGTCGTTCATGAACGATCCGTTCATTGTGTCTGTCACGTGACAAATGAACGAAAGACTAGGAAGGTAAAGTAATTATTTGTTCCCTGTAAATTATTTTTGACTGTATTATAATGATTTCTTAATTCAGAATATGATCAAGCAGGGCTCAACATAAAAATAAAAAATAAATCCCCACTGGCCCCCTCGGCCAGTAGATCAGAGTTTTGCTGGCCCCTTCTATATTTTTACTGGCCCTGAAAGAAACTGTATTTATTGTATACATTAGGATTAATCAATACAGCAAAGGAGTACAGGAATTAAGAGAGAGCCCCTGGAGACATGCAAAAATAACCAAATTGTAACTATGAATGGTTATTGCAGTATATATTATTTTTCCTGCAATGAACATAGGCCCACCAACACGGAGAGAGTGGTTTTCACAGGGATCCATTTTACTAAGAGATTCCACTTTTCCTCCTTTCTTCCTTAGCCCCTCCCTTTTCTCCCTCAGCGGTCCATTTTATTCACTGGACCACCTCCTTTTTGTAAGTAAGAGTTTTGCATACTTGCCAAAAATGCTAACAAATAAACGTGTGAGAGCGTGTTATAGGCTATATGTCATGTTATAGCCAGATATGATGACGCTACTGCAACACGCATCACCGCAGATGAGCAGCTGAGCATGTATTCATTAAGCCAACGTGCAAACTATCGCAAATCAAAGTGAAAGTTTCAGACTCTTAACACACAATCATCATCATTAAAAGTAAAGAAACGAAATGATCTTACCAAGGCTGTTGCCGCTCTCTCTTTGATTTAGAAATTTTAGCTGATGATCAATAAAATGCAGCTCATATCTGTTGTTTTCGGTGATGTGCACTAAATCTGCATATAGCGCGGGAATTGAAGATCGGATTTATATCCGTTTCTCGTATCAGCCTCGTATTTCTTTGACATTTTAACACGTTATAAATAACCTGAAGTAACATCGACACTCTTCGCACCACTGTGTATGACGTTTGCTGTTTGTTTTGCTGATGGCCAGTCACTGGCCAATCAACTAGCCCGACATACTCTTTTACTGGCCCCGGGCCATCGTCCCATTGCTTATGTCGAGCCCTGATCAAGATTGCGTAGGTGGATGTGTTCGGGGAAATTGTATAACATTTAAAGCCCCTTGAATGAATGAAATGACTCGAAAAAATATTCGTTCATTTTGATGAACAAGAGAGTCAGTAAAATGATCCAAACTTCCCATCACTATTCATGGATTTCATCCGGTCCCTTTCCACAGGTGTATTAATCAAGCACAATGCAGTCTGCATTCATAATCTAGGTGCTTGATTTTATACACCTGTGGAAAGGGACCGGATGAAACCCATGAATAAGGTGTGAGGCAGGAGAAGACAGTCCTGGCAGCCTGGAGTCAAAAAGGGCCTCTCCCAACTGGATTTTCCTCTCCTGCTTTATCCACAAGCTTTCCCAGCTAGGAGCCAATCAGTGACAACCAGGAGATGATGGTAATTAGTGTCAGCTGGTCTTCATTTGCACCCATGAGAGAGAAAAAAGAGAGAGCAAAAAAAAAAAACTAAAAACACGCCCTGGGACGTAACAATATCATCAGTAGGTTGAAGGTTCCAAAAGTAAAGTGAAGTATAGTACCCTGAGAGTTTTTACTCAACTTAGCAGTCAGTGATAAAGGAGAAAGGAGGGAAGTAAAGTGATATGGTTCTACTTTTATTAGTACACTAGCATATAGATGATCTCTAAACTGTCACACATGGTCGCAAAAACTCAAATTTTGATTTCATGGGGTCTTTAAGAAAAATAAAGAGAACCAAAAATTATGTAATTTGGAGCATTATCATGCAAAGGTCAGTCTCTACATTCACCACTCTGTTCACTTCCATGTCCTTCAGAACCTATTAGCTTCTTTGTTATATATGCACTTCTACTGAAGACCCCAACAGCCCGATAAAGTCATAAAAGCCCTCAGGCAAGAGCGTGACTTTCAGAAAAGCACATTCCGACCAAAAACATTGTCTTCTTTGAATTAGCCTAACATTTAAATATGGTTGAATAGTTTTTTTTTGTTTGTTTTTTTCTGTGGAAATCATATTCTCAGTGGCCGTGGACTTTGAATATAGAGCATAATCAGATTTATGGTATGACGTTTTATGTTCTGTTTGGAGCTGTGAACTATCGTTGTATGAGAAGTGTTGTGTTAAAAGTGAACAATTCTTCTTTATGTTCTCTTTAAATAGAAAAATATTTTTTTTATTTTTTTCTGAACAAAATTAGGGTAAATAATGGCAATTTTCCTTTTAGGTCAAGTTCTGGTATTATTTTACATAAATAATAAACTATAAACAAGTAAGAACAATTTGCGACAGTTACAGTCTTTAATATTGATTAAAAACGATAAATAGAGTTAGTAAATTACAATATATAGACATCCTTTCAGCAGTGTAATATTTTTTGCTAATATCTGTTGTTTTGTGATTATAGTAATCAAAATCCATTCTACTTTGGTAAGTAGTTTCATTACACTGGTGGAGGTTTATGAAAAATACTTTTTAAGGTGCAGCTAGACACTTTTAATGTCAACGCATTGAAAATTACTTTTTTTCTCAGGACGTGAAAAGAATAATTATATTTTTTCAGTTTTTTAGATGACAGGGTTGAACAGTCATGACTCAGATGTGAGTCACTGACTGGAAAGCAGCTGTGATTTGGGGTACAATAATTGTAACACTACAGATTATAACATTGATGTGGCTATCCCTCTGTATCCAACACAGTGACCTTAACAAAGCCGAAACTTGTTCACTTAAAAACATAACTGAGCAAATCAACACAAAATCAGTATTTCTCACTCTCCCTCTCTCTCTTGTGTATGTAGTTAAAAGGTTCTACAATGCAGAATTCTGAAAAAACACTAAATGAAAATTCTCTCTTATATCATAAAATTGATAATGCATATCACCAGCAATCCTAATATTTTGACAAATGTAGAAAATCCAAAGCTCATAGAGATGGAAAAAGGATTAGGCAGTCTGAGATGCATACGTATTAAAATCATAGAACTGGAGCCAAATATTAAAATGTTCCCTTATTCTTATGTGACCCTGTGAAGGTGCTAGACTACATCTTATTTTTCCCATTTTCCCCACTTTTTCAATATAAATATAACGAATATAACAAAGATACAATATAACAGTTACAAATAAATTAAGGTCTTAACAGTTGTATATTCAGGTACAGAAATGTAATAATTAAATGTAAAATAACACTGTATAGTGTTCACAGTATAAATTAAATATAGATTCATCTTTTTTTAAAGCTGTTTTGTTGTTTGATTAACATTAATGACAGACAGCAGCAGGTAGGCTATTTAGGCTGATGGCACTTTAAGACAGAATGCACGGATGCAATATAATGATACACACCCTATTTCTTTCTCAACGGTTCACATATGAAATAACCGACTGTTTACGAGAATACTGGCAGAGAAGGGTATTTTGACATAATTTTGTGTGTATGTGTCTGTTCAAGCCCAAAGAGACTTGAAAGAGAAATTAATTAATGTTCGTGCTGGAATGCGGATTGTGTGTGCACTTCGGGTGTGTGCAGATGTGCGCACAGATAGATGCATGCAAGTACCAAATTGAGTTCTCTTTCACCTCTTCTTGCGCAGGAATCGCTTGAATGTGTTAATTGGCAAAACAAAACACGTGCAAATGATAAACTTTCACTCTATGGTGGTTAAACTTTGCAATTAATCCGCAAATCAAATCAGGGCAATAATTAAGTAGTTCCAATCAACAGGAAATATTTTGAATCTGCATGGAAGAGGATGCGTGTCTATATTGTCTTAATGCACAGCGAGGAGGAAAGTTTGAGTGGCCAAAGACTCTCCAAGGATCACAGCTGGGGAATTGCAGAAAATAGTTGAGTCTTAGGGTCAGAAAGCCTAAAAAAAACAACAACAGCACAAACAACACCACACGTTGTTTGGGAGGGTTTCAAAAAAAGAAAAAAGAAAATCCAGAATTTAGACTACTGGAACTTCAAACGGGACTGACTTCTATGGTCAGATTAAACTAAAAATAGATTTTTTTGGCAGCAAACCCACAAGATGGGTTTGGTGCACACAGGGATAAAAAGTAGTCCATCCATGTGTACGATTTAATATACTGCTGGATCTTTAATGTTGTGGGCCTATGTTTTTCTGCTGGTGGTCCTGGACATCTTGTTCAGATACATGGCATCATGGATTTGATCAAATACCAACAGATAAAAAATCTAAACTTGACCGCCTCTGATAATCTTACAATGGGGCGTGGTTAGATCTTCCAAACACGACATTGATCCAAAACAAACATCAAAATCAACACAAAAATGGGTCACTGAGCACAAAATTAAGGTTCTGCCATGACCATCCCAGTCCCCTGACCTGAACCCAATAGAAAACTGAAGAGAAGAGTGTATCAACACAGACTTGGGAATTTGAAGAATCTGAAGAGATTCTGTATGGAGGAATGGTCTCTGATCTCTTGTCAGTTATTCTCCAAACTCATCAGACATTATAGAAGAAAACTCAGAGCTGTTATCTTGGCAAAAGGAGGTTGCAAGAAGTATTGCATAAAAGGGTGTAATAAATTGTGACCAATGCATATTAGATGAAAAAAAAAAGGTCTATATATTTCACTTAAATAATTACCAGATTAATAAACCACAAAACAAGCTCACCGAATAGAAACGAAACGACAGAAAACGGGATCCTGTTTGTTTTCTTTATTTTACAATAGCACAATGTTTTGTTTTATGGCGGGTGTACACAAATAAAAATATATTTTGAATGATGTCTTACCCTTACCCCTATAAGGAGACAAAATAATTTGGCGTTGTGCCGATTTGTGTCGTGGAAGTCTCACCACTACACTCCAGTCATGAAATATGCATGTCTGTGTCCTGGAAATGGGAAGCCTCAGGTGCCACTTCACTCGCTGTCTCCTCATGGAAAGGTGAAGTAGGCTCAGATTGAGATGGCACTTTTTCTGCTCGCTCAACTTTCCGTGATTTCTTGAAAAAGCGTAGGCTAATATTGAACTTTGTGCACCTGCCATTGTCACCACCTGTTAATGAACTCCCACGTGCAAAGAAAATGATAGTGTAGGCTACGCACAAAACGTGACATAATCAAACCAATACGTTTGATATTGGAAATAAGAAAATAGCTGTTGCATTTCACTGCGCAGCATTTTAATTGGTCAGTATATCAATTAGAGTAGCAAATAAACAATTTCTTAATTTTTTATTTAAAGAAATCAGAAATCTGGGGGGATCGGGGTAAATGAGGGGCATACCTATATGTGTGTGTGAGAGTGAATATCCCAGATTATTCATCTTTATCTAGCCATTAGCCATTGTTCTTTCATGCTCTCTGTTATGACTCTGAAAAAGGAAATAAAAAACCCCTGATGATTTCCACTGAATCACTGTGAGGTAACTCAGCTCACTTAGACATCATTTTTCTCAGGTTTTCTTGTTGGAGCAGCTCGGCACACAATAACTCAGACCTCTTCATCTAATGATGTGATGATCAGTTCAGAGGGACAAGATGTACTTCAGTCCTGCTGTCTGGACACTCTGCGTGAAAGCATGAAAACATAAGACACTTGAAAACATGATCTTAATTGTTGGTTTAAAAGCATATGTGAAACCAAAGTGATTAAAATCATTAGTGCATAGTAGATTGACTTCGGATTTTTTCATCGTTTCAGTGTTGCTCTGCAAATTGACTGTAGATATTTATTTATTTCGTTTTTGACTTAGAAAAACAAAATTCCTAGAGGATATGAATGTTTTCCAGGATGGATCATCTTATCGGCAATGTTGCGAAACGCCTAAGGGCCTTGACATGGCGAGAGCCCTGACATACACCATTACAATGATCTGAACCGACTGAAGAGCCAATACATATAAATATTCTAGACACACATGGACGGTACATGCTGGGAACTCAAGTAGCCCTACAGCATCTATCACAACTGTTAGGTCCTGTGTTGGTGATTCAGTTTAATAGTTTTTTTTTTTCATATATTAAATGTCAGCCATAAAACAATTTAAAGAGTAGTTTATACCAAAATGGAAATTCTTACATCATTTACTCACCTTCATGTAATTTCAAACATGTGTGACTTTTCTTCTGTGGAACATAAAAGAACATTGTTTTTGTTCTTTCAATGGAAGTTAGAGGCTTTCATTGTCTCGACAAAAAATTATTATTTTGTTTTCTGCAGACAAAATAAAGTCATACAGGTTTGAAATGACATGAGGTTGAGTAAATGATGTCAGAATTAAAATGTTTGTGTTTACTGTCCCTTTAAGACATTAGGATCATATGGAAATAAGCTTAATATTGTTGCTTAATAGTATTCTTGTTTCTGGCACATTCATCCTTTTTCACACAGCAATGCTGAAGTTAAAACGTACAGCATAAGTAAACACATTAAACACAAACTCTTTGAGTAGAATTTTTTTTTTGGTAAAATGAATGAATCAAATAGATAAAAACAAACATGCTTGTATACCATTTGGTACAATGAATGTGTGCGTGAGATGGCACTCAGGAGGACACTGTATGTACAATATGTTTGTGTGGGTGTTCGTTCTGGAAATGTCTCTTAACAGACTTTGAACAGATTGGAGATAGAGTGTGAGGTGTTTTGTTCACAGCTAGACAGCAATATGGTGAGTGTGAACTTACTGCCTTCTTTCAGGGGCACGTACCTGTTAAACAAAAGCCAAGTTGTTAGGACACACTCACACAACTTTTTTAATATCATTGTCCGGAACTCCCATTGACTTCTTAAAGTGAGCTTATTGTAAGCCAAACCCTACATTTTGTCATTGTTAGCATCTGAAACTAAACATTGCTTAGCCTCGTCATCATAAGATAGATCCCTACAAAGTCCAATCTGACACTCAGTATTGTGGACGTTTATTGAGCTACTGTTGGTCTATGAAAGGTCAAATTTAAATGTATGTTTTAGCTTTACCTTTTGTGTTTGTGTTTCCTCACATGTAACAGTGGCACGCTGCTCTTTGTCTTGCAGCAGCTGTTCCTAATTCCAACGTGTATTTAGCATGTCAGCTGATCAGAGCCGGCCCCTCCTCACAAAGCCAGAAAAACAAACAGCTTAATTAGAAAGACCTCCTGTCCTTGTGAAATCAGTCACATCCATTATGCACAGCACACTTGTGTGTTTCGACACAAGGTTATTTGGGTGAAAGCCAGGAACTTTCAAAGCCTTTGCTTTAACTTACGATGACTCTTAAGGCCTGTTCATCCCGGGCATGCTATTCTGCCGTGACAAGAGGTTAAAACAGAACAATGCATCCTTGTGAACCCTTTCGCATCTGACCAACTAATAAGTCATTATGGTGTGTTCCATTTGTCCTCGGAAAAGGATAATTCCTTTTTCCCCAATATGGTTTTAACATGGAAAGCCCCCTCGAGTCACAACAACCCCGACTTCAGAATCCAATATGGCTGCTCAGTGCTTCAACCGTTGTGAAACAGTAATGATTGTTTATTTGCATTTCTGTTGGTTTCATTAAACTTAGTGATGCACACAGTACCATCTATTTGTGGACATGATAGTGGCATTAACTGTGCAAAATATCACTTTTTATGTTTTGTATTCCGAAAGAACAAGCACAACAAAGGTTTGCTTGGACATGTCCACAGTTTTCCAACCTGTTTACTGGATATATATATAGCAACCCACTATATATATTAGGGGTGCAACGGTACAGATAGCCCACGGTATGGTCCGTACCTCGGTTTTTGGGCCACGGTCTCGGTTCGGTTTCGGTACATTTTTGTGCAGAAAGAGACTGCTATTTCATCCCAAAAATATGTTTTATTTTTCTTATGAGCATAAACAGAATGTCACAGTAGGAAGAACATCAATGTATGGAATAAATTAACACTCTAGTCTGTACTGAACGACACTAAGTAATACAACCTCTTCAACTATCACTTATATGAAATACAAAATGTAAACAAACACACTTCAAAATATTCAAGTGGATCCCAATTCCAAACCTTGATAACTGGTATATGAAGTGATCAATGTGAAAGAAAAAGTGCACTTTTACCTTTAACAAACATAAATTAGCTTGTGCTTTGAATAAAAAAAAGCAGAGCAAAATAATATAATAAAAAAATACTGCATTCAGGATACAAAGGGCAATGTTATTTACTCATCCACTATTGAGAGATTCTTGTGCAAAAAGATGAGTCTATCAACACTGTCTGGTGCAAGGCGAGACCGGTTGGCACTAACGATGTCCCCAGCAGTGGAGAACATTCTCTCACTAGGAACTGAAGTCCCTGGGACACAGAGGAGACGTTTTGCCGCTTTTGCTACATGAGGGAACTTGCACTCATTGGTCTTCCACCACATGAAAGGATCAGCATCAACACCAATGGAGTCTGCTAACCTATATGAAGCAACTTCATCCTCAACAATCTGGGAAAGAGCCTTGACCTGGGGCCTCATTTATAAACGTGGCGTACGCTCAAAACGGGGCTGAAAATGTGCGTACGCCACTTCCGATGCATAAGTTGTGATTTATAAAAACAAACTTGACGGGAAAATGTGCGCACCTGCACGCAAACTCTGACCCATGCGTACGAACGTTTTGGAGATGGAGCAGTTTGGCGACACCGATGGTGAGCTGGAGTTAAGTGTCTTTTTGGTCACTTTTAGACAGAAAATCTAAAGAAAATTAAACATATACAGAAAGATAATACAAATATAATTTCACTCACCAAGCCTGTCACTTGAAGCAAATATCCATCCCTTCTTAAATGTCCGCGCCAGCGAGCACGTTGGGCCGTTTAGTGAAACTGACGCAAATAACAGTTTAAATAAATAAAATAATGATTTAAACTATGTTTTACTTCTGATATAAACATTTAGATTAAATATGCCATTCAAATTAATGGAGTTAAACACTTAAACATGAAATCATTACTGAGAAGTTACAACATTTTTTATATTCAAATTCAATCAATAGAAATATTGTTGTGGATGCGATGTTTTTGAACACTTCCTGTGGCGTGCTGTGTTTTAATGTTTTAACCACAGAGATAATTGCTTATCATGATAATACCAGATTGTCTGAGAAAATAGTTTCGTACAAATAATGCCCAAGGCCTATCTGTTTCCATAAAAAATATAAATCAATTAAAAATACAATTCGGCCAGTGGAAAAGATTGAGAAAACTTTCTCTGAAATGTATTTTACACTATTTGATTTATGTATTCAAAAACAAGGCAAGGATAGGCAACTACTTGATTTTTATTAATGTAATGTGTCTTGTACCATTAAACGTTATCACGTGGATGAATAATAATATGCAAATGATATGCAGATGAGAATCTGCATAGTAAAACTAGGCGTTGTAAGCTCCATATATGGTTATTTCGGGGTGGAGACGCATGTGCGCACAATCTTCCGCTGACTGGGATTTATAAAGTGAATTCTGCGCAGGTTCTGGTGTACGAACGGTTTTATAAGTCTGAATATTTTTTTGCGTACGCCATTTTTGCCTTTCGGGCGCACGTACACTTTTAGTAAGGTTCCTACGCACAGTTTTATAAATGAGACCCCTGGTCTTGTTTTTTAAAAACCTCCCCAAATAGCTCTGCCATTGCTGTCTTCTTTGGAGGGGGAGAGGCTGACTCTTGTCCCTCTGTGGGTGGCATTGTCTCCGCTTGTCTCTGAAAGAACAATGACAAATATTTAGCATATAGAATAACAGCTGTAAATGTCTATATTTTGCTCCTGTGAACTTAGTATAATTGCCACAATAGAGAATAGTTCAACTGCTGTTTTGTTTTATTGTTGACAGATATGTACAAGTATGACATGTTAAATCATCTATATACATTTTGACAACAAAAAATAATCATTAAATATACAGCCATAGATTCACAGAAAATAAGATCATCATACCTGTGGTTCATACTCCAGGATTTCTGTGGCAAGATCTTTGTAGAGTCTGTCAAGGGAGGATTCATCAAGGGAGGGCAGGGATTTAAACCTGGGATCCAGGGCTGTGGCTTTTTGGAGGTACTTCTGAAGGTCAGGGTCAGTGTACCTTCTATCCAGGTCCTGTGCAATGGCTTATTTTGCTTCTTTGATAACTGTAATGTCTTCATCTCCAGGTACCATGGATTTGAGAATCATTTCCTTCAGTGGGAGGATCATTGAAATTGTGGGGGTTGTTTCACTGCTCATGAGTGTTGTCACAGTCTTCAGTGGTTTGAGTACTTCGATTAGTTGCTCTGCCATTTTTTGTTCTCCATCAGTCAACATTGCAATGCCCGTGACGTGGCTCCTCAGGTTTTTGTCCATTGTTAATGCCGAATAGATGGCAGGCTGCTGCTCAACATATCGTGACAACATGTCATGTGATGTGTTCCACCGAGTTATCACATCATTGATTAACTTGTGCTTTGG
Organism: Leuciscus leuciscus; assembly: GCF_965113295.1. Taxonomy (NCBI): domain Eukaryota; kingdom Metazoa; phylum Chordata; class Actinopteri; order Cypriniformes; family Leuciscidae; genus Leuciscus; species Leuciscus leuciscus. Next base: position 47,817,108 of record NC_138725.1, on the reverse strand, counting down.
CAAGTTTAACATTTCCTGTTTCACAGCAAGTGCTTGGTTGGCTGTGGTGCTGCGGTGAAAAAAGGTGACAACTTTCCTCACTTTCCCAAGGAGGCGGGACACAATGTTCATTGACACTGCCCTCTTGGCCGCGAGATTCACAGTGTGAGCAAAACAGCCAATTTGGGGTCCCAGCTGTTTCATTGACTGCATTAACTATGTTTGCAGCATTATCTGTGGCGACGGGTATAGTTGTGTTTGGCCGCTCCAGCTTCCACTCGGTGACTGCATTTTTCAACTCCTCTGCTAAATGCGCACTTGTGTGGATTTCATAGAGTGGGCGGGTCTGCAGCACGGCACTTTTCATCTGCCAGTCCAACATGTAGTGAACCGTCACAGTCATGTAGCTCTGTGTTGCCCGAGAAGTCCAACTGTCCATAGTCAGTGCAAGGCTTTCTGTTTTCGCCAAATCACTCTCGATGGCTTTGCGCGTTTTGTCGTAAAGACCAGGGATGACAACCGCACTGAAATGTGTGCGACTGGGCACAGCATAACGTGGGTCGAGCGTTTTCATTAAATGTTTAAACCCCACATCCTCTACTACAGAAAAGGGCTGTAAATCTTTAGCAATAAACACTCCCAATGCACCGGTTATTTTTCTGTGTTTCTCTGAAGAGGCCCGGTAGGTCTGAGCAAAAGCATTCTCAATAGACAGTTGTTTTTTTTCTGCTGGTGCCTGTTCGGGTCGCTCGACTGACCTGTGTTCAGGAAGCGTTATGTCTGGATGCTTTCGCTGGATATGCTTTGACATTGCTCGTGTTTCCTTTGGAGTATGCGACATGTGCCAAACAAAGTTTACAGACTGTGTAATTTCTGTTGATTGTTTTCCCTCCTTCGTCGTTGTACTCAACCCCAAAGCCAAAATGATTCCACACTGAAGATTTGAAAGATGCTGGTGCAACTCCGCTAGAGCTCGCCATTTCTACGTGTCTCTGTAGCATGTGTAGCCAAACAACTAGTAGTACGAGCCAGTGAGTGACAGAAGTTAGCGTGTGGGTGCACAACAGTGATTGATTGGACATTAACTTGCGGGGGCGGGCTTTCGTCTGCCTGGACAGGCAAACGCACCTGATGGCGTGTAAAGCAAAAACTAAAAGGATCAGCGCGAACTCAATGGCAAAACCGAAGTCCCGCTCGACACGAGGGTAGATTGTCCCGTGCAGGGCTGACCGAACGGTCCGGGTTTTTTCCGTGTACCGTTGCATCCCTAATATATATATATATATATATATACATACATACACTCACCTAAAGGATTATTAGGAACACCTGTTCAATTTCTCATTAATGCAATTATCTAATCAACCAATCACATGGCAGTTGCTTCAATGCATTTAGAGGTGTGGTCCTGGTCAAGACAATCTCCTGAACTCCAAACTGAATGTCAGAATGGGAAAGAAAGGTGATTTAAGCAATTTTGAGCGTGGCATGGTTGTTGGTGCCAGACGGGCCGGCCTGAGTATTTCACAATCTGCTCAGTTACTGGGATTTTCACGCACAACCATTTCTAGGGTTTACAAAGAATGGTGTGAAAAGGGAAAAACATCCAGTATGCGGCAGTCCTGTGGGCGAAAATGCCTTGTTGATGCTAGAGGTCAGAGGAGAATGGGCCGACTGATTCAAGCTGATAGAAGAGCAACTTTGACTGAAATAACCACTCGTTACAACCAAGGTATGCAGCAAAGCATTTGTGAAGCCACAACACGCACAACCTTGAGGCGGATGGGCTACAACAGCAGAAGACCCCACCGGGTACCGGTGGGGTACCCGGTGGGGGCACTCGGGCACTCCCCCCATATATATACACACACACACACACACACACACACACACACACACATATATATATATATATATATATATGCGAATATCGTTGATCATTTCCTAACAGGGCCACATATTGAGGTCTGGGTAGTTTAGATGGTAAGCAAACAATCAGTCTTTGTAATCAACTTGTTGGAAGCAGGAGAAATTGGCAGGAATAAACGTCTGATCTAGATTGTTATGGCAAGGCGACTAGGTCAGACTATTTCTGAAACAGCAAAGGTTTGTGGGTTGCTCCTGGTCAGCAGTGGTGAGAATTTACCAACAGTGGTCCGAGGACGGACAAACCACAAACCGGCGACTGGGTGTTGGGCATCCGTTAAGCTATCCCGTGTGGTCCGAGCCACCAAAAAGTCCACTGTGGCACAAGTCACACAACATTTGAATGATGGTTATGGGAGGAATGTGTCATAACACACAGTGCATCACATTCTACTGCGTATGGTGCTGCGTAGCCACAGACCAATCAGAGTGCCTATGACCCCTGTCCACCCTCGAAAGCACCTACAATGTGCATGTGAGCATCGGAACTGGACCATGGAGCAGTGGAAGAAGCTAAGCCTGGTTCGATGAGTCCTGTTTTCTTTTGCATCACATGGACAGCAGTGTACGTGTGTTCCATTTTCCTGGGGAAGTGATGGCATCAGGATGCACTGTGGGAAGACGACAAGCCGGCAGAGGGAGTGTGATGCTCTGGGCAATGTTCAATCCAATTGAGCATTTGTCGGATGTGCTGGATCAACAAGTTTGATTTACAGCGGCTCCCCCTGCCAACCTACAGGACTTGAAGGACCTGCTGTTAATGTATTTGTGCCAGATACCACAGGACAACTTCAGGGGTCTTGTAGAGTCCATGCCTCGGCGGGTCGGTGATGTTTAGGCAGCACACGGAGGACCAACAACATATTAGGCAGGTGGTGCATTTAGCAGATGCTTTCATCCAAAGCGACTTCCAATAGAGATGAAGAAGCCATTCATCATTTTAGCCTTATTGATTCACTTTATTACCTGAACTGATTCATTAAAAAATACACCATCTAACTCTGCACTGTGAGGGATGTACACAACCTCATCAAAGCTAATGTCTGAATTAATAGACCCTTTTGAAGCAATCATGAGATTGGAAAAGAGTCTATATAAAGCTGTTGTTCTGAATAGTAATAGACTTTATTTCGGTTAGGGTCTAATAATCTGCTTGTATATAGATTACCTACTCAGTGGGTGATGTGTCGGTTCCTCTTATGTGTCTTTGTTTGCTTGGCAATGGCAATGGAAATTGTATTTATATACCACAATTTACTACAACCAGAGTTGACCAATGTGCTTTACAACAAAATGACATACATTTCAAATGTATATAAATACAAAGCATAACATAATAAACATGCGGCAAACATAAGACAAGGACAAGAGTGCTTCAACCAGAATTAAAAGCCTTATTGAACAGATAGGTTTTTAACTTAGACTTAAAAATAGACAGAAGAAGCCATTCTAAATGGGCAAATCATTCCAGAGTCTTGGGGCAATTATAGAGAAATCGCGTCTTTCAACATCAACAAGAGTCTCTGGTTAGAAGACTGGAGAGATCTGGTTACATGGTGCTCAATCAATAAATCAGAGATATATGAAGGAGCAATACCATTTAGTGATTTGTAAACAATAGGTAAAATTGTACAAATCTACTCTGCAACGCACAGGCAACCAGTGTAAGGATCATAAAACCAGAGTAATATGATCCCGTTTATGTACCCCCATTAGATGTCTAGCTGCTGCATTTTGAACCAATTGTAACTGGGACAAAGCTGTTTGACTAATCCCAGCATAAAGTGAGTTAAAGTAGTCAAGTTTAGAAGTTATAAAAGCATAAATCACTTTCTCAAAGTTTTTAAAAGAAAGAAATGACTTAACTTTAGACAGGAGTCAAAACTGAAAAAAGGATTATTTGACCACAGAATTTATCTGCCTATCAAACTTCAGATGTTCATCAAACACAACACCCAGATTTTTTACACATTGCTTAATACATGAGGACCACCCACCAAGATTTGGATTGGGAACAGTCAAAGAATCTGAGGGTCCAAATAGTGTTGTCACGATACTAGAATTTCTAACTTCGATACGATACCTTGAAAAATATCGATATTCGATACCATTTTCGATACCACGGAGAAAAAAACTGCCACAATATTAAGTTTTTTTAAATTATTTAAAGCTAAATATAACAAGTCTAGAACATGACAATGAGGGATATTTTACATGAACAAAAATGTCCTGAAGTAGTGCACTTGTTCAAAAGCATTAATGCTGGTTAATACATTAACGTTATTTGATGAACAGATTTAAACACAAACGTGTGTGCATTATACGCGAAAACAATACTATTAGTGCTTTTAACAATACAGATTGTGTCAAAGCACTTAACAGTATCAAATTGGAGGATATAGTGTCAGTAATGTATAATAATAAGATAAAACATTAAATTTTCAGTTAAAGGCATTTCATTATTGAATTCAAAGATGTCATTCAATAGCTCAGTTTAGTTTAATTAGTATCTGTGTAATCAAATTGATGAAAAGATATGAAGGCAAATTGCAGAATTAAATACAAATTTTTGAATAAAGTTAAATAAGCAAAAGTTAATTTACATTTGACCACAGTTAAAATATTTAACGTTACTTGTCTAAGATTTCTCAGTCAGATTATATTAACTTTAAGAATTACGGTGAAAAAACGAGACAACACACACTCATATCAACAACAATACTAGGCCATCTTGGTTAATGTTTCAGAAATGTTAAAATGAGAAGAGTTACCAACCTCTCGAAATTATTTATATAGATCCCGGTGTCGGTCTTTCAGGTGCTTAGCTATATTAGGCCCCGATCACACTAACGCGTTTTTCATGTTCGAAAACGCGAGGCACACAGCACTCATCACACAGAACGAGCAGTGCGCTGCGTTTGTTATGTTGCTCGGCAACCACTGAAACAGCTGTCCTGTCAGTCAAGTAAACGTCAAATCAGCCTTTTATTAACTTTATTTACTTTCTGTTAACATTGTGGTAGTTACGGTTTGTGAAGTCGTTAAGCTCCTGGTAACCCGCGAGAGCACCATAAGTTTATCCTCCATCATCGCACTCTCCGGGCGTTCAAGCAACTAGCTTTCATCATTAAAACGGAAGGCCCGCGAGGCGCAGCAGGCGCATAAACAGCGCTTAGAACCCTCGCTGGAAACCAATTGAAAAAATAGGCGCCTCTCACTGCAAAAAACGCGTCAAGTGTGATCGGCCCCATTCACTTCACTTTTGCTATTTAACCAGAGCGAATGAGACGAGTGCGCGTGTGGTGTTTATCAACGCGCCTTTGGAGAGAAGTGAAAGTGACAGCTCGGCTAGTATCGATACTTCAGGAAATTAGTATTGGTACCGTTCAGATATTTCAGTATCGATATTTATCGAAATATCGATATTTTTGACAACACTAGGCCCAAATACAATGATTTCCGTTTTATATTTTCATTGAAATTCAGGAAGTTTAGCGCCAACCATGCCTTTCACATCTTTCAAACAGGCCAGGAGAGCATCCAGTCCACCTGAATTTCGCTTTATAGGCAGATAAATGTGTTTATCATCTGCATTACAGTGGAATGACAACCCATATTTTCTAAAGATGGAACCTAGTAAAAGCATGTAGGCCTATAAAGTAAAAAAAAGTAAGCCAAAATGGATCCTTGGGGGACGCCACAAGTTAACACAAACATTTATTTTTCTGGAAATTATCATAATTGTTGCTTTAATGAAAAATTATTTACCCTCATGTAATTGATTTTTTTAAGAGTAGAAATTTGTGAAGAGTCATTACATAACAACTTTTCATAGTGACCACATCTGTCAAGCTCCAAATCACTTTTCTTCCTATAAGTTTCTCCTCGTCAACTGAACACCTCTGGTTTGAAACAAATAACAAAGCTCCTGCTGTTCATCATTCTTCAAACCATCAGTGTGCATCAGCAACAGCAACAGATGTTAAAACACTCGTCTCAGAGTGACTCATGATGATTAGCTTCATCAGGGGAAAAACAACAGCAATTTTCTTGCATTCGTGACTTGAACAGCCTGTTTTTAAAAGTGTGCTTTTGTGTGGTATCATTTGGCTGCCTACAAAGTTATTATCCACTTTTCCCATTACACCTCTTGTCAGTGATTTGGTCAGTCAGTCAGGTTGTGTGTGGCTGAACAACTAAACTATATAAATGACCATTCAAAAGTTTGGGGTTAGTAATACTTTACACTACAGGCTAGAGGTTTGAAATAACAGTAAAACTTTTAGAATATTTGTAATATATTCTACTACATCTAATCCTTATAGTAAAAGTTCATTAAAATCAGTATCATTTAAATGTTAGCACATTAAGCACTTTTTTTTTTTTTGGTACACACTATAAAAATATCAGATAACCATATGTGCTTCATGTCGTAACATCTCGTAACATCTCAATGAACTGTTTTGGTTTTAAGTCAAACATATGTTTCATATCACTGAATCACCCTGACTAAATTAGGTTGCACCGACAAAGTAATTTGTTAATTGTGAGATCAGGTTAAATAGGTCCTTCAGGTATCAAGTACCTGTTACTACATTTCACAGTGCATTTTTATATGCATACCATAGTAAAATGTTTGTGTTAAATCTGTATATCAAATCTGTGATTGTGTGCTTAAAGGTCCCATGACATGCTACTTTTTGTAGGCTTTAATATAGGCCTTAGTGGTCCCTAGTACTATATCTGAAATCTCTTTCCAAAAATTCAGCCTCGGTGCAGAATTATAGCCACTATAAGCCAGTCCCAGAATGAGCTTCCTTCAGACAGGCCATTTCGGTGTCTGTAGCCTTAAATGATAACGAGGAGGAGAAAGGTGGCGCAAGATGGTCAAGGCCACACCCACCCTCCAACGGTACCGTGGCGTGCATGTTTACGTTGGATATAGCAATGGCACGAAGACACGCAGTCTTTCAAGCATTTCAGTTTGACCCGGCTCTGTATTGACCCTTTGGTGTTCATTTGTACATCCAATTATTGAGCAATTGTTATGCTTCGCTCGCTCAAAAGCCATGATATCTCTCGTGGACAAACTAAAATCGCGCGCGCACATTCCTACTTCCTAGCGCATTTTCTCATGGGCGGAAAATATTCTCTGGGCGGGCAAAGCAGAGACAGGGGAGGTAACATTTCCTCCTTATGACGTCATAAGGAGGAGATTCAAGATCAGCGTGTATGAGCCTCCATTTTCTCAAAGGCAGAGAAAGATAGCAAAAGCTCGATTTACACCGATTGAAATTTCTAGAAACTTGGGGACCATATACAGACTAGGGGAACTCATATTAATGTTAAAAAACCTCAGAAAGTGAACATTTCATGTCATGGGACCTTTAACATAATGCATTTAATCAGGGAGGGACATAAATCCCAATCTATGCCATCTAGTGACAACAGAACATGATATTTCACTCACACATGAGTCATGACACACGTGACATTTTGTGTGTCTGCTTTGTGTGTCTGCAACCACTGTCTTATTTGTACGGAAATACATGCAAACAAGCAAAAATAATCTGTTTGTGCATGTCAGATTTGTACTGTAGTGCACTGCAGGGATGTTTATGAGATGAACTCCCAAATGCCTTCAGAGAGAAAGAAAGTTAAGGGTTTTATTGTTTAAAAGAGGTCATTGTGTGTTTTGGAGAGGGATCTTGTGTGGATGGGTATTTTGACAGTGTGGGAACAGCTGTAATGACTCTGTCTGGAGGTGGCACAATAACTAACGCTTGGCACATCAATAGTGCGGCTCGTTCACACGCTGCTCTCCTCTCCTTGTAATTTCCGCTGTCATTGTCTCAGGCTATCAGAATGAAAAAAACATTACGAATGGATAATGATCAGTCAGTAAATCTCACCCGCAGGCCACTCCTTTACCAAATCATCTTTCATTACATCCTCTGACCTAGGAGGACTCTGGAGCAGAATCTGAATTGAAAGTGTGAATCAGAGTGGCTTTGAACTGAACTGGAGTGACTCAGACACAGACTCAACTCTGTTCTCTAATCCTCTTTCCTGTACGGCGTCCGACAGAAACGGTGTTCAGAAAAAAAGAAGATTAAAAAGACAAGCTGCTTCTCCTGTTTGAGACTCTTGATGTTCTCATGCTTTCATGTGTGTGAGGTTAGTTTTTACATATCAATCTGAAATATGCTACTTCCGATAATAATGAAGTTGTATTGAGAGGTTCATTAAAAAATATAGATTCAGTATTTTTACCTATAGCATTTTTATTATTTATGGTGTCTAAAAATTGATCAAAAAGTAAAAATAAAAAAAATGGCTGGGGTGCGTAAGATAAGAAATATTTCACCTTTTGCTTTTTCTTAAGAAGCAGAAATGCTGAAAGACAAACATAGCGTGCATATATAATAGTAATTTCAGTTATAAGCTGCTATTAGAGATTTTGGTAACACTTTAGTTTGATAGTCCACATTCTACAAGCAAGCAAAGTAACTTTGCAACTAAATGTCAAATGCCAGTAGTATTAGTAGACTGACTTAAATTAAAGTTTTTATTATTCAGATTAGGGATGTCAACGATTAATCAACGATCGATTAACCCTCTGAGGTCGGAAAACGCGCCCCCGCGTTTTGCTGGATTTTCTTCACATTGTAGTACAATAAACTTAAATTACTCCGTCATTTATGGTTATACAGAAAAAAGAAATATAAAAAAAGAATCTGTGATATTATGTGTCCACTTACAATCAAATCAAAACATTGTGCTTTTGTAAAATAAAGAAAATAAACAGGGTGTGCGTTCTGCCTCTCCGTCGCGGTGAACTTTTTTTTCTTGAGCACGTCTATAAACTGAAACAAAACTCAGCGAATCCTTCTCACACATTTATGAGCCATACACCTTTATACACATTTAAGTGTGTACTTTTAAATGATCGGATTCAAACTGAAAACAAATATTCTCTGTTTAAGTAATTTGTATAAAACCAACAGGATGTCCAGTATCTCAAACGCTTGCTAATTACTTTTAATTCGGCCACGCCCACTCGCGCAAAAGAGATTCACATGCAAATCTCCACATGGGACGCGAACGCCCTCGTTACCTCAAACACAAAACACCAAAACACTTCACAAGTCTCTGCTTTTCGTCGAGTTTGGAAGACACGTCTGAGCTTACATTGGATTTACCCCCAGAAGAAGAAGAACGCGATTTGAAGACAAGAAAGATGTAAGGTAAGAAATTCTTACTTATTAGTTTATGGTATTGTTGCATAAACTTCACATTGCAGTTGAACTGTTGCTAGATATATGGTGAATATTATACTATTTAGACCCGTGTTTACTGTTAAATACTGTTTGTGGATATCTGCTCAAACATAGATATGTATAACCATAATGTTTAATATTTTGGAGCGCGATGGCGTTTGAATGTATCATATTTTGGAGCGCGCTGTGGGTTTGAGTATCGTATTTTGGAGCGCGCTGTGGGTTTTAATGTATCATATTTTGGAGCGCGATTGCGTTTGAAAGGAAAAATGCACCAAACATTAGGCTTTATGTTTTTACTATTATCTCATTTCATATCATCATAACGAATGGAAACATTTGAAGTAACATAAGATAATCAATATATTTTTCTCTAGCATTGTTACTGAAATCTTTTGGAAGATTTATAGGCTGCTTTGTAAAATAAAATTATTTTATGCAGTACTGCACATAGCTTATGCCTACAAGGCACAACAAATATGGTGTTCTTTATATTATATATTGTTGGAAACATTTGTGTGTGTGTGTGTGTGTGTGTGTATTCTGTGAATTTTAAAAAGCAATTTTAACCAGAAAAATCTAAAATGTATTCCCAAAATCGTGCAGGCCTAGTTTCTCTTGATACCAGTATGTTCACTTTTTTCTTTTCTTTCAGGGACCAGATGCAACTGAGTCCTGCTGACTTCAACATTCACATGAGTCTCTGTACATGAACATGGTAAAGTGAAAATCAAACACCTTGGAAATGGTATGTACAATGTTTTTAGGAATGGCACAAAGGTCTCTGTCTTTGGATCATTGTTTTCAATGTGCTCTTTTGTCATTTGTTGTGTATTTTTGGATTATGTTGTGTTGTAAATAAATCCAAACAATCTAAAAGCCATTCTTTTTTAAATCTCCTCATTCTTTGTGCAAGGTTGCTCTGAATGACAGGGCCTGATCGCTCCTAATAGGGCAGTTAGGGGAGTGTCTTTGTCTTTCTCAGGTGTTAAAAGCTTACATATTCATGAGATGATCACGCCTCTTCGAATATGGCTTTGTCACACATGTCTTAGAAATTTTAAATCAATATATTGTCTTATCTGAATGAGCAGTCAGGGTGATTTTCACATAGTTTTGGAGCAAATATTCTAGGCTACGTCATACAATTTTCAAAAGTCTTGTGAAAAAATAATCAGTATGGGTTTCATGGCCTTATTTCAGTGACAATTTTTTTTTGTATTTTCACAAACCACGCATAAATGTCATTATCTCAAAACTACAAACTTTTACATACATGCTGCTGATATATTATTGTAGCAGAGTTTGTGCTGAATACAGTGTAATTAGACTTTAGCCATGAAAATGTCACTAGTAACAGAAAAAAACACAAATGTCAGAGCATGTCAGAACACCTCCAGGCCCAGAAAACAGCTCAGACCTCAGAGGGTTAATTGTCGATAATACATTTAATCGATACAACTTATCGATCATCGATTAAGCAGGTCTTCATGCGCGTGCGCGCTGCTCAACCGCGAAACATGTAAAGCGAGCGCCCCGGAGTTATGTTTGGGACCATTTTACACCTTCATCATGACTATAAGTTTGCGTGTGCATTCGCAGCCTTTTGTTTTGTGCAAATGTAAGTTGTAATACTGTTTATTTTATGTATGCCTATCCATATCTGATTTATCTCATATTGGATGCATTTGGTTAAGAATTAACTCTGTAGTAAAGCGTCAGCTTCAGCGCGCGCAGCTCAAACGGCAGTGCACGACTAATAATGACTATTGGGACTGTAATATTACATAACATTATAAAGAGAACAATATTGTAATAAAACATTGTGAATTATTTGGGTTTAGTTGCCGTGTCGCGTTGCTCCAGGAAGACCGCGTCCACAACATGAGTAGTTCTGAATGAATGGCACGTAACTTAGTTCAAGTTCACTTGTGCATGAATTTGCGTCATTTTGTGCAGATATAATTTGTAATATTATGTTTATTTTGAATATATCTGATTAATCTCATATAGGATGCGTTTCTTTTAGATAAATAACGTGCTAGCAAAGTGCTCCAGTTTAACGGTAGCAGATTCATTCAGCGCGTCCACAACAGTCACACATTCTAAGCGCATATGAGGCGGCGTTGGTGACACGTTGTATTAGTAGTTATATTTGATTATTAAATAATTAATTTAATTATCAATCACTTCGAAACATTTTACAATCCTACAAGCCCTTTATTTATATTTAAAACCATTCTCATTGATTTGGTGAGGAACATAGCGTTTTGAGCAGCATTTGCAGACCCTTGTCATGCTGTTGGCCATAGCTACTGCAGACGCATATCGCAGTATTAAGGCTAACGATTAATCGATTAATTGATCGTTAATTTAAATGACGATCGATCATGGGAATTTGTGAAAACTGACATCCCTAATTCAGATGTGTTGTTAAATGGCTATAGCCCATTTCATCCTCAGAAATTACAGAAACAGTTTCAGATCAGTAGAAACATCAGTAATGTATCAATATTGGTCATATGGGCTTAAATAGTACTTGGTATCTCCCATCTCTATAACACCCTTGCTGTAGTATAAAGCTCTTCTGCTTATGTAATGTATGTGCACAGGGGGCAGTCAAGCAATGGAGGAAGACTGTATTAAGCTCTGACTTCAATGTTACAGTCAGCGTCTGTACACAAGTGGATTATTAGAGCATTACGATGAACTGAGGGAGAGAACATTCATCTCATGACAGAGAATACAAACTTGTTTCCTCCACTTTCTTTCACATCTCTTCTCATAGGGGAGAAAGTTCTTATGTTTGCTTTTTTTCAAGGACGCTGAGACGATACTTGATTAGCGAAATGAGACTTCTTTTATATATATATACTGTATATTTCCTTAGCAGTGCCACTGGGTATCTGTGAGAAGAGGCTGGTTTGAATTGACGGGAGCAGAGAAACTCTCTTGTGGAGAGTTGTTCTTTTTGTTTGTTGTTCTTCTTAAAGTTTCTTCTCACTAATGAAAGGTTTCGCGTCTCCTCGAGTGCTAAAAGAAAACTAGCAGTGCTTTCAGAATGAACTCTTAAAAAGGTAGTAGTACTCCTAACAAAGTTTGCTCAGTCTACTGTAAGACTATTATTAAAAAAAAATATTGGGGAGTTACTTATATTCTGTCTGTTGAGAGGATTGGACTCAGTTTGACATGATCTAAAAAAAATGAGCAAATTCAACTATTACCACATTCCAGGATGGAGACAGTATAAGGAGGAGATATATCAAATCAATAGAAGAAAAAGGGAACTAAAGGGAACAAAGTCCCATCATTCAGTGTGAAGAGACAGTTGTCTTATTGGCAAAAGCACAACTTTGATAATGCATGATGAATGATTATATACGGTTGCTTTTCATTTTTTTGGCATTTAGCGTTGCTAAATTTCTATGAGCGTTGCCTCTGTAGCGTTGCCTCTGTTCTATGAGTTTAATAAATATTAATTACAGTAAATATTTTTACTGCAATAATAATTTACCAAATTTCTTTACTCAACCATTTTTAAGGTAAGTATTTTAAGGTATTTACAATACTGTAAAGTATTGTACGGTCTGTAAAGCTGATTAGAAACATTTTTATGCTTATTATATATGCGTAATTGAAAATGTTTATCTTCAGATTTCTTCAAATGCAAAGTAAAAAATTATAATCCAGAATAGGGCTGTCACAATATAAAATTTTACTACGCTATAATTGTAGCCAAAATAATTCACAATAACAACATTATATATAGCACTTTAAAAATATATATAAAAATAAACAAAACAAATAAATAATGCTATCAGTCAAATCAAGTCTAACTTTATTCTGTTTCTGTTCTGTACAAAAACTGTACAAAAGCTTTGATCAATGAAACACTCCAATCAGACATATTCACAATATTATCATATGTGTTGTATTAACATGCTATCAATATTTATTTTTTTAAATCGTCAGTACCGTTATATAATTATATTGTTTAGTATTCCGTCATTACACAGCCATTTCTAGATAGCTGTCAATAGAGAAACATTTTGTTATTCCTGCAGAAAGTTGAGGCTAAACATGCTAGCCAGTCAAACTTTTATCAATTTACTCTAAAGGCCAATTTACATTGCATCAACAGATGCCGACCAAATCACCAGATTACAGTACGTCACTTCTCAGGCATTCCAAGACCCGACAAACGAGAGCCGACCAACGCTGACAGGGGTAACACACTGATCCAACAAACCCGAAGAAGCATCTGTTGCATCTGGTGCATTGTGAATCTGCCTTAAGACACTTGCCTGTTATTTTCAAGTAAACCCCCAAGACCTTGATTTGTGCTTGAATAAAACTGGATGTAAAAGAAACACAGGTGGTACAGTGGTAATACTGTAGTACCAAACTTTAATATGACATCAAACTCCGTTGGTAAAGTTTAGCTTTAAAGCTTTGCCAGCAACATATCCAATCCATCATCACATACGCCTGAGCAGATGGAACCTCTCCTAAACATACATTTTCTTCAAATTCTCACTAGAACCTTGTTCTCTGTTTTCATTCTACCTCCTTCTGTCTTTTCCTTCTTCCCTATCCTCCCTGGCGCACACACACACACACACACACACACACACACACCTGGTTGGCAGGTCTCTCCTCTCAGAAGAGCTTTTGCTTTCTTATGCAGTAGAAAGCAGTTTAGCAGTCTCCTGCCTTCAGAAGAATGGTTAAATCCCTGCTGTCTGACTTTTGAGGGTCTCATGGGATTCCGCTGGAACAAAATGAGACAGAGAGGGCCTCACTGAACTCTACACCTCCACACATTTATATTGTGGATCTACTATTTGAATCTGTCAGTCATTTTACAAGACGCAAATACATCTTTTGGACCCCCCTCGTACTATCTAGGTGGGCTGAAGGGAAAGGAGAGAGTTATCATTTAGCATTCACATTCATCTCATTGGCAGCTGCTCAGGTGTTGACAGCGCTTTCAGAAGTACACAATATCAAATCAACTTTTTGAGGCAATCACTGAGACGAATAAAAATGAGATTATGACAAGACTGACTGACTGATGGTTGCTGTCCTGAGCGTCAGATGCAGCAGACAGACATTTCACACTTTTATGAATCCTCCAAAAAGATTTGGACTCTGGCAAAATATCTACTATAAGATACTGAATATATACAGTACCATTCAAAAGTTTAGAGTTAGTAGTTTTTTTTTATGTTTTCAAGTTTTTTTTTTTTTAAGAAGTCTCTTATGATCACAATGGCTGCATTTATTTAATAATAAAAAAAAACAGTAATATTGTGAAATATTATTACACTTTAAAATAAGCGTTTTCTGTTTTTATTTTAAAATGTAATTTATTCATGTGATGCAAAGCTGAATTTTCAGCATCATTACTCCAGTCTTCAGTGTCACATGACCCTTCAGAAATCATTCTAATAGGATGATTTGCTGCTCAAGAAACATTTATTATTATCGCAATGTAAAACATGAGTTTTTTCATCTTTCTTTCTTTCTTTCTTTCTTTCTTTCTTTCTTTCTTTCTTTCTTTCTTTCTTTCTTTCTTTCTTTCTTTCTTTTCTTCTTTTTTAAAAATCTTACTTAACCCAAACGTTTAAATGGTAGTGTATACTATAATATCCTTTCTGAATTTGAATTTAAAAGTAAGGAAGTAGAATTGAAACGGATGAAATGAAATAATACATTTAATATTAATTAATATTAATTGTAATATTATTAAATAGTATTGGTATAAATTTGGTATATTTAGTATTCAATCATATAAAAAAAAAAAAAAAAAAAAATTATATTCAGCTGAGTAAGCTGAATTGGAAGTTGAATGAGAATAACAGGAAGTAGAATTAAGTTCAAATTTCAACTCATAAACTGAAAGTGATACAGATTCCAGATCAGAAGGTTTGCCCTTCTTAAACTCAAACAAAGAGCAAAGATCCCATCACCGAATAGCAGCGGTGCAAGTACGTACACTGTAAAAAAAAATTTGTTCACTCAACTTACATTTTTTAGTTATTTTTTTGCTTTGACTCAGTTAAGTTTTATTGACTTAATCTACTAAGTATGTTCAACTTAAAAAGTTTAGTTGACATAGTTAAAATAGTTGAGCCAACAACTTATTTCAAGTTACCTGGACTTGTAAAGATTAGTTGAAATACAATAACTTACATTTTCAAGTTACCTGGATTTGTAAAGATTAGTTGAAATACGATAACTTACATTTTCAAGTTACCTGGACTTGTAAAGATTAGTTGAAATACGATAACTTACATTTTCAAGTTACCTGGACTTGTAAAGATTAGTTGAAATACAATAACTTACATGTTCAAGTTACCTGGACTTCTAAATATTAGTTGAAATACGATAACTTACATTTTCAAGTTATCTGTACTAAAGTGTATGTTCATTGAACTTAATTTAGCATATTTTCTCAACTTGCAATATAGCACACTCAACCAAATAAATAACAGATTTTTCCATACAAATGGTTTTATTGTTCCTTACAAATCAATAAATGTTAAGAATAAACAACATATTCAAAGGAATACAATTATATCACAATTGCATGAAGTTTAAAGATAAAAATGTATTTGAAAAATGCATAGAAAGTGTATTCATGTGGGATTTTTTTCATGTTTGTACAAGTTTTCAGCATTGATGACCTGACATGCATTCTCATTGCTTAATTTTTTAAAATTTTACTTGGCTAAAACATATATTAAGATTTCATGTGTTTTAAAGTTATTTCACAAGGGGGTATATTTATGTGAAAAATCTTAAAGTCTCAGTTCACACAAAAAAAGTTGCTCACCTGTTAATACCTGTTAATACTTTCCATTGTTGGTAGACAAATGAAGATCTTTTTAATAAAATCGGTGAGCTTTCTGTCCCTCCTTTGACAGCCTAAGCAACTAGCACTTTCAAGGTCCAGAAAAGACATCCTTAAAGTAATCCAAGTGACTCCAGTGGTTTAACCTAGGTTTTATGAAGCATTGTCAGTGTTTCATTCCATTTTATTTATTAAATAGTTTTCTCCATCAAATGTTTACAAGAACATAGCAGCACATGATTCTTGTGTCGACGCGAAAGCTGACACTGCTGCATGTAAACAAATATATAAACCACTGACGTCACTTGGATTACTTTAAGGATGTCTTTTCTGGACCTTGAAAGTATTAGTTGAATAGGATGTCAAAGGAGGGACAGAAAGATCAAAGATTTCATTTAAAAAAATATCTTAATTTATGTTTCAAAGATAAACAAAGGTCTTTTAGGTTTGGAGCAACATGAGATCTAACATTTAACAAAATAATTTTAATTTAGGTTAAACTAACACTTTAAGATTTTTCACATTAATAATACCTCTTTAACTGTGAAATAACTTTAAACCACATGAAATCTTAATATATGTTTTAGCCAAGTAAAATTAAACAAAGTTAAACAATGAAAATGATGTCAGGCCCTTGATGCAGAGAACTTGTAAAAACATGGGTAAACAAAAAAATACAGATGAAAACACAGGCTCTTTGTAGAAATACATACCTTACCTCAACAACATCTTTAATTCAACAATGTATTTTTAAGAGAGTGCACTCTTGCACTGCAGGTATCAGCTCCAATGTTCATGAATCACCTCGAAAGTGTATCTGAGGTGTTTTCTGGGGTAGTTTATGTTGAGAGCATAAAGCAATGTCATTTGTATGTCACCAAATCCTCGCAGAACAACTGCTTCCTCGATTACAAGGGCCACATCACTAGAGTTGCATGGAATTGGGTCTATCACATCTTCCACCACTGCGATGATTCCTAGAGTCATGCCCCGATCATATCTTCTTCGGAATCTGTGTGCTGTATTAAAAAATGACAAACTTCAAAATGTGCTTTCACACATACAACACTGAAGCTCAACCACTTAAACACAACATGAGTACACCAAGTCTTATTTAGTGTTCCGAAGAAGATTAAAGGTCTTACAGGCTTGGAACAATATGAGGGCGAGTAATTGATGAGAGAACTTTCATTTTTGAATGAACTATCCTGTAAAAAACCTTTAAACTGAGAGACTTAGGTCAAATACTATACACTGTGAATAAACTGAGGCATTTTGCATCTGTACACTAAATGAAGCATTATAAAATGTTACAATCAAGCTACAATATTTTAAGGCCTAAAGAAATTGATTTCACAGGGGACTTTTTTCTTCCAAAATGTAATTTTGATTATCAAAGATAAAACTTAAAGGTGGTATCAGCGATTTCAGGCCCAAACATAAATGATCACATTCATCTAATATTTCCTAACGATCCGCTAGCTGCCCGCCCCATAAGCTTGCTGTCAAAAAACCGCGTCTCTCTAGGTAGCCTAGGCTCTGAGATCTGCACACAAAAACAGTTGGTGGGCAATTCCATGCAAAACTGTCACATCCATAACGCCAACTAAATACCATGGCATTGTGTTGGCGTTATGGATGTGACAGTTTTGCGTGGAATTGCCCTGGTATCAACATCACTCAAAACCAAAATAAATAGTGTTCCAACCAATCATCGACAGGGGCGGGTGTTGTGAGGTTTTCGCGTGCAGCCGTCATAGGCAGCCGTGCACGAGCGCAAAACCTCACAACACCCGCCCCTGTCGATGATTGGTTGGAAAACTATTTATTTTGGTTTTGAGTGATGTTGATACCAACTGTTTTTGTGTGCAGATCTCAGAGCCTAGGCTACCTAGAGAGACGCGGTTTTTTGACAGCATGCTTATGGGGCGGGCAGCTAGCGGATCGTTAGGAAATATTAGATGAATGTGATCATTTATGTTTGGGCCTGAAATCGCTGATACCACCTTTAATATGTCATTATAAAATGATTGACTAGAAGGTGACTAATTTTAATTTATTTTAAATACGCATTAACAAATGACATATTACTTTTTTCTTCAATATTTTGCAGCACTAATAAAAAATATGCACGACAACAGAAATGGCAAGAAAGGAAGTGCCCATAATGTTTATGAAAAAAGTACAGTAGAAATATATGTACTTACATTTTTATCTAGGCTGTCCATTATGGTCCTCATTTCAGCAATGTCAGCAAAGTGCTTGAACGGTAGACACAACAGTTTTGGTAGATGCCAGTCAAGACCCTCATAAAAGGACTTGCTCAGGTCCAGTGAAATTAGCATGTTGAATTCTGCACTGATCTAAACTAATATTAAATGACACAAACATAACAGCAGCATGTTAAACAACACTGCAAAATAATATATCTACATATTCATCTAAACACCATTTTCAGCAGTGTAGGACTTTACCTGTCTCTCACAAAAAAAGAACCGGCCACCACTTTTTCCATAGCAGATACTGGAGGATCCTTTTTTAACTCTCCTGTCTGCCTGTAATGCCACAGGTCTCTGAGAAAGCATAAAGATCACAGTTCAACGTAAAAGCTGCAGCACAGAGCCGGACAGATTGTGTATGGTCCCTGGACAAATGTATTTTTTAGAGCAAACTCAGTTCTAAATGAACACACACAGTCTTTATAGATGCAGGGAAGCAGACAGTTACTTACATGATGGCAGTGCTTCAGCTTGTAGTGCCTTCTGACAATGCGTTCATTGGTTGTCTTGAATAAACAGAACTTGCTGCTCCACTTTATTGGTCAAGGGCAAAAGAAAAGAACAATTAAGTCAACTAACATTTAATAAACCGAGTACACATACACAATCAAGATCAAGACTAGATCAATAATAGTTTATCACCAAATTTGTGGATATATATTTATTGACATTACTATTAAGACCTTATTAGGACAGTATTAGCTGCTAAGCATTTCACTAGTTCTGGGGAAAACACTGCGATGGTTAAGCGGTTGCTATAGTTACATAATCTCCCACAATAAACTAAACATAACTGACCACAGTCTTTTAAGTTCGACATTTAATAAGTAAAACTAGACAGTTGTACAACAACTTTTCAGTTATGGAGCGTCCATCTCGAACACCGGAGGATTCTGATAATCCTGCCGCACCACTCACACAGTTTTACATTAAATTAACGTTACATTATTTGTCAGCTCGTTGTTGTCGTACTCACGCGTCGACGCTGCTTTGCCTGAATGGTGATTAGACTTGGTGATTTTGGCGCAAATAACTTGAACATGAGAGTGAACAAACATGGTAGAAATGCGTTATTTTTCACGACATGCTTTTCCCGCTCTCTAGGCTATTTTATCATTCATCCATATATCAGTCTCTCTCACATAATTAATATATATATATATATATATATATATATATATATATATATATATATATATATATATATATATATATATATATATATATATATTAGCCTATGTAACGTTAAACTGGTAAAACTGGATTAGCAACAGTCCAATGTGATCTAGAAACGTTGATATTGAACAATACATGGATGATTACTTCATATGTCATTTTACAAGTTATTACATCATATTAACGAATATTTACTTACCATATTTGATGATAGTGGAAGAATTAAATCATCTGCCGATAAACTCTCCAGCAATGGCCGATGAAGGAGTCATGGCGAGAGACCTGTTTGTTTCGCGCTTCACGTGATCTCATCTCGCGATAAAAAATGAGAACTAACCTTACTGGTTCAGCATATGTTTTTAAGTTGAGGCGGCAAATACTCTAGTTATGTCAACTTGCAGACTAGTTGAGACAGTGAAAACTTAACATGTTAAGTTGAATTAACAAATTCAGAAACCACAAGTTGTATAAACTTACAAAATTACATTGAAACAACTAAAATGCGGAATCATTTTTTACAGTGTAACAGATTCAAGCTGTAGAACAAGAGGCAATGGATCATGTTTATTTTACATGACAAAATCAGACATGCAGGGCTTTGATCATATGCTGCTATTTGTGATCATTTCTAGCCGGCCTTACAGGCTGAGGGGCAGTTGATCAAAGGGAGCGTCAGCACATCTGAGTGTGAAAGCGCTAGCTAGTGTCCGCACTGGGACCGGCTTGTGGGTGGCAATGATCACATTAGCGTCTGGAGCTGAGTTGACGTGTGGAGGTGAAGATGGAGAAGAGTATGAGGCTACAAATCAAACCTGAATGAGGGATTTAGGTGTGTCTGTCTCTTACCTCTCTATTGATTTGAGAGAGTAAGTGTGTGTTCAATCAATGTTTCTGTTATCGCTGAAAGAAAATTAAGTAAGGATCATGTGAGCATATACCCTCTTCATGTATGATTACCTCATGCCTGAGGCCTGGAGAAAATGCCTGAAGGCCTTCAGATCTGTCCTTGATTCAAGCCTGTGATAAATAACTTTTTCTTGACATCGCTAATGTTTAACAATCTTTCAATGCAGAATTTTACTCTTACTCTGTTATTCTAAGCACTTTTTATCCAATAATGCTTTGACCTTGCAGGTCATGATGATTATGTCCAATGTACATCTTCGAACTTGATGTAAGGAGCATGGGAAATTAAATATAGTTGAAAATAACTACATTCAACGTTTAAACCACTTAACCTTTAATTAGTGTTTGGGGTCATACAGACCCCAATGGATTTTTCCTTCATTTTTTAAAAGTGTTAACTTCATCTCAGGGGCATGAAACTCTGGAACTTTTACTAAATAATCTATCTAAACATGCACAAAAAAACTGGGCTTGATTTGGTTGTTCTAAAGGTGTGTAAATTTTTTTTTACCTTTTAAGGTGTTTGGGGTCAAAATGACCCCACATTGAAAATGAATGGGAAAATGAAAAAAATGACTTTTTTTTATTTTATTTGTCAAAAAAATAAAAGTAAATCCATTATAAATCTGAAAATTTCTACATAGAAACCAAGGTCTGGTCCTAGAGCATAAATAAAAAGTAGAGCGAACTTTCTATCTCATACACACACACACACACACACACACAAACACATAAACAAACACACAAATGTATGTGTTTGCAACAGAGAGCATTTTTACAGAAATTGGCAAATAAAATAAACAAAACTGGCATAAATCTAAAAGAAATTACATTTAAATCAAGGTCTGGTCCTAGAGCATAAACCCAAAGTGGAACGAACTTTCTATCTCATACACACACACACACAAACACACACAAACACACACAAACACACACAAACACACACAAACACACACATGTATGTCACTGCAACAGAGAGTATTTTTATAGAAATTGGCAAATAAAATAAACAAAACTGGCATAAATCTAAAAAAAATTACATCTAAATCAAGGTCTGGTCCTAGAGCATAAACCCAAAGTGGAACGAACTTTCTATCTCATACACACACACACACAAACACACACAAACACACACATGTATGTCACTGCAACAGAGAGTATTTTTATAGAAATTGGCAAATAAAATAAACAAAACTGGCATAAATGTAAAAAAAAATTACATTTAAATCAAGGTCTGGTCCTAGAGCATAAACCCAAAGTGGAACGAACTTTCTATCTCATACACACACACACACAAACACACACAAACACACACATGTATGTCA
Source organism: Leuciscus leuciscus (assembly GCF_965113295.1). NCBI lineage: Eukaryota > Metazoa > Chordata > Actinopteri > Cypriniformes > Leuciscidae > Leuciscus > Leuciscus leuciscus. The sequence continues at coordinate 47,795,381 of NC_138725.1, read as the reverse complement.
CTGCAACAGAGAGTATTTTTATAGAAATTGGCAAATAAAATAAACAAAACTGGCATAAATCTAAAAAAATTTACATTTAAATCAAGGTCTGGTCCTAGAGCATAAACCCAAAGTGGAACGAACTTTCTATCTCATACACACACACACACAAACACACACAAACACACACATGTATGTCACTGCAACAGAGAGTATTTTTTTAGAAATTGGCAAATAAAATAAACAAAACTGGCATAAATCTAAAAAAAATTTACATTTAAATCAAGGTCTGGTCCTAGAGCATAAACCCAAAGTGGAACGAACTTTCTATCTCATACACACACACACACAAACACACACAAACACACACATGTCACATATGCAACATGGAACAAGCTTGTTGAATGAATGATTCTCTATGGCCCTCTATGGGATATCTTTGGCCATTGCACTTTAATTCCTTTCCTATAAGAAATAAAGTTTTTCAACTAACCTTTAGATGGCAGTGTTCTATCCCTAACACATAGAGCAATGTCCAGAAACTATTTATATTTAATTATGATCATCATTTAAGTCATTTTTTCTTTTAAAAATCATTTTTCATGAGCCAATTTATGGCCTAGTTATGTATTTGTGCAGTAAATAGGTAAAAAACTTCAAAATTTCCACAAAAACACAGCATAAATGGATAGTTTAGAAGTAAATAAAAAAAAAGATATATAGTTTTCCATATAAAAAAATTATATTTCCTTATGCAATTGCTCTTTAAAAGTTTGGGGTCAAAATGACCCCAAACACCTTAAGTGTTGTCCTTTTTTAACAGTGATTAAAGGTTAAGGACTGGACATGTTGATCATTTACAATACATTCAATACAATTTTGCTTGTTTTGTTCTTAAACCTCATTAGCAAAAATTGAGTCAGAATGTTGTATACGCACGTCCATGCATTTTCAGCATCATTCCTCCAGTCTTCAGTGTCACATGATCCTCCAGAAATCATTTTAAGATGATATGATTTGCTGATCAAGAAACATTTCTTATTATTATCAATGTTGTGCTCCTTAATATTTTTGTGTATTATTTTAATATTTTCAAAAAAAATTTGATAACTAGAAACTCAATTAAGCTTTATTTCCAAACTCAGGGTCTATAGAAAGTTTAAATGAACAACATTCATTTGAAATATAAATCTTGTGTAACATTATACAGTATATTGCCCAGTCTTACCTGATATTACAAATCCAGTCTCACAGAATTCCTTTAACACAAACATTTTTCCCTATCAGTGAGTATTAGTACAATATTGTAAATGTGCATTTTTCTCTGTTTTTTTTCCCCCATGCTGGTAATACCCTCCTCCTTGACATCATTTTCAACACCTCTCTGAACCTGGACTCCTCCTCGGGCCACACAGGTAAGTCATCAACCTATTTGCCTTGGCAGCGCTGCTATTGTAGATGAAGCCCTTGATCTGTCCTCTCATGTGAACTCCCTGTGGAGGGCAGTGGCAAGACAAACCACTGTAGCTTTAGACACCGAATTTTTGTACAACGGAGATAAAAAGTACTAGATTGGAGATAAGGGACAGTTTTTTTCACTTTCAGGGTTGTCTTATTTCAGCTCTTGCATATATGCCTTTTCTTTCTTTACCCATGATTAATCAGTCTGAGCTTTAAGGCTAATAATGGCATGTGTCCTGGGACGTTCTGTTTGGTTTTGATTTGTGGCACTGCATTCAATCTCTGCAGTCCTTTATCAGGCTAATAGGACATTTTTCCATCTTTAGGCGACTCTGTTTTGTGTGGCTCACATTGTCCTCAAGGAGTTTGAAGCTGTGGTGTGTTATTTCACTAGCACCATCAAACCAAATGGATAAGCTGAAAAATAATGATTCGTGCAGGTTTCTGCTCATCTGTTACAAAGTTGCTTTGTTGGGCTGCTTAAGGACATAGCAATGTTTTGAAAGCAACAGTGTTTACATGCTTCAGGGACATCAACCTATGAATGACTGATGTATAGTTGTCCCTTTGGCTTACTTATAGTTGTCTATACACATTAAGATGGCATCGGAGAAAGTATTTTTGAAATGATACACATCAGCTTAAGGATGAAAACAAATATGACAAGAGAGTGTGAACTGAGGATTAACTGTTACTTATTTAAAGAGAGACAGAAGCTGCAACATACTGCCAGGAAGAGATGATGCACCCACACATACATTTTTTTATGTAATCAAGTCATACTTGATACTAAATATATATATTTATTTTTATATTTAAAAGTTTGGGTTCAGTAAGACTTAAAAAAAAAAATACTTTTGAATAATGCTTCTTTTTAAAAGTGTCCTATTATGCTTTTTCACTTTTTTCAACTTTAGTTAGTGTGTAATGTTGCTGTTTGAGCATAAACATATCTGCAAGGTTACAAAACTCAAAGTCCACTCCAAAGGGAGATATTTTAACTAGGGCTGGGAATCGATTAAAAGAAAATAACTAATTAATCGCACAATTTGCTGTAATTAATTGCAATTAATTGCATTTCCCCCAAGCTTGTAATCATCAATATAGAATCACCTAATTAAATTAAACAACACAGGGGAAAAAAAAGGAACAGAAAATAGCCCTATATTAAAATATTAAACATCAATATATCAATATATTATTATTTTTCAATAATCAATCAACATAATCAATTTAACAGTATTATTTTATTTTTATTTTTTTATTATTATTATTATTTTTTTTTTTTTACAAATTATCAAAATAAAATATAGTCCTACTAAGCTATTATTACCAGAGCATGTGATCAGAGCAGGTAATTTTACCATTGTTGGCCAGCATGACTATACCAGCTCAGTAGGGCTATTGCAAACAGAAGTGTACTACTGAGAAATTTCACGTTATTTGAGCGGACTTTGCTTTTCCAGTGCTTGATCGGTACATGATTGGAGAGTTTGGGCCGTTAACGACAGAGCAGAACGCGCAGCGCAAACACGGAGCGGAACATTGAGCAGAGAGCGCAGAAGCGCGCCGACACACACACACACACACACACACACACACAGAACGGAGAGCGGGCGCACACACGGAGCGGAAAAGACCCGCTCATGAAAGCTGCGCGAGAATGAAACCTGATCGCCGAACACGGAGGGGCGGGACGGCATATTTTTGGCCTTTTCAATAGCAGCCGCAACAGGAAGTCATTAAAACGAGGCAAAAAAAAAGTGCTGCGTTAATTGCGTTATTTTTTTTTAACATCTCAAATTAATCGCAAAGATTAACGCGTTAATTCCCCCAGCCCTAATTTTAACAGAATAAAAGATAACAGAATCCCCTATTCAAGAACTACAATGAACGGCTCGTTTGGACTACAACACGATTTCTTCTGTGCTTTTTGAAGTCATAATGTTACTTATTTAAATAATTCCCACCCACAAAATATGCAAAAAAGGGTGCAAGGCCTGGCTGAGATGCTGCTATGTCAAAGAGACACCGTTTTTTCCACCCCTTTTGTTTGACCTTCCTAAGCCTGATGAACTAGTTAAAGTGGTTAAAATGGATCTGTTCCTGAACATTACAACCCCAACGTTTATCTGTGTGCTTCACATTTTATGGAGAAGTGCTTCCAGAACCTATATGATTTAATGTAAAATATGTTAAAAAGAATGTGTTTTTTGAACAATCAAGCATGAACGCAGATTCTAATACACCCCAAAAAAATTATATTTCAAACAAATGTTTTTGATTTTATGATATATTACGGTTTCCACAATAATATTAAGCAGCATTGTTTTCAGCATAAACTTTTTCCAACATTGATAATAATAGAAATGTTTCTTGAGCAGCAAATCAGCTTATTATAATGATTTCTAAAGGATCTGGAGTAATGGAATAAAAAATTTTTTTTAAATAGATTTAAAATTATTTTAAATTGTAATATTGCTGTATGAACTGTATTTTAATCAAATAAATGCAGCCTTGGTGTGCGTAAGAAATTTCTTTTAAAAACATTAAAAAAATCGAATCAACCCGAAACTTTTGAACTGTACTCTACCTATATTTTATGGTCTCAAACCCGATGGTTTGCTGGTCTTAGCTGGTCTCTCAGAATGGTCAGGTTCACAGATTTCCCTAAATTAAGGTTTTGTCAAATCACATACACACTCAGACAACATGTAGTCACACACATACATACTGTAGGAATGACAGATATGTGAAATTACAGATAAATTACGGTTTCATATGACATGTAAAAATAACACAATCCAGTTGAACAGAGACCTGGATTATGAATAGAGACATAAACAGAGTGAGACAGTATGATACACAGTAAGAGGAAGATGAAGATGTTAACTCATAGTGACAGAGAGAGAGAGAGACAGAGATAGAGAGACAGACAGATAAACAGTAAGAGGAAAAGAACTACTAAGAGGAAGGGCTAGACAGGGACACAGATGGGAGAAGACAGAAAGGTTCCCTCAAGCTCAGTCATTTGTTTTCATGTTGGATTTTAGGAGGTGGTTCAGACCAGTGGGTCTCAACTGGTTTTACTTCAGGACTCAGATTTCACAATGTACATAAAGTACCAGATTTGTTTATCATACAAAAATAAATAAAATATCTGTTTTTCTGCTCTCAGCAGTTGATAATTCACTGCACAAAACACATTGTGGCACAAACCATGTTTATCCTCACAGCAAGTGAACCATATTTAGGGCACGTCATGCAGCCTGTCTGTGTTGGCATCTGCCTAATTTGTGACTCGTGACAGATGAATTTGCACCAAAATTCTGTAGAGTTTGATTGCCTGCACAGTCTTTAACATCTATAAAAGATACGAGTAGAGTTTTCTTATTTTTTTCATTGTAAAAGAAAAAAAAAAGAAAAAAAGATTTTTTTTGATTTCTAGAAGGAAATCTTCCTTATTCTTATTCTGGTTCTTCTATTGCCCTCTGGTGGTTGATTGTGGATGTTACTTTAGCCTTCTTTGTCAAGATGCCTTAATATTATGTGTTGTAGTAATTAATAATAATAGAGTAGCTTTCTGATAAGCCTCACTGCACGATAATGATGCAAACCTTATTGTCTAACATTAAGTCAGGACATGTCTGTAATTTTAAGTTAATTCATGTTTTGGTTTTTACCATTATGTTCTCAGTCATTATATTATATGCTAAACTGGTATTTTAGTGTTCTGCACTTATATGAGGAGAGATTTTGCCTCTTCAATCCTGTAAAGGTGATGCAGTCTTTGTGGGCTTGCAACGGTTTTATGTGTGCTCTGCCACAACACTCCACTAGATGGCAGAGCTGAACAAGGGCCGCACCAGTTCCTGAGAGTCAGGTTGGGATGGATAGTGAAAAATATAAACATAGAACAGCTTAAAGGGATAGTTCAACTAACAATTCTGTCATCATTTACTCACCCTCAAGTTGTTCCAAAGCCATGTGAGTTTCTTTCTTCTGTTGAACACAAAAGAAGATATTTTAAAGAAGGTTGGTAATCAAACAGTTGACGGTAGCCATTGACTTCTATGGTAGGAAAAAAATACTATGAAAGTCAATGGCTAATTTTCATTTTTGGGTGAACTAACTCTTTATTAAACATAGCCTTAATTGCAATCTAGAAATGCAGAACGGTTTCTGTACAGGTTAGATTTTGAGGTGTAATTTCATTAGCACAGTAGCCTATAAAAACAAAAATGTATGTGTAGCCTATGATATTTTTCTATTTGTCCTCACTGTAAAACAGAGCTGTTAGCTGAACATATTTACCCTCAAGTTGTTTCTGATGTCTCATGTAAATTCATAACTGTTCCATTAACGAGTGACGGAGAGGCAAATAATGAAATACAAAACATGTCGAGATTCCCCTGCATCACTGTCATGTCTTTGCTAAAACGATTAAGTGGTTTTAATGGCAATTTTAACACCTCTATGTGAACAAATTACATTCATTTGGCATGAATGAATTGAGAGCAATCACAGGTATGACTTTTACTTTTGGGGGCTTTGGTGGATAAAGATCTGGTTTTATTCTGGTTTTATCTGGTTTGCCTTGTGTCAGGCACTTAAGCCCAGGTCCTGCCATGGAGGGGTTTTTGTACTACTTACAATACTACACTCTTAATAAACAGAGTCAGAAATGTGTTTTATCACAGCAGCATTGTACACTTTTTCAAAAGCAACATAAATTTATGTTATGCTGGCAAATTGTACTGTTGTGAAAAAAGGGAATGGATGAAAACTAAATTGTTTGCAGGAAGGAAAACAGCTTTAAAGAAAGAGAAAAGAGGGTGTAGAAGGAAAAAGACAAATCAATACTGGTGTTTATGCCTGTTAAGCATGCTTATTTTAAGATTTTATTTTTATTGTCCTTCCCTGAGGCGAGAGAGAGAGAGAGAGAGAGAGAGAGAGAGAGAGAGAAAAAAGGAGGGTGCTGAACATATTAGATGTTTGTTTATTTGACTTCATTTGATAATGAAGAGATACATAAAGACACCAGCAACAGGATGAAGATAGAGATGTGCAAAGAGATTGTCGATAGTTGAGCAGAGGTCAAACTTAAACCTGAATATCTGTGAAATGCACTCAATTAATTATCACCAGAAATTTGATTTAAGAGAGTAAATATGGTTAGTTTTTTAATTAAGCTCATGATGTCATGCCACACTAAGATTTTATGCTTTCAAATTTAGTTGGAAGACACATTTAAAAGCCATCGTGAACCAATCTAATCGTGAACCAAGATGACTGAACGACACAACAGCGGTGTGCGAGATATTGTATCATAGATATACATACATAGATACCTCATTAACGGGTTACATAGCGGCCCATTGAAACCGCCGCTAATGATGATCTATGTATTTTATTTCTATGGGAAACCAAGGATAGCGTGGATATTACATCATTGATAGTAGTGCTGCACGATTAATCGTATCGCAATCGCGATGTCAAGCCTACGCGATTATATGATGCAAAATGCTGCGATTTTATATTAAATTAACAAATTAGCACTGTTAACGCAGCATCTGTTCATTTTTGGCATTCTTTGGCTAGTGTTACATGATCCCGCTCTTATTCATGCAAATGCTTTTAAACCATTCACGCGCGATAAGACAAAAAAGAAAGCGCTGTCAGCGAATGTCCTCCTGAAACACACACACACACACACATACACACGACCCACAGATAGACGCGCGCCAGTATCAAGTTCTCTTTCGCTGTAGAACGAACAACACACATGTATGCCAAAATGAACGCGCTGCCTGTGAATGTTCTGACTGTGACACACAGAAAGACTCACGCTAATATCGTGCATGCGCACAAAACAGCATGCCAGAATACAGTTCTCTTTCGAGCTTAACCGAACAATAACACACACAATTATGCCAAATTTTTGTCGAGTATCTTCATAACATAAGACTAGTCTTATGATGAACGTGAAGAAGAGTTGTGACTCGTGAGAGAATGAGGCGCGTGTGAGATCCGCGTCTCTGACAACAGCGACTGGTCTTAAAGGGACAGTACACAGTAGCCACTAATTATATCTGTCGCTAAAGTTAATCAAAGAACAGAGGGAACAGAGAAAAACACTCACTGCTCTTGACTAATGAACTTTTTTCTTTAGGCAGATTATCACTAATCTGTGTGTGCATTTATTTTCCTTGAGAACCAAGCAAGTTGACTCATGAAACCATTTGTTTATTATATCGCATATCGCAATCGCAATATTGACCTCTATTATCGCAATATGACATTTTTCCCAAATCGTGCAGCCCTAATTGATAGGGACGAGCCATTATTAAAAACTGGAATTTCTCTGGATTTACAAATCCTTGGGAACTTTTGGGATAATGTAAGTACACAACTGCATGAAATATATCACACTGTGAAAGTGTTTTTTTTAAATATTTTATTACAAAAATCTTACATATTGTACCTTTAAAGCAGCAATCATTCATTCATATTATTTGTTGATTGATTGTTGCTTAGCAACTGTAAAGATTGTACAGTTAATGAACTATGTTACTTAAAATTATTTTTATTTACTTTATACAACTTATTTTTTAATTTATTAATTATATAATAATCTTATGTTATTATCATTATTATTTGAATGTTTATTGTTTATTGATTAATGATGGATTTTATAAAAATGCTGTTGCATTAATAATAATAATAATAATAATAATAATAACAATATAAGATTATTATATAACCAATAAATTGCTACAGCAATTGTATAAAGTGCACACGTGTTATATGTTTATACTGTACAGTGTAGATGTTCAAACAACAACAACAGTAATAATAATAACTATTATTATGATTTAATCAATCAATGATAATATTTAAACAACAACAGCAGCAATAATAATAATTATTATTATTATTATTTAATTATTTAATGAACATTGCTGTTGCACTATTTATAATTTTTTTTTATATAAAAACTTTATTAAATTGCTGTTGCACTATTTATGAAAGCAATTAGCCACTCAAGACTGTTACAGCATTGTGCCATTCCTAGAAACACAGCGCTATCGGTGGTAAAATCATTATAATACACTGTATCTTTGGGCTTATTGCATATTACATTTTGAATGCTATAATACAAAAAGCCTAAAACCATTTTTTCCCTGTTTAGTATTTATAAAATATAGCTGAAGGTAACATTAAATCTCAATGCAATTTCTGCAAATGTGCAATACATAATATATGGCTATAAGCACTTTATTGCATTGCACTCTCCTAATATAGTTTTATTGTATAGCTCTAAACTAACTGATGACGTTCGTTTCAGGACAACCACCTCATACATATGGATTTGCTATACAGTGAAATACAATAACACATCTCATCCGCCTCTTATCTTCCCACCCCTTTTCTCAGTCTGAATTTCCCCCTGTCACAAGAGATTTACTTCACTGATCTGTTTCATTTGCATTCCCACCTTCACTTGTGTTTAAAAGGGCGGATAGAGAGCACTCTGCAGATGTGTGAATTAAACTGCCCCCTGTTTGCATCCAACCTCATTAGCCTCTGTCTCACAGTAGGACCCACCCTTCATACAGACACGCCTACCTCACCCGTCTCGCCTCTCAGCAGCAGTGTGAGACCACGCACGTTCAGAGAATATAGTGCCACTGACAACAAACAACCATGTTTTTCTGTGTCTGCGAGTTTAAAGTCCGCAAGGCACTGAAGCGTCTAAAACTGAACCTTTGTCTTTCACACAATGCATTTAATTAAAAGCTGTTCCTGTGATTGTAACAGATTTATATTAATATGCAAATCGGGAACATCGGTTGAATTTTAACTACATCAAAATCCACTTAATTTGAGAGTAATAACATGGAGCCAGTGACAAAAAAAATAAAAAATAAATATATATATATATTGTCCTTTATTTGCACATGCTGTCAGAATTTTTAGCACCCATTCACTAAAGGAATCATGCAAATCAGGTTTCGTCACAAATACGGCTGAGCACAGTTTGCATGCCACAATTCCCTACTTTCCAGTTTCGACTGTGGAGGATGCAGCAGACTAACAAAATCTGCCATGTTTTACTTGGACTGTACAGCATCACTTTAGAACACTGCAATCCAGACTAATCAGGCTCTTTAACATGCAGATAATAGTGCATTGATCTGGGAGTATGCCTGGTTATAATGCTGCTATCCATCATTGGATCATCATTTGATGAATTACTTATGCCATGATCACTAGAAAATGGACAAACATGCCATCTGCTTTCCACAGGTGGCAAATGCGTAATGTTAATTGCATTGACAGTAGAGCAGGGTTTTGTGAATAAAATGCAGTATACCTTTTCATTAAAAAGTTTGAGGTTTGTAAGTTTAAAAAAAAGAAATGTATACTTTTATTCAGCAATGATGCATCAATTAGATCAAAAGTTACCTTTGAACTTCACAAACATGTCAACATCAAAATATCCTGATAAAAAAATTTATCAGTGTTTCCACGAAAATATTAAGCAGAACAACTTCACAACTTCTTCTAAAATTATTAACAACTTCTTAATAATAATAAATGTTTCACGAGCATCAAATAATCATATTAGAATGATTTCTGAAGGATCATGTGACACTGAAGACTGGAATAATGATGCTGAAAATTCAGCTTTAGCATCACAGGAATAAATAACATTTTAAAATATATTAAAATAGAAAACACAACTGTATGTTTTACTGTATTTTTGACAAAATAAGAATGGCCTTGGTGAGTATGAGACTTTAAAAAAACACCTCAAAATCTTTCATCAACATCAAACTTTTGAACGTTATTGAATAATGAGCCTATAGAAAGGAGTTGTTAACTAGTTTAACCCGGCATTATCCTGTGTACATTTGGTTTGGTTAGTAAATGAAATGCAGGGTTTTGTACTGAAATACTGTCTGCACACAAAAATGACTCAACTGTTTATTGATTTCACCCTTCGTGTTTGGCAACAACCGAAAGCAAACCAACCTTTACAGATCGCTCAATCAGCATTTCGACCTTGGAAAGAGCTTGTATAAAACAGCTTAAGAACAATCATGTCATTACGTCAAATATACTTCAGAAAAGCCATTCAATGCTCAAACTTGTTAGTTAGCAAAAACAACAACAACAACAAAAAACTATAGAAAGGGGCATTTTGCTAAATATGTATCACATAATCCATATATTTTTACTTAACCTGTTGTCTACATGAGAAAGAATGCAAGGAATAAATATGAATTTAATAGAATGAATTCTAAAAATGAATAATTGCATGTAAAGAGATGCCTTTCACCAAATTTACCTCTCATATATTACTAATGAAGGAAAATAGATTGTGTGTGCGCAAGACATACAACAACATTTATAGGATGCATTAGGAGGAGGCCAAACTATACTATATGGCCAGGTGATGCTGACATTATTATGGTCACTGACACTGGCTCAGATTCTGTGTTAAGAACAATTCTTTGTGACTATATGTAGTTCTCAAGTTGGAAAAGCAATTCAGAATCTTAGTTCCCAGGACATCCACAAGATAGATGGAAAAATGCTGTTGCTGTAAAAGGTGGGCAGACATGACAATATTAAAACATGTTTATTCCTTTGTGGAACTTAAAATAATTTGGCGCCTATTAATTAAACCTTAACCTCCATGAAGTAGTGACAGAGAAGGATATAGTGAAATCAGAAAGTCTCACAGATTTTTTTGTTTTTTTTCCATAAAGTTTTGATAAAGTGAATAAACACAACACACACATTCACCAAATGCAGTCGTTCTTTGGGTAATCTTAGCTTTCATTTATGTCCTCCAAGGACATACCTCCCCCTGCGGTAACTTTCATTGATGTCTTCACATGCTATTAGCTCTCTAATGGAACACTTTTCTCTCTCCATACATTACTGCAATCCCTTGCCAACTGGACGCAGTTTAGTATGCCTGTCCTGTCAATAACAATGTCCACTGAGGAAACCACTAAATGAGAGGGCCGGTGGTTGGAAGAAGAGAGAAGGATGGGGTGAAAAGTTAAAGATACAGAGGATCTGTGGAAAAAAGGTCCATCTTTTGTCTCCAGAGGCGTATGTGTTGTTGGCATCAGAGTGCTGGAAGTAAACTGTGTGGAAAACCTTTCTTGACTCTGACACCCCCACAAACAGTCTTCTCTCTGTGCTCATTTACCTGCTAGCAGAGGCCAGCATACTTTTGGGATTTCACTAGGAGGTGATTCATGAGAGAGAGAGAGAGAGAGTGAGTGAGAGAGAGAGACTCTTTTGATTTATACAGCCAAGCTGTCCAATGTCCAAATAAATTAGCTAACCATTTGTCATCTATGTTTATTAGTCGCTACAATCAGTTTAAAGAAATGCCTGTGTAAAGAAAGCCCAGTTTTCATGCTAAATGCCGGAATGTTTTTTTAATAAATTTTTTGTATCTTTTGCCAGTTTATGATAGGACAACATGATTAATAACCTGCATAAGTCAAGTGTACAAGATGGCATGGGTTCAACTCTTGACATACCTGTATGATTAAGCAAGCAAGCAAACAAACAGGCAGCCGATGATCATCACGCCTTTTCATTGTTTGGAAAAGACCAACTTTGACATTTGGATAATCACTCCTTTTGTGTTTAATAGAAAAGAAACATTATGGCGGATTGATTATGAAAGAATTTTTGACAATAAAACAAACAATGACCTGCAGAAAGTGTGACTAGATTGGAGTTTCAGCAGAAGAAAATACACCTTCTGTAGTGGCCCAGTCCGAGTCCTGACCTCAACCCGATTGAGAAGCTTCGGCATGACCTCCAGAGGGTGATTCACACCAGACATCTCCAGAATATTGCTGAAGTGAAGTTGTTTTATTAAGTGGAATGGTGCAAAGTTTCTCCGGACTGTTTTTCAGGTTTGTTCTGCAAGGAAATACTTTCACATACATGAATGTTCAAAAGTTTGAGAACAAACTTTCGAACATTCATGTATGTGAATGTTCAAAAGTTTGAGAACAAACTTTCGAACATTCATGTATGTGAAAGTATTTCCTTGCAGAACAAACCTGAAAAACCTGCCGAAGCTTCTCAATTTTTACTCTCAAAAATTATGCTGAAAATTCACCTTTGCCATTACAGGAATATATTACGTTTTAAAATGCATTAAAACAAATTTTTTTGGGGGGGGGGGATTGTAATACTATTTCCCAATATTACTGTTTTTAGTGTATAATTTGAGCAATAAATGCAAAGACGTCTTTCAAAAAAATCTATCCAACCCCCAAATTTTAAACAGTAGTGTTTAAACCCACACTGCACTTCAGGTCAGATCAGGTCAAATTTCATGACCAATTTATACAAAAAATCTGCTATAAGTTCACATACTTTTTCCTGCAACTGTTCATTTCTTACTTTACAAGCCCTCTACATTGAGCAAGCAATACGATGTGACACATCTGGGATGCTCTTTTATAGAGGTCGACCGATTCATCGGTTTTGCCGATTAATCGGCACCGATAGTTGATTGGTGGAACTATCGTTATCGGCAAAAATACATACCGATAGTTTTTCCTGGTCGCGTCCGTTGCTGGAGCGGCTGAGAAGCGCGCGCTGTCATTCATTACACAGTAAGAGAGAGCTGAGAAGGGTCTGCTGGCATCATGCAGTACAAGAGCGGCCTCTAGAGGTGTAATAAAAACTATCGCTGATGCCTCGTGTTGTTTATTTCGACACGTGATGCTGCGGGCTGCACTACGCTGCGTGGAGAGCGCTGACATCAGATGCGCGTTTAAAGCACCAACAGCTAAAAGGTAGCCTATGTATACAGTACATTTTGTCATATCATTATAAAGTGATTAATTTGTTGACTAAATGCTGCATTAGTAGATAAAGAACAGCACACCAGTATGTTTGTTTGCCTTCGAGGCTGAGAGGACGCTAACATTAGTAGGCTACCTCAAGCGGTTAAAACACTGACAAAAATAAACGTAAGTCCGACCCGAATGTTTAATGTCACAATTGTTACCTCTATTTGCATTAGTTTATATCCAGCTGGTCACTTTTATGCATTTAATATGCAGAGAAGTTGCATATTTAAAGCTAGAGACGTAAGATAGCAAACTGATATGTTCATACAGCCGACAGAAACATAATTATAAACAAATCAGAAAAGCATTAGATTTCGGTTATTTTTTCGTCATCACTTTAATACATGTTTTGTTATTTTGATTAGATAATCATCAAGTGTTTATAAAATAGAAGCAAAAGTGTGAGACTATACATTTAATATTTATGTCATTTCAATGCTCTGACATTGTAGATATTTAAGCATGACTGTTTGGATATGAAATGATAACACTTACAATAAAATTCCATTTGTAACATTTACTAAGGTTAATAACTTCTGTATAAGGATTGTTCATTATTTGTTAATTAACATGTAGGCTACTAATACATTTTTAAATTAAGGTTTTTATTTGTTAACCATAGTTAATGCACTATCAAACTAACATGAATGATCAAGGTGCAATTGTATTGCTCAAATATTATACCGATCAAATTTTGTTACTTTTTTATTCATTAAGTTGGCTTGAAAAATAACAGTTTAATAGTTACATTTTGAGTGTAACTGGTTTTATTTGTTATTTAGAGTATTACTTTTTGTTTCAGTTTGAATTAATGTCTTTTATTGACTTCAATATTTATTCATATTATATATTTATATCATTTAGCATGTTTTCATGGTTCAATACAGTTTTATTATTTTTATAATAAAGTTCAGCACTGTTTTACTTGGAGTGTTATGTTTGTTTTTATCCAGTATCAATTTTAAAAACTATCGGTTGATTAATCGGTTATCGGCAAGTATGGCCCCACCTAGCTATCGTTATCGGTAAAATCCACTATCGGTCGACCTCTACTCTTTTAGTTTTGTTGCTTACTGGTGGTGTATAATCATAAGCACAGTTTAAAAGGTCAAAAGTTCTTGAAAACAAAGTTATAGTTTTCCCACAAAGCATTTGTAGGACTATAACACAACAAATTAACGTGTGATCTTTAATGTGACAACAGCGAAGACTGAGTGCCTGTGAGACGAGATGCATGACCTTTGTCATCCTCAGCCACCGGCAGGTGATTGACCAGAATACTGAACACTCCAGACACTGGACACTGAAAATGTCAGACTGTCTTTGGCTAATTTTAATTGCAAAAACAATGCAGCTTCTCCAGACAGGCACACAGGTGTCATGATATGGTGGGTGCTTAATTCAAATTGAATCATAAGGTAAACAACTCAATGCGATTAGATTATGCTAAATGTTGAATTTCCATACTTAAGGAGTTAAAGCAAATGTGGTTGGACGTAGAAAAAAAAAAAGAAAATTGGTGTTTTCAGTATTCTGGCCAAGCACCTACCGAATGCAGGATGAGGAAGGTCATGTTGCTCACCTCTCATGCTTTCAGTGTTTTCACTGTTGTCACAACATTAAACATTAGACATTAAATTATTCTGTTACTCCACGGAAGCTCTGTGAGAAATGCATTTGTTTTCCAGGCCTTTCTGAACTGTGCTTATCATTATACAATACAAGAAAGCAACCTGTCGGAACAAAACAAGAAGTGCTTTCTAGTTTTATCTCATCGCATTGCTTGTTCACATTGTAGACAGCATGTAAAACATTATAAAGTTTTACAATGTGTGTCCAGTCATGTTTTGGACTGGGCAAATGTCTACTGTCCATTTATTATGTATGAACTGACTGTTTGTTCTTTACTGTTATTGTGAAGCGTCCTTGAGCTTGGGAAAGGCGCTATATAAATTAAACATATTATTATTATTATTGAAGAACAGTTGCAAGAACTCTGATGTATAATATATTTATGCTTAAATTGGTCATAAAATTTGCTAACAAAAGAAAAAAACAGTGTGCTGACATAACACACAGCGTACATTCACAATGCATGGGGGAAAAGTATGTGAACCCTTGACTGGTCATGATGTCCAAATGGTTCATCCAAATGTTTGCTTTTGGAACAGACTCGCAAAAAAATGTAAATTTTGCACCAATATGTTTGCAAAAGTGCATTATTAGGAATACTCCGGGGATGTCTGGTGTGAAATGCACTCTCGAGGTCATACCAAAGCATCTCAGTCAGGTCAACATCAAAACTCTGTCTGGGTCGCTCCAAAAGGTGTCTTCTTTTGCTGAAGCTCTTTTGTTCTCGATTTCCTCCTGTGCATTGGGTCATTGTCCTGTTGCATCACCCAGATTCAGTGCAGTCATCTTTGCAGGACGCCCACTTCTCAAGAGACTAAAACAGTGCTGACCTTTCTCTGTTCATTTATCTCATTGTGAACGGATGATAGACAGTTGTAAGCAAGTCAACAATTCTTTGATGTTCTGAGGTCTTTTTTCAGACGATGCTTCCTTTGAAGTTTTATCAGTCCAGGAGTGTTTCTGTGTGTGTGTGTGTGTGTGTGTGTGTGTGTGCACTAATGATGCAGGGAAATTAATTTTGTATAGCGGAAATAGTCTATGTTTGTGTTATATACATTGGGCAGCAGAAGCCACCAATCACTTTGAAAGTGCAATCATCCCCTGATAAAATGGCCAGATTGTCCTCAGGATTTATATAGCACAGTCAGAGAGATTGTAGGGTGGGCAGGTGTGCTTTTTGTCCGTAAATTAATTCATTTTTGTAATATTTTCACATGATTTAATGTAGTATTATATTTATGCTGTCGGTGGAATGGTGGAATGATAGAGGGCATAACTATCAAGTGCCAAAACATGAGGGATTTCAATGACTTGTGTGTTGGTACTGCACACACACACACACACACACACACACACACACACACACACACACACACACGCACACGCACACACACACACACACACGCACACACACTCAAACCCTTAATAGTATTTGGCTGCTGCAGATGTTATTACTGTACTTTGTCATAAGTGGGTTTTCCACGTTAGGCCCTAATAGTGTGAGCATGCTGATGATAGAAAAACACAAACAAACACACACTTAGACTCCAAAATCACCCGTTGGCATTGTTTTCCTCTATTCCTGGCTGATATTGCTTTATATGTTCTGTTCGAAGACAAATTGTCCAATTCAGCAATAAAGCAGCCCCTCTCAGGCACGTACAGCATTCAACCGCTCGCTCAGAGACCCCCGTGACCACATATGTGTGTTAACATGCAGAATCCATTCAGACAGATGGCATTCTGATTGCAGTGGGGAGAACAAGTATTTGATACACTGCCGATTTTGCAGGTTTTCCCACTTACAAAGCATGTAGAGGTCTGTAATTTTTATCATAGGTACTCTTCAACTGTGAGTGACGGAATCTATAACAAAAATCCAGAAAATCACATTGTATGATTTTTAAGGCATTAATTTGCATTTTATTGCATGACATAAGTATTTGATACACCAGAAAAGCAGAACTTAATATTTGGTACAGAAACCTTTGTTTGCAATTACAGAGATCATACGTTTCCTGTAGTTCTTGACCAGGTTTGCACACACTGCAGCAGGGATTTTGGCCCACTCCTCCACAGTGGCGGATACAGAACGTCATTAATAGGTGGGCCTAGTGAATATACGGAGGGGCCTCATTTTTTTTAATAGCTTATACACACCTGATTCCCGGGCTCTGTATTAGAGCTTTCACACTGCGCGCGGATGCGGTCCAGCGATCCGTTCCATGTGCGGTGCGTATACAGCAATGCAGAGATCGTTTCCGCACCGAGTCTATTTTTGCTGTGCTGCACGCGCTGAATTAAAGTGACAGCGCATGGTTCGTGGTCAAAATGAACACAGATTGACATGAAAATATAATAATCTCACCATAAATGCATTTAATTAAATAAATTGTAGTAATCTCACCATAAATTCATTTAATTTAATTATACTATTTTTCACAGTCATCTTTTTTACTTTAAGACCGGGGTAAAGCAAGGAAAACTACAATTTACCTCAACAAGGCGACAAAGGTGAAAAAACAAGTTCTTTGTGACATGCAAGATTTATTGTATTAAAATTTAAAGGAGCTGTATGTAAGAAATGTATTTCAATTAATCATAAAATGGCCCTGATATGTCACTAGACATTAAGAAATCATGTTAATTTCAAATACTTATATCACTGACAACAGTAGTCCGGCCAGGATATTGACATTTAAAAAGTGAAGTTGCAGCCCTCAACTGATGTTGATTGTTGTCATCTTGTGTTTTGGCCTGAAGCGCCACCCTCCACCTATCTACCAATCACGAAGTGTTTCGGCATCCGGGTTGCCAGCTCTGCTCTAGTTACCACAGCTACGTAGCCATAGATATCATATAAAGGCTAGATGTCTTAAGGCGGAGTCACTTCCGGCATCACCGGCGGCCATCTAACCACAGGGGAGCAGTGAATTAAGGTGAGTGATCAGCACGCACAAAAATCCTCTTATCTCGCTGAAATCTTGACGGATTTACAAACGGTTTGGTTTCTTACAAACGTTATTAATATGGCTATAATTCCGATAGTTCCGATATAATTCTGATATAATTATAATTATTCATATGTATGCAGTGTCATAGCTACATCTCTGACGTTTATAAAAAACCAAACCGTTTGAAAATCGGTAGAAAATTGAGCAAGTTATGGTTATTTAAAAGTACATGCACCATGTTACGAGTGAGCGAGCACACTGTGGTATGATGGCCGCCGTGTGCGGACGTCGACCTCCATTGGCCAGCAGCGCGCACGAGACATCTAGCCTTTATATGATATCTATGTACGTAGCAGCCTACGTTCCTGCTGGATCCTGCAGCCTATCTGGCAACCTCGAGTCAGGGGGGAGGGGGAGGGGATACACCGCTCTACAGTAATTTGAAAGTGATTGCAGTACCAGTTTTTGCCACAATCTTACATACGGCTCCTTTTAATGCAAAAGAAAAGGCATGAGAGTCGGCTGTTTTTGTCAATTTTAAGTTTTAATTTAAAATGTTTGCGATTTTAATATAAGTACTACATGGTTAAATATTTTACCACTTGCTTGAGCAATTTAATATATAAATCTATAGAAGTAGCACTGAATAATACGTTGTTTAAATTGTGATAAAACGTCTATTAAAGAGTGTATGTGTACAAAGAGAATCGCAATGCTGACAAAACTTTTTAAAAATAAAAGTTTCTGATAACTTCTGGATTTGAAATACAAATAGGGAGTATGTTTTTGTGGTACAGCCGTGGATCAGTTACACACTGCAAACGCATCATATGTGAAAGCACTATAGCATGAGCTGCTCCTGCACCGTACTGCACACGGAGTAGCCTATGTGTGAAACGGGCGTTACGCCACTGTTAACTGGGCGTTACACCACTGTTTTTCTGCACTGCGCGCACGGAGAGCGTTAGGCCGACACGTGCAGAAACAAATTCACAGGAGAACGAGCTGATTCTGTGTTTTAAAAGGAATCATGACAGAAGAAAACAGGTATGCTATGGAAATATACTCAGCTGTATTTTGAGACACAGAGCCAGAAGTGCATTCACAAAACGTAAACAAATGCCAAAGCAGGAGACGGTGAACATTACAACACAAAAAGTGGGCAGAATAACACAGATAACAGCCTGGTAGATGACACCACACATAAAATAAGAAACAACAACAGGTCTAACATTGCATAAAACTTGTTAAAAGAGTTGCTACACCCAAACCGAACATGAATAGGCTTTTAATAGCCTATTAATAAAAATATCTCGAATCAGACCATCCTTTCAGAAACAGCAGTAATGCCACGGCGTGCCAGCATAAAAAATAAAAAAACACAGCGCTACCTGAGCTCTAAACCAGGCGGAGTCTTCTGGGCTTTGAGTTGAAAACGTTGATTATGTCATCATAATCTGAACTGTCAATAAGTTCTCTTTCAAAAGACAGAAGTGCCAAGTTGTTCAGGCGTCCAGTCAGCATGGATGACCTCAGGCGCGTTTGGATCCTGTTTGTTGCGGGGAAAAATCTCTCTACGCTGCAGGATGTTAAAGGCAGTGTTATGATGGCCCTCAACAAACCATTGATGTTGGGGAAAATGTCGGCAGGGCAGCTATCCAGTATTTCCATTAATGTGGGGAAGTTCTCCTTATCCATTTTCCGTTTTTTTAAGTGTGTCAATGATAGCTGTTTAGCCATAGCTCAGTTAGGTTGCTGCTGCTACCTAACGGTCCGAAACACGCCCACGCGCCCGAGTGTTGCGTGATAGCATCACTGGACTGACACGTGATATGCCAACATAATATTTTTATTTTGTAGCTATTTTTCGTAGCTACTGTACATAAATGCCCTCAGGAAACTATTAAAATGAAATTATTTATTAATTCATTATTATTAAAATTAAAAATGTAAATTGTTTTTATTAATCTAATTGGGTGGGCCACCGGTCAATCTGGGTGGGCACGTGCAATTACGGGCACTGTTTGCAATTACAGAGATCATACGTTTCCTGTAGTTCTTGACCAGGTTTGCACACACTGCAGCAGGGATTTTGGCCCACTCCTCCATACAGACCTTCTCCAGATCCTTCAGGTTTCGGGGCTGTCGCTGGGCAATACGGACTTTCAGCTCCCTCCAAAGATTTTCTATTGGGTTCAGGTCTGGAGACTGGCTAGGCCACTCCAGGACCTTCAGATGCTTCTTACGGAGCCACTCCTTAGTTACCCTGGCTGTGTGTTTCGGGTCGTTGTCATGCTGGAAAACCCAGCCACGACCCATCTTCAACGCTCTTACTGAGGGAAGGAGGTTGTTGGCCAAGATCTCGCGATACATGGCCCCATCCATCCTCCCTTCAATACGGTGCAGTCGTCCTGTCCCCTTTGCAGAAAAGCATCCCCAAAGAATGATGTTTCCACCTCCATGCTTCACGGTTGGGATGGTGTTCTTGGGGTTGTACTCATCCTTCTTCTTCCTCCAAACGCGGCGAGTGGAGTTTAGACCTAAAAGCTAAATTTTTGTCTCATCAGACCACATGACCTTCTCCCATTCCTCCTCTGGATCATCCAGATGGTCATTGGCAAACTTCAGATGGGCCTGGACATGTGCTGGCTTGAGCAGGGGGACCTTGCGTGCGTTGCAGGATTTTAATCCATGACGGCGTAGTGTGTTACTAATGGTTTTCTTTGAGACTGTGGTCCCAGCTCTCTTCAGGTCATTGACCAGGTCCTGCCGTGTAGTTCTGGGCTGATCCCTCACCTTCCTCATGATCATTGATGCCCCACGAGGTGAGATCTTGCATGGTGCCCCAGACCGAGGGAGATTGACCGTCATTTTGAACTTCTTCCATTTTCTAATAATTGCGCCAACAGTTGTTGCCTTCTCACCAAGCTGCTTGCCTATTGTCCTGTAGCCCATCCCAGCCTTGTGCAGGTCTACTATTTTATCCCTGATGTCCTTACACAGCTCTCTGGTCTTGGCCATTGTGGAGAGGTTGGAGTCTGTTTGATTGAGTGTGTGGACAGGTGTCTTTTATACAGGTAACGCGTTCAAACAGGTGCAGTTAATACAGGTAATGAGTGGAGAACAGGAGGGCTTCTTAAAGAAAAACTAACAGGTCTGTGAGAGCCGGAATTCTTACTGGTTGATAGGTGATCAAATACTTATGTCATGCAATAAAATGCAAATTAATTATTTAAAAATCATACAATGTGATTTTCTGCATTTTTGTTTTAGATTCCGTCTCTCACAGTTGAAGTGTACCTATTGTGGCAGCTTCAACTAGTGGAACACTAAAAGGGTTAAGCCAATTCTTCTTAACCTGCACGTTAGCATAGATAAACAGACCACAGAATATGGTGGGCTGCTACAAAGTTACCGACTATGCCACCCCGGGGCCTATTTCCGGGGAACCGCCCCTAACATAAGAGCAAGGCTCACAGGCTCGTTGCGGCTGAGTCAGGTATCAGACATGGGTCGAGTACAAAAATAGAAAACTTTTATTCTCAAAAAGGATATCCAATTTTATTTAACATACAAGAAAACAGACAAGTCAAAGACATCAAAGTCACACACAGGACACACAGACGTTACCACTTCAGAATTGGGTATTGGCACTCCTTAACAGGAAGGACACAGCAATCATACGTGCACACTCACACCACGGCACGACACACCTCACTGTGAGCACAGCATTCAGGCAAAGAACCCACCACCACAACACAGGGATCGCTTATCCTCTGCAGCTGGCCAGCCCCAATTCTGAAGGAAAATACAGAATAGCAAAAAAAAACTAAACCAATTAAAACACAGTAACCAGGTCTACATGTGTCTTACAACAGTATTAAAAGTTCACAATGTCAGTTCGGCCCATCTGATCGAGGTGCCGCGTCAGGAAACGACAAATTTCTTGAGTGATGGACGAATAAAAAACAATCAACAAGTTTACAACAAAAAGAAACACATACGAATATAATCACTATAATCACAAAAAAATTATATATATATATATATATTATTTTTTTGTGATTATATTCTTATGTGTTTCCCGCAACTCGCGGGAACAGGATCACAGTCACAGTAAAACAGTCCGACGACGTATGGCGAACATAAAGTGAAGCAGACAGCTAAACAGGCATCCAGACAGAAGTTTAGAGAAGAACCAAAGCCCACTGCAACGTCCCTTGCACGTTGGCCCACACCCTAAACATAAAATACAGCAAACATATAAGATATGAATTTAACCAGCCAGGCTGCTAACGATCATATGGTTATAAGCTCAGTCAAAACATACCTGTAATGCGTCTCACATGGCTGTTGCGAAACTGTTGCGTATTGAATGCATATCCATTGGAACGGATATAATTGAAGGCATCCTGCAAAGCTCCTCAGTCCACCTTTTGACAACAGACTCATGAAACCCTGCACGACAAACCAACAAATGAACAGACCACGATACGATCACGGCCAACAGCTCTTACCTCGCGGACATTCACACGCGCTGTCAGCAGCACGGTGACTCGCTCTCTGACAAAGCGAAGGCACACACACATAGCGTCACAATGGCCACTTTTATATACCACCTAATGAGCACAATTAAAAACACCCCCTTTCGTATTAAGGGATTACGTCAGAGGTAGACAGTACTGCTAAATGATAAATATTACAGACCTCTACATGCTTTGTAAGTAGGAAAACCTGCAAAATCGGCAGTGTATCAAATACTTGTTCTCCCCACTATATTATTACTAGCGATTCGAAACATTGTGTGTTTAATATTAAACCACAACGGAGGGAGCATCTTCCCAGAGATGCCATTTACTGCCCTTCTCAATCCTGTTAGAGATGTTTAGAAAACTATAACTAAGAATTTACAAGCAATCAGCCAGTATTGAAAACCAATGTTGTAAAAAAGTTTCAAGCAAGCTTTTAATCAAGTACAGTATCTACAGTTTTCAAAAAAGTTTTTTTCAAGAGCTGCTTTCAAATTACAAGGTTTGCCGTGTTTTAAAACGCTATAGTCAAAGTGTTTTATGGGCAGGTAAGTGGGTTGGCATTGCTTTTATATTTTTTAAATAACTGCAGCATGCTGTTAGTAGTGGATTGGTCATAGATGGAAAATATAGGCTAAAGTGTTTTTCCATTGATTCAATGTCACATTATTTTCAATGTGAGTTTTTTTTCAGTTCATATCTTAGATCGGAGTAGTATATTTGGTCCCGACAAACATATGATTAATGAACTTTAGGTAAGTTATTGACTTAGCTTACTTTATAGTTTGACTTTATATAGATTGACTTTAAAGTTAATGCACTTAGCAGTTAAAAAAAAAAAATCATCTTTCAAATATATTGCAAGCTGGAATGATTTGATTTCATGTCTATCCAAAATCAATACGAGGAACATTATGGAGAACATTCTGTATTTTCTGTTTTGTGTGTTTGTGTGTTATTTTTCTTTTAGGTTTGTTCTAGTGCAGTATTTGTAATCAATCCGAAACCCAATCCATATTAGAGACACTGAAGAAACCCAATAGATTCCTCTTATTGCTTTATTGACTGTTGATTACCTTCACAAACATGTTGTTCCTCCAGCTTTCATATCAGAGCAGTTTTATTAGGTTCTGTTTTCCTGTAGATGTGCAGTGACTCTTTGATCACAGGGAGTTCAGAGACATTTCAACACAGCGTTGCTTTGGACTGATTCATGTGCTCACGGCATCCTTTCAGATGTGTTCAAGTGAACTTGGCTTTTTGAGCGCTGCAAGAGATGGACAGATGTTTGATGGCGGCGGAGCAGATTAAACATACTCTTTCTTATTCAAAGAACAGAAGAATGCAATAAAGAATGGGGGTAAAAGTAAACAAAGCATCATACAGACAAAAGAGCATGATTTGATTATGCGTTTGTTCAGCCATTCTGTTTTTTGATGTCTTGGTCAAGGTTTAAACATCAAGAAAAACAGGTCATAATAGAATTATCATATCATTCCAATCTTATTATCGCTGCACTAGTTACCCGACTATAGACACATCATTTACATATTAATTTTGTATCTTACAAAAATTGCAGGAACTATTTTCTCACTGGCCCTGAGAACAGGTGACCCTGGTATGACCCGGTTCATGACATATTTTGGCAGTGGGAGGCTTGTTCCCAGGATGTTTACCACCATTTCCTCCAGAAAAACATGTGGCTGAAAAAGTGAGAGGAAATGTAGATTAATTATTAACAAAAAAGAAAATATTGAGGAAATTACTCCCAACTGAAATACTTACATATCTAGTACAATCTAGTACAATCTAAACCAACCTGAGGGAGATTGAAACCAAACAAATGTCCCACCTGATTAGGAGTTTACTGGGATGTTTACCATACAGTTGGATGTTTTAACTGAACAAACAAAAATTAACAATAAACAATTCTGTATTTATAAATTAACATTAACCTAGATTAATAATGCCGTAATAATGTTATTCATAGCTATTTTATGATTCCTAATGCATTAAAGGGGTCATATAATGCCATTTTTGTACAAGCTAATATGTTTCTTTAGGGTCTAAATTAAAAGTTTGTAATATACTTTAATTAAAAATTCTCATTAGTATTGTAAGAAAACACTAATTTTACCTGGTCAAAAACAGCTCTGTTTTAAGCACGCCGTTTCAGTGCATGTGTCTTTAAATGATAATGAGCTTTGCTCACCCCGCCCCTCTGTTCTGTGGGGCGTTCTGAAACAACGCATGTGGACCATTGCCTTGACAACAGTTGAGGTTATATTTTGGAACAAGAATGGCAACGGGAGTTTCTGGGGATACGTCTTTGCAACCATACCAATTTGAACCTGATTCGGACTCTGAACAAGATGACGGCCCCGAAGAAGTTCGACCATTACGGCTTGGACAGGACGTTTCTGAATGGTTGGTTAAAGTAATGTCATTTTGATCTATTTTTGTATGTACTGGCACGGTAGAATAGTGAGATACAAACGCTATGTGTTTAACTTTAATTATGTATAGGTTAGTTCGTTGACAGATTGATGCTGAAAAACTTTTTTGTAAATGTTAACCTTCTCAATGATGCGTATTGCGTAACGTTATCTCTGTGTTGACTGTAGCAGTAGTTGAAAGATACCTAATCATTTGTTGTAAAGTACGTTTATGTTCACGTCGTTACATAGAAAACATGCCGTAATGTACCCTACGATGCAGTAATGAGTGTAAACATTAGCCACATTCATCATAAAGTGCAAGCGATTTGCAAAGATTAATATACAGGTTAATAAAACGTTATACTTACTTCTTCTGGAATTGCAGCAGGCACACGAATAGTTGGTACAGATTCGTTTTTCAGTAGCAGCCTCTTAGCAAACCCAGCTTTATACTGACACTCGTTTAAAAAGCAGTCTGGTGAGAAATGATTAGCGCAAACATAATGGCATTTAGATTGATCGTTGGGAATATTTCCTTCAAAAACAAAACTCAGCCACTGCGTCTTCAGCGGGTCGGATTTCGGAATAGTAAAATGACTGCTGTGTTCCTTATTACATCTAAGAACAGAACACCACAATCGCTTAGACGCCATTCTGCTCCAAGATATATACAACAACGGCGGACTACTATGACGACAGCTGTCACAGTTCGCTCAGGGCGGGTCTTGTGTTGAAACACTGCTGTCACTCAACAATCGCGGGAGGGGCGTTGGATATTGTGATGTCACAATATCGACAGACATTTCAGTGCAATCAACTTGTAAAAGTGCATGTACCATTATATGACCCCTTTAACCAGCATTACTTTTATTGAACCTTTAATTTTTATAAACATTCCTTAGGTTGCCCATTCAGAGGTTAATTATCTCCCACTAATAAATTAGTCAATATTTTGTATAAATTGAATCCTGTAATACATTCATTCAAATCACCATTTGTGCATATTTGCATGCTTTGCTCCTCTCAAGGTTTCTTCTTCATCTACATAAACGTCTTTCCCACTGTCGCCTTTGCCAGACAAAACCCCTAGCGAGCAAGTCAGTGTTCTTTGTAGCTGCTTTCCGGTGATTTAGAATGTACAAAGTGCTATAGTATAACATTGAATTTAACTGAATTTAATTAAACTCCTTTTAGGCCAAGTGTGAACGGGCATATTAAACACTTAGACTTGTGACTTGAAAAGCGCCAGGCTCTTTCTCTCTCCCTCTTCCTGTCAGACAATAGCAAGTGAGTTGCTTTGTTTTGTGTTGAGAGCTGTGCTGCCACAGGTCTGCTTTCCTGTTGTCACTCATGGGCGTCCTCTGTCCCTGACCCTATCATCTGCCAGCACATCCAATTAAAATGTGACAATGGCCACCTTCACCGCATCCAGAACACCATCTACTGACCATCATTGCTGACATAAACACTCACACTTGAATCCTCATTGAACTCCACAGGGAATTTTTCTCATTGGTTTTCTTACTCATTTCACATGTTTCACACTTTCAGGCCTTAATTTTCATTGAGTGTCAAACTGCACCAGCATTATTATGTTGGTAAATACAGGAAGTGCAACTAGGATGTTTATAGCCTTCCATAAGTAGCTACTGGGGCACAGGCCTCCCATTAAAAACATCTTCTTTTTTTTTCTACTTTTTTTTGTTGTTGCAGTTTTGGATATAAGAATACAATTGTCATTGTTCACAAGCCAGGAGCTACTTCAAAAAACAACAAAAAAAAAACAACAACAACAACAACAAAAAAAAACGGTTTGACCAATTAGATCAAAAGTTGGCATCACTTGTTCTGTTTCTAAGCAGCTGAATGAAAACACACAGGACATAACTGCAGAATATTATCAGGGAATATGATTCTCATGCTGGTAAAAAGTAATCTGGACCATCAGACATGTATTTATCTGTAATATTTTACTTGGGCACAGAGTTTGTCACATTTCGTGATTAGGGATGGGTGATGATGGTCAATAAGTAATTCAAGAAGCTTGCCTAGTTTATTTAAATTTGTTTTTGTTGTTGTGATATTTAAACAGTGGTACTTAAATGTGCTCTGCTTTGGCTGTTGCATCGCAGCATGGTAAAACACTCTCAAAAAGTTGTTCATTCCCTTGATAAAAGCATGTCTTTGGCCATCGTGTCACATCTCAAGCTGGTTTTTTTTTCTGTTTTTGTTTTCTCGGGCATGTTGCCACAAGTGTTTTTAAACAGACGTTTCAAGTTAACAACAGTTATACTTTAGAAAACCATACTGTTTCACTTCTACAAACTCCGTCTAGTTGTTTTTGAGTGCAAGAACATGTCCGCTGAGAAAAGTGTCAAACCTGAAATCAACGTAATTATTCATGGCTTCCTTAAGACTACCAGTGGTTAAAGCAACCCACAGACCAGCATTTTGAATATAGTCTTACACATCCTTAATTTGAGTTGGAGAGGAAAGTATGAAAAAGCGATTTGTTCACTTGAACCACAGGAGAGAGAAGCGAACCTCTCCATCCTTCTCACTGACAGTGCTGTCAGATGGCCTGTTCCAGCTGCTCTGGTTGACAGAGAGTGACACTGAAGCCCATCTCTCACTTTCCGGCTCTGTTGTCTGCTCTGTTGTCTACTCTGTTCAACCAACCCACTAGGGTGCAACAGTGCAACTGTGTGAAGTAAACACACCATTGTTCCCGCTAAAGACCCCTTCATCTTCCTTTTCAGAAACTCCTGTCTCAGTATAAAAGCCGGGTCATCATGGATCTGATACTCAGTCCTTCATGAAAACAAATTATAGGGGGTAGTTATAATAGTTAGGCACATGTGTAGCTGTGAAATCAGACTGGCATCCGCTAGCTACCTGTTGAGCACAGAGCTTTAGCCCCTAGTATACCAGCAATAATTTAGCACACACTTTTATCCAAAGCACATTACAGTTAACTTATTACAAGAACAATCCCCCTGGAGCAACTGCAGGATAAGCACCTCGCTCAAGGGCCCACTCCTGGTGCTTTATGGCTCGCTCTTAGAATGGATCAAACCAGCAAACCTTTGGATATCAGCCCACATGCTGTAGTCAGCAACATCATCTTTTTATGGAGGATCCTTCTACTGTTAGTGAAGGGTTAATATGGTCACTTTATGGAATTCATTTTACAGTTTATGATTGCATTTTGAAGGGTGAGTCCTTCTAATTCATTTTGTAACCTCATATGTCTTCAGTGTCACATGATCCTTCAGAAATCATTCTAATATGTTAATTTGCTGCTCATGAAACATTTATTATTATTATCAATGTCCAAAACAGTTGTGCTGCTTAATACATTTGTGGAAATCGTGATGTTTTTTTTTTCTTCTTTTTCCCCCAGAATTCTTGATGAATAGAAAGTTCAAAGAAAGAGCATTTATTTGAGATATCGTTTTTTGTAACATTACAAATGTATTTACTGTCACTTTTGATTAATTTAATAAGGGGTACTTAGGGTACTTACATATTTATATTGTTTGTGTTTAAGAATTATTACAGAGTTATACAGAGAGAGACAATACACAAGTTAAATTTGCAACAACGTTTGTAACCGAATGTAGCAATATAAAGGATAGTTCAACCAATATTTTTTAATTCTGTCATAATTTACTCACCCATGGCTTTCTTCCTTCTGGATCAGTGTTGTCCATTTTATCTTCTATTATGTTCCACGAAAGAAAGAAAGTCGTGCAGGTTACATGTGAGTTTTTGTGCTTTAGGGAAGCACACAGAGTTATTGACTGATGTCCATGTGCTACGTTTCCCTCCAACAACTAATTACAAACCGCTAAGCAACATGCATCTCTGTAACCTGCACAGCATGCTTGGCCTGATCTCAAATCAGTGCTGAGCCCAGATGATCCATGTAGTACAAACACTCTCTCAGTTGAGTTTCATCAGCGCAAACGACTGTCTGCGCCTCTTAATGCACTTCGCTTGGAATCATTTTTCATTTGTGTAATTATAAACACCGCCACTCTGAATCACACAAATGAGCTGAAGTGTGTGGTAGCCGGAGTGCTGCGAGTGCGCATTATTAAGACAGCGTTTGGGTTTTCCACTGGTTTGTAAGAGGATCCCATTATGCTGATGTTAACCCTTGTGCATCATTTAAAAAAAATTACACATAGGTCCTAAAAAAAAAGTAAAAAATTAAAACCAAAAAAGTGATATAGGTTTAAGTTTATGAAAATGATTTATGAACATTATTTTATAAAAAATGTATATTTTATGAAACATGTTGAACTCTAAAACGGCTAGAAAATACATCTAAACAAGTTGTGTTCCAAATTTGAGGTTGACATCTCAAAAAATTTGCTTTCGGTAAGATTTTGTTTGGGTGCAGTAACAGATTTTTCCCATTGGATGCCAGCAAAACTCCACTGGTCACACTGTGGTTGGCTTTGTTTTTTGCAGTTGAGTTTTTCTCTCTCACATATTACATATTACTTTTAGTACACACATACAAACCACACCCATACCAACAGACCCACACAATTATCGCTGCATAATTTATCCAATTGGCTCTATAATATGCCGAAGCAGAAAACAGGAATAAAGCGAGTATTTGCTTTTTAGGCCAAACCTGAAAGAATGGCACCATCTGGTAAAATTTTTTACAAATTTTTATTTTGAGGCCTTGCCAACAGAATGAAACCTCTTTAAAAAGATTGCATCATTTTATAGTTAAATGGCCCTGGGATTAAAAATTGCAGTTTTAATGGGTTTCAATGCGGACATTTTTGTCCTTAAGGTCCTGAGAGGAACTATTTTGTGTACCTAGTGCAAAAGAGTTTTTTTTTTTTAAGAAATTGGGGTGAAGTAGTACAATTCCCATAAAAATACACCTGTGCCAAATTTTATTCAGGTAGTATTAACACAGGCAAAGTTATAAAAAAAAAAAAACTGAAAAAGACAAAAATGTCCACAAGGATGCACAAAATCCTGTTCAGACAGCAGGATTAGGACTGGATTTGGAGCAGGGTAAAGTGTATCTGTCCTTAGAGAGGGAGGATATGCAGTAATTGAGAGAGAGAGAGAGAGAGAGAGAGAGAGAGAGAGAGAGAGAGAGAGAGAGAGAGATCTGGTTGTTATAGGAACAAATGATGGCATGAGTTTACCGAACGTTTGTCACGTTCAGTTCAATGTGCTGTTCTTGTGTCACAGTAGAGCTCAACTCTAGAGCTGAACCCCCTTTATCAAGTGCTCTTAAATGGTGTGCTGGCAGAACTCTGTGTGTCAGCCGTTTCCAAAGGACCCTCAGGATGGGAGTTAAAAAATATTATAAAATGCCCCTGCTCTGTTTTAGAGGTTGTAAGAAGTTTTAAGTGCTCTTCTGTGAGCGCCTCTGCCCTTGATGGATGGCAAAATAGCTAAATATTTGCATTGTGAACCATTTGTGTGTGTGTGTGTGTGTGTGTGTGTGTGTGTGTGTGTGTGTGTGTGTGTGTGTGTGTGTGTGTTTGTGTGTGTGTGTTTCTGTGTCCTGTGTTGAAGAGTTGACTGGAGATTAGCACAAGGACAGACTGAAATGTTCTACACTTGGTTGTGTCTATATTTATGTTTTCTTGTACATAATATCTGCACTGTTACTGCACTTTTTGCCTGTTTGTACTGTCTTGTATTTATCCGTCCTATGACCCACTCTCCTGTTTTCTACTGTTCTCAATTTCACATCTATTTTCTTCAAGCTGCTAAATCACGTTTCAGTGCCCCCGCTCTGCCCCTTAAGTGTCCTTGTGTTGCATGACTTGGGCCCCTGGTAAAACAATAATTAATTCTCTCTTGTACACCTATATATCCTGAATCACAATAATACTTGAGAATCTTGTGGGACTGTACAAAAAAGTGAAAATATTAGAGCAGTGGTTTTCTGGTCATGACCTTAAAATAGGTCACATGTCTGTTCTGACCAATTAATAAAACGCAATTAGTACAGCAAAATAACTCTGTAGAGCAAGAAAGAAAGAAATATATATGTGTCATATATAGGCCTATATATATACTGTATGTTTCATGTTAGCTATAAAATTAACTATAATGTTAACGTGCAGAACCTTATTATAAAGTGTTTCCATGTTTGTTTGTGTGTTATGTTGCAAAAGCACTTGGGATCCACTCTGGTATACCAAGCTACTTTATTTTTTGTTGGTGTTTTCAAGTACACATGAGCCCCTTTCACAC
The DNA here is from genome assembly GCF_965113295.1 of Leuciscus leuciscus. Lineage (NCBI taxonomy): Eukaryota > Metazoa > Chordata > Actinopteri > Cypriniformes > Leuciscidae > Leuciscus > Leuciscus leuciscus. The sequence continues at coordinate 47,764,236 of NC_138725.1, read as the reverse complement.
AGCGCTTTGAACCCGGCAAATTGCCGGCAAATTGCCAGAACGCCTTCTGTGTGAACGCAAACACGACCCGGGATTGATGCCGGGATCGATGCCGGGTCAGGACCTAGTAACATTGCCGTGTTCAGTGCCGGAACGCGCGCTGTGTGAACAAAAGCCGTAACAATGCCGTGTCGTAGTGATGACGCTGAAGCCGCGATCGTTCACCAGCTGTGAAACGGTACGTAATGCGCAAGTTTATGATCGAATCAGAGAAAAAATGCACAAGCGTGGTTTCTAGAGAGAGAAATTGCAGCTCATAAGCAAACTTACTCTGCGGAGACATTACAAGTCACATCGATGTCACGTGTCTTTACGGCATTTTTACGGGTTGTGTGTGAACGCACTCTCTGATTCCGGGAAATCACTGGCAGTGTGAATGAACCAAAATCAAACGAACCCGGGTCAAATCCCGGGTCACTTTATCCGTGTATTTTCCGGAATCTCTGTGTGAAAGGGGCTATGTATAAACAAGCAGTGACCTCTGACCTTATGACCACCATTACTGTGTGTATGTGTGTGTAATGTTAGGCTCCTGTGAGACTCTGATCATTCGAATCTCATTACCAGGCTCTTCACCAGGTGAACTGACCTACATGGCACACAGGTACCCAACATTATTAGCCCTCATTTCTGCACCTCACCTCTACAACAAAAACAAACACACAGACACACACACACAGGTACAGTTACATAAGGTATAGTCTTTCCTTCATTATAGAGCTGAACGTTCACAGCAGACTCTCTTCCGTGAGCTTCATGCCTGCGGTGAATGGTGAGTTTTGGGTCCTGAACTCACACTGCTCATTATATCTAACCACCACACTCCCACATACTCACTGCACAGTATCCAGAAGAGATACACACTCATACCACATTCAGTCATTCTGCTCAAGTATACACCTCTCCAAATGGCTTTTTAAAATGAATCTTGTTCATAACAATAACTGGTCATTTAGACAAACAAAACAAATTTGGACATTATCCTGAAAGGACCTGTATAAAAGTTTGCGATCAGTAAGATTTTTTTTTTCTTCCACCAAGAACACATTAAATTGATCAAAAAGTAACAGTTATGACATTTACAATGTTACAAAAGATTTATATTTCAAATAAATGCTTTTCTTTTGAACATTAGTTAATCAAGTAATTCTGAAAGAAAAGTAACACGGCTTTTAACATTGATGACACCAAGTAATGTTTCTTGAGCTGTAAATCATAATATCAGAGTGATTTCCTGAAGGATCATGTGACACTGAAGACTGGAGTCATGATGCTGAAAATTCAGCTTTGACATCACTTGAATAAATTACATTTTAAAATACATTCAAATAGAAAACAGTTATTTTAAATATTATTAATATTTAACAATATTGCTGTTTTACTGTATTTTTAATCAAATAAATGCAGCCTTGGTGAGACAGACTTAAATCTTCCAAAAACATGAAATAACTTACCAACCCCAAACTTTTGAATGGCCTACTTACAGGTATAGTTCATCCACAAATTATTTACTCACCCTCATGTCGTTCCAATCCGGTATGACTTTCTTCTGTGGAACGTTATTATTTGTTATTCAAAACATCTTCTGTAAAAAAAGTCATATATTTATGGAAATGGAAGTTGCCAATTAGAAAAACATTGTAGGAAATGTATTCAAGTAACTCATATTAAATATAAATATAAAATATAAAATTGCAAGGTAACAGCATAAATAATGTCAAGACAACCTAGATAAGTGATGTGGTGCTGGAGTGTATGTTAGGAAATGTAAGAGCTGTTAGCTCAAAACACGCTCTGAGTGATTCAGTGATTGAATGTTTACTTTTGTGGACTTGGGAAACAAAAGTAAACTAAAGAAATTAAGCCACGATACTACAGGAATAGTCTGCAACAAAATAGAATTAAGATATGATATATGTATTTGTAAAGGGGCTGCATAGTCACTCTGGGCGATGCATAATTGCTTGGATTTCCACCAGAACTGAAATAAGGAGAATTTCCTTGCTCGCCTCTGCCTCAATAATAATAAATCACAAATTAATGTCCAGAGCGATGTATGTTTTCAAATTGTAGCTGATGATTTTATATGTAGTCGTGTTTTAAAAAAAAAATCAGTTTTGAAGATACTCACTCAGTAAATAACGTTAGCATTGTTATTTTCAGCCATTTTCATGAGCACATCTGGTTCTTTTTATTGATTCACAACTCTCAAGAACATGATATTAAACACATGGCACCTTTGTAAAATTTGTAACCTGATTTTATTGGCTTCTGAATACTATATCTGCTAAAAATTACAAATATGAAGATTTCTGCAGGACATTGGGAGACTAATTTCTCATGAACAAATCATATGACACATTACTTATATTTTGCAACTTTCATAGTATTTAAGAATGTATCATATTTCCAAAACACATGGCTCACATGGACAGTTTCTTCTGGTTCAATTTTCCAGTTGAAACCATTGTGTGTTGTCCGGGTCACTTATTTGATTCAGATTAATGATTTGTAGCTTTTTTTGGCAGCAGAGTGGTGTAGCAGCATCTAAAAACCAGCAAATAAACACCAGACATAAAGAGAAAATAATGTAAAAGTAATTCATCTTTGAGCAAAACCTTCAACAAGTTTTTGAATTAGGGAGGAAAATGAAAACACATATAGACAGAGATATAGAACAATGGCAAGACCAAAGGTAATTAAACACAACTGTGTAGAAAGATTATCTCTCTTCTTTCTCACACACACACACACACACGCACGCACACATTCAACAATCTGTGCCAAGAAGGACCATGTTGAGCTGTAAATGCGTGGAAAAAGGTCTGTTAAATTTCTTGTCCGGGGGGTTAAAAACAGAGCAGAAAGTTATGAGGGACAGGAAAGCATGCTCAATTGAAATTAATTCAGAATGTAAAATGACACAGCATGAACTCATACCAGTAGGTGAAAGTGAAATAAAAAAAAAATTACCCATTGACAGTGAACGAGAGACTTTAAACTAAAAAAGAAATTGACGTTGAGATGATGGAGATATTAGCTAGATATCATGGAGATATCAAAAACTGGTTTGCAAAGTTCACATTTGTTTTACAAATCATTAATCTGAATCAAATAAGTGACCCGGACAACACACAATGGTTTCAACTGGAAAATTGAACCAGAAGAAACTGTCCATGTGAGCCATGTGTTTTGGAAATATGATACATTCTTTTTTCTTTTTTTACAGTCATTCAGAATTTCTTCTGTAATTGGACTAATAAAACATATTGTGAGTCAAACATAAATGACAAGTATTTTATTCATTTATAGTACCATATTTTAGGGGGTGAAACATTTAAATACATTATAAACAGTATACAGATATATTATAGTTCCCCTCACTCCACAACAAACCCTTTAAATTTAATGGTATTCTGAACAGAACAAGCATGAAAAGTACAAGTATAAAACAAACGTAAAAAAAAGGTATAAACAAATGTATTTAATGTGAAAATGAAACTAGTATGGGAAAAGCGCTATACAAATAAACTTAGGCTTGCATACCACTTAGAATCGACACAAATCCAAATGTGTGCACTTTGTGTATGTGTTGCATGCTTTATGTTGAGTGCATTATATAAATTGCTTTGGAATATAAGTTACAGCATGTTTCAGATGAAAAGACGTGTCATATTTCAGAAAATACAGTCGATTCTTTTTGTCAGTGTGAAATGAACAGATTCTTTCTCCTTCTGCCGTCATTGATGTTACAGCTCATGTTCTTGTGGTGCCATCAGCCAATCAGCATTAGTATGATGTTATTTTCCTGCGGCTATGGCTTAGATGACTGGCTTGTGTGTTCATGAGGAAAGATGCGGGTTTGAGCAACTGCTATTGAGATGAATAGGAATGTTGAGACCAATCATCAACTGAATATCACTAAAGCTCTTCCCTTCACAGAACGACCAATCTCCAGTCACACATCCCTAAAACTCCTATTATCACCCTACATCCAGAGCACTTCCAAGTGACAGCTTAAAAGTTGATTACACTCCCGAGTAGCTTTAATAATTCATGTCTTTTGGCTGAAACAAAAGAATAAAATGCATTAAACATTTATATTCATTCATTAAAACTAAAAGGATAGTCTCAATTTAACTGTATAAAGTATTCATGGTCTCTAGCGCCAGCCCAGGGCACCAGATCAGATGTTGATTTAGCGACCTTGCTATGGTTGTGTATTGTGCTAAATGTTTGTCATTAATCAGCATCTCTATGTGCAATCACACTGTTCTCAAGTCCCAACCGCCTTCACTGCTGTGGTTGCAGAAATACTTCAATATGTAATCAGATGCATTTCCCCCCTCAGGATTTAATGTGAAGTGGCAAATGGTTGTAGATGCTTTTGGACTCCTGTACCTGTGGCTGTAATTATGCCTGATTTGTGCCTTGGGCTTAAACTGTGATTCATCCAAATGGCTATTTTTCTCATTTCATCCTCTATGTTCTTCGTAATAAAAACTCCTCTGTTTTCATCATCTCTCCTCAAACCCGTTATTGCAGCAGTCTTAAATGTGAGAGGCTGGGCTTTTTGCATCAACTGTAGCTTTCTCCTACTAGCCATTTGTATCATTTCGAATTGTGATAATATGCATCATCATGAATGTTTAACTTGCTTTGCCAAATCTACCCTTGAGATAAAAATGCTGGTTGCTAAAATAGTCAGGTGTGAGAATGGGCAACACCAGTTTTTTTCTGTTCTGTCCCATTCCAAGAACCATTTAGGCATATACTGTTATTAAACTTAAAGAATTATGGGAATAAAATGGCAACTTATAGCCATTTAACATTAAATTAAATAAGTTAAATCATTAAATTAAAGTATTAAATTGGCCTAAAAGGGAAATTGTAGAGTCCTTTTTTTTCCATTCATTAACAATTATAGAACATTAACTACATTTAACATGAGAACATTTACATTTAACTATAATATATATTAAAAATTTTAACAAGTATTATCAAACACCACAATACCTATTAGCCTATTATAAATAGATGTATTAATTGAAGTGAAATCCTCCAGATGATGTTGCTTGTCTGTAACTTGAATGTCTCTGTGAATGAGTCATGTGACTCTGTGTTCACATGTGCAAAATAAGAAATAGTTAAAGGGATACTTCACCGATTAGCATTAAGCTTTGTATCAGTAGAAACCGGTAGTATTTTCAAATGACCGTGCTTCCCTCTCTCATGTCCCCCTGAGACCAGAGATTTCTGTGTTGTGTGTCTGGAAAAAAACTCAGATGACGCAAAAATTGTCATTTTGCGACATCGGAGGCTTTTTTTGTCCAGAGGCTAGAGACTACAGCCAGTAATAGGAGCTTGTTCCGCATGTTTTCAATCCGCCCATAGGGGTTGGGATCTCACGATAAAACAACGTCTTTTCAGTTTCGAGTCAACTAGTAGCCTAGCTGTATCATTTCTTCCGATACTGCCCTCTGCCCTCTGCCCGTGGCTTGGGTTGCAAGGGCAGCGAAGCAAGTGCATTCTGGGAGTTGTTGTCTTTCATCCACATGAGCCAAAAATAAATTTTCTGGCTTTTCTCAGTCTAGAAGGAACCAACTTCTAAAATAATTTCACATTTCTACTACATAAATGACCCAATTTAAATACACATTTATCTGTTCAGCAGTGAAATATCCCTTTAATATCCTACAAAACTATTTGCTATATTTAAGACTTTTAAAAGTTTTTGAATGAAGTCTTTTATTCTCAACAAGGCTGCACTTATGTAATCAAAAATTATTAAATGTCACATGATCCTTTAGAAATCATGTGAAATAAAATTTGCCGCTGGCAAAACCAGCAATGCAAGTTTGAGTGGTGGCGCCCCGACAAATCTCGCGAGAATCACAACTTGCTTTACGGCACGACGTCACATACATCAACGACATATGAAGCAGCCTCTATGGAAGACACTAGCACGCATTTCAGACGTGAATTATGACAGAGTCGACGAAGAAAACAAAGAAAGTGCGGTCGGAAGAGTGCAGAGACGGCTCTGCATGAGTGGTATTTACAGCCCGATCTCACGGGAAAACGTACAAATTCTACAAAGTGGCTTATTCGTACGAATTAATACGACCTGACTCGTACGAATTAGTACGATTTTTGCAAAATCGTACATATTTGACGAATTGGCCAATTCGTATGAATTCATACGAATGACCTACCCCTGACCCCGCCCCTAAACCTACCCATCACGTGGGTTTAGACAAATCGTACAAATTCGTACGAGTGAGGTCGTACGAATTAGTACGAATTAGCCAACTTTTTATCATTCGTACGAATTCGTACGAATTGGTCGTGAGATAGCGTTGGTATTTACGACAGCAACGTTAAATACAAGTACTCCACAGCGACTCTAGGGGTCACTGTTTGAGAAAAACGGAAACTGCATAGTGTGCCTTTAATACGCTTTAAAAAAAATAAAAAAATTATTTTTATCAATGTTGAAAACAGTTGTATTTAATATTTTTGTGGAAACCGTATTTTTTTCCAGGATTCTTGATGAATATAAGTTCAAAAGAATAGCATTTATTTGAAATAAAAATGTTTGTAACAGCGTTAATAAAGCAAAATCATTTATTTTGAAGATATCGGTTGAAAAGAAACCTTTTTTCACCTCTCATAATTGTGTCTGTCATATTTTGAGTATTTACAGTTCATTTATCTTGTGTGAGTGTAATTCTCTGAGAAACTGAAATCGATTCATTGATTCTGTTAACCTTTCAGAGCCTGGCCAAAATGTTTGATGCTTTCATCAGGAGTGCAGGCATTTGTTTCAATGCCTGTGATGTCTTGTCCTCTATATCCATTAGTCTTAGTCTTTCTGGATGTCTCTTTGTTTCTTTCTACTGTAAGGCAGAAAATCTTTGATTTCACTGTTTTTAATGCTGTTCTAATGCCAGTACTAAAGCAAAGTGATAAAAGTACTTTAATGATACATGTTTTTTTTTGACTGTGTGTTGTTTTTCGATACTTCTCATTTTTCAGTTTTAAAATATTTAAAGTGAACAGAAACTTTCCAACTTTCACTGTGTATGTACATGTGTCCAAACCTCTAAACTTGTACTCATCGATACTGCAGGCTTTAAATAATGATCAGACAACTCTTAAAGTCACAGTGCATGAAATTGGAAGGAGAGGACTGAGGTGAGTGAAGCAGATGAGTGGAAACAGAATGTTTGTTAAGAGGACATGCTGTTAAAGTGATGTAACGTTTCCAGACTAAATCATGCTGACTGTACCAATGAAAGACTTTAGCAGCAACTACAGCAGAAATAACTTTAGTATATTTCTATTACCAGAAATGACCACCCAACAGTCAATAACAGTTCTATATTCTTTGCCTATGAAATCACGTTTTGAAGTCTATTTCTGTCAGCATGTGCAGCACGGCCCTCTTATCTGCTCCTAAATCTGTTTTTAGTGAATTTAAAACATTTAAAATGTACAGTCTTTTAAAATATACTCACATGTATATCTATTTTCCCCCATTCATACTCTGTCTAGAATGAAAATGCTCCTCCAATTATCACCGGAACTTATTTGAACTTACTCAAAGCTGACTATTTCATAAGGTAAATTGATAATCTGAACTCATTATTGGCCTGATTGAAATCTGCTGAGAGTTACAGTAGTTTCAGCAGATTTATATCTAGTAGTAAACTTGATCTGCTGTCTATCTCTCTGTCTGTGTCTAGATGCAGTCATAAATCAGAGCTTGTTATTAGCCCTATCGTTGACCTCTGTGGATGCAACTGCTTAGCCTGTCTCCACATGTTCTATTTGTACACACACTGACGGCCTGACCCTGCGTGCTTAGATACAGAGATATTGATTTAGAGGATACTTCTGTGCAATCTACTGTATAGAGTACTGTCTGAACGATCCAGAGCAAAGTGACAGTGGCTGCACATCTCAGATCTATATAACTAGCAGATTGGCAGAATGAGTATTCAGTCTGAATCCCAACGTTTAACCAAAAAGCATTTCATAGAAAGAAAGAAAGAAAGAATGAATGTGCAGTTGGTTTTAAAGTCTCAGGAGTAAATGGCAGTTGGATACTGAATGAAGTACGGGGCTTCTTTCAATGGCTTGCTGCTTTCAATTTTCATACTTAGCAGATTTTTCCCCCCCTGTATAATTGAGGTGTCATCTAATTGGTTAAGATTGCTGTAAATCTACATAAATTGACTCTATATGGGCAGAGACTTTAAATTACTCTATTTAGTTTAAATAAAAATTCTGTCACCATTTTCTCAGGTTCATGTCATTCCAAACCCATGTTTCTTCCATGAACACAAAACCACTTTTATGTTATGTTTATGGTGTTTTTTGTAACTTGACAGCTCCAGTCCTTATTCACTTTCATTATACAGAAAAGTAGGTTTGAAACAACATGAGGGTGAGTAAATAATGACAGAAAGTTTTTTGGGGTGAAGTAATCCTTTAAGGCATTGCATATCCATGCCAACCAGGATGCAATTTTTATTTCAATATATTCACACACACACACACACACACACACACACACACACACACACACACACACACACACACACACACACACACACACACACACACACACACACACACACACACACACACACACACACACAATATTTCTGTAGCCTAGGCAAAGGCTTAAGATTACACCACATCAGCTGCCTAGCAACATATTGCTCTGAACCTTTTTTTTTTTTTTTCTTGCAGGAACTTTAATACTTTGAAGCTGTCCAAAGTTATGGGTCTGAAATCATCCCTCAGAGGGGAACCTAAGCTTCAAATCATCAGCCCTCTGCCAATTCTCTAACACACGAGTGGATAATACTAGATTTTAACTACAAACCCTGAATGGTTTTCGTTGTCTTCAAGGACACCATGTATCTCCCTTTCTGTATGAAGGTGTGCATAATTAGAATTTCTGATGTATGGGTCTGTTGCATTCATTTTAAGAACACTCCAAAACTTATTGGAGTTTCCATGGATATACAGTTTCATTTGCATAACATTTATAATGCATATAAAATGGCACCTTTAGGGGTACAACAGCTTGTTACTCGGGCAGTGCCCTTAAAAGGACAACTTTCTTCCTTATCAACCCCTAAAAGGTGCATATTTGTACCTCAGAGTATACATACCAGTAGCGGCTTGTCAATAGAGGGCGCTGGGGCGCCGCCCCCATCAAAATTCCAGAAATATACATGTATACAAAAATGATATAAAAATGAAATAAAAAATAAATAAAAAAATTAAATAGTTTACTCATACAATGTAAGTAGTAAGAGCCTCAGCATTTAATAAAAACTGGCTTTAATCGGTTAACTGTTTTCTTTATTATGTTTTTCAATAAGTTTCATGCGGTTTCATGTGAGAGGGACGCCGGACAAATGGATGTCTATGGAGTCTTTAAATTTTCGGGCAGCATGTGACCTGAAGCTGGTCTCTAATTGGTTTCTGATAGATTCTCCTCCGGACGCAGGTCGCTGCGTCCCTGGCGAATCAGAATTGGATACATGTTATTTTATCCAATCTGATTGGTTCTCGTCACCTGCCATTCAACTCAACGCTCTTTGCCACTACTGCGAGTGCGCGGGCGACACCGTTACTCCGACTCCGTCAAAACCTTGCTACTAGGCTGATCATTTTCGTAGAGAGAATGCCAGAAGTTAAACCAAATTCTGTCATTGATTTACAAATAAAAACCTTTCACAAGGCGTTTGCTGGAAGAAAAAAAACGATAAAGGCTCTCCGACCGGACCAACCCGATTTACAGGCCAGTGACAGAGGACGAAGCTAACGCTACACCCGGAGCTTCACCCGAGCTTGTTATGAGAAACGGAGGTGGCTGGCTTTATTCGCTTATTTGTTAACTTATGCTGTTCAATTCATTGCATTTTAATGTTCATGTCATGTATTTGTACTATATAATCTAACTGTACTTATCTGTTCTGTTACAGTTAGTAACTGAAGTGTAGATCACATTTGTACAATTATATGAAAAAAAGATGATTGAAATAAATGATAAACTCTAAAATTTCTACTTTTATCATTTTCAGGTTTGATTCTAATCATAATGTAACATTATTTGAAAAAACAAAATTTCAGTACAAAAAACCTTTTTATTGTTAGAATTGTGATTTCATAATATTTAGATATGAATCCAACTGGAAAATCTTGTGAAAAGATATCTTTCAGTTAGTCAAGTTGCATATAGTGGAGCTCTATAGCCATCTAGTAGCTAAAATTATCATTTTTTACTTTTAAAACTACATTTTACAAAATATGGGCAAAATAGTTTACACTAAACCATGTAAAATTATCCATGTTATCCCCATGAATGAAAGTTAGAAATATGGGTCTTTTATAAAGTGAATTTTACATAAAATGCTGTTTTTTGTAAAAAGCCTATTTAAATAAATATTTATTTTTTAAAGAAATTTAAAATATATCATAAATCTTACAAAAACTGCACAAATGTTGAGTAAAAACATTTAAAATGTAACAGTGTAAAATTACATTTGTAAAAAACAAAAAGATAGATATGAAGATAATCAGAGGGTTAAATACCCCCCCCAAATTTTTTTTTATTGAGAATGAAGTGAAGTGAGAGTGAATTTGCCTCGCTTTATTGGACTAAAATTGTGAGTAATTGCAGAGACACAGAAAAACAGGAAACCAATAAAACACTCCATTCCGGCATACTAAACTTTATTTGAGAAAATAAATGAGTAAATTAAACATATCCTCTTCTCTTTCCAGAACGGAAATGTTCCATCTTTCATTACTGCATATATTTATCACTAAATGTATGTTTACGATCATCTGTCATTTTTGTTAAAACTCATTTTGTACTAAAACAGCTGTCATCTCCACCTGAATATCTAATCATTCAGTCAAACATGTAACGTAACATTTAATTATCTGAAACCTGTTCTTTTAGTAGAGAATCATTCCCTGTTCTCACCATTGTACGTCTCTGCCTCCTTCTCCCATAAAGATTGCACCATAATCATCTTCATATTAGTTTTCAGTGTCAATACTACAGTAGCATCTCGTGTTTAAAGGTGATGTGTACAATTTCAGCATCGAGTCATTGCAACAACAATGTTTTCAAATAGCTTTCCAAGTCTGTAATACCTGCAGAGAACTATCCAGTAGCATTCCCATTCATCTCAGTGCCATCTGCTTATAGGACCTCCTGGAAATGATTTGCATTGCATTTTGGGTCCAGCTGGAACACCAGGAGCTAACAGCCTCCTTGGTTTGTTTTGTTAGAGAAAATATACAGTAGGAAGAAATTACACTAATTTAATTGCAAGAAATGTAAAATCCAATTAAAAGCCACAGTTATGCTTATTTAAGATGAAAACGCTGTGTGCCTTTATTATGTCAGCAGTCTGATAAATGAATTAAGTGCAGCAGCTAAGTGCCTGTTAATTAATTATACTTAATGGCTGATTGTGAGTTTGCAAATTTGTTTACTGCTCATGGTGCTATAATGTTTACAGGGCTGTGTGTCGTTCTATTCCATCTCTTTGCCAGAGAAGAGCATGTACAGCTCGTAGTTCACCTTGAAAATATGTGTGTGATAGCATCAGACTGAGTTGTATCTTAATAAGAAGACTGTGAGACGGCGCAATCAAAGAATTGTTGGGGTCAGGAACAGTCAGGAAATTGTTGTGTAACTGATTTGATGGTTATGTAGAGGAGGAGGGATGTGTCTCTGTGGTGAGGATAAACACTGCCCATCACTCACATCACTGTCCCCTCAGATCAGACATGAGCAATCAATATAACTGCAAGGGTCAGATGTCAGCCCCCCTCCTTCTCCCCTGAGGATCTGAGAATGTGATAAAGCTCCTTTCACTATAGATCTCTCGTGTTTGATTCTACCTTGTAATGCTGCTACAGCAACCCTCACATTCTGTTTGGGATTCCAGGGCCATTTTAGGACAGTAGCTCCAAAAATACTGCAGTGTCAGATTCTTCATGACTGTTCCTAAACTTACTGATTACAGACACAATAAAAAAAATAAAAAAAATAAAAAGTAATCTTTAAATGTATGAAATGAATGTTTTGCCAGTCATTATTACATATTCGGGTCATCGACCCAGATCTATATGGTACACAGGTTGATCTCTAAATGCCGCAATAGTATACTGTAAAACTCTCCTGATATTTTAACAACAATTGCAAAATAATAAAATAAAGAGTATTCCGTTACCTTTTGGAACTTGGAAGGGTTCAATTTGAGCAGTCATCAGAGATTCAATTATTGTTGCACAGAAAAATTATACTTACACTATTACATCCCTCGGGTCGCTAGAAAACCCTATACACTTTTTATAAACAATTAAATTGATTTAATTAGACACTATTTCATGAATTTTTCTTTTCTTTTTAAATTGTTTATAATGAATAGGTCACATACTAATAAGAAGGTTGATGTCTAACTTTAAAAATTGTAATCAGTGGGGAGGGTAGTAAATGACGTCCCGGGTCGATAAGGACACGAGGTATGCGTTTAAGGGTTAAACGTCCTCCATGAAAAATTTCTACATAACTTACTAGTTGAAGTTTGGGGTCATAAAACATGAATGGTCTGATTCATGTCCACACACCTGCCTGTTTACATGGTATGTTTTATTATCTTTACAGTTACATTAATTATAAATTAATATACAACCATTTTATTCTACCATATTTAATAATAATACCGCTATAAAAATGTTTATGGATAAATAGTTTAAGCTGCAGAAAAACTTTAAAACCATAAAGTCACCTAGTCAAACTATAAATTATTAATGTGCAATACTGTAAGATGTATTGAAGTAAAAACTATTCATTGCAGTATATACAGCAAAAAACAGTGAAATGACATTCCCAGAAGACCCTGTGTGACACCTCACATATGATTTTATATAAATAATTGTTACACTTCTTGTTTTGTTTGTTCTTCTTGTTACCTATATCAGTTATGTACGTTATATGGTGTTTTGTGTTACATTTTATGTTATTATTAAAAGTAAGTATTACTGTGGTGATCATCAATATATTTTAAGGTAAAAATCTGAAATTGATATATTGATATGGTATATTGACATTATATCACTAAATGAAATATATGGTTATAATTTTTAAAATAAAGGCACCAATATGCCATCCCATAACACCTGAAACAATGCAGCTTCCACCATAACTTTAACAGGGTAGTGGGTTTTAATTAGGTCAGATGAACATATTTAAAGAATTTAAAGGGAACATAAGAGGTTCATTTTGATTATAAGAATACTATTATTATTCTTACACATACATCATTTGGGTTTTTGGGTCCCCAACTGTGCAAACAATCTCAACAGATCATGAGGGTTTACTTGAACTTGTACCCCCTCACTGTATAGATTAATGTATTTTCCAACCACCAGCAGATATACAGATAATTTACAGAGTTATTAAATAAATATCCCACTTTTATATTGCCTGATCACATTAAAGGAGAGTATTCTGCTCTATTTGCATTCCTTTGCTGGCCTGCACAACACCATTGTGCTAGGTTTGCAACACGCAACTTTAAAACCTGTGTTGCAGCATTATATATATTTTTTTAAATGTGTGCATTTGCTCTATAGCTCCTGTTGCATCAGCATATTTACCAGCCACATCTGAGATCAGTGCTGTCACAGGAGAGTATACTATGCCTCAGATCTAACACTTAAACTCACTGCTTTTGCTGGGTGTGTATGTACACATATGGATTTGAAGTGTCAGTAATCACTGTTTGCATGAGAACTCCGCAGACATATGAGGCTTTGGTTAAACCATGTCTCTAAAACTGACTCATAGGCATCACTGGAGTACTGCTCCATCTAAATCAATTTACAGCCTATGGCAGGACTGTCAGGAATGTATTCAACCTGTCAGTTATTCATAAAACAGTATTTATGATGCCAGATGTTTTCAGTTTACACTGTTAGTCATTATGTTTCGAAGCAGAATCAGTGGGAAGCCTGTATTTTATAACATATCATCAAACGATTGAACAACTGTTTTTCTGTGCAATCGAATTTTTTTAATGTATTGATATATGCATTTCTCCTCAGTATTGCACGTGATTTAAATCAATGCGTTGGAAAGATGAAATCTGTTTATTTATGTGCTGTAAACACTGATACTGGAATGGCAACGTTAAAGAGATAAAAATGAAAATTCTGTAATCATTTACTCACCCTTACGTCATTCCAAACCTGTATGACTTTTTCTTCTGTGGAACATAAAAGACGATGTTTTGAGAAATGTCTCAGTGTTTTGTGCCCATACAATCCAAGGCTGCGTTTCCCGATAACGTTGTCTCTTAGCGCGCTACAAAGACTCTAAAGGTATAACATAACTAAAGGTATACCGTTTCTAGGCGTGTTCCCCGAACCACCTTAGGAAATTGCTTAAGATATACCTTCTTACGCGCGACGTTACCAGGGGCTGTCCGTGGCGATGGTGCTGAATTTGTTGATATCGATGGCTCGAGAATCAATTATTCACTCATACAGGGGCTGCTTCTCTGCGTTAACTGAGCTCTACTTGTAAACTTAGAGATGTGGATTCGGACGGCAGTTAAATCACCACATGACCTTGGTGTTCATCAAAAAAACATTGTTTAAAATACCGTACGGCCCCATGAGAAACAATTAGCGTCCGAATAGGGCTAAACTGACAGTATGCTTTCACTGGCCATTGAAAGGGCTCCGCGGACAGCGCCGTCTTTCATTTAGCACAACTATTTGCTGTATCGCTGCCATAGTTTGAGCAATCATTCACAGCCATTCCCTTTAAATAGACTCCTAAGCCTTTACTGCCTAATGGTTTGCCAGCTGATGTAGCCTACCTTTGGTTAATGTAATTAAAAAGCTAACAACAATCAGTGTAATTACAATTTTATTCTGTGCATGAAAACACTTGAATTCGTCTAATTGAACACTGGGTGTATTAACTTCAGAATTATAATCATATACTGAGATGTAAAGAAGGTTCTTTTTTTTTCTTCTTTTTTTTTTTGCAGTGGTGGTTGTTAACAGTGATAAGGTAAAGCTAAGAGTGGTCCAGACCAACCTTCCGAACGTATGACTTACAGAAGGTATTCAAGAATGTTTTGGGAACCAGCATTCTTCAAAATGTCTTTGTGTTCCATAAAAACAAAACAAAGTAATACAGATTACAGTTGTGAGTAAACAATATGTGTATAATTTTCCTCACTTATTATAAACCTTCTTTAGGAGCACTTGAATGTCTGATTCATTTTAGTGAATCAGTTCATTCATGTACAAGAATCTGCTCAAAAATTAATTGGCACAAATTGGTGGATTGTTTTTAATCAGATTGTTTACATAAACTGCTGAATGAACCAATGTTTTATATATATATATATATATATATATATATATATATATATATTACACAGAATTTATATTCTCTTTTTTTCCTAATGAAATATGAAGTTAAAGTCCATTATACAGATTCATAAAAAAAAATAAAAAGATCCAAACGATCTTCATTGATTTGGTACCAGATAAATTCTGTGCTGAATGTAAAAATAAAATATATCATCTGCCGGTTTCATATTTAACAAGATATTGGCATCTAAAATAGCTTGACTAGTTTAACCGCTTTACAATATGAGTAGCACTTTAAAAGTATAACTTGCAGTAGCAAAGTAGCTTCTTCATCACTGCTAATAGACTGTGCAAAATGACCCCACAGTGTGCAATAAATTAATGTCTCTGTTTAAAAACTGGATTTCCATTTAAAAGAGATCTTTAACCAGTTAGGCAATAATATGATGTAAATGATGTGAAGACTATACACCCGATTCATTAATTCAGCTTTGAGCTGCATTAATTCACATCCACACAGTTTAGAAGAGCATGACTGATACATCTTTCAAGATGGCAAAATATGCTTCGAAACCCTGAAGATTTAAAACTAGAATAACGTTATGGACTATCAACATTGCAAATGAGAAGTCAGTGGATATGAAGATGTCAAGAAATGCAAGATGGCTGTTCAACAGCGCTGAAAATAGCATTATCACTAAATAGACTCTTTGATCAAATTTTGACGAGGAAGGATGTTTTCTGCCCGTCGCTGCATTTGCTATCTGTCTCTTCAGATGCATTTCTGGATTCGCATATCTGGATTTGAACCTAGAGTAGTGATGTAGCATCACAAAGTGTTAAACAAGTCACAATCTTGTCAAGCAGTTGAAATCCAGCTTGTCCGCCTGAATTTCATAAAATATTCAAAAGCTGCTCCCCCTGTGGTGCTCTGTCCGATAACACTGAGTGTATTGAGTCCCAGGATGGTTCCTGGTAGCCCAGAAACAGTCAGATCCAGACACCCACACTCATTTTACCCCTTTGCCTTCTCATGTTGAGTGTTTAAACAGATCCTTTAGAGAGCCTTTAGGCCTACACAAAGACAAAGTAGAAGGCACTGAGTCTCCCCGTTAATAATACATAAGGCAAGTGTGGAAGAAAGCTGTCTCTAACAGTGATGTGAGAGAGCAGTGAGAGATGGACAGGAAAGCCCCAGAGAAAACCACTGCCAGTTGGAGAAGAGAAATACGAATATTTCATTTCACCTGGGACAGAGGGACGGGGAGGGAGGAGAGACAGATTGCATTTCAGAACGACTCGGTGGATAGATGCTGACCCGCATCAGTTTTTTTTCTTCGTTTTTTTTCTTCAGCTCGCTCATTAATTAGCATGGAGAAGAGAGGGTAAGATAAAGAAAAAAGGGTCAAGTGTTAGCTGAGATGCACATACAGTATGTGCATTCACATTTGAATGTGAATTCTCTTCCCGGCACAATTAGGATATGAACACAACATTTGTGGAGTGGAAACAGTGAAATTGTTCCTTTGAGAAGAAACCAATAATCAAATGCTTCTTTGTTATTTGTTTCCCCCCAAAACAACTGAATGAAATAAAGATGAAAAAATTATGTAAAGCATAATTGTTTATGAATACTTCTGTCAGGTATCGGTGTGGTTTTACAACACTCAGGGAAACTAACAATGACTGGGAACTTAGACAAACAGGAACAGAACAAAACCAAACTAAAACACAAAGAAACTAAACAGTTTCAGGGTTCAAAAAATATTGAATTCATGCAACTAATAAGTTTATTTTATTTTATTATTATTATACATAAAATAGCTGTATAATATTATAATGTAACTAATCTATTATTACTGTACATTGTCTGTTTATATATATAGTGGAGAAGTTATTGGGTTTATTAAGATTATATCATATAATGTATATATATATATATATACACACACACACAAATATAATATAAGGGATTTGCAAAGATTTTTGTTTCTAAAGCTGTGCATAGGTAAATAATTTTACCGTTAAGATGCTAAATGTCAATATTTCCATATTGTACACATTACAGTCATGTGAATTACTAATGAGCTCAGAATAAATGTATATTTTAATGAAGGTTTTTTATTTTTTATTAATCAGTTCTGTTTATTATTAGAATATTAATAATTAAAATAATAATTAATATAACAGATTTTTATTTCAATATATTTTTTAAAATGTGCTGTTTTTGTCCTGTGATGCAAAGCTGATATTTTCAGCTGGTCACATGATCCTTCAGAAATAATTTAATATACTGATTTGCTGCTCAAGAAACATTATTATTATTATCAATGTTGATTTTTTTTTTTTTATGAATAGAAATTTCGAAAGAACAGTACTTCTTTCTTTCAGTTTTTTATAACTATGTAAAAGCCTTTACTGTCACTTGTAATCAATTTAATGCATCCTTGCTGAATGATAAAATCAATTTTCTTTCAAAAAATCTTACCGACCTTAAACCATAGTTTATGTGCACTATTCAAACTCATTCTGTGTGTGTGGCTAGTCAGTAGATTTTGTTCTATTCTATTTACTTATTTATTAAATAACTTTACACTATGTAGTTAAATACAAGTACAGTGCATCTCTTCGAATACAGTACATATATTGGTTTGATCCAAAACATGTATCCAGTGCTGTCAAAGTAAATTAAATGAGACATCAACATGTCAGTTGAACCTCACAGTTAGATAAGATCTCTCAAAAGCCACATCCGTCAGCTCTGCTAACATCAACAGCGCATTACTATTTCATAGTCACAGAGATGGCTTATATCTACAGGCTTTTCTAGAAAGGTCACACCAAACAAAGTCATGCACACAAACAAAACAAGCCAGGATCAATGTGGTATATTTGTCATGGAACGTGGTGTATAAGCACATGAAGATGGGGAATAATACTAGGAAATAAACTTTAATAACAAAAGTTAATCACACACGCTAACGTTAACAAGAACCGACAAGCACTAAGGGTACGTTTACATAACAGCAATATGCTTAAAATAGATAATTTTTTCCTTTGAGTTTTCTGCGTAAAGACGACACCATTGTCAAAATGATCCCCATTCACACGGATTGGCGAAAACGACAAAAAACGCTGTATTCTGCTGCCACGCCATTAGATGGCGATGAAACACTATAGACTGAACACGTAATATGCATGTGCATGACGTCATGTTTGTTGTTTACCCGTAAACAACAAACATGTTTGGAAATTACGTCATGTTTTTTGTTTACAAGTTTAAAAACGTGCACTTTGAAACACGTTTTCAAAACTTTGCGTTGTCAGTCACACAAAATGCCGTTGTTTTGTAAACGAACGGCCAAAACGCAAAGTTTTACGTTTTTAGTTAAAAACAATGTTGTGTAAACAGCCCCTTAGGGAGAACTGAAAGCTTATAATCATGAACAACACAGGGAACTAATGAGTTAATTAACAAGACACAGGTGAATATAATAACTAATTAAACAGACTGAGGAAAACTAGATCACAGGACAGAACCAAAAACACAATGAAGGAGGGAACACAGACAATAGATGTTACAACATTGTTATAAGGTGTGTTATTTTGTCCTAACACTAACTTTGTGCTGAACCAGAAGTCAAAAGTGCAACTGTATAAATGTGTGTTATTTTCTTACTGTGCTTTTGTGTGTCTGAATGATTTGAGAATTTTCTGCTCCAAATTAAAATGGATCTGTTGCCTCAATAAACTCCTAATTACTGCTTATTAATAGTTAGTGAGTTGTTACGTTTAGGTATTGGGTAGGACTAAGAAATGTAGAAGATGGTCATTCAGAATAAGGCATTACTATGTGCTTTGTAAGTACTAATAAAAAGCCAGTATCCTAGTAATATGCATGGCAATTGTCACATTCACGTTAGTTTGGACTCGTTATGTTTTGTCATCATCTGCCTACGTCACTCATTTGTTGTCACGGACGCTAATCACATTCAGCTGTGCACTCATTAGTCACCATCATTAACACCTGTATATATGTTCAGTTCTGTTTTAGTCCAGTCTTTCTATTGTAAGGATACTTACCGTTAACCAATTAGCATTTAGCATTTTTACAGTCTTGTACCTTTAAAATTACGATATCTTTTTACAGTGCAGGGTTAAAATTAGTGGGTGACATGAAAAACAATTGCAAAACTTATACAAATTGTTAGTTATCTTTTGAAAAATTTCTTTTAACTAAAAGAGGAAATGGTCCAACATTTTGGCTTCTCTATTTAGTATAATTTCAGCCAGACTCTTCCCACCATCTTTATCATCACATAAGCTGAATTTAGATCAAAGGCCGCTGGTTATGTGATTGTAATGCAGGTCTTTCCTCTCGGCTGTGGGGATAAAGGACCACCTGAGAGCAGAGCTCTGGGCTAAAGCCATAGACAAGCATTCATTAACTCACCTTTTGTGAGTGCAGACCCTCCCGCTTCATTTTGCTTTTTGAAGAGCCCCCTTGATTCTGCAAGCTGCTTTAATGAAATCTCCATGTATTATATATTTATAAATTACTCTCATTATAAAAGAGAGAGGATAAGTTTCAAATGAAGCCAATGAAAGATCAACATTACAGTTTAATTTCGGGTATTAAATGTGCACTTTTACTTTGTATTCTATTCCACTTCTTCAACTGAAAAATCTTCAGACACAAAATGAAATAACCATTTTATGACGGTCAAAAATTACAATGATTACATGAAATAGACCTCATGCATTAGGAGAAGCTATAACTGTAACCACGACTACACTTTGGCAGCTGAAAGCCAGTGATTAAAAAATAGAAGAAAGAAAAAGTTCCAATCCAAATGGTACTTGATGGCAAACTTTGATGTGCAATTCATATTAGCAGCAGGGCATAAACAAAGCTGTCTCTCTCTCTGAAGTACCTGATGTGAAGGCCAAAATTAGTGGCACACATTAAGATACAGTGAAAAATCTTAATTAGACTAATCTCCACGGGAACCATTTCTATTTGCGGCTTGTGTTAACTGTGCATGGGAAAGCAAAGAAAAAAGATTTGTGGACAATGTGGTGCTAAAGAGTCCCTGTGGGCTGTATAATCGTCACTGCTAATCATTTGCTTTTTGCAGACATTAGGATCTGTCTCTTGTGTTCATAACATTGTATTGTTGACTACTATTTTGAAGTGTTGTGTAATGACGTAACGTGAGAGAACGAAAGTGAAGAGTAAACAAGACGAATGAAGTTCACTATTCCTGTTTCATGTGTTTTATTGCTTACTAACTCCTGACAGATACCACAAATAGGAAGTGGACAGAGAAAAAAAAAGAAAAGTGGACACATGTGTTATTTACAGAAACGGCCATCACATTTGGTTTTGGTAAACAGAGGTCTACAAGAAAAAGAGTGATTAAAGAGTATGTCAGGAAAGGTCATTCCTACTTGAAATATGGTTGGTATCTGAACCTTCAAATTGGTTGCAAGGATCCAGTCATGCTTTAAAACCAAACTCAGTCTCCTTTAGCAAGAAGAAGAAAAAAGGCAGGGGTTTGCAGAAAAGAAGATATCCCTATCTCCAACACTAGTCTCATCCCCTAACACCTACTTAATTTCTTCTCTTCTGTGCAATTCAAATGAGGCTGCATGCATTGGCAGCTCTCGTACGCTGGTTCTCCTGAGCCATGGATTTGGAAAATTGCTGATTTTGGCAGCTCCCTCATGCAGAAGTCTACCTGTTACTTTGATCCTGTCATGGTGAATGAGGGCAAGCAGTCGAAGGGTTGGCGGTTAAGCACTTTGCAAGAATCATTTGCGGATGGGGACGATGGTGAGTGTGTGCTTTTGATGAAAGGGAATTTGGATACAAAGAGGTTTGCCTAACATTTCTTGCCACAAAAAGTCAAGTCAGAAAAAAGAAGAAAAAATTAGAAAAATGCGAAGAAATGTCATTTACACTGTGATTTTCTGAAGTAGGTTTTTTTCCAAGTTGTAGTCTGATCTACAGTATTAATGTCACTGGGTACAAATTATAAATAATAAAGAAAAAATATGACAAGTAAAAACTATAGTGTGCGTTGTCTGTATCAGTACTAAGCTACTCTGAAATAGAGAGCAAAAGAGGAAGGAAAAAGAACGTTATACTATAATTTACATTGAAAAATTCCCAGAAATCCCAGTGTGACACCTTGAATTTTAAACTGTAACTTTGTCACAATTATGTTTAGTTTATGTTGGTATCATTGTGTTGCTTTTTTTAGTTTATTTGTTTCAGTCACATATGTTCCTTTGTTCAGTTTCCCAGCCACTCTTTAGTTGTCATGGAGATTCATTTAATTATCACAGGTGTTTTTCATAATTACCCTCATTTTCCTTGTTAATTAAAAAAAAATTTTTTTTACAGTGCAATCACAGGACTCCAGGACCTTAAAGAACTTTAAGATGTCTTTTTATCACTAGATAATGTATGAGGTCTCATATAAAAGAAGAGAGTTTGGATCCTAATAACCTCCTAACAACAATCTAATCTACCCACAATATTATTCTTTAATAAGGAAGCTTGAAGCTTGATGTAGATTAAGCTTCTGTTATGGATGTATGAAGATATTTAATGGATCTGTCAGTGGGAAAACCTTCTATCATCTCTCCTGTATGAGGGTAGACCCTTAAATAAGGATAAGTATTTTCATAAGTCACATGGCTGTGACTTATGAAGAAAGTTGTCTCAGAGTGAAGGGCAAGCAATTACACTTTGGGCTGTTGCCCAATAATTACTTTTTTTATTATTAAAAAAAACGTTCATATTGATATGAACTCCCAGACTATCAATTATGGAAATAAGTTAGCATTTAAATGCCACATATGGCTGATGTAGGAACACATGACGAAGGGTATAAGGAATAAGTCTTTATTAACTCAGAAGAATTATAATCAATCACACAAACTGAAACGTCTCAGGTTACGACTGTAACCTATGTTCTCTGAGAACAGGGAACGAGACACTGCGTCAGAACGCTATGGGGAACGCCTCCGCGTGAACCGGTGTCTGAAACGCTTATCTAATCACGGCAATCCTATTGGCCGGCGACAGCCTATGACATCATCACTAGTGCGACCCGGAAGTACATAAGGGGAGCCTGGAGAACATGTCAGCAACTTATCGTCTGAGGGGACCGTTCAGCAGGCATCTCCGAGGCATGGCGAAAAGACGCAGTGTCTTGTTCCCTGTTCTGGATGAACGCTATGGGGAACGATCTACCCATGCTGCCATACTGAGGGGAGGGCATGCCAAATTATGGCTGTGACAAAAAATGGCATTTTCACTGAAATGCCAAAAACACTCCCCCTTCGGGTCACATACACAGTATTCCCTATGACCACTGCCCGAGGTTCATGCTAAGCGAGGAAGTAACTTTGTGCTTTCACACGAAGGACTTGACCCAGAGCCAGCTCAAGGGCATGGATACCACAGCCCGACTTTAGAGGGGGGTTCCTTTAAGGGAATATGAACAGGGGGTCCAAAGGTGTCCCGTCCAGTCACTTTCTGAGGGGGGACATGAAGTCAACCCCACATGCCACCAGGGAGGCTGACCTGGTCTAATTTAATGACCTAGTCTTACCAACAACCTGTCTGTTTTCTAAACAGAGTCTCTAACATATTTTGCCTCTCTCGTGGAGGCATCCTTTAGGGAGGACTGCAGATAGTGGCAGTGATCGCTCATAGACCGGATCATAGAGACGGGCATCCTGGAGAGTAGAACTCAGCATAGCACTTTCTAACCCTTGCGAACGAGGGGAGTAACTCTACCCAATCCTGAATCTACACAGTGCTTCAAAGCCATGTGGAGGCTGGGCACTCTGAAAGGGACCCTAATAGGGGAGCGCCTCCAGCTCTAGGGCTGATCTAACAGGGAGGCCTCGTGAGAGACCTTCAACCTTCCGACCAGACTTAGGGAGCTAAGTATTCATACAGAACGATCCTCAGATATTTTCTGGAACACTGTACTCAAAACCTGATAAGTATTGACCAGGCTCTGGGCTGGATTTTGCCTTTGCAATGCTAAGCATCCAACTTGCTGGGGATCCGCCTTCAAGCGGGCCTGTCAAGGCCTAAACTACTTGATAGCGGGACTGTTAGCAGAGCTAGTCACAGAAGTCAGGTTCTCTCACAGACATCTCTGTGGGCCTGGTTATACTTATTTCACATTGCCAACAGGCAGTGTACTCAGCAAAAGTGCTATCGACCCTTTAAAGCAAGGGGAGTACAATCCTACTGTAAGGCCTACAGCTTCGACTTTCACGGACATCAGCCCGAGCAGTGTTTTTAAACTAAAACTTAAACTAGAGTTTCTAGTGTTACTTGCCTTAGTTGTGGAGGCATCCGATAATGAGGACTGCAGATAGTGGCAGTAATCACTCACAGACCGGATCATAGAGACGGGCATCCTGGAGAGTAGAACTCGGGATAACGCTTTGTATCCCTGCAAACGAGGGGAGTGACTCTACTCGATCCTGGATCTACACAGTGCTTCTGTGTACCCTGTGGAGGCCGGGCACTCTGAAAGGGACCCTAATAAGGGGAGCGCCTCTAGCTCTAAGGTTTACATTGCCAACAGGCAGTGTACTCAGCAAAAGTGCTATCGACCCTTTAAAGGTGAACTAAGTAACTTTTTTTACCTTAACTGAACAGCTTCGGAGTCATTGGAATGGTTATATTACTTGTTTCGGGTTGAATGATGGTCGTTTCGCACCCCCCTGGTGCCCGTGAGCGGAAAATACGCACTTGCAACTTTGAGCCGGCGGGCCGCCGGCCGCTGCGTCAGGAAGTCTCGCGTGATATCAGGTCTCGCGATGTAAACAATTGCTTTACGGCCAAAAGAAATCTGCTAAAATGCTGTCATTACTGCGCTCCCTCACGCTGTCCGAACCCGAATGAAGAAGACGTTTTAAAGAACGTCCCATCTGCTTTGATGTCGTCGATCTATAGCCTCTGGTGTCTGAGAATCACCAACGAGTTTTTACGACAGTGTTGTCAAATATCTATTCCGAAGCTGTGGGGGGAGCTCTAGAGAGAAACCTGCGAGCAAAAAGCGAGAATACAGCGAAGAAGTCCCGAAGCTACTGAGTGCTGCTTTAAAGCAAGGGGAGTACAATCTTACGCTACCGGACTATCGAGGAGGCCTACTGTAAGGTCTACAGCTTTGAATGTCACGGGCATCAGCACAGGCAGTGCTTCGGCTCTAAGGGAGCATACTCAACCATCCCAAGAGGGAGGCAGTAACTAATCTGTCTCTACCTGAGCCTGGGTGGTGAAGGGTGATATCATATTAGCTATGGGTAGCAAATTTTATAGATTTTACATTCTCTACTAAACCCAAGGAAATGGAGGCCACAATAAGCGGCCAACGACATTCAACCTTATGACTTGAATTATTTTATTCATGGGGCTCAGTGAAAAAAATTTAATAAAACTTATTTAAACGTTTTCAATTTTAAGGCCTAGCTGGAAAAACTAGCTACAATACTCAGCTCTAAAGGGCGGAGGCCTGAGCATACTGCTTCTTAATTTCTAGAGAGAAAAGGCCTGACAACACTCATGAGATATCTTCATGGGAGGCTTTTTGAAGGTAGCCTGCTACCTTCTCTGCTATCTACCCTGTGACACCACTAGCATTTTTGTACGCCTTGTGCAAAAGGCGGGCCTTGGCTAGACGACTCTTGTAGCAAGAGGAGGCCAGTACTAGGAACAACTAGATTTACAGAAATAAATTATCCTGATGGACTCTAGCTCTAAGGAGCCTTCTCTCAGATACTGAAAGGCTCGAGGCGAGAATGCTTAGCAATCTACCACCAATTTCCTAGTTACTAAGCCTAAGCCAGAAATCGAGGCGGCCCCGTGAGGGCCGACACACAAATTTAAAATGACTGAAGTTCAGAGCTGTAATATCAACGACTCTCTAAAGTGAGAGGAGAACTGCTGCTCTAGTATAAGGTGGCTATCAAGGTGGCCCGAAGAGGGCCAATTCTTGACTTTGTAGTTATGTGTGGAGCTTGACAGAGCGGTGGCCTCAGTAGAATAACTCCCGATAGGGAGGAAGCCATCTCACACAAAAAATGTCTATTAGGTGCTCTGATGAACGGTGGCCTCACAAGAGAATTTTCCATGCAGCCAACCTGTTCACTACTACAGATTGGCACTACCCGTTATATAAGCCTGACGACTCTAACATAAGAGGAGGCTTATGGGAAGGGTATGCATAGGGCCCTAATTTCTAATACTTCAGGGCCCTAATTTCACCATCCTATGAAAACCATATTTAACATCCCCTTAATACTTCCTAACAGGGAACCGTGGCCTATTATTCTACCTTACTAAAAACTCACGAAAAGGGAGAAGACCTATAGAGCTCAACCTGCTGCCCATAGAGCGATGGCCTAAACAACATTCACAAAATGGAGGACTATCACCATAAGAGTACAAAAGAGCGCACTTACTACCAAACCCGACGCCAGACCTACAGAAGGGTTCCAAATTGAAGGAATAACTCATAATAGGTCCAGTCTCAGGCTGACGCAAGAAACGTGAGAGGTGAGAAATGCTTCAAATCTGTCAGCAGATCAGCCTGGTATACTTGCAACACCGTCATTGTGTGCAAGGCATCACCAGGCATCACCAGGCATCACCAGCCAGACCCGCCACCGCGTATGCCCTGCCATTTAAGCGTGCACAGACCGGCAATATCACAGCACAGACCCTGTCCTGAGCATTTATATTTAAAAAGTCATCAACAGATGTTAATGAAAATGATTTATGAAACACTTTGGATACATGCAGGGGATGCACACCTTTTTTCCCCCCTCTTGTTTATCGTATTACAGGAGGAAAAATAATATATTAGCTAAGAATAGCTGGTTTCTTTGCTTTACTCTTAACCAGTGGTGTGCCGTCAGAGCCAGCAGGGCCTTCTAAACGCAGCTCCGTGGACCAGCACTAGTAGTATAGCTAGCCTTCCGTTGAAGCTGCCATTTTCCATTTGATCATAACTTTGACTGACGTGTTTTATCAGCCAATCAAATTGTGATGCGTATGACAGAACGCCCCAGAGGCCCAGCGATGTGTCGATGGCTAGCCCGCGCTGATGTCATCAACATGGGTGGGCAGATACAATACATGTTTGTGTACAATAACAATTTTCGGGAAAAATAACATTATGATGTCCAGAAATCAATTTCAATAGTACATTGGGTCATTTTGGGTACATTTGTCATTCGAGATCTACTAACATATATTGTTAGTTCCGAGAATTTCCACGTGACTAAATGCATTGATACTTATCTCACATTTGTGTACTGCAATGATCTAGTGGTAGAACTTTTGCCAAGTGTGTCAGAGGTTCTGGGTTCTAATCTGCACTCGTATAGTTTTTTTTTTTTTTTTTTTTTTACCGAATATGTTCATCAGTGGTTGTATATCAAGCAGGGCGTTTGTGTGCATTTTGTTTTGTAAGATTTCAACGAATAGAAAGTCTCCGCAACGGCGATAGATTGAAGCGCGCATCTGAGTGAAAACTGTGCGCAAGCCACAAGAGAACACTGTATCCGCGCCACTGATAGCAGCGGCAACGAGCACTCAGCTTGAACAACACATTTCAGCGCTAGAATGCACCATATTCAACAAACGAAAATTAATGTCCTGCTAGTTAACCGGAGATGTTTTATTTATTTGTATTGGGGGGGTTAGATCGTTATTGAAGGCCCTGACTGAAACCCCACGGTACGCTACTGCTCTTAACTAATATATATATATATATATATATATATATATATTCAATGTTTAATCCACAGTCATTTTCTCTCTATCCTTAAATACTTTATAAATTTCAACACTGGCATACATTGTCTATGGTTGAATTTGGAATAGCATAATAACGTATTAATATTACTTGAATTAATATTACGTTTCCACCGAAATTACCCAGAACGATTTTTTGTCCCAGGAACTTTTTTCCCCCCAGACCTGTTGCTGTCTGCGTTTCCACCGCAGTCTAAAGTACCGTAAAGATTAGGCAAATTAGTCTGGTGACGTAGGACTGCGTGCTACTTTACAGTTCCTGCTGGATTTCATCCTCTGAATTTAATCTTAATAAAGCCTGAACCTCGTCGTTGATCCATCTGTCGTATTTTTTTAAACTCCATTGTTGATTTGAATAGCAAACAACTGTTACTGCACGCACCACAACAGACTTTTAAAAATGGTGGTTGAAATAAAATGCTGCGTGGAGTCAACCACTCAGCATGTTCAGCGCCCAAGTCCCACCCCCGAAAGTTCCTGAACTTTGAAAAACTACTACCTCGCAAGCAGGGACTTTTGGAGGGGGAAATATTTCCCCAGAACTTCATTTAGACCCTGGTTCCTGCGGTGGAAACACACCAAGTACCAACCCAAAGTCCCTAGTTCCTGGGGAAAGTGCCTGCGGTGGAAAGCTGCTTTAGAATGATTTCTGAAGGATCATGTGACACTTAAGACTCGAGTAATGATGCTGAAAATTCTGATTTGATTTGAGAATAGAAATACATTACATTTTAACATATATATATATATATATATATATATATATATATATATATATATATATATTTTACAACTTATTCTAAATTGTAATAATATTTCACAATATTACTATTTTTACTGTATTTTAAATGCAAAATGCAAATCTCTCTTCTGTGAAAGTTTACCTTTTTACTCTTACAATGGATGCGTTTTTTAATTGTGTTAGTTCACCAACTCTCAGTAAAATACAATATCCATTGTTTAAAAATCTAAATGATGAATGATTAGCATGTTGAACTTACTTTAATATAACTGTTACTTTATGAACACTTTATAAACAGGAAAGACAAGAAAAGTGCAATGAAGGATAGAAAAAGCCCTGGGTCAAACTCAATTCATGTGTGCTTGTCTTCTTTAAACTGTGCGAGACAGAAGTGGAACGCTGTTGATCTAATGCAGCTAACCTTTAAAAGCCCTTATTACGGATAATCCCCCACCAGGATCACTGACCTTTTCCTGTCCCTCTCACTCCCCGGGGCCCTTATTGACCATCTGATGAAAGTAATAAGAAGCCTAGAATGACTGGAGATTATAGAAAAACCCACCAAAAGCTTCATGCATATTCCTAAGACTCGTCCTCTCCATTTTAGAGAAGATTGCTGGATTAGATACATCATGTGGTTATCAAAGAGCATAATGTCTTATGAGACATAATGGCCAGCGTTTATATGTAGGCAGGCACTCATCTAGAGCATGCCAGAGTTATTTGCAAGATAGTTCTACTTCAATCCATTCACTGTATCTAGTGGTAGTTGAAAGACATTTTGTACATGTTGAATTTTGGTTTCCATGTCACCCAGGCAGAGAGTTTGTGTCTGAAGCACCATACAGTGGTCCAAAAAAGTATGTTGAGACATATGTGTATGTGAAGTATGTGTTTAAGACACAGCAAAAACATACTAATGTATTTGTAATTTAACAAAATCCCAAATCAAGTTTAATTTATTTAATAGAAAGAGCACAAACACATTTTTCAAGTGAAATGTTGGTCCAGGCGCATTTATGATGGTTAGAGCTGGTATAGTGCTGGTCTCCATATGTTGGTGACCAGCAAACCAGCATCCCATCCTGGTCCCAGCATACAAACCATACCTTATGTTGGTGACCGGCAATGCTGGATTTTTGTACAGAGATTACGATAACATTTTAAGTGTCCAAATGTGACCAAATATTATATTCCTCTCAGTTTAATTTCAATTGAGCAGTTGATGTCCACTTTATCTATCACATGGCACGTTTGCTGCCTTTTAAGCTCTTCATGTGGGAGTGATTGTAGAGCATGCCAGGGACATGCTGGGATTGTAGCAGTTGTTACAATGAACAGATGAAGGTTCTGGTGGCCAGATTTAATCAGTGTAGGATCTGATACTTGGCTCTGACATCAAGATAACGGCCTCTCCCTTTTGAGAGTGTCTCCATGGGAACAGTCGGATGGAAAGCAAACGTCCAGGACCCAGTCTTCATGCCTCATTTGATCTTGTAACCATCTGTGCTAAGTATGGGTCTCACATTTAGCCCAAAGTTTTCATTGTCCTCAGTTGACTTCTACAAGACTATTTCAACACTGATAATAACAAGAAATGTTTCATGAGCAGCAAATCGGCATATTAGAATGATTTCTGAAGGATCATGTGACACTGAAAACTGGAGTAATGATGCTAAAAATTCAGCTTTGACATCACAGGACTAAATTACATTTTAAAATATATTAAAATAGAAAAAACGTTTTATATATATATATATATAAATAATATTTCACATATATTTTTTAAATAAATGACTTATGATGAAACATTTTTTATGACAGAGATTTACAGTATATTCATATAAACAAATAAAATTTATTATATATTTATATATTTGTTTGGCCTATTTTAAACCCTTGTTATCCTATATCTTTTGTCAGAACTTTCTGTGTTAACTTTTGCTTGTCTACAATAGGACCTTGAAGCACTTCAAACCAAAATTGTCAAAAATATATGTTCCTGCCAAATGAGCGGCTGATGCTCACAGGCTTCTTAGCAAAATGCAAATTGAAAATCTGCTCCAGTCAATTCAAGTACTGCTAGAATAATGTGAGCTCATCTTTTATTCATGGCTGTGTTTTTTCTTGGGCTGCTGCATTAGGGTGATTGTTTTAACATTAACACAGATGTCCGTTAATCCCATCACCGAGGAGGCCGGATCGGTCCCTTAAGGAAACGACTGGAAAACATTTCACCTGCTGCCTTCTTCCCTTGTTTCTCTGTGCTTTTGATCTCACTCATTCCTTTTATACCTCCCATGTCAGCACTCTTTCCTCTCCATCAGTCCTGGTTCAGTCTTGACACATGCAGCTCCACATGATAGAAACATGGGAGATGTATGTTGGTCATGGATCTTCACCCTGGGGATTAAAACCAGTTGTATTGTTTCAGCTGCCACTGCTGACTCTGGGCTTGATTGCATGGCATAAATATTTTATATGAAGCTCTTGCTTTATTTGTGCTCTTGTTGAGCTATTCTTCAACATGATGTCAGGTGCACCTGGACACCAAACAGGAAATGAAATGAAATGAAATACTGGGAGCACACCTTGCCTGACAAGATAGCATTTGTCTATATTACCATGTCCAGCTGCATAGTTGTCTGATGTTCTTTGTTTCAGACATGCATTCATCTTCTGTCATGTTTCTTTTTACTTTACTTTTACTTTCTTTCTTTCTTTTTGAGAATGGGGGTGATGTCTTTTTTCAAGTACATTATACAGTTTATTATACAGCTGTAAAATAATCTTTTGTGAAGTGTGCATTATTCTGAGCTCAAGGGTTTGTGCACTTAAAATAGGGATGTTCACGTTACATCTTTTAAATCAGTTCTTTTTGGGGGAATTGGTTGTACCAATTTACACACAGCATAGCATTCAATTGATATCTTAGTATTGAAGTGTCTATTGAGTTGAAAATATATGCGGTCATATCGAACTCGAGGCAAAAAAACCTCATTGTTGAATATTTAAGGTCACTATTAAAAGAACAACAGAAAACAAATATTATGTTATTATAGTTTTTCCTACCTATTTGTAACAATGTGCAAAAACTTTTCATGTAGCATTTCCTTGAGAAATTTTTTCCATCCTTCCATTTCCTAAATTGCAGAAGAGCCATTAAAAGTAACCTAGATAAACATTATTGTTTGTCATTAAGAGTTCCCTGTCTTGTTGTCAGTTGTTGACAGGCAAAGATTACACTATGACATTCCTGCTGATTTGGCATATTAGCCATCTGGCATGCCCTCCTCCTGAAGACACACACATTTGCACTGGTGGCACAAACCCACAGCAATCCATCTCCCCGTGTCCATTTAGTACACAGCTGAAAATGATGCCTGTTGACTAATGGTGTGCGTGCCTTCCTTTAGTTAGCACTAATAACCTCCTGATTGATCAGCTCCCTGCTGAACGTCTAATCACTGTTTTCACTGGTGTGTTCCTGTACTTTTTCAAGGGGGTGATCTGGTCATGTTTTGGTGCATCAAAAGCATGCAGGGACAGTGCTTTATTTTATTTTATTTTATTTTATTTTATTTTATTTTATTTTATTTTATTTTATTTTATTTTATTTTATTTTATTTTATTTTATTTTATTTTATTTTATTTTATTTTATTTTATTTTATTTTATCATTTCATTTCATTTCATTTCATTTCATTTCATTTCATTTATTATTTTATTTTATTTTATCTGTAATACAACTAATACTATTACTGAATGATTACCATACTTTAAAACATTTTCAATTCACAACATAAAACCAGAACTATTTTATTTAGTTTTTTTATTTGTTTATTTTACACTATTACACACAAAGTCACTGTTGGTATACTTTATACAGTGTATAGCAGTCTCACAGCATATTACAAATAGCATTTTGGCTAAATATAATGTTAACTGCATATTCAGACACGTGCAGTTTTGTATAGTACAAAAGAAAGGAATCATTTTTTCCAGTATATTTCTTTAACTGGATACAAGTAACCAATTAGGACAAGTGTTCAGTCTTTTCATGTTTTTGTAAATCTTCACTCTTACACTCATGACCCCTGTGACCATTAACAGCGGAAAGAACAGTGTGAGTGTACAATTACAGTGAGCAATTGCCATGGAAACATGCTATAAAGTCCACATAACTAATGGCAAAGTACAATCAAAGAAAGAAAGCAAGTAAGAAAGAAAGGAACTGCATGTGTGCTTCAGTGGAATAGGACAGGTTTTTCTGGGAAAAAGCAAGGCATTTATAACTCAAGTTAAATCAAATAAATTGTCATTCATCAAAT
This sequence comes from Leuciscus leuciscus, assembly GCF_965113295.1. Classification (NCBI taxonomy): domain Eukaryota; kingdom Metazoa; phylum Chordata; class Actinopteri; order Cypriniformes; family Leuciscidae; genus Leuciscus; species Leuciscus leuciscus. Next base: position 47,731,833 of record NC_138725.1, on the reverse strand, counting down.
TACAGGGCAAGTTTTGTGAAATCAAGGAAAGAGCATAGGAGTACTTTACAAGAATGTCAATCATTCCAAGCTATTACCTTCATCTGATTAGGCGCTGACTTGCAGCGATATATGCCCTTTTGTTAGCGCTGCCGCTGAGGTCCAGTCTCATGCTGCTAAACACCACTATAGGATACAGAATTTCAATTTACTTCTGGAGCTTTCAAATTATTGCGTAAAGAGCATGTGTCATTAAATAAGAGTTGACATACAGTATGTGTCAAAGTAAGAGTGAAAGTTGATAATGAGAACAGTATTTGCAATAGTTGCATTGTTACATTTAAAAGCTATCATGTTTCTGTATTGTGCTCCACGTAGTAAATATGAATATTTTTAAGCTTTTTATTGTTTTTAAATAACCTTGCATCTCTATTTGTGCAAGGTAACATTAGTAAACTTGTTTTATGACATTTGAGAAACAAATGAGTAATACGATAACAGCCAGCACTGTGTGCATGAGGCAAGTTGAGCTGGAAAAAGTTTGCTACCACATTGTTAGTGCTCTCTATTGGCATCACACACCCTTGTAATTTGCATATAGGCTCATAGGCTGTGGGGAGATTTTTGAGGTGCAGGTGCAAAGTAAATCACATAAGTCGCTGCCCAGAAAAAATAAGAAAACCAACATGTTGTCCTTCTTAAAAAGCTGTGCAACTAGAATCTTAATTGCCAGCTGAATAGGCAGTGGACTGAAGTCAAAAACACTGCTATGAGACAAGGGTAAGTAAGGAATGAGCCTTTATTAGACCAGGCAAATTACCAAAGTTCAATGAAATCTCCAATGAGCTTTGCTTCTGACTTTAATTGTTAGGTTAAATGGAGGACTGGCCAAGAATAAGCTTTTGAGATTCAAGCAGCTGTTTCCAAATAATTAATGTCCTTCTACCATATGTTATGCAGAAACTTTAAATGGTTCAGATGTGCATAGTTCAAAATGTTACAACAAGCTCTAAAGCTCCAGTAAAGCTCATATGAAGATCAGTTTCTGTAATTACAAGTTACAAATGACAAGTTTCCCATCGGTCAGATGTTTAGTGCGCATTGTGTATTTATCATTTCAAATGCGGTAAAAAATATATTTTTTAAGGTGTAACAAAGATTATTGAATTGTACTTTACAAGAAAATACTATTTCAGTCTTTCTACTTTAAACTTTCATAAAATAGTTTAATTCAAGGATTTTCTTGCAGTTTCTTTGTAATTATTTAAAATTTTCAACAACAAAAAAAAGAAAAAAAAGAAAAAAAAGAAATTCAGTTTAGAGGGACTAAACATTTGTAGTCTTTATACTGGTATTTAAAGGGATAGATCAGCCAAAAAGTGAAAATTTGTCTCATGGTCTGTCTCTGTCTCTGACTTTCTTTCTTCGTGGTGCTGGTGATCATTAAGAATCGCTCAGTACTGAAATACGGTTTGGCCGGTGGCCAAATGTTTTCTCTTAGTTACCAACCTCTGACTGAAATTAAACTCACCCTTTATGTTCTGCATGAGTTTGCCATTGGCTCCGAGGAAGGGAATTTAAATCAGATCTCATCTATACGGACCATAGGTTTCATCTTGTTTAGGGCTGCTAATTTAAGAAAGTGCAATGCTGCATTTGTTGTTTACAGCAGTTTCCTGAATCTATAGAGGAGCATGTGCATGTTGTTGTCTGAGTTTTGTTCCATTGTTGTTCATGTTGCGAATGTGAATTCATTGAGAAGCCGTGGCTATATGGCTGTTTTATTCTGCAGTTCATACCATATATTTACTACCATCTAACCTCTATATTTTGTGGTGAATGCCCATTTAATGTGCCTAGGAGTATGTAGTTTTGTGCTGGTGCCTGCTGTGGCTTTACTCTGCAGTGATTAGTCACTGCTGAGTGTGTGTGTTTGAGGGGGAATAAATAACCCGGTTGGTAATTCAGGTCACGTCAGAATCACTCTTTACAAACACATACGCACAGTCTGAGCAGTACCACAGCTTGGTAGGCGGCACTGGTCACCAAAACAACTGACCAAAGGGAACGTTCATGCAATTGTATTAGTCCCAAAGAGAGGCAATGACACCATATGTGCACAAAAAGCTGAATTTAAGTGTTTTTACAGACACTCTCCGACACATTTTATGTAACATTGAGCTTTCTGTTTTCATCATCAAAGGTTGGGGGGTTAGAGAACGGGAGGAAGAGGAAGTAAAATATCACACTGTGCAGAAATTCTGTAATGATTTTATTGCTTTTCTGAAAACAGGAAGCAGCTGAATGTGAAATATGCCACTTGCGTGGTGATTTGAAAAGGTCAGAGATGTTGGAAGCTTGCGTGTGCTGCTTTAGAAACATCTATCTATCTATCTATCTATCTATCTATCTATCTATCTATCTATCTATCTATCTATCTATCTATCTATCTATCTATCTATCTATCTATCTATCTATCTGTCTATCTGTCTGTCTGTCTATCTGTCTGTCTGTCTGTCTGTCTGTCTGTCTGTCTAACTGTCTGTCTGTCTGTACGTATTCATCCAAAAAAAGAACATATCATTGCTACGATATACATAAGAATACCACGGTAAGTTAGTGCACGTAAACTGGCCAAAAATTATAAAGGAATAAATAGTTCATCTACTTACTTTTCAACTAACTTAAATATGCCATGGAGTTCTATGACCCCTAAAAACTCTATACCTTAAGACAGGGATGGGCAACTTCGGTCCTGGAGGGTAGCTTCAACCCTAATCAAACACACCTGAACAAGCTAATCAAGGTCCTCAGGATTACTAGAAAATTACAGACAGGTGATTTTTTCAGGGTTGGAGCTAAACTCTGTAGGACAGTGGCCCTCCAGGACCGAAGTTGCCCATCCCTGCCTTAAGATGTGCATGCAATTGGGCCACTTGGCCATGCAGTTTCTGCTTGCAGCAATATTTATATGTATTTTTGGTGAAGCAGAGCTGGCTAAATGAATAGATGTGCATGTAATGGAAAGATTACAGTTTTTTTCGATTGCTAAATGACAGTGAGCACAACTGGAGCTACATGTGCAAAACTCTAACTACAGTCTGCACTACCAACAGTCACCTGAGCTAAACAGTTCACATCACCTGCAAAACTCTTTCCAAGCAACACAACTCTTAACACATGGCTCAAAACAGGCTCAGTGCAGCCAACACTATACACAACCCTCACTGAGATAACACACACTGTCACTCAGAACACACTGAGAGTAAAAACACTAGCATAAAACACCAATACAGAAAATACTAACTTTTCATCTTTACAGTTTGAACAATTTCACTGACTTCATACAAAGTAATATTTTCTTCAAAGAAAAGAGTGACATTCTTTCACATGATTTATTTACATTTTTAGAACATAACAATTCTTTAAGGTAAATTAAAATGAGCAGTTTGCTTCAATAGTCTGTAGTAATTTACGGAATTACAGTAATGAGAAAAAAAAAGGTAGAAACTAAAAGTACATACTGTAATTCGAACAAATAATTGAGGGGCTAATCCTGCCTCTCTCTAGCATCAGGACACAGGTTTTCATCAACATCACATCTAATGTTCTCTCTTGCCATGCACCTGGGGAAGAACCTTCTGGAGTGCCTTATCCATCCCTGGCAGTCCTCTGGACTCATGTCCTCACATCCGGCACGCATCCGCCCTCTCCCTGCCACCCTTCTCCCTCCACCAACCCGTCTTCCTTGTTCCATTTCCAAAATTAGTCTTTCTGAGCTCTACCTATATATATATATATATATATATATCTATATATATATGTGTGTGTGTGTGTGTGTTCACTAACAAGTCTAAAACAAGACTCCTGCTTAGCCTTTCAGCTGAGATTGCAGTCAGCAGTGTTTGAAAGGCACAAGGCTGAAATCTATTCTGTTTTGAATGTGTGGTTCACAGTTTTGACAGCAGTGTGTTAGCATTTGAACAAAGTGCTGTAAATCCACAGTGTTGTGCAGGTTGTGGTTAAAGTCATGGGATAAGTGTGTAGAGTTTTGAAAACTGTGTTCAAGCAATGAAAAACGAACTAGAGTTTGGTCCACATGAACTGCTGCTGTGCAGACTGTAGTTAGAGTTTTGCACATGTGACTTCAGTTGTGCCCACTGTCGTTTAGCAATCGAAAAAAAAACTGTAACAGACAGACAGTTAAAAATGAAGATGTCCAGAAACAAAAGTTTTATCAGCATCTGGAGTCTGAAATTGCATTCATTTTTATAGTCAGTTTATTATTTTTTTGTTTTCTTAGAGACCTGACAACATAGTCGAAGAGGCTCCGGTGAATCATTGCTAATAATTTGTGTGGCACATCTTCGCTCCCTGGTCAAGCTTGTCTGGGAGAACACAAGCAGGCAGAGCTCTAAAGAGCCTTGGGAGCGGATGAGATTTCAAGCCTGTAGAATAGATGAGTCAAAGTGCAGTGCCAGTGGCATTGTAACACTTCATCCCTTCTGAGATTCATCCTGCGTGATCGCTGTGTTTTCATTGTTTGCTTTTTTTGAGTATGACTATATATGTCTTTTTGCCCAGCCTTGAAAATCCTGACCTTAAAAATGGACGGCAATAACAGTTGCATTATATATTTTTTTTTTAAATACGACATATAAGGGTTACATACAATGCTCAGAGATGATACCAGAATCAAAATCTTGCTGATTAATTTGTTTAAAATGGATAAAAAAAAAAAAAATGTGTGGTACAATCAGAGAGGAACATTTTAGTCTGGTACTCAAGACAAATAAAATAAAATAAAAGTGACAGTAAATACATTTATAATGTTACAAAAGATTTCTATTTCAAACAATGTTTCTATTAAGCAACTGTTTTCAACATTGATAATAATAATAAATGTAAAAAAATTAAAAAGTAAACAGTTTGCAGATATGAAGCAGAAAGTCTACTAATACTCTAATGAGAGTTAGTTGACATGCAATTGCAAAGTAACTTATAGTCAACAGAATGTCCAGTAGGGACCATCAAAATAAAGTGTTACCGAAATATTTAATTGAGTAGCAAATCACCATATGATTTCTGAAGGTCATGTGACACTGAAGACTGGAGTAATGATGCTGAAAATTCAGCTTTTCTGTTACACAGTTATTTTAAATTGGTATACTATTTTGCAATATTACTTTTTTGGCTGTATTTTTGATTAAATAAATACCGCTTTGGTCAGCATGATGACTTTTTTTCAAAATCATAAAAATTTCATAAATGTCACAAATAAATATAATTTTCACTTCAACAATTAATGTATGTCTGTATGTATGTATTGTATGTACTTCTGTCTGTGCATTGTATTGAAAAGTATTACCAAAAGGCATTTGAGACGTCACTTGTCCTTGAATGCCTTGAGACTTCACTTGGATTCTACATCAGAAACTTATAACACGTCTAGAGTGATTTATTTCCTTAAAATGTCACTTTTGTGGTTAATGTAAGCATTTACACACACTTCTATTCAAACTGATGTTTTACAGGGACATTAGGGAACATGTAATCATGTGCCTTACTCAACAGCACAATGGAAGTAGCTTTTGGCTTACTTCATGCTAGGATCAAACCACTAGCATTATCGTTGCTGTCGCTTTAACTATTGCACCACAACAACAAATCTGATCTTGATAGCTCTGTAGCACACTTTCCACCAGTTACAGTGCTTCATTAGTCCTAGATGTATAGCTATTATAACAGCTCAACAATAGTCAGGAGGATATCATATTATTGAGGTGTGAAATTCTAATAATTAGACAAAACATATTTTGGTTGGTTTATTTAGGCAGTTTTTTCATATCGCAATAAAACAGGAGCACAAACTACTAGTAACAGTGATCCCTGAAATAATTAGGATGGTTCTACCCAGCTAACAGGGAACATTCCCAGAACTTTCACAACCCCTTCAGGCAGATTTAAGACCCCTCCGCTTCGCGTCAGGGTCCTGATCAGCCTGTCGGGGTTGTATTCGCTATAACAACCGTCTCGCTCTACATTATCCCTTACTTAATATACGTTCTCATAATGTTGAGAGAAAACGTTCTTAGAACGACGTTCTCGGAACATCTTTGTAATGTTATTTTTATTTGCTGAATGTTTTCACAATGTTATCATAAATGGTACAACGTTTATGTAAATGGGGTTAGCAGCTCTAAAAAGATCCCTAAAACACTAAGTTATAAATAAATAATTAGTAGAATAACAATTAACAATATAATTAATATAAATTGAACAATATACACAGTATAAACAGTAGTGCAGCCACTATATAGTGTTGTAAAGTGAGGTAGTTCAAGAGTACTTTAAAATAGCATCAGTATTGCATGCATGTGCATAATTGTAAAGAGTATTCAAAGTATAACAGTATAAACCGTATATTATGACAGTAAACAGTGCAAGCATTTATGCAGCATCAGTATAATAAATACTAATGTTCACTGTTATGTGCCATAATCTGTATGTAAACAGTACGCATTAGCAGATAATGTATTAGTAGCCTTTTTGATTTAAAGCGGTCACAATTCTAGGAAAAAAAAAAACTGTTCTTAAATCTGGTTGTGCGAGAGTAAATGTCTACCTGATGGTAGCAGTTTAAAAAGATGGTGACCTGGGTGTGTAGAGTCCTCACAGATACTTTCTAAACTTTCTAAACCTTTCTAAAACACCTTGTGCTGTATATGTCCTCCAGCATTGGTAGTTGAGTCTCGGTAATCCTTTGTTTGAGTTATAAGTCCCTGGTTATGTCCCCAAAGTTTCAAGTCTCAAGTGGTCATGCTTCATTCTTTCTGTCCTCCTCTTTTCTCCTCCGCGGAAGAGAAGAGACTCCATTTGCTTTGCCCTGTTCGGGCTTTAAAGGTGTATGTGGACTGCTCTGGCCTGTATGCTTTGGGGCCAGCCGCAAAATGCTCGCTGCCTCTAAGCACATGATCTCTCATTGGGTGAGAGATGCAATTTCTTTGGCTTATGAGGTGCAGAACCTCCCTTCACCTCTGGGCGTTAGAGGTCCCTCTAATAAGAGTATTGCGTCTTCCCAGGCTCTTTTTAGAGGAGTTCCTTTGGAGGATATTTGTGTGGCGGCAGGTTGGTTCTCTCCGCACACGTTTTATAACCTGGATTTGGATGTGGCCCCTGGTTCCCAGATTCTTCCCGCATGAACTGGTCGCTTTTGTCCTGGTTGAGTTTGGTCTGGCCTAAAAAAACGCTGAGGAGGCACCCGCGCCATCAGCCAATGAATTGGCATGATTCTACAGTATACGAGTTCAGACAATCAGCACCACCCAAGGGCATTTCCCATTGCGTCATCGCTACGCAACGCCTTGTTCTCTATTCAGAGAACATGGGATACACAGTTAACCCAAGACGGTTTGAACATTTAAAAAAACATTCAGAAATAAAAAAATGTAACTTAATGGGAATGTTAGCAAAACATTCTAAGAACATTTTTGTTAGCTGCAGTGGTTGTAGTCATGCTACAAACAGCAAAACTGATGTTATTATAGATAATGCCCTTGCATTTTTCCGCTTGCACGGTACCAGGTAGGCAGTGATTGCTATAGATTGAAAAGTTGTCATACTTTTGCTGCCTGCTCTGCTTCCATCCACCATTAAGACCACAAAGCACCCATGACATTTTAGGTGACATATTCACACTTCCTCTAGTTGGCCCACATACTTGATTGAAGACACTTTTTCCTTGCCATTTTCTTGTATCAGTCCAGAATAGGGATGGGACGGTATGAAAATTTCATATCACGATTATAGTGACCAAAATTATCGCGATTATCAATATTATCACGGTTTTGTTAAAACGAGATGAAAGTGTTCAAAAAGAGATGATGATCACACTGAAGGCATTTCAACAAGTTTTATATTTGAAAATCAACAAACAACAAATAAAACAAGCAGCTCTATGCTCTTTTTAAAGCAAGATTCTATTCTGTGCCATTTCCTTCCTTATAATGACGGTCGTCAATAGCAACGTATTATAACACCGCGCACATCCATTTTAACGGCCACCTAGTGTTAAGTAGTGTTCATGACATGAATGTTGATGCGCCTTTAAGATAACTTCTTCTATGGCATACGTTATTGTTTGCATGCTGTTTTTATGTGAGCGCGCACGCACAGTGAGAGTGAGATTGCTCGCGCTAAGAGGAAGAAGATGACCGCTCTACTGCTGACCGTTGTTTTATTATAATGTGTTTACTTCCACTTTGATTTGTAGCGTGTTTTAGAGTGTTTTCTTTTCCCTTTTAACATTCGCTCTTCGACATGTATGTGAAGAGTGTGCTTATAACTGAGAGAAAACATCTATAAAAGTCTTGTGGAACTAACGTTACCAGTTCATTTGCACTTTCTTCAAACTCTCTGACAGACGTTACACCATGTATCACAATGGACGCGCTCTCTCGTTTCATTCAAATAACTTGCTGTCTTGCGTCTCCATTTTTAATTGTATTGAAAATTAAATCAGAGTTGATTTATTGTTTACAGAGTTTGATAATATTGTTGTGATCATCTTGTCTGAACGATTGTTTTCCATCCTCGATTAAGTTTGCCTCAGGACTTTTGTTAAAGCCAAAATATGACCACACCTCAGAATTGGTTCTCTTAAAAGGCTGAAAAATCTCCCGAGCGCTGTCACTGCCTTCCGCTATTCCTTCTTGAATAAAAAAACAACAACATTGCGCGCTGAGCCTGCGTCAGACTGTTGCTGGCTGGACAGGATCTAAAAATCGCGATAATCAAACACGGTTTTAATGATAATTAAATTTTAAACGATATTACTAACCGTCAGTAAATTTTATCGTGGTTTATAGTGAAACCGGTAATCGTCCCATCCCTAGTCCAGAATCACTCAGTTGTCTTGGTCATGTGACATCTGTGAAGATGCCAAAAGGGCAGTAGATGGCCAAAGAGTTTAAGATGAAATTTTCTCTGTACTGATGGAGTGTGTAATGATTTTAGTCTGTACTAGTGTGCCTGAACAAGAAATGCTCGGTTTCCATCACAATCAGCAGAACACTTGCACACAAACAGGTTGACAATTTTTGTCTGTTCTGCTTTAGTCAAATATAAAATATGCTCTTTGATACTCAATGATAAGAATCACGGAGCATATATTGTATCTTCCTCCTGGCTCTCATTAAATCATTGCTATCCATTTTGTCGTTTACTCTCTTTGCACTTTAACTCTTCTGTTGTCCTCAGCTTTCTCCCATTTGTTTTGGTCCTCTATTAGGTGCCCACAGTCACGATATCTCAGTTCATCCCCTTTCGTCCTCTCCCCCTCTCTAATCTGTCCTTTAATTAGTTCATTTTCAGTGGCTTTACAGCAAGACAGACTGCTGTGGCATCCTGCTGGCCACCCACACAGTGAGAACAGAGCCGAAAAGCTTCATTATGACTTAAAGTACTGTATATTGCAGCATGTCACAGACTGCATCATATGTTATCACACATTTATAATGAATTAATTTTAATTGAGCTTCACTGTGGAAACAACAGACTTGTCATGTTGGGTCAGAAATAAGTTTGTAGTATGCATACCTGCTATTCTACCATCTAAATGTGTGAATGTTTGTATAGTCTTTTATGATATTCAAACACACCCTGATATAAACTGACTTTAGCGGTCCTGCCAACTCCATGGAAACTAACATGCATGGACTCAACCTGCGAGAGAAGGGCTGTCATTTGTGATTACCTGCATTTTTTGAAGTGAATGTGTTAAATTGTTCGGTTGCTTTTTAAGGAAAGAAAACAGTGTTGGGTTCAACAATTTGAGAGGATTGTGACGATTTAGTGTGTACCAAAAGGGGTGCCATTTTTTTTATGCTGCAATTTAGTGTGTACCTAAAGGGGTGCCAGTCTGGTATATTATCCAGACAAATTTTTAATATTCATAAATTAAACCGTCCCAAAGGAATCTAATAAAATGTTCTCAACAAATTATATGATCCCTATCATATCCTGCAGGTTTCATGTTTCTTTGGTTTTATTTTGTTCTTTTATCAATTCAAATGACCTTTCACATCAATATACAAATCAAAATACAAATCAATTACAAATTCATAACTCCTCAGTCCGTTCAAAATACTTTTAGTAATGCCCATTAACTGTATAGTTAATATAGCTCGAATCACAATTTTTTTAGGAATGCCTGTTGAGTTTGTGAATTGTTCATAGCTTGCATCGTATCCAGTTCAAAGGAAAGAAAAGCCCAACCCTAAAAACAAACAAAGGAAATACAATTAGCACAAAGTAACTATCAAATTTACAATATCCCATAAAAATGAACAACAGCAAGAGAGAGTTGCACTTACACTTTCCCTCGCTTGACTGGTTTATCGTCAGTCTCCGTTTAAATCAGGTTAGGTGCACAATTTCTCTCCATACACTGCTCCAGCGGGAAATTCAAACATTCCATACATGGTGGGAGAGCAGTATATCAACGAGAGTAAATCAAGCTGAGCCATGTGAAACACCACCGTGTCTCCTGACATTGGACATTTTTATTTCTGCTATGGATATGACATCACATTAACTTGCTTGTTATTTAAAGGGAAAAAAACACTTTTATTTGCGGAGTTCATCACATGAAGTTCGCTACAGGATGACACTCAAATGTGTGTGCATATAAAGACACCAGAGTGCACTCCTAAAAATAAAGGTTCTTAATTTGCATCTGTGGTTCCATGAAGAACCTTTCCATTGCACAAAAGGTTCTTTATAGTGGAAATTGTTTCTTAGATTAAATAAAATGTCCTTCACACTTGTCAGGGATCCACCAGACTCCACCTATTGCCTGAGTATTAACCACCACCTGTCATCAATCAGTGCACTCATCAGCACACACTACACAAGCCTTGTGTGTGTGTGTGTGTGTGTGTGTGTGTGTGTGTGTGCGCGTGCGTGCGTGCGTGCTTGTGGTGAACTGTTTATTGAAGGATTCTTTTGTGAACCAAAAATGAGTATGGGATAGATGAGAGTGAGGCACAACCTAATGCATGGCTAGTTGTAACATACATGGTTTAAAATTTTCCACACATGCTAGCATATAGAAAATTTCAATTTACTAGTTTACTTGTATAGTTAGTACTTGCCATAAACACTATAGAGAAAAAAATGTGCCAAAAAGATTGAACATTTTAGGCTATTTAACCTGTAGATTTAACTGTAGATTTCTTATTGAAGTAAAATTTTCACCTCAGATCCTTTTCGAGGGCGTCGATGACGCTTTGGGAACGCCCCTGCGTGATTGCGTCTGAAGCACATGTGTCAACTAGTTCAATGGTGAGAAGAATGAGCATCACGGGCGGGTGACGTCATGACCAGGAAAGGATAAAAGCACATCCGATCTGACCGCACTAGCTTCTGGGCCTCAGCAAGCGCTCTGTGTTACAAACTGTCTGTCTTATTTATTGTTGTCTGTCACGATATATATACAGCTCAATCTTCTGTATCAAATATCAAAGATATTATGGCGTCCAAACAGTCTGTATTCAAATATCAAAGATATTATGGCGTCCAAACAGTCTTACAAGTTGTGTGCTTCTCCTTGCCCTTGTTACATCACGGGTGGAGATACACACAAACTTTGTGTGATGTGTTTGGGAGCGGAGCATGCTCTGTCAGCCTTCGAGGGAGCTGATTGTGAGCATTGTGAGAGGCTGCCGCTTCGCACGCTCGTCACTTTTCAAGGAGGATGTTCAAGTGAGCTTTCCCTGCGCCTCGAGCCCCGCTGCATGGAAGCTCTTGACGTGGGGATCGCAAATGGATCTCACGCGGGGGTTTGAGACGGGCCCCGCCCTTTCTCAGCTTTACCCGTGGGATCCAGTTCTCTCTCTCCGGAGTTGGAAGCCTGCCCTGCGGTTCCTTCCGCTCCGGAAGAGGCACAGGTGCTTCAGCTGTCTAGTTCTGAGGAACTAGATGTGCTGAGCATCGAAATGGGGGAAGAAGAAAGACCTCTTCCGCAGTGTATGAGGAGCTGGTGGAGATATCTCGCGCTGTATCTAAATTAAATATTGAAGGGCCAGCCGAGAGTCTGTCTGACGAGCGCTTTTTAACACCAAGCACGGTACTTCCACCGAGGGGACTTCCATTTTTCCATGACCTTCACAAAGAGATATCGAGGACGTGGAATTAACCTTATTCAGCCAGAGTATTTAGACCCCAGGTGCAAGTTTATTCTGAAATAAGGGGGCTAAAAGAATATGGTTATGGGACGATACCTAAAGTTGAACAGCCACTACCCAGTTATTTATCCTCATACAGAGCACAGCAGAAGGAGAGTGTCGCTTCTCGCGCCCCACCCCAAAAACTGTGGGCCGCGGGACGGCACCCTCAGCTGAAGTCTTCCAAGCCGCAGGCCGATCTGAGGAACGTTGTGCTTGTAAAGAAGTGTCCTGCAAAGAAGAGGTCCTGGCGCCTATGGTGTCAGACTTCTGAGGGCAGCTCCCTGTGGAGTGGAACGGTGTTAACCCCAGTACAAGGTTCCAACCCGGGGCCCTCAGGAGGCCGTTCTGCCAACACTGCCACCCTCGGTGCCTCTGGGTGCAGTGGTTTCCAGCGAGCTTCTGACTCAGCGCCTCCATAATGCTGCGTCAGACTCGCGCCCTCTGAGGATGGTCGAAAGTCAGTCAATTCGGTTATTTCCTGCCAGTATGCTTCAGGTCACTGAAGTGACTGCTCTTATGTCACCAGTTCCCTTATTAGATTATCTGTCAGAGTGAAAGATTCTGCCAAACATATGGGTCCTGCAGATAGTAGAAAAGGGGTACAGAATCCAGTTCGGTTCTCATCCGCCACACTACAATGGAGTATTACTCACAGTAGTACATCCAGAGCAGGCTCTGGTGATGGAACAAGAAGTGAAAACACTATTAGCAAAAGAAGCAATAGAGCTGGTGACTCTGGCCAACAGAGAGTCAGGGTTCTACAGCCGGTACTTCATTGTTCCAAAAAAGGATGGGGGGTTGCGTCCCATTTTAGATCTTCATCTTCTCAGTCGTTCAGTAAAATGCTAACGTTGAAGCAAATCGTGACTCAAATCAGATCCGGGGACTGGTTTGTCACGGTAGATCTAAAAGATGTATACTTCCATGTCTCCATCCTTCCACAACACAGGAAGTTCCTGAGGTTCGCTTTCGGGGGAAAAGCTTACCAGTATTGGGTTCTTCCATTCGGTCTAGCTCTATCACCCCGCACGTTCATGAAATGTGTAGATGCAGCACTAGCCCCGCTCAGGCTGCAGGGTACACGTATACGTATATTGAGTCAGAACAGATGGTGGTTCGGCATTGAGATGTCGTTCTCACACATATGAAGAAATTGCGGTTTAGATTGAATGCCAAGAAAAGTGTGCTTTCTTCAGCACAGAGGACCACCTTTCTTGGTGTTGTGTGGGATTCAGTGACAATGAGGGCCGTGCTCTCTCCTGTTCTTGTCGCTTCGATCCTCACAGTTGTAAAAGAGATAAAGCTAGGCCAGTCACTCACTGTCAAACAGTTTCAAAAGGCTGTTGGGCCTGATGGCAGCAGCATCCAACATTATTCCGTTCAGCCTGCTGTAAATGAGGCCCCTACAGTGATGGCTCAAGACCAAGGGGTTTTCCCAGAGGGGGAACCCACTCCGTATGATCAAGATAACATGGCATGGTGTCTCCGTGCCTTTTTTATATGGAGAAAACCTTGGTTTATGTCCCAGGGTCTAGTGTGAGGAGCTCTTTGCCATCGAGTTTTGCTCTCGACAGATGCTTCTCTCACAGGCTGGGGAGCGGAAATGGAAGGCCGCTCAGCTCAAGGTCTATGGAGGAGTCATCATCTTTCGTGGCACATAAACTGCCTGGAGATGATGGCGGTCTTCAATGCATTGAGACATTTCCTTCCAGACCTGAGGGGCCATCACGTGCTTGTTCGCACGGACAACACGTCGGTGGTCTCCTATATAAATCATCAGGGGGGTCTGGTTCACGTCCACTTTGCAAACTGGCGCACCAGATTCTCTTGTGGTCCCTTGGGAAGTTACTCTCCCTGAGAGCAATTTATGTTCTGGGACATCTGGATATAGGAGCAGACTTCCTGTCGAGGCAGGGGCTGAGGCCTGGGGAATGGAGTCTCCACACCGAGGTGGTGGAGCACATTTGGGGAGTTTATGGCCAGGCACAGGTGGATCTGTTTGCATCTCAGGATACGACGCACTCTCCACTTTAGTTCTCTCTCACGCATCCAGCCCCACTGGGACTGGATGCATTAGCGCAGACGTGGCAGAGGCTACGTCTGTATGCATTTCCCCCAATTGCTCTGCTCCCAGGAGTTCTGGAGAAGGTTCGCCAGGACCTAGTGAGTGTCCTGTTGGTAGCTCCGTACTGGCCAAGCCGAGTGTGGTTTTCGGACCTAATATCCCTTCTCGACGGCTCTCCCCTGGAGCTGCCGGTCAGGAGGGACCTTCTATCTCAGGCGGGGGAGCAATCTTCCAACCCCGCCCAGAAACATTCAACCTGTGGGTCTGGCCTCTGAGGGGTCTGGTCTCTCAACTGAGGTTGTAGAGACCATTCTTAACTCCAAAGCTCCATCCACAAAGAAGCTATATGCCCTGAAATGGAGATTGTTTACCTCTTGGTGTAATCTAAGACAATGGGATCCAGTTAGTTCCTGCAAGATCGTTTTGATTCAGGGTTATCTCCTTCCACACTGAAAGTTTATGTTGCTGCCATTGCTGCCTAACATGCCCCTCTGGGGGGTTTATCTGTTGGAAAAGAGATCCTCCTGTTGGATATGTACCTAAAGTTCCAACCACTGTAACATGGCCTATTGTACTGCAGGCGTTCTGTCCTCCTCCTTTTAAAGATCAGGATCAGGAGAAATTAAACCTCATTTGTCCAGTCAGAGTACTGGACACTTACGTCCACAGAGTTTCCCAGTGGAGAAAGTCTGATCAGCTGCTGGTTTGCTTTGGGCCCCCTAAAAAAGGACTTCCTGCATCCAAGCAGACTGTAAGCAAATGGATAGTCGAGGCTATTTCACTTGCATATGAGGTTATGGGTGAACCTTCACCTTTGGCCACTAGAGCCAATTCTACTAGGGGTATGGCGGCCTCCAAGGCCCTTATTTCTTGGGTTTCCCTTCAAGAAGTTTGTGATGCAGCGGTTTGTCAGATTCTACGATTTGAACATGGATACCCCTGGGTCTAGAGTTCTCATGTCATGACAGTTTTAACACGTTTAAACACGGTTCTTGGCCGTATGGCGTTCGGGCATTCTCGTTCCCAAAGCGTCATTGACTTTAGTGAGTTCACTCGAAAGGGAACGTCTCAGGTTACGACTGTAACCCTAGTTCCATGAATAGGGAATGAGACGCCGCGTCACTGTGCCATAATTCCTACATCCCTGTGATCGACTTGCTTCGGCCTTATCAAAGCTAGCGCCGGTCAGACCGGATGTGCTTTTATCCTTTCCTGGTCATGACGTCACCGCCCGTGACGCTCATTCTCGCCATTGGACTAGTTGACACATGTGCTTCAGACACAATCACGCAGGGGCGTTCCAAAAGCATCATTGACGCAGCGTCTCGTTCCCTACTCAGGGTTATAGGGTTACAGTCAAAACCTGAGACGTTTTTAGTGTTTATTTTAAAAGACAAATCTGAATAAAAAAATATTCTAATCTTCAATCTGTCATTAAGCAGTTTATGTAGTTCTTTAATTTTTAGCTAACTAGCAGAAGACACTAACCAGGTTTAAATCCGAGTTGCAAACTTTCGAAGGTTACAACGTTCCCCGCTATTAGAACTACGTTGTTTCAAGAATTTAGTGATGTAATTCACATATATAACTTCTATGAATGACGTTAAGTGTTATGGCTTGGGTTAGTAGAATAAGTTGACAAATAATTGCAAAGTTACTTATAGTCAATAGAATGCCTGTTGAGGGACCACCAAAATAAAGTCAGGAACCCAGGTCAGCCACACTTTTAAATACATTTTAGCTTTTCTATATTAAACTTACAAATTCACACTCCGTGTACCATTCAAGTGGTTTTAATGATCACATAGAGCAGCAGCATTTTATGAAGCAAATCAAGGAGTGAATTACTCACCCACTGGCTACTTTAAAACAGAATCTGTTTGCATGAATAAAGGTGCTCTAAGCGATGTCATGCGTTTTTTAGGCCAACACATTTTTTGTCACATGCAGCAAACATCTGGTTGGGGGGTTAGTGCACGTGCACATGAAGGGGTGTGTGGGGAGTGGAGGAGAGAGAAGCATGAAGAGGGAAGTTAGCAAGAGGAGAGATGTCCTAGACAACGACTAACGTTAAAATGTTATATTCTTGAGTATTTTGATATGGCCGACACACGTCCAAAGAGACAACGTTCCGATGAACAAATAACAAAGAAAAAGGAACGCGCAATTTACATCGGAAAAGCGTTCATAAGGTGGCGAGAACTCCGCCGGCAGCAGGGCTTCCAATCCGGCATTCAGGTGTTTTTCCTGGAGAGGTGGGTAAATCCAGTCTGTTTTTTTTTTAAAAATGATTCATGACTGTTTCAGGAAGCATGGAAGGGAGGGGGAGTGGACGGGATGAGGAGGAGGGAGGGTCGAGCTAGCCTCCGTTTTGTTTGACAATACTTTGAATGTCAACAAGAAGTGACTTCACCCAACATCGCTTAGAGCACCTTTAAAGTTAAACTCACATTAGCAGGCACACAAACACTTAATATTTAGTAAATATCACTGACAATGGCAGATTAAGAAGTTTATATTCTAAAATCTTTGTTTAAGTTTTATTCTGTGTAAATTACATTTTGTTCTGTGTAAATTGCATTTTGTGTTAAATAACATTTGGATGTAAATGGTCCTTTCCCTGACATAAATGCAAGAGCCGCAACAACAGAATGTCCTGCAGATCACTTTTACGAGATTGTCATCAAGCACGCGACAGCATCGGCATCTTCATCTGACTTTATTTTGGTTAGGTCCAGATTTCTCTTTGCCTTAGCACAAATACTAGCACAACTTGTGTTTATATTGTAAGTTACTCAATATTATCCTCTTGAGCTGTTGTGTAAAAGCACTAGCACAATCGTAATCATGCTGTAAATATGTTTATCAGCACATGTTCCCTTCTTGTCTCACAGTAGTCAGTGTCGAAGGTTATTGTGAACATGGCCGAGTGTGTTTCCCAACATATAAAGCAACCTGCTTTATAATGTTTGAAATATAGCCGTTTGTTGCAGCAGTATAAACTACCAGGGTGAATAGCTGCCTGTTGTTCTGTAATCAGCCCAGTAAATGCTCACTGATTGAGATGGCCACCTTCCCTTTTAAAGTCAGCTGCATATTTTTTCAGGTGATTACCATCACTTGCTGCTTGCTGCTTTCTAATTTGGTCTTGCTGGTCAGCCACGCCTCCCTCCATCGCTCTCAGTATCTCCTTCTCTTATCATCCTTTGTAAAAACCCACTCAATAATATCAGAACATTGTGTAGTAGATGAGTGTGGATGACATTGAGAATATGCACTATTTCGATCTCCCCCTCTCGCACAAACACTATTAATTTCCTTTCCTGTCTGATGAGGCATGACCCTTCCATTAATTTCAATAGCTGAAGATCCTGCTTTTAAAGCAGTGATTCTGGGGTAAAGGTAATTTCTCATTTCAGACACATTTGGCGATGCCTTGATTAAAAAACTCATAGTGCAGACTGAGGTCATTGATAAATAGTGCCATTTGAGTGCTTATTATTCAGAATACTTTCTGAATGATCACCTTGACAAAGGGCATCTCTTCTTTTTTTTAAAGTCACCATGACATCAAAACGGACCTTTTTTTTTAATGTAATTTTGCAGTATTTTTTATAACTGATTTATCCTTGCACATCCTTATTATAATTTTTTAATTAATGTGTCCTCGTAATGTTTAATCAAAATATCTTCCCCTCCCTCTTGCAGCGACAGCTCTTCGCACCTGACCTAAGTCTATCTGGGTCTCGTCTACAATTGACGTCCCCGTTCAATAATATTTATACTCTAGCGTGTCTAAAGTCGACGTCGGCCAAGTTAGTAATCCCTAACTTTTAGGGCTGTAATCAACTCAAGAAAATCTTGGTCGACTGAAGTCCTGAAATTTTCGACTAAAAATGACGTTAGTCGTCATTTAAATTAATAAGCTGCATGCGCACTGTGCGCAGTACTTGGTAGCCTTGTTGTCCTCCTAAATGAATTATAAATAGACATAAAAAACTAGTAGGCTATTTGCAGTATATTAAATCGTTTTTGACCTAATTATTTTGCACTGAAATGAGTCTGCCACACGAGTCTGTCGGCTCTGACAGCGTTGCATCACGTGCACCTGCGCAATATCATAGCCTATGATTTCCGAAAATAGTACTATGTTGTCAACTAGTGATATCATCACAAGAACTTTTGAGGAATATGCAACATAATTTAGACAATTGTTTTTGTCATATGTATTATAATAACTGACAGACACTATCATTTCAGCCGCACAGAGCGAGGCTGAACATAGGAGCTCAGCTTCGCGGCTGAGACACGAATAGACTATTAACTTAAAGCTTTTACTCTTAAACACAAAATGCACGTCCACTATAATAAAATAAAATAAATTTATTAAACAAACCAGATCAAGTAATAATATTCAGGAAACCTTCTAGTATCCTACTTTCTTCAATCTGTCTCTCTTCTCCAGTGGGTTGGGCTAATCCAAAACAAGTGAAAACAAGGGGGGTGTTCTGAAGACAGACTGTTACCTGTGAAACAGGGGTGCTCTGAAAACACCCCCATTAGCAATTAGTGCGTTCCACCTGATGAAATGAACGCGGCAAAACTGATGAAATGAACGCGGCAAAACTAATGAAATGAACGCGGCAAAAAATCGACCAATCAGAATTTTAGTCGAGCCAGAACGTATCGACCAATAATTGACTAATCGACTGGGAGATTACAGCCCTACTAACTTGTTTCCCTAACTAACTTGCAGCGCAGCAATAATAACCAGACAGACAGACTTCAGCAAATGTATTTAAATGCTTTAATCACGGCTGGGAGAGTTTCCCGAGCAGTTCTCAGAGAATCTTCCTCAAGAAGAAGCACGGCCGGAGGATCTCAGACAAATTTCACCAGAGAATCCCACCAGCAAATGGAATACATCAGGTTTTATAGGACAAAGACAGACACAACAAATAAGATCAAGTGACTAACTCATGACTTAACTCACGTCACCTTCTATCACTATGATTGGTTCAATTGGTAAAGCAAGGCCCCACCTTTTTACCCTCTGTTACTGGCATAAGCAAAAATATCATTGTAAAGGGTTAAGAGCTCAGTTGATTACTCAGTATATTATGACATAATACAGACAGTATATTTTAGATTTTGTTATGGTCAGCACTTGAGAATTTTCCATAACACAAATAGACAAAGAACAGAATTATTTTAGTACGTTCTGTCCAAAGTTGTTAGAATGTTAGACCTAAAAGGGGAAGTAAAGTTTATATGTTAGAATTGTTAGAATCATGGTTAGTTTAAAAGATAGTTTACTATCTTATCCATTAAAAATCCATCACAATCTCAATCATCACTTACTCTAGATTGTATGTAAATTAGGGAGGATAAATCTGTAGAGAAATAGCTATACAAGCTAATCTCCCTTGATTTATCACAGCAAATAAGGAACTCCTCAAATCATGCATACTGGTTCTTTGGTGCACATTAATACCTACTATTACATCTCTTTTTGCATTGTTTTGATATGCCTAGTCCTTACGTTTGACAGTAATACCCCCATTGTGCAAATACTCCTACACAGCATTACCCAACTTTTTCTAAATTATATTTTTTAAATTGCAAGCATTTCCATGCATCTTTTACTGCACTATCTAGCTCACTCTGCATAGCCAATTGACTGCTATCTGCCATTTTTCTAAATCTCAGTCTGTGCCTGTGCTATGCATACAGTATTCTATTCCACAGAGGCCGTCTGTTGATAGTGGGAAAAGAACACTAATGACTCAGTTTGGCAAGGTTGTGCGTGTTTCTGCTCGTTAATTTCAAGAATGGCTTCTGTTGTTTGTAATAATGCTGCCTCATAACAGGCGACAAACACTTAGCAATTCCCTTTCATAAAGATTCGGACACTTTCAGGGGATTGATCAGACTTCTCAGGTTATCCCCATGTCTTGAGTATGAATCTCTATGCATTCTAAGTGGGCTAGCTGGTGTGCAACGGACTGTGCAAATGGGATACTACATTGTGCATTACTGAGATCACAAACACAAGACAGGCTTGGATAATGTCAAAAAGATGCCATGATGTGTGGGGACTTTCTATTGACTTCTCTTGAATCTAATTTTATATATATATATATATCAGTGATGCGCGGGTCAATGTATAAACAACCCGCACCCGACCGACGTTTCCAACTAACCCGCCCGCAACTCGGACCGCAAAAAAAAAAGAAGAAAATATTGTACCCGACCCGCTTCCTGACCCGCATTTTTTAAAAGTAGTAAATGCATAGCAAGAAGTACACATGACAAAGCAGCACTTTGGTCATCATCTTTCATTATTTCGGCAAATGTCTCCCACACTTTGCTCTTTCTGTTTGTGTATTTGCGGAGCTTCCACTCCCCAGTCTTCACATTTTCTCTTGCCGCCTCCATCTCTACCTGAGCTCGACTGAGCTTGTGCGTCATCTTCGCGCCAGTTATTCAGCCAATAAAGTGTAGGCCTATGTATTTCATAGAAAATTGCATATGAGCGGAGTGGAGCGGGAGCGAGCGGGCAGATCTTGGATAGAGCGCAGAGCGGCATTTTTAAAAGGATGGAGCGTCACCCTATTTCCCGCTCCAATTTCGCTCCGTGCACACCACGATTCTGAAGCATGCTCAGTCAAGCCTGACTCAGTCTATGTTGATGACTGCAAGATGGATTCTATTTTCAGTCAAAACTCGGCTCAATAATGGAGTTCAAAAAGTAGGCTACTTCAAAAAGGAAAATAAGAAGTCATACAGGTGTACTATAATATAAAACTAACTATAATGTGGTAGAAGAAAACGAATGTGGAGACATCGTTTCAGTCAGTAAAGATTCATTTTGGAATCTAAAAAGACACATCTCTCGAAAACATGCAGTGTGCTATGTGAACACGCAGGGAAGAAAGCAAAAGGTTAGCAAATTGAATACGGTAACTTGTAACAAAGTGTAAATTAAATATAGCGTAATATTCAAACAATTGATACAAGCCCATTTAAATTGTAATCCTGCGCGCTGCGCAAAAGTTCAGTTATAAGAATGTTGGCCTAATAGTTAATTTAGCCTACTTTTAAAACGTTTATATTTTTGTTTATATCAATTTTATTTATATTATTAGGCCCATTTATTCGTTTTATTTTACAGCAGTTTGTGTGTACAATGGATATAAGCCTATTTAAATTTTAATCGTGCGCGTTGCGCAAAAGTTAACTTAAATTCTGGCCTAATAGTAAATTTACTTTTAAAATTATGTAGGCTATATTTTTGTTTATATAATTGTTATTTATATTATTAGGCCCATTTATTCATTTAATTTTACAGGACTTTGTGTAGGCTATATTTCTTCTTACATAGGCCTAATTTGTCATTTGAAATAAAACATTTCTATTTGAAAATTTTTGTTGTTGCTCATTAGTTCTTTAGGAGGTAAGGCTGTGGTCTAAGCTAACAGTGATATACATGTAGATTTTTTTTTCCTTTTTTGGAGCGAGCGGGGGGCGATTTGAGTGGAGGGCGTAGCAAACAGCGTTGAGCGCTGAGCGATAATGAGCGGAGCGGCCTGATGTAACTTTGAGCAGGGGAGATTCTCACCACTCCACTTTGCTCATATGCTCTCTAGTACAATATAAATTACAAAGGTTTAATTGGCATCTTTATTTCAAACGACCCGACCGACCGCGACCCGAATATCATTAAAAATATTTTTGGATGACTCGTAACCGCGGGTAACCGCGGGTGACCGCAGGCACCCGCTCATTTCGGATCACTGATATATATATATATATATATATATATATATATATATATACACACAGAGGGGAGAACAAGTATTTTGCCGATTTTGCAGGTTTTCCTACTTACAAAGCATGTAGAGGTTTGTAATTTTTTATCATAGGTACACTTCAACTGTGAGAAAAAATGCAGAAAATCACACTGTATGATTTTTAAATAATTAATTTGCATTTTACTGCATGACATAAGTATTTGATCACCCACCAACCAGTAAGAATTCCGGCGCTCACAGACCTGTTCGTTTTTCTTTAAGGCTACGTCTACATTAATCCGGATACATTTGAAAACTGAGTTTTTGTTTATAAACGCTCTCCGTCCACACTAACGTTTTCAGGCGTTTTCGGACGTTTCAGTGTGGATGAGAAACTTTTGGAAAACGCCTGAAAACGCTAAATTCACCTTATTGCGCATGCGTAAAACCCCACACATGATCACTGATATGATTCAGATGGAAAAATAAATAATGAAGTTATCGCGCAATTCTTCTGACAGAATCATTTTATTTAGTAAAATATCTCATCATTCACTGATGCGGTCCAGGTCGCACACAGGACCATATGTTTGGTCTAAAACGCGACTGCATGCTCTCATGTTTTGCCGCAGGACAGCAAATGTGAGTAAATTCTGTCATCTTTGCAGGACTGTGATAAAAAGATTGTGCAATGTAGAATATTTTTAGCAACAATGTGAAAGTGAATAGCACATAACAGGCACAATACCGGTATTAACATGAATATCTATTGGTACAATATGCGTCACATGACTAAATTTACGTCATCGTTTTTAAATACCACCAGTTTCACAGTCCACACTACAACGGGAAAACGGCGTTTTCAAATGTATCCGCTTTGGAGTGCGTTTTCAAAAACGCTTCGTTTTCATCAATAAAAACGCCATCTCAGTGTGGACGGAAGGCCAAAACGGAGAGAAAAATATACGTTTTCAAACGAAAACGTATTAGTGTGGACATGGCCTAAGAAGCCCTCCTGTTCTCCACTCATTACCTGTATTAACTGCACCTGTTTGAACTTGTTACCTGTATAAAAGACACCAGTCCATACACTCAATCAAACAGACTCCAACCTCTCCACAATGGCCAAGACCAGAGAGCTGTGTAAGGACATCAGGGATACAATTGTAGACCTGCACAAGGCTGGGATGGGCTACAGGACAATAGGCAAGCAGCTTGGTGAGAAGGCAACAACTGTTGGCGCAATTATTAGAAAATGGAAGAAGTTCAAGATGACGGTCAATCTCCCTCGGTCTGGGGCACCATGCAAGATCTCACCTCGTGGGGCATCAGTGATCATGAGGAAGTTGAGGGATCAGCCCAGAACTACACGGCAGGACCTGGTCAATGACCTGAAGAGAGCTGGGACCACAGTCTCAAAGGAAACCATTAGTAACACACTACGCCGTCATGGATTAAAATCCTGCAGCGCACGCAAGGTCCCCCTGCTCAAGCCAGCACATGTCCAGGCCCGTCTGAAGTTTGCCAATGACCATCTGGATGATCCAGAGGAGGAATGGGAGAAGGCCATGTGGTCTGATGAGACAAAAATAGAGCTTTTTGGTCTAAACTCCACTCGCCATGTTTGGAGGAAGAAGAAGGATGAGTACCACCCCAAGAACACCATCCCAACCTTGAAGCATGGAGGTGGATACACCATTCTTTGGGGATGCTTTTCTGCAAAGGGGACAGCACGACAGCACTGTATTGAGGGGAGGATGGATGGGGCCATGTATCGCAAGATCTTGGCCAACAACCTCCTTCCCTCAGTAAGAGCATTGAAGATGGGTCATGGCTGGGTCTTACAGCATGACAATGACCCGAAACACACAGCCAGGGCAACTAAGGAGTGGCTCCGTAAGAAGCATCTCAAGGTCCTGGAGTGGCCTAGCCAGTCTCCAGACCTGAACCCAATAGAAAATCTTTGTAGGGAATTGAAAGTCCGTATTGCCCAGCGACAGCCCCGAAACCTGAAGGATCTGGAGAAGGTCTGTATGGAGGAGTGGGCCAAAATCCCTGCTGCAGTGTGTGCAAACCTGGTCAAGAACTACAGGAAACGTATGATCTCTGTAATTGCAAACAAAGGTTTCTGTACCAAATATTAAGTTCTGCTTTTCTGATGTATCAAATACTTATGTCATGCAATAAAATGCAAATTAATTACTTAAAAATCATACAATGTGATTTTCTGGATTTTTGTTTTAGATTCCGTCAATCACAGTTGAAGAGTACCTATGATAAAAATTACAGACTTCTACATGCTTTGTAAGTGGGAAAACCTGCAAAATCGGCAGTGTATCAAATACTTGTTCTCCCCACTGTGTATATACAGTATATATATATTATTTTGTCCTCTATCCATAATATGTTCATATTGTGGTTTTTGAGTCATGGATCCGTTTTTCAGATCAGCAAAAAAATATGTGTGAGAGGTAGACAAATATAACTGTAAATAAAATAATATAACTTTGCTTTCCATTTATTACTTCAAGAACACTTTAAGTACTTTGATTCCACAGCAAAAGCTATTAGCCTAACTAATAAAGTTCAAACATTATTAAAATAAGGGAGCAGTCAGTCATAAATTAAAAACAATTTGCAAGCATAGATAAATACAATAGAACAAAGATACAAATGATTGAAATAGTGCTCTTTCAGGTAGGTCTAGTATTCAGATACAGAAATTGAATTACCAAATGTAAAATAACACTGCATAGTCTTCACTGTATAAATGAATTTATCTTTATTAAAGCTACAAAAGTGATTTTCTCTTTTGCTGTTTGATTAACATTAATGACAGACAGCAGCAGGTATATTAGGCTGCTGTCACTTTAAAGGTGATGATACACAGGGCAACTTTTTGAGCAATGTTGCTGGGCAATGTTGCCATCAACGGGCAACCAGATGATGAGACACAGGGCCCACGACCTATCTAAATTACCCAGACAGAAATGTATTGCCCATTTCCAATGGGAAGAAAACATTTCCATGCAACAATTACTCAGCAAGATTGCCCAGCAACATTGCTCAAAAAGTTGCCCTGTGTATCATCTTCAGGGAGATTCAGGACCATACAGTGAGCAGAGCTTTGGGGCTCAGAAAATCCTATTTAAAATTTCCAAAAAGAAATAAATATTTTAGTATAAACTATTGAACACAGTTGTAGAATTAGGTACTGCGCCTTTAAGGTGGAACGCACTCTGTTACTCCCTCACTCAGAGTGGGCAGTCGGTATGAGGAGCGCGAGCTGTGAACAACGCATGTATGCGTGCAAGCCCGCTTTATATTTCTGTTGCTCTTATTTCTACCTGACCCCGCCCCTAAACCTACCCATCACGTGGGTTTAGACAAATCGTACAAATTCGTACGAGTGAGGTCGTACGAATTAGCCAACTTTTTATCATTCGTACGAATTCGTACGAATTGGTCGTGAGATAGCGTTGGAATATCAGTCTTATACTCCCTTTTGTGAGAAGAAAAGCGTTACAGTCATACCATGAGCTCAGACATTTGAAACAGTAGTTGAAACAACTGTCAAGAGTACTTCAAATTAAATATTAACTTGTATTTTTCATAATTTGTAAATACTTTTTGTTGTTGTTGATTCATAGCATGTTGAAATGTTGTGGTTAATCTCTGTGCAGGTTGATTTGGTTAAGATCTTAATTGAAGAATATTTTGAAGAAAATAAATGAGAAGGATACTTCTGGGTCAGTCATAAGCCAGGTTTCCATCCAAAGTTGTTGTTTTTTTTGTTTGTTTTTTGCGACAAAAGGTTTAGCGCATCAAAATGTTTACTGATATAGCTGATGGAAAAATGCCAATTATCAATAACTTTTTGCAAATGTCGACACAATCTTTTTGGGGCGGCAGTGGCTCAGTGGTTCATGTAGATTGTCTACAAACCGGAAGGTTGGTGGTTCAATCCCCGGTTCCACCTGACCAAGTGTCGAGGTGTCCTTGAGCAAGACACCTAACCCCAGCTGCTCCCGACGAGCTGGATCGCCTTGCATGGCTGACACCGCCGTCGGTGTATGAATGAGTGAGTGAATGGGTGAATGTGAGGCAATATTGTAAAGCGCTTTGGTGGCCATTGGGTCTGTGAAAGCGCTATATAAATGCAGTCCATTTACCATCTTTTTCCGTTTAACTTTAGCGCATAAATTCTATGTCGATACTTAAAATGTCACGAAAAACTAGTTTGGAAACACTTTTTGTCGAGAAAAAGGGCTTTAACGCAAATAAATGTGGTGTCATGATATTTTCATCACATGCAAGGTGCAGTCACCACAACAAAAACCATGGTGGACTCGGAGCAGTACTCATGGACAGATGACGAGACTCGTTATTTTCTCCATTTAATTGAAGAAAAAATTAGATTACAAGTATTTTTGATGGAAAACGGCAAAGGAATGCTACAACATTCCAGGAGTTGCAAAGAAAAATGGCTATTAATGGCTACAATAAGCCATGGCATATTCTTTGCAGCAAATGGAAGGTACTGAAACAGCATTACCTGGCAGAAAAGCGTGACCTTTCATGTAGTGGTTCTAGAGGGAAAAAGAGGACGAAGTAAAACAATTTCAGTGAAATGGATCACATACTGGGCCAGAGGCCGATGGTATCGTCGCTTTCTACAAATATCAACAGCTCTGGTAAGTTCTGTACTGTAATTTGTTGTATCACGGACAGTTCTATTTAATGTTAAGTTATATTATATTTTTTTGTGCAGTTTCTGTGCAATAGGTCTCTAAACATTTAAACAGAGTGTCTTTAAGAAATTTAAGATTAAGAGTGTACGTAAAACTGCTTTTTAACAAACTTGTAGAGTCTTGTAAGAAGCAGACTTCAATTAGAGATGTACAGTATGAGTGCTATCTAAAAGTGAAAAGCTTAAGTTTATTCAAAGACTTACAAATAAAATAGGTTATTTTTTGACTGCAGTGTGTCTACAGGTAAGTCGTAATTTGCAAGCATTTCCCATTTCCAGTCATTTTGATGTATTCTGGTGTTGATAAAATTGAAGAAGAAAAAAAAATGCTTTGCTTATTCAATTTTATGTTTGTAATGCTCCTTAATGAGTATGCTGTATTTAGAATCTGATGAATGTGAATTACATGATTGTCTTGTGGAGCTGTGAACTGTATAAAATAAATAAGGTGTTTATATTGTTTCAAATCTTGAAAACTAACTCAAGTGTTTGGATTGTCTAGATCATCCACCAAAAGATTCACTCACCCCCTCTGATAGTGGACCAGTGACTTATTCAAATACGGAGTCACACTCTCCCTGGACCAGCCTGATAAAACCGTACAACAGGATTCTGCCCCACCACCCAATGCATCAAGATGGAGACGAAGTCATCAGCATGGTCCAAAAAGGAAGCAGTTGGCTGAGTTGAAAGCCATTTTTCATGATTTCCTCGATCAGCAGCGTGAGCAAGCTGAGCGAGATCAGCAAGTCATTCAGCCAATTGCCACTGTTATCTCTCAAGCTTTTCAATGTTTTGAGCATTGTCCTAATGCTGCAGAAAGGCATGCTCATGCATCTGAGGTGATGGCTGGTTTGAGACAACCAACCCAGGTGCTCAAATCATCCAGTGTCCCATCTCCCCTACAACCAAGCAGGCATTTCAGCACCTTCTTCTTTGAATACTCATCCTAATATGTCATTCACCACATACCTAAACTTGGATTAAGTAGTTTTGGTTATTTCTTGTTTCATAATTACTATTCTATTGGTTAAGTTTATGGTTTGTTCATTTAAAACAACACCTGCAGAAAATGTTTCAGTTTGTGCTCTTAAGAGTCTCTTGAGTTTAATTGATATGCCATTTATTTCCACTATTACCATTGTTCTTGTATTCAAGAGAAGGAAAAAAAAAACACACAAAAAAAAAACATTGCAACTGTGTTTTATATTCTTTAATGTACCAGAAGAAATGTCTTATTTGAAATTAATCTGTTTTTATGTTCCCTTAAATGTGCTACTCATACAACAAAGCTTTACAACAGGTTAAATATAGGCTATATATATAGAATCTTTATAAAGAAAAATTTACCAATTATTTTTGTTACAATTAAAATGAGGTTTAATATGTTCGAGTTTGTGACTTCAATGGGCTTTATGCACAGCTGCACTACTTCCTGAACTTCAGCCAGCTCTTTGTTTCCTGTCTGCCATTATTGGACAAACTGATTAATCCAGGTGTGTCTGATTATTGTTACTGAGGTCAGGCACACCTGGATTAATCAGTTTGTCCAATAATATAATTTTTATATTAAATTGCAAATATTTCAAATTCTTTCCCATAATAATTGTACATACTTTAATACCCCAATATATATATATATATATATATATATATTGTATAAATTAATGCGGTTCAGTGATGTTAATATTTTGGACTAAAGAAACCTGTTAATGTAGATGTTACCATTTTCTTAAGTGCAGCATATAGGCTAGTTCATATAGTTGTAAGACACAGAATAACAATTGTTAGCTTGTTTTAACACTTTAACAAATAATTTTCATGATTTATCACAACTTTCTTTTGTCAAATAAAATTAGATTAATATTTTTTACAGTGCACAACTTTGAAAGACATTTTATTGTGTGTAAAGCTATTTTAGGCCTGGTAAAGGATGTTGAATGGTTAGGCTTACCTGTACAGATCTGAGGCCGCAAACACAGCTGTGTCATGGGCACTTCCAGGAGTGCCAATACATGTCTCGTATCATGCACCTGTCATCAACAAGTGCCTGAAGAACAATAAATGGCCACCCTTTGCAATTAATGTAATCGCGGTAGAAAATTGTTTTACTAACCCTGAATGTTTTGCCCACTACTCTATACTCGGCGCAGGTTGCCAGCTTGTACAGGGCGATGGCAATCCACTTTCGAGTCGGAACCGGTGGTCGGTGGCAACCTGGGATGGGCGCAACGTCCACCGTGTCATTCTAAAATGTTGCAGCCAGAGACTTTCTGTAAAGTGTCTCTCCACCACTTCCTCCCAGAACTCCTTACTACGTGGTCTCTTCCAGACCCTTGGGCTTCTTCGCCCTATCAAATGAGCAACTGCTTCATTCTGCCGTTGTCTTTTGATATTTCGGACACTTGCAATTATTTTGGAAATTGAAATGACGGTAAGCTGGTAAAAATTATTATTATTAGTATACATTTTTTTTGGTTTGTTTGTTTGGTGTTGGGGGGTGTGCTGACTTGTGGAACCCCAAAAGGTAGAATTTGCGATATTAAAGAAAACTATGTATGGAAACGGCTCAAGGGCAGATTTTTTTTTGCGATACACCAAAACATATGCGACAAATCGCTTTCGTCATTCGTGACTTCATCACGCACACCATCTTATCGGTAAAAGGCCAATTGAATGGAAACAGGCTGGAGACGGCAAATTTCATAATGTTTTTTCCCCCGTATATTCACTTTGTTGATAACAAAACAGCGCAAATAGTGGATGGAAACGTGGCTATAGTTGCAGTGAATAGCATGTAGTGTGGCATCGTATGCACTGTAACTGACACCATTGTGTTTAGATCTATGCTTTTCACATATAAGTCTGTAAACTGTTTATTTCTTTGAGATGGCATGCTGTGTTAAAGAAGTCTGTTTCTTCCAGTCGCTGCATGTTTGTGTTTATGTTCTTTTGTACTCACTTGTGTTTGTGATATGATATAATATGATAAGATAAGGGATCACACTGAAGGGCTCGTTTCATGCTGAGATCATATGAGCACTCAATAAAGCATCTGCCTGAAAGAAAGCATAGTAGAATCATTTACATGCTTGCTGTGAAATTAAACGGCCCACATACTGGGGAAATGTATATAATAGGCTAAAGTATTCTTCTCTCCTTTTTATTGTACTTAGCACAATTTTATAATGAAAAGGATGAAAAACACAATCCAGATGCAAATGTTCTATATTGTACTTACTGAAACTGAATCATGCAGCAGTTAATAGATTCACTGATGTCCAGGCTGCTTGAATACTGGAGGATATGAGATCCTAGGGGAAGTGTGATGCTAACTGATAAGTAATGGCTGAAGGGCTCCAGACTGAAGTTGTAGATTATACTTGTGATATGAGGACAATGAAGAGAATATGAATCTCTCTCCTTTTGAAATGAATTAAAATGTGTTTTATGCGAGGCTGCGCACCAGTTCACCGCTGGCCTTACATCATTGGCAGTTTTTTGCTGCTTGGTATTAGAATGACCTTTTATGCACAAATCATTTTAATATTTTTTTCTTTCTACTCTAATGTAGTGCCTCAAAGAACAGACAGAAATTTGTCAGACAGGTCTAAGACAATGTTTTACAAGACAAAGTCAATGCCTAGGTCTGAACCTTAAAGTCACTTCCCAAAATACAAGGTTTCAGTAAAGTCATGAATCTGACTTCACTAGCTCTCCAAGTCTTACCAATGAATTATAAATCACATTTATTGTAATTTTATTAGGTCTTATAAAAAATACATACAACCAAGGCTATTAATGCAATATAGATAAAGAAATAAATTTTGCATATGAAGCTATAAATCTAAAGCAGTCTCAACTTTATACCTTCTGGTTTATAGCTGGAACTACATTACATTTACATTTATTCATTTAGCAGACGCTTTTATCCAAAGCGACTTACAAATGAGAACTACATCATGATAAAAATGTATTTGCTAGTATGATTAAGAACTGGAAAACACAAAAATGGAAATCATCATAATTTATTACTATTGTTCCAAACTGGAATGATTTTGTTCAAAGAAACAAAGGCATTAAATATGTTGAAGATCCATAGCTGTGATTAATGTGCTATATTCCAAATCTTTTGAAAACACAGGTTTGTGTGATGAACAGATTTTCCTGAAGTTTCGTAATTTTTCAGTGATACTCTTCCCATCCAGTTAATTGTTAACTCTAGAACTGCTGTATTGACTAAGTAAGTCAGTAACTAGATCAGCCTGAATAAATTGTTCAGTCTGATTTGTAATCAAGATGATTGTGTTCATTGAGAAAAAAGAAAAAAAAATCTCACAAGACAATCATTCTGATTTATATTGTTTAAGGTGAGAACATACATTTTGGGGTCAAGTATTCTTTTACGAAAGCCCTTATTTGTCACTAGACTGTGATGTATGGTATCAATATCCAATTTGTATCTCCCAATGACTCATTTACATGTACAGAGCCCATGTGCCTTACAAAAGTGTCTTCATTTATTATATCTAACTGAGAAAGCAGCTTTGGTTAAATATACTTTTTTTTTTAATTGGATTTGTTTTTTCTCTCTCTCTCTCTCTTTTATTTTTTAAATACAATACTTGCAAATAACAAAAACACAAATGGATTATTGGCTAATTAGTGAAACATTTCAAGAGAATGATGTGATGCGTCAAATTGTGTGTGATGTATTCAGTTTGTGATTAAAGAAAAAAACTTTTATCCAGCCCTCACTCCATCTGTCGCTCTCTAAATATTTGGTGATCTGTGACTGCCACTTATATGGCAAAGACTCTGACTGGTCATTTGGAACCTGCATGTGTGTGAAGATGAAGTCAGTTAATACACTGTAAAAAGTGGTACTATTGTTACCTTAAGGAGGTGTTTGTATCTAATTTGACCCTTAAATTACATTTTGCTGATGTAACCTAAACCCTGAAACCTAAATGTATTTAAGTATTTAAGCTCATCAAAATCAGTTCATAAAAACTTTTTTTTTTATTGTAACCATTTAACTCGTCGTTTGCAATCTCTCGTTAGTGGAGTATGATGTCTGCTTGCATTTATCATACACCCGGTGCAATGTGGCGCCAGGTATGACCCAAGTTTTTTTTGTTGCTAGTTTTAGCCCAACGCAGTTATCATTTTCACATCCTGCGCCACGTTGTTTAAATAGCAAAATAGAATATAGAATAATAGAATACAAATATAATAATTGTTCTCCCATGGGCGTGCTGGTCTGAAAATGAGGTGTGTTCGGGTGCATTGTTGTCGCGTTGCTATTTTGAGGCAACTGAAATATACTGCACCAAATAAACATTGACCAACTGAAACCTGGTCTAAAGTCAATGGCACAGTATTTTTTTGTTAATTAAAGGGCGCATTAGCTTATTACACACACAGGGACGTGCAGCAGCACACAAACATGCCAAATATATATAAAAAAAGGATTATAATGTAAAAGATTAATATTGTGTACATAAAGATATAGTGGAATTCGGCTTGTCCCGTAGATGGTCTGCTTGCGCGCTTTAGCCTTGCACACGAGCAGATCCGTTTCCTCTCTGGAGAAGCGTTAGGTCTTTCCGCTTGCAAATTCCGCCTTGTAAATAGCAATCCGCCATGGCGCGAGCATAACTGGCTTTTAAAGTGAACGGGGGATGAGACTCTGATTGGTTTATTGCACATTACGCCCAAAACACACCCATTACTCATTAAGAGAATAGCCCTTTTAGACCATGCGCCGGGCGCGCCAACCATTTTACCCGTTGTTAAACTAGCAAAAGTGGATTCGGACACGCCCTAAGTGCTTTAGACCATGCGCTTAGATCGTTAAAATAGGGACCTAGGAATCATTTTTTGGTATACTTTTTTTCAGTCTAAGAATGAGAAGTTGAGTGATAATGAATAAATAAACTTCCCTTGCACACCTAGTTGGTCATGAGCTGGTGTGTTGGGCACAGAAAGTACAATTGGACAACATTCTCCACACTGTCATGCAAATCTTAAATAATTAACGTTTCAGTCATGCTAGAAAAAGGTTTTTGGCAAAAATCTTTTTATAAAAAATTTTTTTTTGCCCATATTTGTGTAGCTTGCAAAGAGAGAAAAGGACCAGATATGTATGTAAAATACAGAAAAAGAGGTGACATACTGTAGAATATAAGTGTGAGAGAAAGGAAGTGTAGGACACCAGTGAGCTCTTTTGGCTTTTCTTCCTACACAAAACAACCCTCCTACACACTCACACACAGGACACCATTTTACATTTTAACAAGCATATGAAGAGAAACATTAGAGCGACTCTTTTGTTTCTTTTCAGCCTTGTTCGAGAAAGCAGGCAGTGAGCAAAATATGGAGGCAGAGAGAGAGAGAGAGAGAGAGAGAGAGAGAGAGAGAGAGAGAGAGAGTAAGCAAGTAAGTAAGAGAGTGAGAGAGAGAGCTGGCACAGGCTGAGCCAGGCACTGACTGTGTGGACACGGAGGAGTGCGGAGAGAACAGAAACGACAGAGCAGAAGGAGGAGTGAATAGATGGAGTGACCCAGGAGGAGGAGAGGAATGCTGAGCGAACAGACCGACAGAGCGCGAAAGGGAAGGCGAGAGTGCCGTGGCAGCAACAGCAGAGCAATTAAACAGTGCAAAGGAAAGCAAAGTCTCCCATGCTGAGCAGCTTCTGTCGCTCACTCGCGCTCTCTCTCTTTCGAGCGACCAAAGAGGCAGAAGTGAATCCGTCCAGACAACGATAAAGGACAAGAGGAGGCACGCGAGAGGCAGGGGGAGGAGCAAGCATGCTTTGATTGACAGAGTAAAGAGGAGGGACATGGATACAAATTGAAGAATTTAATTTTCCGGGAATGGATATTTTTAGCAAAGGAAAATCAAAGGAGAAGAAGATCAAGGATGCCGTGTCTGTCTAAAAGAAGGATGGAAAAAGGGAAGGAGAGAGAGAGAGAGAGATGCTGAATTCGGACCATGTCAGAACAGATTCCACATCAGCGGCATTCAGTCCTCCTACAGGCAAGAGTCAGTGTGTGTGCGTATGTGTGAGTGAACTACGACCTCTGTAACACCAGGCTTTTGGCCATGTGCCCCCATTGTTGAGGAAAGACAGAGAAATGGGAAGGCGAAAAGTCAGTACAGTATAACTGAAAAAGCCAGAGAAAAAGAGGTAAAAAGACAAGATGAGTGTGATCATGGGGTTGTAGGGTCAGTTCTAGCAAGTGTTCAGGAAACCCTCTCTCCAGGGATTGTGGAAAAAGGTCCATTTTAGCAACAGGACAGCCTGCCTGGAGACTCGCTCAGATCCTTCTTTCTTGTGACTCAGCTGGCGTTGCCTTCCACAATTCATCTCTTTTTCATTGTTCTCTCTTACAATCTGTCTTTTATCTATTGAGTTTTTTCTCTCATTAAGATCCGATTCACTTGCCTGAACTTCAGGAGATTTGCTGATTGCAGGCTGTCTGCTAACCCAGACTAAGTCTGGGCACCCTGACCAGATGGACTGAGGAGGGGAGCGAAATAGATCTAGAAAGAGAAAGGAACAAGGAAAATTGCCTGGGGATGTTGCCTAAGGGTTTATAGAGAGCTGTCAGTGGGTATGAAGACACATGGTGAATTTTGTGTACCTTAGGGAGCAGTGTGTTTATGTGTGAATGTGTTTATTCAATTCAGTAATGAAGTTTGCATACATTTGACAGGATATTAAAGTGGAAATCAAAGTAGAGTTGGGATTGTACACTTCAGTTGAAACTTGATTAGTTTTGCAGGTGCTACAATAGTGTGTGACTTGATTTCTGGACTCTAAAAGTGAGATTAGTATTCAGGGAATCAGTGTTGTGGCTCTCTCTGTGCTCCTGGAGCCCCATGAGGGCCCCGGCCGCGGAGGCCTGGCTGGGAGATGAAGGCCCTGCTGCTCTAGCAGCCCTGTGGGCCCTCATGGCTCTAGAAGGCCCCTGTCTGCGCCCTGCCTCGCCCATGCCGGGCCAAGGCAGGGCCCGTCGTCACCGCCGCACCCGAGCCGGAGCACCACGAGACAATCTGTCCCACCTCACCGTGGCACTCCTAGCGCGGACTCGCCTCCACGGATTGCGGCACATCTGTGCTCCGTCAAACTCACTCAGCCGCCGGGCCTTTTGGATGCTGGCATTCTGTACATGTCTGGGTCTTCTAGTTTCCTGGTCCTCGAATCGTTTGCTTCACTGGCTGGCCTTTCCCACTCACACAAGAATCCACACAGAGTGGGCGAGAGAACTCGCTTTTCCCACGGTCACCATCTGCAACAATAACCCCATTCGTTTGAACCACCTCACTAAGAGCGATCTGTACTTTGCGGGTCACTGGCTTGGACTGTTGCTTGCTAACCGCACGGCCAGACCCTTGGTGCTGGACCTGCTTCAAGATGACAGGCGGGCATGGTTTAGCAAGCTGTCAGATTTCCGTCTTTTCCTGCCTCCACGCCGCTTCGAGGGCACCAGCATGGAGTTCATGGACCGACTGGGCCACCAGCTGGACGATATGCTATTGGCCTGCAAGTACCGCGGAGAGCCCTGTGGAGCCCACAACTTCTCCACTGTGAGTCTGAACAAATGACCTCCACCTCTCTCTCTCTCTCTCTCTCTCTCTCTCTCCTTCTGTCTCTTTCTCTGTCACCTTTTCTCTCTAGTGTTTGTCAAATTCGCTGTGACTTATTCTTTCATGCAGCACATGCACAGACTCTGATCTGACCTCTCGTTAGCTCTTGTCCTGTGTTGCCCTCTCCGTCATGCTTCAAATATTTCACAGCGCATTTTGTACACCCGCATCAGAACTTTCTGACCCCAATTCATAAAGACAGTTGTTGTTTTTTCTCAGGGAGTCAAATGTTGAACACCAGCTTTTTACAAACACATCAGGTGATGTGATCTTCCAAGGCTGATTTTCATAATGCAATTCTGATTGAGCATAATGTGCTATTTGCATTTGCATTGCTCATAAAGACCTCCAACTCCAGGACGTTCAACCTATTTCCACAGAGATCTGGTAGTGTAGCAACTGTCTAGCCTATTAGCAAACACTGATTTTTTTCATTCCAATAAATAATTAGCCAGGCGTGACATAAGATTATGTCGATTTTTCTACCCACACCTAAGAGAAAATGCCAATCAGTATCAAAAGTTTGCGGATGAATTCTCTCTTTTTGCTCACCTTCTTGCAACTGTACAGCGCACAACGCTTGTTTTTACATGAATATTTATTTGTGCTTTTCAGTAAAATCTCTTTATATTCATAGAAATGAGTGTTGCTTTATGTTTCTCTACATTGAAATACTGTCACAGTCTCAGACTCCTATTGTTAGTGCATGTCATCCTTCTCCTCGTGCTCATCCTGTTTCTCCACAGTCACTACTGCTGC
Organism: Leuciscus leuciscus; assembly: GCF_965113295.1. Classification (NCBI taxonomy): domain Eukaryota; kingdom Metazoa; phylum Chordata; class Actinopteri; order Cypriniformes; family Leuciscidae; genus Leuciscus; species Leuciscus leuciscus. The sequence continues at coordinate 47,695,605 of NC_138725.1, read as the reverse complement.
AGCTGTATTGCATACACTCATTCCTTTCTGTGCAAATACATTATTCTGAGAAATTAAACTATTATTCTGAGAAATTAAACTATTATATATCACTATTATGAGCACTATTATAGACCTTTAAAACGCCTTTAAAATCAATGAAGAAAAGTATGAAGATAAATGATAAAAAACGCTTTAAATTTGCAGTATTTTATTATTTATTGTTAGTATTAATATTATTATTACTGTTTATTTTATTTGTATTATTTAAAAATAAAATGGCAGGGTTTCGTTGTGACAATTAACCCCATTTAATATAGGGTCTATAATAAAATAAATGTTTAATCACTTTATTAACTTTATTTAGGTTTAAAAATAAAAATAAAAATACTGTATCTGTAGCACAGTATTGTTTTTATAGCACAAATTATGAATTTGGCTCAGAAGTTTAATAAAATATTCAATTACAAGGTCACTTCTAATCACTGTACCACAGCTTTAAACACCATTATTAGATTTTGAACTGAGTCTTGAAAATTGTACAGAATTTTATTTACTGTAAATTACAGAATATATAGCACACTATTCATTTTCAAGTTTATGTGTCATTAATAGGCCACTGTTAAATGTTTTGTAAGGAGTTGTGGGATGTTTCAGTCAGTCTCAGAGTGACAGCAGTAGGATGCACTGTTATGTTGACATTGTAAATGAAGTAATGTTGTGGGACTGTGAGAAGGATTTTTTGGGTTCTGTCCTTCCTCTCTCTCCATCTTTCAGTCTCATTGTGTTGTTTACCTCTCTGTTGTTTCTCTAATTCTCTTGATGTGGGGAGAGGAGGAGCTCGGGCAGATGTTCTCTCTCAGGCTACGTTTCAGCAGAGCTTCTTGTTGCATTTGTGTATCTGTGCGAGACTACTTTGCAACTCTCTCACAATAATTCTTAATTAGGGCTGGATGTCACTGAGGTGTTTTTCACTGTGTTTAGGAACGGCACTGCAGTTTGTGGAGAATTTTAACAACCCATTTCACAATAACAAGAACATATGGGCCTTGTATGCATCTTATTTATGCCACGCCTTATGTCTTCTAATGGCAAGTATATCAATAGTTTGAGACGTGATGATTTATGTGTCCGTGTAAATGAGTGTTTATTTATTGTACTTCTTACCCAATAGCATCCGTGTTTACTTAGCTCATATAGTAGTCACTGGAGGTTAAATCGCCCATTTTAAGAGTTTAGAAAACTAGAGTTTGGAAATCCCGTGTGTGATGGCTAATTTTCTTATACCGCATCAGCTCAGTTTTTCTCTCCATTACATTAGCTTAACATTATCTACTCATTACAAAGTGTATTAGAGACCCAGTAAGACAATCGGAGAAGCCCCAGCAGGGAAAACTCTAATATCCAGCTTTGGGATGTTTCATATGGCTGCAGTTTATCTGTTGGATGTTACAGAAATAAGCAAATTCTGGCTAACTCATAAATATTACTATATAAGATGTTTGAAATAATTATATGAACACGAACAGCAGAGTTTATTATCTCAACTTATTTGTAACACATTTTACTATTAGTAGTACTTCTACTACTGACCATGCAGTACTACTATAATTGAACTTAATGGAGTTCTACTACTAAATGTTTTACATTGTGGGACCACAGATGGCTTAGAAATACAGTATAATTAGTACATTTGCAAACCTTTGAGCCTGGCTATCTATATATTCATAATTTTAGTTATGAAGACATAGATTTCCATCACTGCATCGCCATGGTAACACTGTTAGTCTGCCATGTCCATCACTTGATGGAAATGGATGAGTTTCATTAGCTCCAACACTGCGTTGATTAGTTTGGTCTGGCACTGTAATGATCCTTGAGGTTGAAGCTTTCCGTCAGGGGGTCTCCCGTCTGGAACGAGAGCGAGAAGCCGTGCCTCCCTTCTGTGGTCTTTCTAGTTTCCTCGAGAATATTGGTAGATTTCTCAGTTATGTAGCCAATATATTTTGTTGTGTGACAGGTGTTTAGCTGATACATTTGATAAATGCAGTATACTGTGTGAGATTTTGTGGTTTGGGGGATTTGCTTTGAAATTGGCGACCGAGGCTCTGGGATGCGGTCAACCAGTCACCAAGCCCAACACGAGGACATTTCTAAACAGGCAAAACATATGGCATGTTCAAATTGACAGTCAAAATGTAATGTATGTTGTGTGTATTATTCAAATTTTATTATCAGAATTAAGCCAGACCGACTCGCCATTAATGAAGTTCATAATGATCTGTCATTTGTGGATCACTTGTGTCAGAAACGATTGAGATCTGGCTGTCCATGAAATGATTCATTTGAAAAATGAAATTATTGCTAAAATATTTAACCTTTTAATGTTTCTGTCATATGGAGCACTTTAACCTTGTAAACATGCACATGAATATTATGATATGAATGCAAATGTGCTCATGTTTGTTCAGCTTCAAGCAGCTTATTTTTTTTTATTAGAGGAAATTTACATAAATCAATATACAGACGGGTAAGAGCACTGGGACAGCCTCATATTTAAAAAGGTTTCTGGCCTGCATTTCCCAGTTCATTCTTTTTCTTTTGTTAATGACATGAATGTTTCGATTAACAGTTCTAAAATGCAGCGTAATTAATGGCTAAAGTGACACAAGACAATTTCCATGTCTTAGTTTTTCATAGGTTTACTCATTACCATGACCAGTTTTACAATTACTTACTTACTGCCCTTTATGCCACTGGCACGTAGGGCAGCAACAAAAGTAATTTTTACACTAATGACAATTAATTGGTCAATGTTCCAAACCACAAGAAAAGAGACATGTTATTTTATTTAATAACCCCTGAACTAACATCCTCTTTCTTTTTCTTTTTTTGTATCAGAGTAAATCTGCTCACATTCTGCAACTGTCCAGCAAGAGATCATGATTCATAACACATTCAATCTGAATGACTCTCATCTGATTTGAGACTCTCTCTTTCTCTAATCTCCTTTTCTTTTCTTCTCACCTGTTATACCATCTTGTCTCTTTCCTCGAATCTCTCAATGCCATCTACTCTCGCACTCTCTTATCCCTCTCTCCCTCAGTTACTCTTCATCTCTTCCTCCCATTCTCACTTTGCACATACGTACAGCTCTTCTCTGTCCTGCATTGCTTCCCAGTCTATCTCCAGGTCTCTCCTTGTTTATTTTTTTTGCTCTGGGTTCACAGGTGAGCCTTTTCTTGAGAAGCAGAATTCAAATTAGATTAATTATTATTTAATTAATAATAAGTTGCTTTCAAATATAGGGTTTATTACATCCCAGAGTTATTTTAAGTTATTATAAGTTTCGTTTTTATGTAATTTGTTCAACGTATTTAAAAACACACATTTTTTTCTACTTGTGTAGGATTGATAGTTCAGCTGTGTCATTTGGGATTATAAAAAAATATAAACACTATTTAGAATGATGACCACAACTAAAAAGTTAAACACTCTAATTAAAGTGGGGTATGTGCCATCACAATTTGACACTACTAATCATTTATCGTATCTAATCAAATCATTATAAAGTGACACCTACTATTTTGAAATACATTATGAAAATTGGCACCGACCATTTAGAAGTGTGCTTGACCTTGACACTGGCTCTACACAATGCAGAGTAATGTAGGTCTTTAGATTCTATATTAAACTAATGCCTATAATGTGGCTACATCAAGTATACTTTAACAAAATATTCAGGCATCTGCTGAAGGAATGCTTGTTTGTTCACACTGTTCATTTTTTATTTATTTCTTAATACATAATTCCATTTTGTTTTGTGTGTGTGTGAAATATTAAATCCATAGATGAGAGCTGCTAACCACATATTATATGATTTAAATTATATATAAATTATATCTATATTTATTTAGATTAATATCAGACTCTGATCACTTGTTTTTGTTTTTGCTACCGTCTAACGCACAAACAAATAATAAAAACACCCATGGACCTTCCTCAACTGGCGTAAGTTTTGGTTTATCTTGCGATGGCCAATGTTACACTTACCGGTGTGCATGCATCGTCATGCAAAAATAAAGGTTTATAGTAACGGATGCGATTTTTAATGCGGTAATCATAGTGACCCATGCTAGATTTATTTTGTCCATTTCCTTGAAGTTTGTGGGATCAACAACATACTGTACTGGTATTACATATGACTTTCACTGGCACATGCCACTCAAATACAGATGTGCTACAAACTGACATTTAAAATATTTTCCATAAAATTATGTATTCAAGTTCTGTTAAATCAAAGAAAATGTACAGTGCATTTTGGAAGAATTAGTTGTTCAAAAAAATTATATCAATCTCAGTGTTGGGGAAATTAGTAAAATTATCTAAGAAAAACTGTAATACTACAGGTTTCTGAATGATAATTCTCTAAGCCTCAATTCAAAAACGAAGAGAAATCAATACTTTTTCAAATTCTTACAAATATTCACTTTTATTCTATAAGGAAAACACTATATTACCTGACAGTACAAAGCCAGTAATGCTAAAGCGATTATGTCAACCATTGTTTTCTCTCTCGCTCTCTTTTCATTACAGTAAGAAGCAATATATTGCGATGGGAATACTAATTGAATTAGCCATGAATATCATAAATCATTTTTTTCAATCACCATATTTATCGATATAAAAACTGAAAGGGGTCTTTTAAAATAAAGGTTATGTAGTAATACTGCACATTTACACAAAGAAACAAAATTACATCAACTGCAAGTAAAATGTTTCAACTACAACTATAAATTATACATATTCAGTGACATAATAGTATGAATTACTCTGCCTGCTATAAAACTTGCCAGTCTTATCCCAAAAGGCTAGATCGGTTTTTAATGTTCCTCTGGTGAGTGGTTTCTCACCAGAGTATTGAAACTTATATCCAATATTTTCAGACAAGTTTCATCCTTCTGCTTCCAGCAGTTTTGGATGATGCATCTTTTGATATCATGTGGCTATATCAAGCTATGGTCTGGAGTCCGATGGGTTGAGATAGGCTGTTCAAGGAGTTCACTGGCAGATGAATTAAAATCGTTGCGCTATCGCCTGACCTCTCAATACTCCCAGACCCTACAGAGATTTTAACTTTGAGATGTTCTCGACACTTTGACAAAATAACGTTAGTGAAGTGTTTTTTTTTTTGTGTGTGTTTTTTTGTTTTTTTTGGCATGGTACTGCTATCATTCTCACAGTGTCCCAAAAGGGTTTGCACAGTGTTTTCTTTCATTAATGGGTTATGCCTCCATTTGTGCACACACATTTTCTGCCAGGTGAGGCAATATGTTTGTGTGTGTGTGTGCGTGCGTGCGTGCGTGCGTGTGTGTGTGTGTGTGTGTGTGTGTGTGTGTGTGTGTGTGTGTGTGTGTGTGTGTGTGTGTGTGTGTGTGTGTGTGTGTGTGCGTACTTCCTTTGGCTCTCCTGGCTCTTATTGAGACAGCTGTGTGTGAATGCTGGTCGATAAGAGTTGAATACGAATGGCTTCACTTATAGTCTTGCCACGAAAATAAACCATGTTCCATAAACATAAGCAAAGGCACCTGCATGTTCCTAGTATGTTCGATTCATTTAAATGGCTCATCAGTCAGTGTGACATGATCTACAACTTTCTTTTAATTGTGTAATGTGTACTGTATGTCCATTGATCCACATACAGTTTGTGTCTCTTTGTATAGGTTGGGAAACATTCGGAATTGGATCCTTTTCAATTCATTAGATGGAGTTTAAATTTGGTTTACAACAGAAAGTGGATTTTCCTTATTTGTAATTCCAAGAAATTCAACATATAATGGAAATCTTGGACATTAACTCCTCTTTCACTTTAGTCCATGAATCTTTTTGTCTGTCTGTCTGTCTGTCTGTCAGTCTGTTTGTACTGTAAGTTTGTAGCTTAAGACTTTTTATTTTTAAATTTTTTTACTTCAAATAAAAATTAAATTGACATTCAAAGCTTCTTCACAAACATTATCTTATCTTGGAAAGATTTACACTTATTTGGGTTATTTTATTTGAATTTCTTTGAATTTAATTTAGTTGTAATTCTACTTCCTTATTTACACTATGTACCTTTTTTTGTTAAAAATTAACAAAATTTAAATAATGAGTCAATACATCAACAATCCTCCTTCCAAAACACGTTTTTGTCTTACCCTGATTCACTGTGGTAAGCCTATTATAAAGTGTTTATAATTTGTTATATAACCTGTTGGAATGGTTTTCGCAGGCAATGCATGTCCTGTGCGTGTCTCGTCATATCTGTAAATAGAAAAAAGTTACTACTTTGTACTTTGTGTGGTGTTGGAGGTTAGTAGTCACGAGTGAGAAAGGTTGAGATGGATTACGCTAAATCGCGAACCTCCGGGGAATCACCTGTTTAAAAAAACGCAGAACAGAGGAGAGTCTGCTGGCAAAAAGAGAACAAGACAGAGCTCGTAATGAACCAAGAATCAACATTGGCTTGGCTTATCGGAGATGGCAAGAACTGAAGGATTTAAAATGTTGTAAAAGCGACGTGGAGATGCCACGTCAACAGGTGAGAAAGGTATTTTATTGAACAGATAAATTGCCATATGCAGCTCTCTAACAGAGTTCATTGTAAAGTATTATCTATTGTGAATGGTCATATTCATTCAAACAGTCACACAGAGCCGAAGCACAACCAAAACGAAGATTTTCTGCAAAATGGATGCATTTTTGTATTTTAACTGCTAGAGGGCCAAAACTTACATAGGACACATTTAATATTCAGCAACTGAATTTGAATCTAAAAGGCATTCTCAGTTTTGAATGGTGCACAACTGTTCTTAGTCTACATGTGTGTGGATATTTATTAGGGCTGTCAATTTAATATTTTTTTTTATATATTTAGTGCAATTATTAGTAAGAATTAAAATAATAATAGTATTACATCATATCATTAATAATTAAAATTAATAACATCTTGAACCAATGTATTGTCTACTCTGTGTTTTTATCTGAGTGTTTTTACTGTATTTCTCAGCAAATACAGTATTTATTTGTTGTTTTGATTTAATGAATTGCTTCTTTGTGTAATTCATTTCTTATAACACTTAGGGCTGTTAATAGCTAAATTGTTAAATGATGTAAATGTGGATAACTGTGTTGCGACTGCAGTATGTGTGGAAGGTCTTGATGTTTTCAGCGGTGGCCTAGTGTCTGAGCTCATCTAACACTCAGTCACATTACTGCTTTTCCTCACATATAAAGTACACGCCCACATACCTATGAAGATTCACAGTGGCCCAGTGTTTACAACATCACTATCACACAAAACATCAGCGCATTAATGAAAGAAAGAGACACAGTTGCTTTGGGTCTTTATGGAAATGCTTGTGCATTGCCATCTTGACGAACGTAAGCTGTGACAAGTCCAATAGCGCTGAGAAGCCTTTGAACACAACAAGTGAGATGTGAAGGAGAGAGAGGATAGATGACAGAGAAACTGTGCCATAGTGACAGTCTGACACGCATGAAAAGAACAATAAAGGAGCTTTGTGAGGTTACAGGTTGCAAAGATGAGCTGCTGGTGTTCTCACTGTGTACGTGGACATACTGTAGAATAAAACTAGAAAGGATCTTACCAGTAGTAGGATACGTAGGGCTCTGTGTGTTCATGTGTTTGCTTGTGTCTATGTCTGGTTGAGGATTTGGCACAGAATTCTGAATTAACTAAAGAGTTTCTGAATATATTGTATATAACAAGGTGTCAAGGTTTGACAATGCTTAGGTGAACTTGCAATAGTCTGTGTGCTACTCTCCTGTTTAGCACTTCACACAAATGTAGACACCAACAAAATTCCCAGTCACTGAAAGGATCTAGTGTTTCTACTATATAGTGTGAATTTAAACATGGTCTTTAATTGAACAAACCCAGATTTCTAATCGAAAAGTCAATTAGGCAAACAAAATTGGCAATCAATTCATTGTGATTAAGTCTTCTCAAGGACAGTATGCTGACAGATTTCTCACATGCTCATGCTTGCCTCATGCATGTGTGCCACCATGCCTGTTCTTGTTTGAGTTATTAATGTGGACTTGATATTGATTTCTTTTTTTCTTTTTCATTGTGAGTCATTTATCTATAGTTACATTTGAGTGCAGCAGTGGCCTTCATCAATAATTAATATCACTCCAGTCGCAGTACGAACTCCTGCTGGTTTTATAAGAACTACCTCACCAAAATAAAACAGACCGCTTCCTTAAATTCAAAACAAACCTGACCTGTGATAAGATAAAATCCATTCTTTGCAAATATATATTTTTTGTTTCTTCTCTGCGGAGGTCCTCCCTCACTGTTCCAGCTGCAGGTTTATAGTACATTTTACGCAAAGGTCCTATTTTCAATGGCATGCCGAGTAAAATCTCATGGCAGAGGGTTTATTACCATTAACAAATACTACTTGCGGAGCACAATGGTTCTGTGTTATGGAAATTGCCAATGGTATTTTAAAAGCTCTGCGTAATAAACTGCCCTGCTCCTGTTCTCGTTTTTTATTGACCTTCTGTGGTGTTTTGTACGTCAGGGTTGTAAACAATCGATCTGGAGCGGACCAATTGGAACATGGTATCACCGCAGAGATCGGGCAGGGGTCAGTGGTCTGCTGGATCTACAACAATCTTATTTACACACGGCTCAGATCTAATTTACGCTCTGTAAACCTACAGTTAGAGTAGGGCTTACGCTATTTAACAATCTATAACATCACTATCTCTAATCACAAAATAGGCAATTGCAGACATTATCAGGTCCTTGTGAGAGTGTGTTACTGTGGGTAAGGAGGGGTTTTATTCTCAATCATTTGGAGTCTGAGCAGTGTGCTTCAACCATATTAAGTGGAAATTTCTAGACTTGCTTCACCAACACTTGGTGCATATGCTAGCAATAATCAGCTTGTTGATATTCATGAGGATTAATCCATATGAGAATGTTTAGCGCTTGAGATGGAAAAGCTCATAGATTGTTTGGGCCCATGAATACTATTAGCGTTGGCAGCATGTTTGCTCACCTTAACAACCCAGCAGAAGTCTTCATATTTTTCATTAGAAAGTCAGATTGAACAGTAAAGTTGGAAGTTAGGAGTCATTCCAGCCAACAAACACACACACACACACACACACACACACACATACAGATTAATCTTGTTTAAAGCTATGTTTTGTTGTTTGATTTATTTTAATGACACAGACAGCAGCAGGTACTTATAGGCTTCTGGCACTTTAAGACCGAAATGCATGGATCCAATAAAATGATACACATCCGATTTCTTTCTCAACTGTTCACGTTCACTTAAGACACAACCGTCGATATTCACAGAGATGGGAATTTTTACATAATTGTGTGTGTATGTGTATGCGTCCATTCAAGCGCAAGGAGACGTGAAAGAGGAATCAATTTGTGCGCGCTTTGGGGTTTGTGCAACTGTGTGCACAAATAGCTGCGCGCAACTGCCAAATTGAGAATTCTCTTTCAGCTCTTTTTGTGCACGAAAGGTTTAAAATCACTTGTGTAAATTGGCAAGACAAAACTGACAAATTGCAGTTAATATGCGAATCACATGTGTTCCGAACTGTGGCGCCAGGTCCGTACGGATCACTGATCAACTACGATTTGTTTCACCCCTACTGAATCCTGTTCCACTTCCTGGATAACTGGAAATGAAGTGGACATAATCCAGCCCTCTTTACCCCGCTACTGTGAGGCGAGAGTCCCTCCACAGCCAAGCCGCTCTCACTGCCCCAGCACAGCCTGCTAAAGCCATCAGACTCTGGCCAGGGAACCAACCTCAATGGACTTACTCTTCCAAATGGAGCCACTCATCCATCTGCTCAGTCCTATTTCTGACTTGAATCTCAGTTAATCAGAGCTGCGCAATGTCCAAGTCTTTCTATCACCAAATCCGTTATGGTAGCTCTGGAGAAAGATTGAGGCTTTGGGGTCAATACAGGAAGGAAAAGGTTACAAAAATATTATTTAATGTCATGAATTAAATTATATTTACACACAACATCCTTTTTTTTTCTCTTTCCCTCTCTGGAAAACCTGTTAGGGATGAAAACAAGATCTTGTTTGGTAGCATGAAAAAGACTATTCATCTCAATGAAAGCTGATATTCTGAGATCACAAGCAGGTAGTCTGGAGGAACTGAATGCTGAAATCACTCAAGGCCATTCACCAAAACTAGCAAAAAGCTTCTCTTTTATTCATGTGTTTATTGGCTTTTCCCGAGAAGAAAGTCTCATGGAACTTCACAAATAGAACCACTGAATATTGTGGTTGTGATGATACAGATGGAGAGAGATTATAATTCAGAAATTGAGGCTGTTTAGTAATCCCAGATTTACAATCTGAAATTATGTCTTAGAGAATATTTTGAGCTTGTCAAGTAAAGCACGAGAAAGGATCTGGGTAGAGCAGTCATCTAGAGATACAGGTTATTGTATTTTTGGCATTACACACGGAGTGCTGTCAGAGCCAGATAACAGCAGGCCCAAATGATATAGCCATATGTTATTAATGTCTGTGTATAACAGCTGACCTGCATTCAGAGCCTGTAACTGTGAGAATAACTTCCATTTTGAAGTCACAGCGCGCATAGGTGGAATATACAACAAAATGGTATCCTGTAATTGCCTTTTACCTTTTAGGTTTTTGTGTGTGTGTGTTTCAAACAACATGAGGGTTGAATAAATTGCCCCTTTAAGCGTTTTACAGAGATTTGAGAGGCTCTAACTTTATTCTTCATAAAATCCATTATTTGAGCTGGGTAAGACTTTAGTCTTTGCTTTTTCAGTCAAATATAGGAGTCGCTTGCAAGGATAAAGAGATAAAATAGCCAAGGGATTGTATAGTGAGATTCTCTAAGCTCACATACAAACAAAGTGTCACAAAATTGCTTGATAAAGTGTTAAAAAAAACAGAAAAAAGAAAAACAAAAGAAAAAACATTTAAATAAAGAATAAAAATGCAGAGGATAATAACAAATATGAATGTTTGTTATTACTCTCTCTGAATGTGCTTGGTTGAAGTTAAACTGTGGTTGTTTACTGTGCGTTTAGTACAGCTGTGCAATTTTAAGATGTATGATGCTTGTGCATTTGGCAAATCTTATAGCTCTCCAACTATGTGTGTGTGTAAGGCTCTTTACAGTGAATCACCTTTTTATTGATTTCACTTAAGACAAACGCGCACGCGAGAAACAGTTCACATCAATTTCCCAGCCACATGACTCTGACCTTGACCTTTGCATCTGCTCTTGATCTGTGCTTGAGCTCCCACAGAATTTCCTCCTCTGCATTTCTGTTTTTTTTCTCTGATCTTCCATCATATTACCCATTCATCTCTCTCTTTCTCTGGCATTTAGTGCTGCAGTATATTGATGGAGGGAGAATTGCTGATACTGCTGTGGCTGTTAATGTCCACATGAAGCCGGTTCCTGTCAACAATACATGTATTTGGAAATTTTTGGTTTCTAGATCTTCATCCGGTCCCCTATGCCCATTAAAATCTGATATTCCCAAATCCAGTGAGATTTTATGTAACTTTGAATTTCAGAAAAGTTTTCTGTTCCCAGTTCCTCTGCAGGGGTTGGGTAAAATTCAGAAAGTTCTTAAAACTTTCAGACATAATCTTTTTTTTTTTTTAAGTCAACATTATATGAAAATTTAATTCTGCGTAGATTTTTTTTTTTTTTTTTGGAAACCTGTTTGCTACATCCAAACAATGATCTATTTGTTTTATTCAAACATAGATGATATAATTAAAACATCAGTAAAAGGTTTAGAATATAATGCATTGATTTAATGATTGGGCAATTACATGAGATGTTACACTTAAGATCATTGGAACTTGCGACTAAAAATGATAGGGTTTGTCGCATATCGTGTTTTAAAGTCATACAATAACTTTATATGTAGTCCAGACTGAAATTTAAGTTATTAATCACTGGTTTCAAAAGCAGAGCATATCTCTTACCCAGCTATGTGCTTGTGTCTGGTGGCTGTCCGTGGTGCTGAATATCTTGTTGTGCGTATTCATGTATGTGCTGTCCGTGTTGCTGCAGATCTGCTTGTGTGTATTCATCTGTGCTGCTGAATGCTTGCTTGCCTTTATGTCTTTGATTTCTGAGAGCCGCTCTACATCAGCACTCAATCTGCCATTATCATCCATTTTATACATTAAAATCACATATTTAAGCTCAGCCTATATAATTCACAAGCTATTAGTGCTGATAAGAAAAATGTCCTCCAATGTTTAACTATATGGATAATAGTGGTCCATTTTCAGCTTTCTGAGGAAGGCACTTTTCACTGTTTGAAACAGTGGCATTTTGCTAAGTCCATTAGAGGGGCTGGTCTCTCACAGGGGGTTCAGAACATTGTCGTTTCTCTGCTTTTCTACTGATCTATTTTTCCCCTCTGATGGTGGTACTGTACTGCACAGGGAAAAGTTTGTCTCTGTGTGGAACAGAAAATAGCTTGACTGGTTGAAATAAGTTGTACGAGATAGTGAATCAAATGATCAAGTCAAGTCAAGTCAAGTCATCTTCATTTATATAGCGCTTTTAACTATGTAGATTGTTCCAAAGCAGCTTTACATTGATAATAGGAAATTAAAGTAAAGTGGGTAACACTTTATAATAACTGCACGCTATTAATCATTAGTTAAGCATTAGTAAACAGTTAATTCATCATTTATAAAGCATTAATAGACATTAACAAGCAGTTTATAAATACAGTTATAAATGCAGTATTCTTAATTTATAAGCATATCTATAATGTGTTTAATAATTGTGTTTTCATACTTAATTAATGATCAATTTATCATTTCTAAATGAAGTATTTCATTATTTACAAACCGGTTATTTAGGAGTTGTCAGTGGTTCATAAGATCACTTAGAAAGTGTAAGTAAATTATTAAAAAACTGTTTAAATACATATTATTATTCAGACATATAGTAATAGTTACTTAGTGTGTTAATAAATGGTTTATTAACATGTATTTCTACTGTAATTCAGGGTTAATTCGGGTAGTTATAAAGCATTTAGTAGTGGTCAGTTCACTATGTTTGTGAGCTAATCTAAAGTGAGGACTAGTTATGCTTTGTAAAGCGTTTATAAAGAAGATTTAAAGGCTGTTAATATTTTTATGTTCTGTATCGCTGTGTTGTATTTGTTTACTTTTTCTGTTTAGAAGAAAACTGAGTCTTTAAATCTCCTTTATAAATGCTTTACAAACCATAACTAGTCCTCACTTTAGATTAGCTCACAAACATAGTTAACTGACCACTACTAAATGCTTTATAACTACCTGAATCTACTACATTTACTTACACTTTCTAAGTGATCTTATTAGCCACTGACAACTCCTAAATAACCGGTTTGTAAATAATGCAATACTTCATTTAAAAATGATAAAGTGATCATTAATAAATTAAGAAAATACAATTATTAAACACATTATAGACATGCTTATAAATCAAGAATACAGCATTTATAACTGTATTTATAAACTGCTTATTAATGCATATTAATGCTTTATAAATGATGAATTAACTGTTTACTAATGCTTAACTAATGATTAATAGCGTGCAGTTATTATAAAGTGTTACCGTAAAGTGTTTTGGCTTTATAGCAGCTCTAGAATAAAGTTATTGTCCAGCTAAAGTTAGTTTGATTGATTCACTTCCGTCGCAACGATCATTAGTTATTAACTTAGGGGCTGCTAACACGACACCGTTTTTGAGAGAAAACTCTTAAGTTCTTTCCGCGCAAACTTCAAAAAACGTGAACCAGTGAGAACGCCGGTGGTGTGCACATGCGTATTACGAGTTCAGTCTTATAGGTATGTGCGTTTGAATATATGTGCGCAGGCATGTAGTCCTTCCCTACAAATCAACCCTCAACATACTACTTGTCTGGCCTTAAAATTAATAATACAGAATTGTATCGCTTCCACGTAGCCACGCGAACCGGAATTATCCCGACAACGCTTTATCTGTAGAGAGGTAAAGGGAGGGAAGGGGAGGGAGGCCTTCACAGGGAAGAGCCTAGTTGACATTTCAGGACTGCGCTGTCATCGCGTCCAAGCGCAGGTCCTTCATCAGATCTGGATACAGCCTGGATCCGGCGGACTGCTGTAATTTTGAGATCGCAATAGACGTGAAGGACTATAATGCTTTAAGAGCTCGCTCAAGTACTGCAGAGCTAAACCATTTAGTGCTTTGTAAGTAATCAGCAATATTTTAAAATGTATACGATGTTTAATAGGGAGCCAGTGCAGTGTTGACAGAACTGGGCTAATATGGTCATACTTCCTGGTTCTGGTAAGAACTCGAGCTGCTGCGTTTTGGACCAGCTGTAATTTGTTTATTAAGCGTGCAGGGCAACCACCCATAATAGCATTACAATAATCTAGCCTTGATGTCATGAACGCATGGAGTAATTGTTCTGCATTTGTCAAAGAGAGCATATGATGTAATTTAGATATATTTTTAAGATGGAAAAATGCGGTTTTACAGATACTAGACACGTGACTTTCAAATGAAAGATTGGTATCAAAGAGCATACCCAGGTTCCTGACCGACGACGAAGACTTGACAGAGCAGCCATCAAGTGTTAGATAGTATTCTAGATTATTACATGAGGAAGTTTATTGTCCAATAATTAGAATCTCTGTTTTTTCAGAATTAAGTAGTAGGAAATTACTAGTCATCCAATTTTTTATATCACCTATACATTCCGTTAATTTAGTGAATCTGTAAGTTTCGTCAGGGTGTGAAGAAATATAGAGCTGAGTATCATCGGCATAACAGTGAAAACTAATTCCATGCTTCCTAATGATATCTCCCAAGGGTAGCATGTACAGAGTGAAAAGCAACGGTCCTAGTACTGAGCCTTGTGGTACGCCATACTGAACTTGTGATCGATAAGACATCTCTTCATTTACTGCTACAAACTGATAACGATCAGATAAGTATGATTTAAACCATGTTAATGCAATTCCACTAATGCCAACATAGTTTTCGAGTCTATTTAAAAGAATGTTGTGGTCAATAGTATCAAATGCAGCACTAAGATCGAGTAACACTAATAGAGAGATACAACCACAATCGGATGATAAGAGCAAATCATTTGCAACTCTAATGAGAGCAGTCTCAGTACTATGGTACGGTCTAAATCCTGACTGAAAATCCTCACAGATATCATTTCTTTCTAAAAAGGTACATAGTTGTGAGGATACTGCCTTTTTTATAGTATCTTTGACAGAAAAGGTAGATTCGAGATCGGCCTGTAATTGACTAATTCTGTACGATCAAGTTGCAGTTTTTTAACAAGCGGTTTAATTATAGCCAGCTTAAAGTTTTTGGTACGTATCCTAATGACAAAGATGAATTAATGATATTAAGAAGAGGATCTATGACCTCTGGAAGCATCTCTTTCAGTAGTTTAGGGTCTAACATACATGTTGTCGATTTAGATGATTTAACGAGTTTAATGAATTCTTCCTCTTCTATAGCAATGTATGAATAAAATGTTTCCTTAGGGACACTACAATGTACTGCCTGATGCAATACTGTAGTAGACGGTTGCACAGTTATAATTTTCTCCCTGATATTATCAATCTTGTAAGTGAAGAAGTTCATAAAGTCATTACTGCTGTGCTGCTTGGAAACTTCTGGGCTTGAAGCTTTATTTTTCGTTAGTTTAGCCACTGTTTCAAATAAATACCTATGGTTTTGTTTATTTTCTTCTAAAAGGGTTGAAAAATAAGCAGATCTAGCTGCTTTTAAGGCCTCTCTGTGTGCAATCGAGCTCTCTTTCCATGAAATGCGAAATACCTCTAG
Organism: Leuciscus leuciscus; assembly: GCF_965113295.1. NCBI lineage: Eukaryota > Metazoa > Chordata > Actinopteri > Cypriniformes > Leuciscidae > Leuciscus > Leuciscus leuciscus. Next base: position 47,679,715 of record NC_138725.1, on the reverse strand, counting down.
TTTTGTTTTCTTCCAGTTGCGCTCCATTTTTCTGGCTGCTCTCTTAAGGGCCCGAGTGTGCTCGTTGTACCACGGCGTTGGACTATTTTCTTTAATCTTCTTTAAGCGCAACGGAGCAACTGTGTCTAAAGTGCTGGAAAAGAGAGAGTTAAGAGTTTCTGTCACAATATTGAGTTCTTCTAAACTATCTGGGATGCTGAGATGATGAAACTGATCAGGAAGATTATTAATAAAGCAATCTTTAGTGGCAGAAGTGATAGGTCTAACATATTTGTAACACGGAGTCGGCTTTGCAGCCTTGGCTAAATGAAGATTACACGAGACTAGATAATGATCTGAGATGTCATCGCTCTGCTGCAGAATTTCAACGGCATCAACATTGATTCCGTGTGATAATATTAGATCTAGGGTATGATTACGACAATGAGTAGGTCCTGACACATGTTGTCTAACTCCAATAGAGTTAAGAATGTCTTTAAATACCAATCCCAATGCATCTTTTTCATTATCTACATGTATATTAAAATCACTAACAATTATGACTTTATCTGCAACCAGTACTAACTCTGATAGAAAGTCAGCAAAATTCTTTGATAAAGTCTGTATGGTGCCCTGGTGGCCTGTATACAGTAGCCAGTACAAATCTCAAACGTGATTTATCATTTACACTATATATTGCTTTATTAAGCACCAACACTTCAAAATAATTATATTTGAAACTAGACTTCTTAGTAATTCAAAAAATATTACTATAAATTACAGCAACACCTCCCCCTTTGCCTTTCAGACGAGGTTCATGCTTATAACAGTAATCTTGCGGGGTGGTCTCATTTAAAGTAATGTAATCATTTGGTTTTAGCCAGGTTTCTGTCAAACACATCACATCTAGATTATAGTCTGTAATCATATCATTAACAATAAGTGCTTTTGAAGTAAGGGATCTAATATTCAGCAACCCAAGCTTTATCATTTGCTCATTTGTATTATATCGTTTTTTTTATTTGTTGAACATCAATAAAAATGTTACTCTTAGATGGGTTGGAAGTGTTTTGTATGTCCTAATTCGGGGGAACAGACACAGTCTCTATATGATGATATCTAGGTGAAAGAGGGCTCTATGTGATGGGATTTATCTGACCTCGGTGACGTGAGACAGCTAGCAGACGGTCAGTTTAGCCAGTCTGTCTGCTTCCTGACCTGAGCCCCAGATTGTCATGATTGAGCTCTAAGACTATGTGCCATATTACTAGAGAGGAGAGCAGCACCATCCCAGGAGGGATGAATACCATCTTTTTTCAACAGGTCAGGTCTGCCCCAAAAACTTTTCCAATTGTCTATGAATTCTATATTATTTTGCGGACACCAATTAGACAACCAGCCATTGAGTGAGGACAATCTACTAAGTATCTCATCACTCCTGCGAACAGGAAGGGGGCCAGAGCAAATTACAGTGCCTGACATCATACTTGCGAGTTCACACACCTCTTTAACATTAATTTTGGTGATCTCTGACTGGCGGAGTCGAACATCGTTTGTGCCGAAGTGAATAATAATTTTAGAGAATTTATGATTAGCATTAGCCAGCACTTTTAAATTTGCTTTGATGTCAGGCGCTCTGGCTCCCGGCAAACATGTGATCCTGTGTGTCTTGAATTTGAATTAAAATGGACAGCTTTCCCCCCCTATTTCATATGATTTCACCATTTCGTTCAAATTATTTCAACTTCTCATGAGACCAGGGGCGGTTGCATAAACTGCAAAGACTAGTCTTACAAATTAGTCATCACGTTTTTTTTCTTCAAGACTTTTTTATTTTAAGTCTGTTACATAATGTAGATTGGTCTAATTTAATACCATACAGTAAGACTGATTACCCCTTGACTAAATGCTAATAGGTTATATTAGTTTTTAAGATACAGTCTTACCATAATTGCTAATACAACAGGCACAAGATTGTAAATTAATAGAAAAATATTTTTTTTTTTTGTGTGTGTGTGTGTGTGTGTGTGTGTGTGATGAGGACTGGTACTAAAATTAGCAGTTACAAATGTTTTAAATAGTAATTGCTTATGTATTCCAATATCATAATTTTAGCAAATAAGTTTAGTCATGAGTGCCTCTATTTGTCGTGCTGTATAATCCTTTGTTTAAACGTGATCAATTTGCAAACAGTCACATTCACAGATGTTATACACTGTGGGATTAGCATTGATTAACATTCCAATCGTGTGAGGGAAAAGTGAGAAATTAACGTCTTTCCTCTGGTGTCAGTTGAAATAGACCATAAAGGGCTGTGTGTGTGTGTGTGTGTGTGTGTGTGTGTGTGTGTGTGTGTGTGTGTGTGTGTGTGTGTGTGTGTGTGTGTGTGTGTGTGTGTGTGTGTGTGTGTGTGTGTGTGTGTGTGTGTGTGTGTGTGTGTGTGTGTGTGTGTGTGTGTGTGTTGTTTTTTTTTAACTGAGGTGTTTTGAACATATCCAGTATCCTTCAGAGTTAATGAGGCGTGTCCTGTGAATGGTATTTACTTATTCCAATCACATTCCTGGTTCATTTAAACCCATAACCTCACTTCCCTCTGCAGGATGTGACATACTGTTGTAAATACTTCAGTCTCCTCCACAACACCATGCAAGTTTTGAGGCAGTCTGGGTTGTTCTGATATGTGAACAATCAAATGTTATTGTGTTGCCAGAGCAAAATCACACTTTCACACATAACATTAAGCCTAAAACGTATGAAGAGATCACGCCAGCAGACTTCCACAGATGTCCTTTTCTTTCCTAAATAGTTGAGGGGAAATTCAGACAACACACACAGAGACAAGCATTACAGAAAAATACTGGCAATTTGACAGTGGCACCTTCTGTGATCTCGTTGCTTCAAAGTTTTTCTTTGAGAGGCAGTGAGGGATAAGCAAGACCAAAGTCCTCCCACTTACAGACAGAGTAGAGTAGAGAGAAAAAAAGAAAAAAACACCATTAAATGAGATTTCACTTTACGCCACCAAATAGAAGTACAGTAGGGAAAATCAATAAGTAATAAACGTCTAGGCTACTTTTATTAGCTTATATTTGAGGGGCAAGTACTGATTTGTCTGTCAGCAAACATTAGTGGCTTTTGATGGGGTAATTTGTTATTGGACGAGAGTGACATTAAATTGAAATGAGGTCTTTTGACTTATTTAAAAGACATGCTTTCAAACGTTATCCTGCGCAAACATGTGTACTGTACACACACACACACACACACACACACACACACACACACACACACACACACACACACACACACACACACACACACACACACACACACACACACACACACACACAATTTATGATTACAATGCAGTCTCAGGTGGCTTCACCCTATTAACCAAACCTCTCTCTGTGGAGCCTCTGTTTAAATCACAAACTTCCAAATTTCCACCGCTTTTCATCTTTTTTACAGAAGCAATCAAGCATGCCAACTATTACTATAATAATTTAACTTTATGACATATAAAATTGTACAAATACAATTATTCATGCACTATATAAAAAAAAAAAACATTGGTTAATTGGTTAATTGTAAATTACCTTACCATATATGGTGAAAATGATGAACATTGCATTGTGCAATTTTATTATATAAATTTACTGTTGGAATACTGTAAACTATATGGGTTTTGGCAGTGAAACAGTAAGCATTACCATAAAATTAGCATTTTGTATTTAAAATCTGTATGATACCAAATTTTATGGTAAATTATAGATCAAAATTAAGTAAAAATAGTAGCTATACTTAATTTAAAGTAAAAGATAAAACATAGTTTTATCAAAACAGTTTTGCTCCTTTTTATTTGTGTTATCAGTTAGTGTTTTGTGACGCATTTTATATAAATGTAATAGGATTTTGTTATTTTTATTTTTTTTAATATATTTTATATATATTTTATTTTTTGTTGTTTAGCGCATTTTAAACTGGTTGCTTGTTGGTCGGTTTTATGATGTAAATGTTTATGATGGTTTTATGATGTCTTGTTCCTCTCTATCTGCTCATTAAAGTTTTCAACTTTGAAGTTTCATAAACTGAGGTGGTGTCAAACACACACAGATGACATAATCATGTCATAGTGGGATACAGTCACTGGTCGACACTTGAGATGTCTGATTCGTATCTGTTCCTGTCATTCTCAGTGTCTTGAAGATTTGACACGCCTGGCTAGGATTTTCGGTTCAGAGTCTTCAGTTGAAGCGTAAAGAAACAGTAGATGGATCACTTCTCTTGCCTTTTACACTTAATTATCTTGTCACCTACTTGTGCATATGACAACCAGTCCTATGTTTGACATCTTGACTCTCACTTGTCTGATAAATGTCTCATGTGTCCAGTCTGAGACGAGATGAGATAAACCTTTTATTCTGTAACTAATATGTTCAGCTTGTAAGTGTGTCTTATACCTGCTCCCTCTCCTGCTGTTGATGGTCCACTGATGGCCAGGAGAATCTCATTAGAGCACCTTTAATTACACCTGAAGCTGCACGTAGAAATGATCAATCAGTGCTCAATAACATCGCTGAGAGAGGATGAGTCTCTAACCAAATTCCTCCAGTGTGCAGAGTTGGCAGCTTGTTTTGCCCTCGGGTGTTCAGGTCAACAGGGTTGATGGATCAAGGGCTCATATGTTGAAACGATCGATTGGTGTATAGTGAAGGAACTAACTCCTGCATGCATCTTGCTTTCAGATATGGAGCTGAATTATGGAGTGTGACTGATGTTAGTGGGTGAGTGTTTGAGCTGTAATTATGCCCAGTGTGGCCTGGTTCATAGCCGAGAGGTGTGAAGTGAGCTGTGTAATACACATCCTAAAAAGTGTACTGTGGTTCCAGTCAGATGAGGTCATGACGAGAAGAGAAAGATGAGACGAGATAAGAAAAGTAGAGGTATAGAAAACAGATGAGTAGTAGAGACTAGTGTAGAGATGAGAAAAGTAGAGTTGAGATTGAGTTGAGACTAGAAGAGAAGGCAAATAACATGAGGCAAGAGTTGCCTTATGATCTGTAAATAGGAGCAGAGAGCAAACGGGGGCATATTTATATTTATGTTCTCTGCTTCTCTGCAGATGTTTTCATATCAAAGCAGATTACAACAAAGTGCATATGGAGTTTGACAGTTATTCAGCAGACGGCTGCTTTTCTAGGTTCATAGATGAAATCACATGAGTCCAGAAACACTACTTTAAATGCAATTGTAATATTAATACAATTCCAGTGCTATCAAAAGTATCAAGTTGTTAAAAAAAACCCATTAGATTGTTTGAGTGATCAGATATTTAGGGCTTATTCAAGGCTTGTTTTGTTTTATGTTTGCACTTAAATAGATAACCTGCTGTTCTTTCTCTTTTTGATTTTGATCAAGATATCATGTCTCTATTTGTCCCGATCATGTTTAGTTTCACTGTCTTAAATTTCATTGTCATTGCCGGAGTTCTTATTTGTTTTCATAGTCCCCAATTAATCCTCACCTGTTCCCTGTTCTGTTGATTACCTTCCTGTGTGGATTTTCCTTCAGTTCTCTCAGTTATATGTCTTGCTTTAAAGGTAATGGTTTGTTGTGTTGTCTCTCTATTGGAGTTTATTAAAAGGATTGCTCTTTGTCAATCTGCGTCATAGAGAGAGAGAGGGAAGGAGAGAGGGAGACGGGGAGTCATGCCCCCATGAATCCCAATGTGAGGGTTATCCAGTTTCTTCAGTACCTGCTCACTGATAGCCTGGACTTAACACACAAAACTACATTTATGAAGTCATAACCCTCCCATGAGCAACTCCACACACCACTGCTTAGAAAGCTTATTTGATCAATTGTATTTTTGTTCTTGGTACAAATGTGAATTATTAATGGTGTTATAGAGTGAATGTGTGAAAGTGTGCTGAATTTACCTGCTTTTTTATAGCCTTGGATAAGACTGTGCTCCAGTTTTCACCTTTTTTTCCCACTAAGCCAGGAAAAAAAACACCACAGAGATACACAGATAGCATTTTTGATTTAGAGACGTCTATCTCTTGTCTTTGTCTCTTCCATTCCCTTCTCAGCCCCCCAACTCCTTTCAACTCCCTTGTATATTGAAATCTGTTTTGGCACAAAGACATTTCAATATCTCTCGCACTCTTTTTCAAGCTTTGGCTGTAACTCAAGGGCCCTGAGCGTGCATGTCTCAGAGAGGCTTTTTTTGACAGCAAATAGACATGCCTCGGCCTCTAGTGGCTTTCCTTTTTTTTATCTCTGAAAAGTCAGTCGTGCTCCAAGGCCCTGCCATGGACAATATCGATAAACACATTTGTCAGTCATTGAAACTCTCAGTTTTAGGTTCAGACCAGGGGCCTATACCATGAAGCCGGTTTAGGTGGCTAGCCTGGCTAGTTTCAGTTAAGTTTGTGCCAACCCTGGGTTTTAGGCACCATGAAAGTGGTTTGGCTTTTAGCAGTGTTCATCACCATAGTAACTTACGCTCCACGGCTAACCTGGTGCGCGTCAGGTTATGTTCTAGGTAAGAGGTTCCAAACCGAACTTAGACCATTCAGCTGTGAGCAAAAGATAAAGTCACTCCACCTGTTTCTACTCCAAATTAAAGGTCACTACATAGCAAATGATTTTTAAAGATAAAATTGTCTGGCTTTTACTAATGCTTATTTAGAATAAAAAATGTGTATGATTTAGATATTTATGTAATTATCATGCCCTTAATCGATCACACATGTACAATTTTAGCTTATCAATTATTATTACGCACAGTTTAAATGAATAAATATATAAAAGGAACTATAAATACGCTTTAGAATCAATAGATAAAGCTATAAAATGACTACACGAGAGCTTAAATGTTCAATTCTCTTTATACCTTTATCAACTGTATAAACTAACTTCACAACTTTTACTTGCACTGATATAGCAAGACTTTTTCTTTTAGTTGTCCTATTTCATAGACAGCTATTTTCTTCTTGCTGTGTAAATTTGTTTAAATTCTTAATATTTTTCAACCTCGTAATATTCTGCAAAAGAGAGAAGTGAATCGCGCTGCTTCTCTCGCGAGAAATGAATCACAGTTTCACTCTTTCTCAGCATGTGATTGGCTGTTCGCTACTGATGTCACACCTAAACTCCTAAACTCAGGATCAAAGCCTGAGTTGACAGAGAAAGCTGATGATCTGTAACGCTGAATTTGTTCAACTACCATCATGGTACAGGCCTCAGGAGAGGTTATTCAGGGTACATTCGGGGTTTTGTTCTAACTGAAACATTGTGCATGATTTGGAGACTGCACACAAGGACTCACTTAAATCTGGGGTACAACAATTTAAAGTTTAACAGATTAATACAGTTTGCAAAGCCATTTTTCTTTGCATAAATTTAGTTTTGTTATGTTGTGTATTATTGTTTGTCTAAAGGGATAGTTCACCTCAGCGGGTGAACTTACCTTACCTAAATAGTTCACTTAGGGTGAACTATTAAAGGGATAGTTCACCCTAAAATGCAAATTCAGTCATCGTTTACACTACATCACTGTCATGTCGTTCCAAACCTTTATAACTTTCTTTAAGATTTAATAATTATTTTTTTAATAATGAACTGGCTACTCATTTCCATTAGATTGAAAGTGAATGGTAATCATTGGTGAACTCACAAAAAACACAAACCATTGTGTGGTATCAAAAGACTTATATAAACGTGTATATAAATATCTAAATTAAAGTTTATATTTAATTGCAACTCTTGTTTGACATTCATTGTCACCATTTACTCTCACTGCATGGACAAAAGCTGCTTGCACATTCTGCTAAACTTAATCTTTCATGTTCCACAGAAGAACAAAAGCCATTTCATGATTTATTTATTTATTTATGTATTCCTTTAAACTCAATGAAGTTCTTCACTAGGCTATTGTTTGACAAGATACAAAATCTGTTTTTTGCATTCATGGAATAACTTGTTTAGATTATAGATTTTAGATTATAACTTTTTTTAGATTAATTCTAAAATCATAAAAACTAGTTACCAAGAATCATTCCACAAAATCATTCAGAAAGAGTTACCAAGAGTGTTAGAAAGATGACCTGGCATCCTCGACCAATTCATCTTTTAGCTGCCAGACTGGCAACTTTTTTCATCTTCAAATATGGCACCTTTGGCATCAATAAACCCGTCTCCATGGAAATGGAGTATCCAAGAAGCCTACAGGTCTTGTGAAGATCGCTCTGCCTTTTTCCACCTTTCTGCTCATGTCCAAACTGCACATTTGTCTGACTGTGTCGTTCTGTGTTGTTCAGTTTGTTGGCCTCACATTCTTACTCCTGCTGCGACACTCTCACTCTTTTAAGCCATTGTTTTCCTCTCATATTGTAGGTTACAATGTTCTTTTTTGTCCTTTCACTCTCCACTCTCACTTTTCTGTTGTCATTTTTCTTCTACTTTTTGTGCCACCTTCCAGCAGGCTAAATAATATGCTCTTTATTTCAACTCTACATGTTTATCACAAAGCATAACGATGCCACATCTCTCCCCATATAGAGCTCTTACCAACCAGCCTTTGGTCTCTCTCTTTCTCTCTCTATGTGTGTGTGTTTCCATATGGATTTGAGCACTGAGTATTCTCCAAGAGGGTCAGTTTGGTCAGTGATTTCATGAGGACTTTTTGAAGACCTTTTCAGTGATAGGTTAAATTAAAGTTTTAAGTGTTACTCAACAGTATGAAACACTTGTGATGAGTGTGTAAGTTAATTATATCTCATTCTTACAGGTCTGCAATATCAGTAGATCTTTTTATAGGACCATCTGCTGCAGATGTATTCGCGAGCGGGCTGCCGCTGAGGACATGACATGTTTTGCATAGTAACCCATTGTTGTACCTTTTGACATCTGGAGTTTCTGATTAGGACGAACAATACCCTCCCTCTCCAGATGCGGCTGTAGCGCTAATGATGGATCATTGTGGCTGGACTATAAACTATATCTGTTCATAAAACATTTTGTATAATGGGGTGATTGTGGGGGCTGTAAATCTGCTTAATTGGGAGTGGTAAAGGTTGTTTCATTCTTCATGGCGTTTGCTCATGGGGGTGTCTTATGTTTGCACCACATGTGTGTGTTGTAGCAGTCATTTCCACTGGTCAGCTGCTAATCATAAATCAGCCATGACTAAACACACTGCAGTCAACCTTTAACACTGAAAGAAACATGGCTTCATTAAGTAAGAGATCATTTACCATTGGAAAGCTTGAAGGGTGCATGAGAGAGAGAGCAAAAGGCAGTGGTATTAATGGTAAAATATATCTATGAACTATAGCAAAATCACACAGTCTGCCTTTAGGGTTGGGCATCGTTTTGATTTGAACGATTCTGATTCCGATTCCGATTCTTCATTTCGATTTCGGTTCTTTTCGATTCTCGATTCCGATTCTTTGAGGGGTGGAGTCAAAACCTGTCACGGCTCATTTCACAGAGGAAAATTTTATTTTGATTTAGTTTTAGTTTTGGGAGCTGCAGCCCACGTGGGAGAAAATTAGGAATGCCTCTGCACCAGACCAAAAAACTGATTTATGCAGAACTTGCACCCTGGTCTGGACTCTCTGGACATAACTAACTCAATGTATAAAAGCTCACTTTAAAACACCATTGATTTGTATCATATTCCGGTGACCCGGTCGCGGTTTAAAATGGTTTTAAGTAAAAAAAAAAGATGTTGAAATATGTTATATTTAGCATTTTATATGCAGCTAATAGCTACCTTGCTTAGCACGTATACTATAAACATTCTCTATTCATTTAAAAAAAAAAACCTCATATCACGTTGGTCCACGTGAGATGATTGACAGCTGTACAGCGAATGAGAGAGCGCTGATATCATAAACTGACGCGAATCAGGAAGAGCAGAGACAGAGCTCGATGTGTTCGCTGTTTGAGCTCTTCAGATCGCATAATGCATATTTTACAAACATGTGATGATAAATCATTATTTCTCCAAATATGCGCACCATTGGATTAAGAGCCCTGGCGGATGCTGTTTATTGCATGTATGTGAACACAAATAAACCGGAGAAGACGTGAATGACGCTTTATGAGTGATGATTTCTATTCAAAATAACAAACATTACAGATTAATTATTTTGCACTCGATCCTGGCAACGTTACTAACGTTGGTCGCGCGGGGTTGCCTGAGGAGGACGAGACAGTGGACCAGCGTTCAGAGACAGTGGACATATGTCGAACACGCTACACTCCTTGTAAATTTTGTACACCATGCAGGCGTAACGTTAGGTGTTTAGTCATATTTGTAGTGCATCCGCCCGTGCAAGAAATAAGTTTGTCACATGTGTTGCACTCTGCCGACCCAGGCTTTTTTAAGGTGAAATAAAGCCACACTTTTGAGCGCCGCTTACCGTGCTCCATGCTTGCAACAGAACAAGCGGGCGCGGCAAGCACTTCCGGAAATCCAGTGGCCACTATGGAAACCAAAACTTGCGCGTTTGGAACCGATGATCGGAATCGAAAACAAATTTTCTAAACGATTCCAATGGCATCGTTATTTTTTAAACGGTTCCCAGTTGGAACCGGTTCTCGATGCCCAACCCTATCTGCCTTATGGCATAACAAGATTCATTAGCAACTATCGTAGTGTCACGGTAACACAACCATCTATCAGCCCATCTTTTCCAGATCAGCACGCTCCGCCCACTCGTTCACTCTCCCCGGACTACTGATTCAACGCATCTGCACCTCCTCATCAACCTGCACTATATACAGTATACCACACACAACCTGCACACCATTTTCTGGTCTCGTCTAACCACGTACAGACTCATCTCTTGCTACAACTCCCATTATCAGCCTGAGACTTACCTGCCTGACTACCCGTTTTCGGATGGCCGTCTTTTGTCTTCAGTCTGATCCCGAGCCGTTATGTGTGTTCAGCCTGTACCATCCTTCAACCACCTGCACCTGTGGTCATCAAATTCCACCCAGCTAAGTGACAGTGCAACTGCTTGAACTTCACATTCACCCTTCCATCGACCAGTGTTTGTTCCCTGCATCCTATTAATACACTTTGTTTATACGATCACCTGTCTGTTCTCTTCCATTGTGTGACAGAAGACCAGACCACCAACGCAGTGTTCAACAAACCCCAGCACTGATCGCTCCAGCGATCACTTTTCGGATCTCGTTCAAGTAGTTCGCCAGTCACTTCCTCTATCTGCACCCGCTGCTTCACCTGCTGCCTCAGCCGGTCCCATGGCCCGACCAGCGACATTCACCGGTGTGGCGGAGGATTGCAACGGGTTCATTCTTCAGTGTTCATTATATTTTGAAATGCAATCTCATCAGTTCACAAATAATTGCGCTCGCGTGGCATTTGTCATATCTCTTCTATCCGGTCCTGGGCTTCAGTGGGCGCAATCCCTGTGGCAATCCAACACGCAGATCACCTCTTCACTCACCGCCTTCATCGAACACTTCAAGGTACTCTTTTGAGTACTCTTCAACTTCCTCCCAAAATCGTTCCGTTAACCCGTACCACCGCAAGCCCTCATCGACTTGACGGGGAACTTCATCTCCCACCAACTTCTCCAAAAACTCGGTGTCAAGTGGAAACGTTGCTCCCAGGGATTAACCATACACGCCATCCAAGGAAAGCTGCTGGTCCGTGGTCGCATCAACCACTTCTCCCCCACCATGATGCTCCGCATTGCCTGCATGAAGAGAAGATCACGTTCATGGTGCTGGAAGGTTCCACTGCCAAAATCATCCTGGGACACCACTGGATGTCTCAACATCATCCACAAGTTAACTGGAACACTGGTGAAATCCTCAAGTGGAGTGATTCCTGTCATGCCAACTATCCCTCTTTTGTCCACAAACTATTTACCACTCCTGTCCAACCCCAGTCTGATTCTGAACAACTTGAAGTACCAGTGTGTTCCACCACCATCGAGAGTCCCGAGACCGAGTGTAAGATTTAGATTCCAGCTGAATACGAGGTGTTCCAGGATGTGTTCAGTAAGAAACCAGCAACTCAACTACCACCTCACCAGCCATGGGACTGCGTCATTGACTTGTTACCTAGGGCCACTCCACCCAAAGGCAGAATGTACCCATTGTCCATCCCGGAGCAGAAGGCCATGGAGGAGTACATCATGGAGGCGTTACAACAACGCTTCATCCGTCCATCTACATCCGTCCTTTTTGGCCACTCCACCCAAAGGCAGAGTGTACTCATTGTCCATCCCGGAGCAGAAGGCCATGGAAGAGTACATCATGGAGGCGTTACAACAACGCTTCATCCGTCCATCTACATCCGTCCTTTTTGGCCACAAAGAAAAAGCTGGAAACAGCAGGGTTTCCAGCTTTTTCTTCATGGCCAAAAAGGATGGAGGCTTGCGGCCATGCATCGACTACCGTCATCTGAACAACCAAACAGTTAAATACAGCTATCCCCTTCCTCTGGTCCCGGCAGCCCTGGAACAACGCCGGACTTTGACCAACCTGCCTCCATACGACCACCATGCAAGTTGATCCCTCTGAAGGGCCTGCCTACTGCATTCGAGGCCACCGAGAAGCTCTTCCAGAATGTGTTCCAGAACGCTACTTTCCCTGGGCAGAATACGCCCAAAATTCCCTCAGACAAGCCACAACCAGACTCACCCCGTTCCAGTGCATTCGGTTATCAGCCTCCGTTATTCCCCTGGTCAGGCGAGCCGTCTGAGGTTTCAGCTGTCAACCATTGTTTCCAGCAGAGCGAGAGGGTGTGGGAGTAGGGCAGTGCGGAGTAGGCTTGCTACGATAGTCGGTGTTACTGGTGTTACACGGTGTTCAGTCGCAACACCGGTTTCATCACTTGCCCACCGCGGCACCGGAAAAAAATATATAAAAGTTTAAAACGTTAAAAATATTTAACGCAATTACGCAGTATCCATGTTTTTTCTTTCACCCGTTGACTAGCGTTGTATGATCACGCTCTTAATAATGTGAATGCTTTTAAACCATTCAAGCGCGACAAGACTAAAGAGACCGCGCTGTAAGTCCTGCCTATTACACACAAACACACACACGACCCACAGAAAAGACGCGCGTTAGTATCGAGTTCTCTTTCAGGCTTGAACAAACCATAACACACACAAATTATGCCAAAATGTCCGTTTTGTCGTGTGTCCTCATAAGAGCAGTCTTAAATGATTTAAATAAAGTCTTAAATGAACGTAGAGATTTGTGAGAAAATGGGACGCGTGTCAGATCGCATCTCTGTCAGCAGTGGCTGGTCTTAAAGGGTAACTAAACCCAAACCAACTTTTTTTAGTGAATGATCTGTAAGAATGGGGCTTTATTAGTGCTGTTCATTGATTCGAGTAACTTTTTTGACATTTGGGTATAAAGTGTTTTAATTCTACAATATATGGTGTAAAAACGTCTGAGTGCTGCCCTCTTCAGGTTGAACGGTGGCTACTGCAGTTGAATTTTCCTATTGGATGTTTGCGGTACTACGTGACGTAAGCAGGTTCCAGCTCACCACGCCCTTGGTACGAGCTCACCACGCCCTTGGTACGAGTTAGCGTAGATTTATCTGTATTTAGTACAGTGGTCAGGAGGGTACGTAGGTGTAGTGTTGCTGGTTGCAACAGCACTGCTGGACTGCATAGATTTCCAGCAGACTTGGAAATTAGGCGCCAGTGGTTGCATGCACTTGGCCTGGAAGACCGTGAGTTCCTGCCTAGAGCTCAAGTGGGCAACCTGCATTTTACGCGGGATTGCTTCTCCAACGCAATAGAGGTGGAAATGGGCTTCTCCACACAGCTCGCGCTGAAAAGCGACGCAGTGCCAAACGCTACTTCTACTGCATGGACTCCACTACCGCAGCGGCGTCTTGATGTGAGTGATCATATATATTTTAATCACAATTTATGGTTAGGCTAAAGTTAATCCTCTGGGGTCGACAAATGCGCTGGCGCATTTTGCTGGATTTTTTCCACATAGCAGCAAAAAATGAATATGCCTACAGAGAGCGCGCGCTATTGACATCAACTCGATAAAACTCATCAGATACTTTACGTCATCTTGCGACCCTGTGAGTCACTCTCCATTTTAGAGTCTGACAGCAGGTCTCAGGTGCACGCCCCCCGCTCAGCCCCGCCCTTGATTCGTCCCCTCTATCTCCGCTGGGGTCTGCCCACTTTTCTAGCATTTTTCAAATATTGCCAGTGGGTGGAGTCAGGCTCTGACCAGGGGTTTAGTTACCCTTTAAAGTGTCATTAATGTTAATCAAAGAACAAAGGTAGGCTAAGAGACCTGGCGCCAGGAGGATTATTATACCGGTAGCCTAATAATCATGAATGCACGCCGCTATCTTTTAACACATCTCCGGCCGAACGGCTTCTTCACGCAAAAGAGAAACTCTTCATGAAGTTTAGTGAAATTCAGCGACCTATGTGGAATTTCCTGATGGATCGAGGTTGTTCGTTATTTTTGTTCATTTTATACGTGCAATTCACATGAGCTCTAAGCGCATGCGAGACTGCTGCGAGTAGTCAAACTTTTTAATGAAACAGAAAATCAGAGGGAATCATATCTTTAATGTATTTTTTTTTTAATTTTTTTTTTTATTACCGGTTGGCCAGTCACGCGGCTTTTATAGTTTTCAGTTACGTGACTGGTGCGGAGACCTGGAGTGTTATTTAATTTTTTTATTTAGTTTTATTCATATTTTGATTTAGAATTTTTTTTTTGAATTTTTTTTTTATAAAAAAATCACTCCTTCAAGTGAACAGTATTAGTGGACTAATGTAGAGAATAGGCCAAACTTAGTAGATGAGGGTTTAGGGGGAGATATTGGATTGTCAAGCAGTGAAAAATAGAGGACACTGACAATGCGCTGACAGACAGGACCAAGCAGGTAATATTTAATATGAAACAAAGTGTCAACTTTCAAATTTGGTCAAAGAAAATTAAACCATAAATAGGCCTACCGTTTTGTGGCTCTTTAATGTGTCGTGACAGATTGCCTCAGTTAAAGCCAAGTTCAAATCCACCAACGTTAATCTACTAACACTAACTCTCCTGACTGCTTTGTCGGACAAAAATGGTGGATTTTGATTGGTCAGACTCAGATTGCATGTCAATCAAACTCCCTGCGAAGGATGAATTGACGCTAATTTAAGCACCAGCTTTTTAAAAGCGATGTAAAAAAAAAATTTCACTCCTGGTGAAACCGATATTACTGGTGTTGTCACAAGTCGATTAACCGGTGGGAGAATATTATCACCGTCATATCTCTAGTGCGGAGACACAAGAGACATGCGCCCACAGAACCGTGACCCCGCAGTACCAGCCTGGCCAGAAGGTATGGCTCTCGACAAGGACTTTCATATATACCACACACAACCTGAACACCATTGTCTGGTCTCGTCTAACCACGTACAGACTCATCTCTTGCTGCAACTCCCGTTACCAGCCTGAGACTTACCTGCCTGACTACCCATCTTCAGATGCCCGTCTTCTGTCTTCTATCGTCTGATCCCGAGCCGTTGTGTGTGTTCAGTCTGTACCATCCTTCAACCACCTGCACCTGTGATCATCATTCCACCCAGCTAAGTCACAGTGCAACTGCTTGAACTTCACATTCACCCTTCCATCGACCAGTGTTTGTTCCCTGCATCCTATTAATAAACTGTTTATACGATCACCTGTCTGTTCTCTTCCATTGTGTTAGACGTAGGTTGTGATGCAGCAGTCCATTTTCCATAAGTTTGTTTTTAAATTTATATGTATTCTTTTTGCTTCCAGATGGTGTAGTTACAGCATATATCAGCAGGGACTAATGGGGCCATTGTTAACCTTGACCCTGTGGTTGAACCGCACTGGGTTGCGCACCAGAACCCCATGACTGCACATTATTTTACTTTAACTGAATAAAAAATTAATAAATACATATCTTGATGCTGAAAACATTGCTGACGTGTCAAATCTGTTAGGACACAGTGCAAGACACTAACAAGGTCCCTCTCGAGATACCTTTCAGATGATGGTTCATTTCACTGTGAGTCAGTATTCTAAAGACTGACAATCAGTTTTGAATATTTATGAGAAAATTCCTATTGTTTGATGATGACATGAGTGTGTCATGAGTGTTTGAAGTCAGAACACACATTCAATTTATTAGTCACGTCATTCAATTAGTCTGCATTCACTGTAATTTCTTGCTGAGCAATTTGTGTTGGTTGCATTAAACACTGTGGTAGAGGGGAAAAAAGCACAGGATAGGAAAGAGAGAGCTGAGTCACTCAGTGCGTAGCTATTTATACTGCATAATAAAGACCATGAACATTTTTTTACACTCATCCCCTGAAACGATACCACCCCTGCTGCTTTTCCCATACCCACATGTTCACGTACAGCCTTTCCCTCTTCCGTGAACAATTAAGTAAGGTCATTAAGCTGTTCTGTAAGATGATGTCTGTTTTAAAGGGCAGGCGAATCAAGAGAATCAATCTCATTAGAGATTAATTACCCTCTTAATCATTCAGCCCAGTTCTTACTCAGCACTGGCCTGTTCCCCATTTCATATTTATGATTCCACGATTATGCTTTTATTATGACACATCTATTTTCTGACTTCTCCGTCATTCTGCGAGTTTTAATGGACGCCGCTTGCTTTCCGTTTGAATAGACACTGATGTCCTGAGACACAGATGACGTTTAATTAATGCAGTGCTCATGGGTTTAAATACAGGGTAGTGTGGTGGTGAAGGGTGGATTTAATCCTATGTCTTGGCTCGAAATTGCGACCATTCTGGTCGCATATGCTCCTGAAATGTAATCTGTGCAACCTAAAAATTAATTTGGGAGCATTTGTGTGAGTGCAAATAATGGTTGTGGTGCGACCTGTTTTCATTTATCTACAAAACGTTCACAAATTACTGCACAGTGTGTACCTTATGTGCGCTGATACGCGGTGGGTTAATATTAGCTATCAATCCCTCCCACTCCCTTTCACTGCGCTCCGTTGTCACGTGACAGGGAGCTGACTACCTCGCGAAATTTGAAACACTGAATAAGAGAGAAGATGAATGCTGACAGATTTCTTTTGTAAGCCGTCACCTAAAGTCACAAATAATCCTGGAGTTGGTGATGTGGTTAATGTGGATCCACCAGCTGAAAAGAAATCGTACAGCTTTCAGAGAGAGTGGCTAAAAGATTTCGAGTGGCTCCGCTATACTGATGTAGGGCTGCACGATTAATCACAATTTACATGTAATCGCACTTAAATCGAGATGGCTTATCACGATTTTAAAATCGCAAAGGCTGCGATTACTTTTTATGCGCAGTTTGTCATTGATTTACGGCTCTGTAAACGCTGCTCCATCTGAAAGCACTGTGAGTTTCAGTCACTTATAACGTGCATTTGAAAAAACAACACGCGTCAAACATCTTTCCAAAACATGAGAAGCATTTATGAACCTCTTTTTAATAACATGCAACATTTAATAACATGCATTTACTCCAAACTCACTTCATTACGACAGTTGAGCATCCTTCTGTGAGAGGATGTTCTTCTTACACAGGATAAGGCAGTCGTGTATTTGTAAGTCATGTTTAATCAAAGCGTTTCATTCTTCTGTTTATTCAGCTACAGTGATAGGAATTTACTGGAACGATGCGCATTATTGTACTTCTGCGGCGGGGCATATTTAGCGTGTTTGCGTCAATTCTGAATCAGAAGCTTCTCTGAAAAACGTTGGTAACCAAACCAATTTGGTAATACATTTTTTTTTTTTTTTTTTTTTGCATTGACATTTCTCAAAATATCTGATATCTTTAGTCATACATGTTTGGAACAACATGAGGGTGAGTAAATTATGACTTAATTCATTTTTGAGTGAGTTAGTATTTAGCTTCTGAATTAGTAAAAAAAATAAATAAAAAAAATAGGTCAACCAGTTTTTTATAACCTGGCTATTTATTGGCAGGGTTATTGTAGGTTTCACTTTTCAGTTCTGTTTTATTATCAATTTCTCTTTTCAATTCCTTAACTTTTACTAACTGTTTATTTAATTATTTATTTAAGTTCTGCAAAAGTCAATCTCATTTAAAACCATGTATCAACAATTACAATTAATTTGAGGCCATGTTTATTAGTTTTGGAGCCATGGAAATTGTATTTTTACCTACTTATGCTAAAACTTATTTTTATGTATTAACATGTGCTATCATTTACTTTTCGTTTTTGATAACTATTGATTTCACATAATCAAATTATTAAATTATCTGTGTTATATTTATTGGCAGTATAACTTTGCGAAACTTTCTTTAACCACTTTTTGTCATCTTTGATTTTTCTCGCTTTCCCTTCATATACACACACAGCAAAACCTTATAGCAGAGAATCAAAGGTTCTGAAATAAGCTAAATGCAACACACATTCCAGATTACCTTCCCTATCTCCGAGAACAGGGCCAAACACCCGATCGATACCTCGTTGCCGCAGTGTGTCTGTCCCCTAGTTGCGTGGATCCAGTCTATTAGTTGAAAGCATCATAAAATCACAAAAGGGAGTGCGAGAGATGACACGAGAAGAAAAATAGCTGACAGAAAGATAAAGGTGGAGAGGAAGGGAGAAGGAGAGAGAGAGGAATAAACAAAGGATGCAGGAAGTGACTGAAATGAAGAAGGTGACACGCTGGTAAAGTGGACCTGGAGGGCCGCACAGACAGGAAGTGAAATTGTTCTGGAGTATTACAGCTCTGTGCCCACTTCCAGCTTCCTAATCCCTCCATATCATTTCCTCTAAGGCACTATATTTCTTCTTCCATCCTCTCATCTATAACTCTTGAGAGCGGGCTGTGAAGAGGCTTAGAGCTTGGCTTCATTTCATATCCCATCGGTGGTGTGTATTTGCAACCTGCTTGACTTCGGATATTCATCTGGGGCCAATAAAATCTGATGTATGCCTTTGCACCAGTCAAAAAATCTGCGTATAACTTTCCCATGTGTGTTGAATTAAATGCAGATTGCATTGTGTTGTTTATGCACTGCTCCTCTTTCCTTTCTTTAAAAAAAAAAAAAATCTAATTAGATCATAAAGTGTGGTACTTGAGCTGCCACAGCTGTGTTACAGATACCTGAACAAATGGAAGACTGTCTGTACTGTGACTTTCAGTGATTGTCCTGTCATTGCAACAGCCCATCTCTTTCACCAAACCACCCATTAAAACAATTGACCAATCATCTCACTGACTCGAAAATATTCACTCCAGAACCCTGGGTGTGTGAAAAGGCACTATGGCTTAATCTCATGAAAAAAGCAAAAAGCCATGAACTAACTGCTCTTTTAAAACAAGATCGAAATCCCAATTCATGGCACTGTGTTTGTGTGTGACACACACCCGATCAGCCTTTTTTGTGTTTGTGTGACACACACAAACACAATCCTAAAATTCCCTAGTGTTTATAGCCCTCCTCCCACTCACCCTGATTTCCGTCCCTCTCGGGTTCTCATTTCATTAGGCTCAGTGTGGAAAAGGCTTGAGTATGTAAATAAAGGCTGTCTCTTAATGACTTTATCACTTGGTGGTTTATCACCATGGTGACTGAGACAAGGGAAATGGTAGGAGCGATAGCGACAGACTTTCTAAAGGAAGGAAGGAAAGATACACGCTAGTTTTCAAGTTTGAGAGTCACCGATGATGAGCTTTGAGCTGCAGTTGTAGTTGTTAAAGGACCCCTATTATGGATTTTTGAAAATGACCTTTCATGTAGTGTGTAACATAGCTCTAAGTGAATGAAAACATCCTGCAAAGTTTTAAATCTGAAAGTGCACTGTATATAAAGTTATTGTCTTTCAAAAGTAAGAGTCGACTCTGAGTCAATGAAATTAATTGTTTTTCAAACGAGTCATAAGCCGTTTCGTTGTGTCGTCAAGACGAAACAATAGCATATTGCCCGCCCACTTATTGCGCACGCGGACACCAGGGAAAACTTGATCCTCAAACCTGCAGCTGATTCCTGTGGATACTGGATAGCATCATGTCGAGAAGACGCTGTGCTCTACAATGTGAAGGTAAAGCCAGTTTTTTTTCACTGCCCAAGGATGAGCATGTGAAGAATCAGTGGTTAAAATTCATCTTTACCATGATATCACAGCAGTATAATCCTAAACTTTTGCTGTGTTCCCTTTATTTCACTGACGACTGCTTCTCAAATCTCGGAGTTCAATGTAGGATTCGCAATGTGGGATTCGCTTGCTCTTGAAAGATGGTGTTCAAAATCCTTAGTTTTGAGTTCTATATTGTGTAGGTCTCCTGCTAACTGACTATCTCACGTTATCACTGTCTTACTTAAATACTTCTGCTAATCAGTTGTGGGCCACTATTACCTAAAATTGTGTCTATTAATGCAAATTGTCTGTCGTTCTCACTATAGTAGAGGTCCTGGGTAAGATTTGTATGCACTTCATTTAGCGGAGAATATCTCAACTGTTATAGACTTATATGACCCCATTGAACAACGTGGGATGTGTGCCAAAATCTCTACCCGGGACGAAAGTCCTGAAAATGACCACAACCTTTGACACTATTATCACACTACAGGTGAATGGGACTTTTTCTTCCCTTTATAGATATCCTCATACATTTCTACCAGTTTAGTCTTCATATTAAGACAAATACTTTTTGTATTACACTTTATCTTAAAAATAAAATAAAATATGCAAATTAGGCAATATCTCATTAAATATGCATACATATAAACCCTTGAAGCTACAGATTTTCTGAGGTGATCACAATGTTCACAATGACCATGATTATAAGGTCATAGAAGAGTGTAAGCATTCTGATTTGATTTAAAGAAAATGGCTAAAAAAACAGTCAACCTATTAAGCAACATACAGGAATTGCCAGTAGACAGTTCACATTTGAGGAGCCACTCCAGCATGAGATCACTAACTCTGCATTCTTCTTGGTTGACAAAGACGGTTACTTGAGGAAGAGTGCCAAAGCACAACTTGGGACTGAGCTGCTGAAGTTGCGTCCACAAATACATGAAGTTGGGTCCAGAAAATCACATTGTATGATTTTTAAGTAATTAATTTGCATTTTATTGCATGACATAAGTATTTGATACATCAGAAAAGCAGAACTTAATATTTGGTACAGAAACCTTTGTTTGCAATTACAGAGATCATACGTTTCCTGTAGTTCTTGACCAGATTTGCACACACTGCAGCAGGGATTTTGGCCCACTCGTCCATACAGACCTTCTCCAGATCCTTCAGGTTTCGGGGCTGTCGCTGGGCAATACGGACTTTCAGCTCCCTCCAAAGATTTTCTATTGGGTTCAGGTCTGGAGACTGGCTAGGCCACTCCAGGACCTTGAGATGCTTCTTATGGAGCCACTCCTTAGTTGCCCTGGCTGTGTGTTTCGGGTCGTTGTCATGCTGGAAGACCCAGCCATGACCCATCTTCAATGCTCTTACTGAGGGAAGGAGGTTGTTGGCCAAGATCTCACGATACATGGCCCCATCCATCCTCCCCTCAATACGGTGCAGTCGTCCTGTCCCCTTTGCAGACAAGCATCCCCAAAGAATGATGTTTCCACCTCCATGCTTCACGGTTGGGATGGTGTTTTTGGGGTTGTACTCATCCTTCTTCCTCCAAATACGGCGAGTGGAGTTTAGACCAAAAAGCTCTATTTTTGTCTCATCAGACCACATGACCTTCTCCCATTCCTCCTCTGGATCATCCAGATGGTCATTGGCAAACTTCAGGCGGGCCTGGACATGCGCTGGCTTGAGCAGGGGGACCTTGCGTGCGTTGCAGGATTTTAATCCATGACGGTGTAGTGTGTTACTAATGGTTTTCTTTGAGACTGTGGTCCCAGCTCTCTTCAGGTCATTGACCAGGTCCTGCCGTGTAGTTCTGGGCTGATCCCTCACCTTCCTCATGATCATTGATACCCCACAAGGTGAGATCTTGCATGGTGCCCCAGACCGAGGGAGATTGACGGTCATCTTGAACTTCTTCCATTTTCTAATAATTGCGCCAACAGTTGTTGCCTTCTCACCAAGCTGCTTGCCTATTGTCCTGTAGCCCATCCCAGCCTTGTGCAGTTCTACAATTCTATCCCTGATGTCCTTACACAGCTCTCTGGTCTTGGCCATTGTGGAGAGGTTGGAGTCTGTTTGATTGAGTGTGTGGACAGGTGTCTTTTATACAGGTAACGAGTTCAAACAGGTGCAGTTAATACAGGTAATGAGTGGAGAACAGGAGGGCTTCTTAAAGAAAAACTAACAGGTCTGTGAGAGCCGGAACTCTTACTGGTTGGTAGGTGGTCAAATACTTATGTCATGCAATAAAATGCAAATTAATTATTTAAAAATAATACAATGTGATTTTCTGGATTAGATTCCGTCTATCACATTTGAAGTGTACCTATGATAAAAATGACAGACTTCTACATGCTTTGTAAGTAGGAAAACCTGCAAAATCGGCAGTGTATCAAATACTTGTTCTCCCCACTGTATGTACACATTTAATAAGATATTGCCTAATTTGCATATTTTATTTAATTTTTAAGACAAAGGGCCCTATTTTAACGATCTGAAACGCAAGCGTCAAGCGCAAAGAGCAAGTAACTTTGTGGGCGGGTCTTGGGCGCTGTTGCTATTTTCCCGGCGGGAAAAATGACTCTTGCCCCCGGCGCAAATCTAAAAGGGGTTGGTCTGAAGTAGCTTCATTATTCATAGGTGTGGTTTGGGCGTAACGTGAAATAAACCAATCAGGGCGTCATCTCACATTCCCTTTAAGGCGAGACACGGCAGGCAAAAACATAGATTTTTCATGCAGTGGTCAGTTTTGAGATTTTGGCCGAGTTTACTCCTTCAATATGTATTCTTTCAAGCTGCTATAAAGAAAACGCTGAAAATATACATTACGATGTTTATTTTATTACATTTTGTTTACTTGCGGCAGTAAGTTTCTCCCGAATTTACCAGGAAGTTAGTATTCCAACGCGACATGCCGAGCTCCGTCTGTTCACTGAAGTCTGTCATGTCCGAGATCGTTGTAAAGCTCTGAGTCTCATGCACAACGCTATGTAAACCAAATATGGGCATTTCCTTTCTATCAGTAACCAATCGTGAATGTCCAAAGGGGGATTTAAAGCTAACGACGAAATCTTATTTAAAACTATTAAATCTTTAACTGCCGTTTTCTCAAAATTATTTTTTTGCGTTTTTTTTGTCATTCTCCAGTAGAAACATCTCAGCCTATGTAGCACCTATGTACACCAAACTTTCCAGTTATACACTTAGCATTATTCTGAAGATCTGTTCAGAGGGATTTGTTAATAAATCATTCCTGGCCTGATTTATGTGACATTTTAATTAAAAAAAAAATGTCGAAAATCGATATTTTAAGGCTATGGACAGTATATTTTGATTTCCTAGGTAATGAAAGCATATATCCTGAAATCCCTCTGAACATCTTTTTTCATCTTGTGTGTAATCAAAATGAAAAAATAATTTTGCGTCTGGCTTTAACATATTTTCAGATATATCTACTGAAAAAATATGCAAAATTGCACATATTTAATGAGATAATACCTAATTTGCATAATTAAACATAAAATTTCAAAAACTTGTAAAACATTTTTTTTTATGAAATTGTGTAAGTAATGAACTGAGGAAGTTTCATGGTGATATCTATTATTTTAAAATTTTACCCTATTCACCTGTAGTGTCTCGCCTTAAGAGCAGGCGTGCTTGTTCTAAAGCGGATTCCTATTATAACGGCGGATTTGCCAGGCGCGCGCCAGGAGCGGTTCACAGCCGAGGAGAGCAACGTTCTCGTCAGGGCCGTAAAATACAGAGAAGTGACATTGGGGAAACACACCCAAATTAACTTCAGTTTAATTTGGGTAAATGTGTAAGCTAGATGTATGCTTTTATAATAAACTATCTATCTATCTATCTATCTATCTATCTATCTATCTATCTATCTATCTATCTATCTATCTATCTATCTATCTATCTATCTATCTATCTATCTATCTATCTATCTATCTACTGTATCTATCTATCTATCTATCTATCTATCTATCGTAATAATGTATGATTTGCAAAAATGAAAACTGCTGCTTCTGTGTAGACGTTGTGCGCGTTGTGCACACGCTACATTGATTATGGCCAAGCATGCGCTCTTAAAATAGCATATGAATAACGCGCCACTGACTTTAAACTAGTTTTTTTCGGTCAGTGGCGGAATTGTTTTCTAAACGTGCAAAATAGCATGAGGGAACGTTTGCGCCGGAACACGGATCCTCTTTGCGCTGAACCGCCCCTGGGAGCGCAAGTGTATTTCTTAGTTAACCGACGTGCGTCTGTGGAGGGAAAAGCGCGCTTTGCGCGGGTGCAAAATAGGAATGATACATGCGTCGGTGTACAAAGTCAATTGCGCTGGGTGCAAGATAGGGCCCAAAGTGTTATACAAAAAGTATTTGTCTTAATATGAAGACTAAACTGGTAGAAATATATGAGGATATCTATAAAGGGAAGAAAAAGTCCCATTCACCTGTAGTGTGATAATAGTGTCAAAGGTTGTGGTCATTTTCAGGACTTTCGTCCCGGGTAGAGATTTTGGCACACATCCCACGTTGTTCAATGGGGTCATATTAGTCTATAACAGTTGAGATATTCTCCGCTAAATGAAGTGCATACAAATCTTACCCAGGACCTAGACTACTACTTTGAGTAAAGATTAAGCATGGAGCAAGATTTGTTTTACCAACGTTTGTTACATCAGTCATTCACATCAGTCATTCACGCTAGAGCTCGGCTAATGTATACATTGCATACATGCACTTTTATTGATACAGTTTCCACGTATAGGGTTAGGGTTTTTGTTTTCGATGCGCGCACTGCGGTAAACCAATCACAACAGACTGAGCTGTCTGGCCAATCAGAGCAGAGTAGCTCGCGGAAAGGCGGGATTTAGAGAGATTGATTCATTTGACGAGTCGTTTGAGAATCATGGAAAATGTGGTGATGTGAAAATGTATATTATGAGGAAATTAAATGTTTTTTTGACCTTTGATGCATGTAAACCTGTTGTAGGAGACTACATTAAGAAACTTTAAAATAGCATAATAGGGGCACTTTAATGCTGTCAGACAATTCAGTAAATTCTGCTCTAAGACAAACTTTTCACAGCTGAATGGTAAAGATGATGATCTGTGGTTTATTCAACTATGGACACTTTTGGCCCTTTGACCCTTTAAAAAATAAACACTTAAATTATACTTTTCACACTTTTCATACATTTTATTTCACTTGTCTTTTAACAATGCCCAACTGTGGACATACACACAAATGCTGTCCTTTTTTTGTCTTTCTGAAGTGATATGGTGTCATTTCACATCTCAAATGGTGTGTTGTTTATTAGCATTTTGTGAAGGAAATGACACTTTTGAACATTGTTTGAAACAAATGACTGCTAAGGGAAATTCTGTAGCTTGCATTTAATGTACCCTAAATGCACACAATTAAAAATATATATTCACACTTTGCATAACTTGAAGAAGTTACAACATGATTTGCATAATTTTAGAAAATCAAATGTTATGTGAAGAATTTTCAGATATAAAAAACTTGACAACTGAAATACATTTAAGATGGAGTATTTAAATGACAAAAATAATAAATAACAAAAATAAATTTAAACTAAATAGAAATAGAAAACAAATAAAAATGAAATCACATAACAAAATTAATAAACCTTAAGCTAATTTCAAATAAAAACTGAAAATATAAAACTAAAAGCTAATTCAAAATATGATTAATTCCAATTAGCTTGATTTACAGTACACAATAAAATGCACAATAACATTTTTAAATATATAATAAATATTGTATTTAACCCGATATTTACCATAATTGTTACAACTTATTTTTCATCTCCTTAGTAACACTTAATTATTTATTTTATTTTTTAAGTGTAAAATTAGGGACAACTTCCCACTTGCTTTGATCAACATAGTTTCATATTTTTATAATGAAGTTTTAGTTTTAAGATTGAAAGTTTTGGTCTGGGACCTAAATTGTAAATATATATATAAATATATAAAATATATATATATAAAAAGCATTTGAAAAATAGCTAAAATAAATGGCGAACATGGTGAAAAAAAAACTAAAAAAACAAGGTTCCCAGTTTCAATGCAACCTTTAGATAATGAAAAAAATTCTAACCTCTGTGACATAACAGTGTCCAAATTGAAGAATCATCCATGAGCAGAATGTGACCCTTTGTTAAGTCCTATAGAAGTCTTGTTTTTTCAAAGTAATCTGGTTTGAGGTCACGGCTTCTGTGGACTATGGTCCATTTACAGGGCAGAGAAAAAGCTCACAAGTCTGACACATCAAGGCCTGTGTCAGGACGAATCTCATCAGAATGATCTCCACACCAGAAGGAGGCTGGTAAGGGGATGACAGAGAGTGAGGGATGACTTTCAAAAGAAGTGCTTTGTCAGATCTTGTTTTTGTTGTGTCTCTTTCTTTACTCTCTCCCTGTCCTCACACGTTTTCTGCCCCTCTGTCTACTTAAATCTGTGCTTTTCTTGAAATCTCTGTCATGATCCGTTGGCCCATATGTCCATCATGAGACCAGATCTTTCCTTTCTCTATCGAACAGGTCTGCACCTATTGTCTCGCTCATTTACTCCTGCTCACCCTGTGTCTATTCCACTCATTCTCACTCAATCTGTCCTGAAATCGTATCTGCCCCCCGTATACCATCCATATTGTGCTGTATTATACAGATATTCCTCTATGTCAGTCATGCTGGGGACTTTCCATTCACTTTTGTGTTCATTTTTAGTTTCAGCATTTTTAGATATTTCTGCACTGCCACTATTAAGGAGCCAGTGTACTTGTTGCTGGGTCAAATTGACCCTGCGTGACAAAGTACAGCTGAAGAGTCGCAATTTGCTGTTTGTGACTGAGTGTGTATTAGACACATGGTGACAGTGAAAGCATTTCTTTTTTCTCAGAAAATCACATCTGTGGAGCATGGCAGGAGGTTTCAGGCTGAAAAGTTGAAATTAAGTCACAGTAAATCGGTGCTAAAATGGTTAAGTTGAACCATAGCTGAGCCGAAATGTTATTTAGTACATGGCTGTTCAGCATTGGCTCTGGAGGATTGATTTTCAACCCTAATCAAAGACACCTAAGAAATGTTTTATGGATTACTTGAAATTACAGCAGGTGTGTTTGATCAGAGTTGGTAGTAAACTGCAGGATAATGGCCCTCCAGGACTGGTGCCTAACATTCCTGGGGTCCATTCTTCGTACCTTGCTTAATACATCTGAGATGATTTGACAGATGCCAGATCTTCAATCGTGATAACTGATCTCTGGCTAATTTGGTTCTTCGAATGAATTTGCGGATTTGATTAAAATATCTGGTTTAAGTTGTCTGAAATAACTGCACATTCATGTTTTCATTGGAAAGGGCAGATATATTGATACTCGAAACCATGATCAGCAATGCAGCGATTGGCCGGGCAGCAAGACAGCAACGTAATGGCATCATATTAAACAAGAACATCAAACACCTGATGAAAAACTTTATAAGGAAACAGCCAAGCGACCAAAACAACATAAAAGTTATATGAAATCAAATGTGTACTGTTTGTCCCAATTATTTCCATTATTTCACAATTTCTAGTATTACATGCTTTACATTTTAATAAAAAAATGAATGCACGGCTCAGACTAACTAACTTCGTGTGTAAGACTGCAGTAAAATTATTAGTTAACTATTTCCTCACAAATAAAACTCTCAATGAGTAAAACTAGCTGTGTCTAAATTATGACAGACTTCACAACATTATGATGTTATTTTCAAAATCATTTTAAAATTATTATTATGTTTAATTATAATTGTCCCTGGTTCAATAGGGTTCTCTTGTAAGAAAGTAAACTTTAAGTATCACCTTCACTTTAAAAAAAATGCAGTCTAATCCTGTTTAAATGAAATAAGCCTGCTCCCGAGCAGGTTTGAGCTTACGGACCTGTTGCTATGACAGCAACTCCGGGATGAACTTCGAAGACAATCCTGGATCATGTCAAATCGTCAACAGTAAAATCCAGATAACTGAGTAATCCACATACGAAGAACAGGCCCCTGACTTATTTTTTTTATAATATAGGTTTCAATGTGGGGATTGTTGGCTGGTCAACCTCACCACACTCATACCTTGTCATAAATCACACATAATCATGTCAAAAAACGATTTTCTTAAGTGGTATTAGATTTTACATGAAGAAATGAACAGAACAATGGAACTAGAGAAGAGAGAGATGAACATTTGAAGAGAAAGAAGAAAAACAGAGAGAGAGAGAGGGAGAGAGATAGTTAAGGGATGGTATGAAAGCAGAGGGAAGACTGTTTTGATTAAAATAAGCTGGAACTGTGGCAGCACCATCACTCTGCCTGTCATCTGAACAGGTGCTTCTGATGTGCAGAAAACAACAGAGCGCTACTCAGGGCAGGGTGGGACCTCTTCTCCTGCTGCTTCCCTTGTACTGCTGTCTGCTCCTGCTGCGCTTCTAATTTCCCCATCACATGGTGGTGACACATGAAATACATTTCAGAATGAAAGGACGATCACATCATTTGATGGCTGGCACACACAGTATGTGTTGATATAAAAGTATTAGTGTGGTGGTTTTGGTGTGCAATAGATTGGTCTAAATAACCTTTATGCATTAGTTTTCATGCTGTTTTCCACACACAGATTTAGACTGGTGTCCCAGATTAGAGTGCATCAAAGCCTGTGCTAATGGAAGAACTGTGGGACACGATTGTTCTCCGGTATGGTTGAGAATCTATAACTGTATTTTATTCAGAACTGGTTGCATTTTGCTGGTTCCATTGATGCTTTAGCCGAGTTGTGAGCTTACCACAACAGGTGAATGTGATGAGAAAAGACTATAGGCATCGTAAAATAATGCAATGAAAACACATGTTTATATGCTGGTTTATATGCACACAACAACCAACATACAGCATGACTGGTGTGTCTGCTGTGTGTTTATTTGTAAATGACTGAATGACTCTTTTGAGCTGGTTCTTTGAAATGAATCAGTCAACTCAAATGAGCCACTGGTTGCGTTTGAAACCTATGGACACCTTGAATGGTGCATGAAGGTTCTGCCTAAAGAAACAGGCGTCAAACTGGCTTCTAAAGATCCATAAGATCATGTCTAATGTTCTAAAACAAATTTAAGTGAGATTTAGAGATACAGTTACCATGCAAATAGTTAATGACCATGATGCTTATTTCTCCATAGAACTTGAATCATATCTTGAAAAAATTTGTAAGTAAATAGTACTACTTTCAACCACTTCTCCAGATGGCATTATTTATTCATTCCACCAACCAGAGGATTGTGAAGGACACATCTACTGTATGATGCATTCAAAAATAGATTTGATCAAAAAAAAGAGGATAACGCCATTTTAGCAGACAGAATATGGTGCAAAAAGTCAATCCAGACCTACAGTACCTTGTTGCTATACCTCTGTATACTGCCTATGAAGGACACAGCCTCAAACAAACCATACCTTAAATACTTGTAAGGCTTAAATCACTGTAGCTACTAAGTACACTGTAGTTATTAATAGGTTGTTCGTATGACAATATCACATTAATGGTACACATCACAAACATAATTTTGTTTTAAAAATTGTGAGAAAAAAGTACTCAAAAGTTCCTGAAAAGATCCAAAGAAGTACTTAATCGGTAATGAAAACATAACACATAAGTATCTGGAATCATTAAATTCCCTTATGATTCTTATATTCAGTGCATTGAGAGGAGAAAAGGATGGTGTTCAGTTCAGCTCTCAGATGCTGAACTTGGGTCATGTGAAGGGGCAGGTTAGGTGAATGACACATGAAACGCAGTGTGGTCTGGCCTTTTCGGTGCCGTCTCTGTTTCTGTAGGCCTGCAGGGACCACTGCACATCAGAATATAGTCCAAACACACACTTGAAAAAAGATGCTTTGAACTGCATGTGCTTTGAAGCCCAGTCAAGCTTTTGACTAATGCGGAGGAGAAAGCTAGAAAGAGGAATAAGGAGCTGTGTGTAGTCTAATCTCAGACAGAGCTGGACTTTTGCTTGAATTCATGGGACCAGGGACAAAACCCTTCCACAAAAAGGTGGCCCTGGTGGGTGTCAAGTCAAAAAAAAGTTGAAAATTTACTCTAAAGCAGTGCTTCCTCAGTCTGGTTTTCAGAGACCCCTCCAGCACTGCACATTTGGGATGTCTCCTTAATCTAGCACACCTGATTTTTTTCTATTCGGAACAGTGCACATTAATGAACAATCTTACACTTCTGTACAGACTGTAAATGAGCCAGATTATAGGATAGATGCTAATTTACATCTGTAGTCCCGAGGCAGGAAGACAACAACACAAAAGGATAATATGACAATATACTGTATCAGTCAAGAAACACATTAACACGCATTCAGACAAATTACATTACATCAATACAATTTGTCAAAATGTGGACATAACTTGGAACTTTTAAGAAACTGTTTAAGGTGTTTTTTAAATGTGCAATAAGTGGGACATTCTCTAATGTTTGTTGGGAGGCTGTTCCAAAAGTGACTTCCTCTGATGGACAGAACAGTTTGTCCAAAGGTTGTTTTTCTGTGTGGGATCTCTAGGTCTCCTCTGAATGAGGCTCTGGTGCAAAAACATCTGTCAGTCCTTGGTTTAATGTATGTAGAAAGTGGAGGTGGGGCTAGTCCGTGAAAAACTTTACATAAATTAAACAGCTATTTTTAAAATGAATACAATTTTCAAAACTGAGCATATTGTATTTTTCCAAAATATTACACTGATTAAATGACAGAGGCTTTTGGATCAAATATTTTGATAGATTTTTTGAATAACATTTCTATAGGTTTTAAAATTGTGTAGTGAGTGACCATTTTATCAGCTTATTAGTAGATACTCCGAGACCTGAAATGTGTTTCTAATAAGGGAGACATCCTGAATGTGCAGTGCTGGGCTGGAGCACTCCAGGAACAGGGGAGACAAACACTTCTCAGAACATTAGCAGCATTCAGCAGCTAAACAACCCTGCACTTGACAGCTGAGATCAGGCATGATTATAGAGGTTCTGTAGCAAATCTAAAAAAATAGCCTAATTATACAAATGTTATTTTTAAATATAGTTAAGCGTCTGCTTAAATAGAATTATGACATTAATTTGTATTATATTATTGCTGTAAATTACTGCCATATGGCCATTACATTGATACACTTCGACTTGAATATTGATGTAGCTTTTGTCATTGCACAAATTAAGTGATTAATTACTGATACCCTTTATTTTTTTATAAGTTATACTTTTCATGAGGAAAAAAAGGGAGTAGTGTAGAGATGGTAGAAGATGAGTGTTTGGCTACGTTCACACTGTCAGTTTTTTGGGATTGACAACCACATTTAGGTATGAATCTCAAAGTGAAGTTATTATACAGTAAGTAATTTCAGGAGGTGTACGCCCATCTAATCTTCTAATTAATACAAAAACAGCGTCCGTGACCAAAGTAGCCAAAGTGTGAGTCCTGAAAATTTACGGGTGTGAGTTTGGCTATAGAATGCGGTAAACTGAACTGTGTGTGAAAGTTATATGAAGGACTCAAATACAGGACTAACAGCCGTGGCCTATCTCTCTATCAATCTATCCATCTATCAATCTATTAATTCGTTCTTATTAGGGTTTTCTATTTCATTTAAACTGTTGTATTGCTTTTGATTTATTGTATCTTCTATGCATGACCCCTTTTTTTTTTCTGCCTAAAACTATTATTATTATTATTATGTAGCATAGAAAAGACGACTTGTCCAGAAGAGAGACACATGAACACATTCAATTACAGTGCTTTACAACTATAGAACAAAAAGAGTTAAATAAACTTGAAATAAATAAACTACTGAAAGAAGTGTTACCTGTAGTGGAAGAGCCTCTCCTCAATATTATTAACTCGTCTTTATCTTTAGGTCATGTTCCAAGAACATTTAAACTGGCAGTTATAAAACCTCTCATTAAGAAACCACAATTAGATCATAATAATCTAGCAAATTATAGACCCATTTCAAATCTTCCATTTATGTCTAAAATATTAGAAAAAGTGGTGTCCGCTCAACTGGGCTCTTTCTTGCAACAAAATGATATCTATGTAAAGTTTCAGTCTGGATTCAGACCGCATCATAGCACTGAAACTTCGCTCGTTAAAATCACAAATGATTTACTTTTAGCTTCTGACCAAGGCTGTATCTCAATACTAGTTTTACTTGATCGTAGTGCTGCGTTCGATACTATAGATCATACATTACTCTTAGATCTACTACAAAATTATACTGGTGTTCAAGGACAAGCATTAAGCTGGTTCAAATAATACCTATCTGACCGCTACCATTTTGAAAAATCGATCATAACTCCAGTAAACTATGGAGTGCCGCAGGGATCTGTGTTAGGCCCTCTGTTATTCTCAATATATATGATGCCACTTGGAAATATTATAAGGAAACATGGAATTAGTTTCCATTGTTATGCTGATGACACTCAAATATATATTTCATCACGGCCGGATGAAAACGCAAAATTTTCCAAATTGACAGAGTGTGTTAAAGATATAAAAGATTGGATGACGCGTAATTTTCTTTTATTAAATCCAGACAAGACAGAGGTAATACTTATCGGTTCAAAAAACCGCCCACAAAACCTCGCACAATACAACTTTAACATCATAGGATGTCCTGTTACTTTATCCTCTACAGTAAAAGACCTGGGTGTTATACTCGATTGCAACCTGTCTTTTGAAAATCATATTTCATATGTTACAAAAACAGCTTTTTTCCACCTTAGAAACATTGCTAAGCTACGTAATATGCTATCAGTTTCTGATGCAGAAAAGTTAGTTCATGCATTCATGACCTCGAGACTGGATTACTGTAATGCTTTATTAGCTGGTTGTCCTGCATCCTCAATAAACAAGCTACAGTTAGTCCAAAATGCCGCCGCTAGAGTTCTTACGAGATCAAGAAAATATGATCATATAACACCGATTTTATCATCACTGCATTGGTTACCTATAAAGTTCCGTATTAATTACAAGGTATTGCTACTGACTTATAAAGCCCTAAACGGCTTAGCTCCAGTCTATTTAACGGATCTTCTATCGCCCTATAATCCATCGCGCTCTTTAAGATCACTAAATTCAAGGCTTTTGGTCATACCTAGGATATCCAGAACCACCAAAGGAGGGAGAGTTTAAAAACTAGATTAAAGTCGCATCTCTTCAGCCAGGCATTCATATAATCCTACAGTTCAAACTACAATCCGGCCTCTAGCTCATAAATGCCAGAGGAGAACTGGCCCCCGACTGAGCCTGGGTTCTCCCAAGGTTTTTTTTTTCTCCATTAGGTCACCTGATGGAGTTTTAGGACACCATTAGGTCACTTGATGGAGTTTTTCGGTTCCTTGCCACTGTTGCCTTTGGCTTGCTCAGTTGGGGATATTTTGGGGATATTTAATTTAATTTTATCAATCAATAAATTCCTCTTGAAACAAACTTTGTTGTATTATTTTAATTTAATACTGTGAAGCTGCTTTGATTCAATCTGTATTGTGAAAAGCGCTATACAAATAAACTTGACTTGACTTGACTTGACATTCAACTGGCAATGAGGGATTTCAATAGATACAGATGTTGGCCATAGGGAACACTGGGACTTTTGGGTTCAGTGCAACAGGGAAAGTAAATTAAAATACAATGTGAATATCAAAGGAAAAAGTCAGAGAAACTCAATACAAACTCAAACATTTCTCATCAAATTCCTAACAATTGTCTCATTGATGTGAATTTTAGGTGAAACATCAGAAACGTACATCAAATAGTCCATATGAAAGCAATAAACCCGTCCTCCGGGACCTTTCTGGATTTATGGTTCTGTTTTCTTTGACTTTGATGCATGACTCCCAAGTATTACTCTTTGATTTCATCAAGTAAAAAAGGGACATTCACAATATTATAAATAAGAAAAAAAACTACAACATGATATGAGGCAGCAGACACAGAGGAGAGAGAGTAATTCATGCAGGAGAGAGAATGACGCATATGCCCTTGTGTCAGAGCCGATTAGACAAACTGTTGCCTTGAGTCAGTACCTTGCTGTTGAGGCAGTACATCGCCTCATGGTTCACCACTTTCAACATCAAATCTCATCTGGCAAAATTAACCTGAAGAGTCTTTTACCCATACAAACTGATGTTTTATCCTTAAAAATCATGTCTTGTATGTTTTGTGTGGAATAAGAGATGGAAATGTTGTGATGTCACCGTTATCTCGGCTAGCGCTGGAGCTACAGTAT
This sequence comes from Leuciscus leuciscus, assembly GCF_965113295.1. Taxonomy (NCBI): domain Eukaryota; kingdom Metazoa; phylum Chordata; class Actinopteri; order Cypriniformes; family Leuciscidae; genus Leuciscus; species Leuciscus leuciscus. The sequence goes on along the minus strand of NC_138725.1, from coordinate 47,645,249 downwards.
GACACGGCAACACTGTCATCCGATGTCATCCTACTGTGTCACAACATTCCCTGTCATTGTGCTCATTTACAAAGTGTTCACACATTTCATGCAGCTTTACGATTAGTGTTGCGGGCAGAGGATTAATGATTAGCATCCCACTTGTGCTGGTGTAATTGCAATGTGCTTGTCTAGCAGCTATACCTAAAGCTGCTGAAAATCTGCTTATGAATCCCGTCGACCGCAATCTCCACCAAGTCCCTGTCAGGGAACGTTTGAGATTCAGTCCTCAGTTAGTCAGGCTAATCAGCACTCATCCCCAAAGTCTCAGTGTGCTAATGATTCCTCTTTTATCTGGTCTGAGGAGGGAAGGCCTCTGAATAGTTCACAGGAAATCCGATATGTGTCTGGATATTTTCTGGCTTTCTCTCTCCATAGCTCTATTGGGTTATTTACTCAAAAATTAATTGTGGGTGCTGATAGCTTAGTTTATTTGCACATGCCGACTGTGTTGTTCAACCCGATCTCCCAATGAGAAAACATGAATGCAGTGGATATAAAAAGTCTACACACCCCTGTTCCACACCTACATTTAAGAGAAAAAAAGCAATCAATAAATTAAAAACTTGGAATAACTAATTGTGTTATGATTTGGAAATTTCGTATGAAGTTTTATGCATTCATTCAAAAAAGTAGTTTTTTTAATAATAAAAAAAGTGAAGCATGAAGGTCCACCCCTAAATCTAATCACCAGTGGGGGCAGTTTGTACAAAGACGTACAAATTTTGCCGAAATTTTGTATGAATTTGTACAATGTAAAATAGTTAGAAATTGCCACTAGAGTGTGTTGTAGAAATGGGTTCAAGTCATTGTCCTATGTGCAAATCACATGCAAATCAAGTCATTTTAATTGCAAGAAATAAACTACATGTATATATATTATTCTAGAAAGAAAAATTTATAATTTTGCTCTTTGCAAAATACATGTTCAAGAATAGTTTTTTTTTTATTGAAATATATATATTTTTTGTATTGAATTGAAATAGTTTCTCTTGAAGATACACCGTTATTTAAATAATTTGTTGTAGCTAGTAATGAGAATAATAATTTTAATTTCTGAAATTTTTTTGAAATGAATTTCAAGTGGTGTTGAGATCAATTCAGAGCTGCTCTATTCTCCCCCCTCCATCTCTCGCTCTTAAGAAATGTGGGAATATTTTACTCTGACATCCTGAAATAGATTAAAAGATTCATCTGTTAATATGGGTTTTGATTAAGGATTTCATCCCTGTTGCACTGAACCCAATTCGTGCTCTTGCTGAGCTCTGTGAGTTTTTTTTAACTGCCAATGAGGACATGTTGAATTACAAATCATTCAGCCTATAAAATAAGCCTTTAAATCATACAGATCAGAGCGTTTTCACCTGTTTAGAAATCACAGTCTTGTTTTTCTTTAGAAACTCTCAAATCTGCTTTGAAGTAAGATAACACCTGTCTCCGCTAAGCTCTCTTCCAGATAATTAGCTTCAAGTTCAATATGCTCTTTAGAAATTTGATTATGCGTGCATATGTGTTCTCACACTGTTCCATTTGTTTGTGATTTTGTATGTTTCAGGATATATATTAGTATCCCTCTGACAGTATAATTCTTTTTTTTTTTAAGAAAAGAAATAGAAAAGAACAAGAAAAATCTGTGTACTGTATGTAAACAACAAGGTCTATTATACCTGGAGAGAATGGTCTGTTAGCATTCCCATTCATCTCAATGGCCAATGTCTCAAGGCCTTCCTTTTTCACTGCGTCCTTGTCTTGTTGTCTTCATTGTGATTGAAGGAACAGGAACAGGGGGATTATTTATATCTGTGTAGCTGAATGTGGCAGCTTTGTAATGTAGCTGAATTGATTGTAAGAGATTGAAGATTGTAAGTCACTCATGAAAAAAAATAAAGCCCATCTGAAATTGTTTCAATGGAATAAGTGATTAAAAAAATTCTAGTAACAAACTCAGCGGTATTATGGATACATTCAAATGAATGAAGTGGCATGAACATTATTAAGTGGCGCAAGTGTCCTACAATATGACTTAGACATGATTTGCTTAGGTATGTTTCTGTTTGTGCCATATCACTTGGTTTTAACTGGTTAAATGTCATAGACTATTACTACTTTTTGACCATTAGTGGTTCATTTGTTAGGTGTTGGTTCATGGTTCATAGCGGTTTATAATTGAGGTCATAACTTGTAATCACCTTAACATGGTTTTAACGGAGGTCTTCTTTCACAGTACAGAGCTATATTTAAAGCTAATGTAGTTCATGCTCAGAGCTGGTTAATTAAGAGATGTGAAGCCATACGCAGTGTCTAATGCTGACATAGAGGCTAATGGGATCATGTTCATAGGAGAAAAACTGCCAGGGTTTAAACGTATCAAAGACACATGGCTATCTATCTATCTATCTATCTATCTATCTATCTATCTATCTATCTATCTATCTATCTATCTATCTATCTATCTATCTATCTATCTATCTATCTATCTATCTATCTATCTATCTGTCTGTCTGTCTGTCTGTCTGTCTGTCTGTCTGTCTGTCTGTCTGTCTGTCTGTCTGTCTGTCTGTCTGTCTGTCTGTCTGTCTGTCTGTCTGTCTGTCTGTCTGTCTGTCTCTCCGTTCGGATTAAGAACTGTATATTTATAGAATAAACAGTTTGTACAGTATAAAAACCATTATGTCTATGGAATGTCCCCATAAAACATTGAAACCCAACATGGTTTGTGTGTGTGTGTGTGTGTGTGTGTGTGTGTGTGTGTGTGTGTGTGTGTGTGTGTGTGTGTGTGTGTGTGTGTGTGTGTGTGTGTGTGTGTGTGTGTGTGTGTGTGTGTGTGTGCGCTTCGTCCAGCCAGTCCTTTTTGACTTGAGTGGAGTGGCCCTGATCGATTATAGGGCAGTAAAGTTTAAGCACATCCTTCCTCACACTGACTGGTCTTGATCATGTGACTCATTAATCACCTGTAAGATGGTCTTAGTTCTTAATCAAAACGATCAGATTGAACTGTACGAATCGTATGGAAGAGCAATAGAAATGAAGCCAGCCACTTTAATGAGAACAGAGAGATACAGGCCTGTCGGAAACTTGCGCACATTCTTAATTAGCTCATTCTAAACCCACTTTCTCTGGTTTGATCTCTCGCGGACTATCTCTAATCCACTGCGGCTCACATTGTCTTTTAAATTTTTTTTTACTCATTCATTATGCTGATATTTTCTCCCCCAATGGTCTCTTTTTTGTAGTCTCCCTTCCTTCCACTTCCTTTTCCTTCACCCTGCCTCATCTGCATAAAACATTTTTTTTTTTTTGCATTTTCTATGCATGTTTTTACTCCTATAATAAGATATTATGTCAGTAAGTCATGTCTCAGGACATGGAGACACAAAACACTCTAGCTCCCAGTTTCACAGACAAGGCTTAAGCTAGTCCCAGACTAAAATGCATGTTTGAGCTGTTTTACAGTTTTTCTCAGTCGCTTTGGTGCATTTCTCACATCACTATTTACATTTGCACAACAGTTAGTTCAACCTCCACAACATTTAGTCATTAGTGCACATCATAGTAGCAGTTTCTCATTCCTTCCAACAATTTGCAAATGCTTTTGGACATGCATCAATTGCTTTCATACAACTCTCTGCTGTTTTATAACATTATCATTTGCTTATGTCATGTCAGTCAAAATTAACTATACTTGTGAGTGCTGAATAGTCATTCCATATAAAACTAATAGTCCTCATTTCATTGCTTGAGTCATTACATACAAAAATGTTGAACTAGTTGTCAAAATCTGTCAAGCAAATTTTACAATTTTTTTAAAATCTTTTTTTTCCTGAAAATGTCCCATAGACAGTATATAAAGTCTATACCAGACCGAGAGGAACGTCTGAATGTGCATGAATGATTACAGTACTATGTATGTTGTATGTTCAGTTCCAATATGTACTGCAATATTGTTTCCAGTTGTGCACAGCTCTACCCAAAGGGAGTTTATGTTTGTTGTAAATAAGGGTGTATTTTTTCTTTTGCACAATGCTGTGAACAAATTAGAATAGCAAAGAGCATATGCAGTAAAAATGTGAAACATACATATTCAGTGTCTTGTACTCAGTTACCTCACTAAATACAGTAATGTGTAACTTTACTGTATTTTTTAGATGGCTGTGAAAATAGTATATAGTGCTGTCTTGAGCATTTTCAGGTAGTGTCACCAAGATCTGACTTTTTTGCATTGGAAAACATTTACAGAGTAAACTGTCATAATGAAAACATGACAAAGCCATTTGACTATCTTGTTCATAAACAATGGTGTCAGGACTTTTCATCTTGATGACACTGACACTTTCATTGACATGAATACTTGCTTTTGAGGAATGAGACATCCATTTTTTAGCAAGTGACACACTTTTGCAGGTTATCAACTAGGTTTTGCAGTTTGTACTAATTGTTTTGAGAACTGCATTAACTGTTGTGCAAATGTAAATAGTGATGTGAGAAATGCACCAAAGCGACTGAGAAAAACTGTAACTGAACCAACTTGCACTGCAAATCTTAAAATATGTCAGGGCCATTGTTTTGTCTCAAGATTTTTACACATTTATACAAATGTGCAAAACCTTACAAAAAAACTCAAAAGCTTACAATGATTTCAGTCATTACTATAGAGGAATCATGCTTTTCACTTTAGAAAACTGATCCAAATAATTAGTAATTCCTTCTGAAGGATTTGATAATAATTGAGTTATTACTAGTAGGTTCCCATGATATTTACTTTAAAATTAATTATACATTATTCACATTAATTATGAACACACACATTATATATATATATATATATATATATATATATATATATATATATATATATATAGTCCTCTGGGAGGTATGAAAAATAGTCGTTATTATAAATATCACATTCAACTGAGCGCTATTACTTATTCATTAATCAGAGTTTCTTGTTAGTTAATAGTTACTAGAATGTTAATATTGCATTACTCATTTGTTCCTCATTTGGCCAGCTCTCTCTGTCTCTTTCTTTCTTTCTTTCTTTCTTTCTTTCTTTCTTTCTTTCTTTCTTTCTTTCTTTCTTTCTTTCTTTCTTTCTTTCTTTCTTTCTTTCTTTCTTTCTTTCTTTCTTTCTCTCTCTCTTCGTCTACTTCGTCACCTCCGAGTTGCTATCCACTTTGATGGAACATTCTTGTGAGCCACCATGATGAATGGATTCGAGGCAAACAGGAGATGAAAGAGGAAAAGGAGCAACGATAGACAGGAAGTGAGATGATTTAAATTTGACCGAACAGATAAAAAGAGAACAAAAGACCTGTGAAGCCCGGAGGTGACCCTTCAGGGTCAAGACAGTGTATGATGGATTAAGACACTTTGGGAATACAAATAGGCTGATAGAAAATCCCAGAGACAGAGTGCAGCACTAAAGTTTCAGAAGCTTTCCTTCCTATTTTCTCTGCTTTAGCCTCTCATTCCCAACAGTAAACACTGCTTTAACAGGAAGCCTCTAACATTTTCCATGTTCACTCAGTGGATTTTTGAGTCCTCAACAAGAATGCATAATCATCCACAGTAAGAATTGTTAAGTACATCCAAAACACCAGGGAGGGAGACTTTAATAAGAAAGGAAGAGCAAAAGAGGAATGGGGAAAGAGAAAAGGAGGATCAGTGATTTAAAACGAGAAAGTGAGGCAAGACTTGGAAATCATGGTCTTTATTCTTTTCGGCCATTCACGGTACACATATTTAAAGGTTTGCAAATAAACAGAAAAGGTAATTTTTCAACTTTGGGGAGAAAATCAATTATCTCATTGCTTTGAAGTGCTGAAACTCTTTATTAAATCATAGACCAGTACTGATATCACAAGCCCATCTCTACACTTACTCTTCCTGTCTATTATCATCTTCTTTATCTACTGTCACTCTTCCTCGACCCCTGTACCTACTTCTGTATACTCATTATTACGGTCATAACTATGGGGTATTAAAATCAGACAGACCTCTTTGAACTGTTCTGGATAACATTTAATCAGATTGTTAACTAGATGTCCCGAAAAGATAAATCTCATACTGCCTCTCGCCAACCCCCTGCAAGTCAAATTAGACTTGACACTGTGTGCTATTCATCTGTTTTGTAGCCAATTTAAAAGTGCAGTCAGTCATTTTTTACCTCATTAAATAAGTTTTACACAGAAAGAAGTGAATAGGTATTTTAAATGTTTAAAAACCTTGGAGAGTCAAAAAGGTTGTTCCAAACCTGCATACCTTTCTTTATTCTGTGGAACAGAAAAGAAGATATTTTGGAAAAAATTCTTAGTGTTTTTTTCTTTTTCTGTCCATATAGTGATAGTTAAAGCAGGGCTCACCAAATTCTATAGATGGCAGCACCAGACAACTAAAAACAAATGTGAGTGAGTGAAGAACATTGCACAGTGCTTACGTCATCTGTGTGAATACTCATGAAGTCGGACATTTTGATATATTTGTGTGTATTTGACCATTTAGGAACGCAACCGAAGACAAATGCTACTTGGCACACAGAAAGCATCCTGTCAGTATAGCGTATTGAGTTCTCTTTCGTGGCTTATTGTGCTTTTAATATTTATTTTTACTGTTTTCATTAGCGCTGCCCTTACGAAAAAGAAGTTTATTCAAGTGTGCTATTAGTATACTTCTTTTAAACTAAAAATAAGAAAGTATACTTTCAGTCTACTTTTTATGTACTTCTCAGAAATATACTTCAAATTGCACTTAAGTGTACTTGACTTATACCGACAGAAAAGCCAAATGGCCTATACTTGTTGATCGAGATATACTTAAAAGTATAATTAAGTATTCAAAGTATATTTTGCTTGTAGTTGTGTTAACTCTTTTGATCGAGTAGCCTATTAAATATAAATAATATTGATTAAAAAATGTAAAAAAAAAAAAAAAAACATTCTATTTTTTATTATTTTTGAATATTATTTTTTGAAAATATTGATTAAAATATTGATATAAAACAGATATGTTTCTAATTCTGTGTTTCTGAATTTTTGTTTAGGCTAGTCCATTGGTAGTGTACATAGCAATTTACTTTAATTCTACTTTACTCATTGGCTGAATTTTCCAGCTATCCATATTTTCACTGGTATATGGTAGGCGGCGCTATGACACATCTTCTAGTACAGAATCTCCGGATCAAAACACAGGAGAAGAAGAAGCTGAACCAAGTGATAGAAGATTGCTCACTCAAATGTAAAATAACTTGATCATCAAACATTAAACAGCTTGTAAATCAAAACTGCTTAATGTTTCCAAATGAAATGAAGCGTAACCCATGAAGAGAAAACGACTGTGAAGCTTTGGGGGTGTTGGACTCCATCTGTGTTTGATCACGTTTCTGAATCTGATCAAGGCGTAGTCTTTGACAAAAATGTGATTTTCTCAACTTTTTAGTTTAAAATGTTGCCTTTCTTTATGAAACTTACCAATATTCAAGTGCTGATAAAAAAGGATGCATGAAGCTAATAAAATGTTTTTAAAATTAAAGTACAGTTAAAGGTATTTTTCAAGTATAAAAAATAACATTTGAATATAGTGGTATATAGGCCTACTGCAAGTGAATAGTAAACTATAAGTATAATGTTAAGTTCACTTAAAGAAAACTTGTAGTATAAATCTACTAAACTAGTAGTTTACTGAGAGTGCACTAAAAGAAAACTTGCAAGTATACTTGCAGTATAAAACTACTTAACTAGTAGTTTACTGAGAGTATACTTCAAAGTGTACTTTCATAAACTAAAAATTTGCTACAAGTATTAAAATAGTAAACTTCTAGTATACCCATAAGTTCACTTGCAGTTCAAATGAGAAACGTAATTATGAACTAGTTGTGCACTTAAAGTTTACTACTGTTACACTTATAGTACACTTAAACATATTCTTTTATATACTAAAAGTGGGCCAATTCAGTCCCAAGCGGTATTAAAATAGTGCACTTACAAGTTTACTACTAGTACATATTGACATTAGCATACTTACTGCATAATATATACTTAAAAATATACTTGAACATTATTTAAGTATACTTCATAAAATTAACTTGAAGTATACTTCTTTCTCGTAAGGGTGTGGTGCGGTGCAACAGCAACAAAGTGAAAACCCTTCAAATTAGAGTGATTAATCAGGTGGAAGATAAAACAAAACTCTTGCAGAGGAGAGATACAGTACATGCTCTAAAACAGCAGTACAGACTAAAACTTCATGCTGATCAATAGGCAGGAGCTAAAACAACAGACAAGACCCCATTAAAACACAGCAGCAGTGAGAATGTTCTAAAAACAGCAAAACATTATTATCTTCAACAAGGATGTCAGTCTCAAATGTTTACCCCATAAGCAAGAGGAACGAGGGGAGGGCGATTATCCTCTTTTTAAATCTAAAAGACCTGCAGACAGAATGACAGGTTAACGGTTTGCTGAGCGTTGGTAACCCTATGATTGAAATGTGCTTCGGGCTGCGGTTTAGCTGTGCTAGCATTCTGTCGCTAGTTTAACTCAGTTTAACTGCAGTATGACCAAGCTGTCCATCAAGCACCTCAGATTGTGTCCACTAAGCACTTGCACGTGTTTCACAGTGCTCCATCAAGTGCAGATGTCTTTTCCATGAACATGGAGGAGCAATCCAGATTTTTTAATGCTTTCTATACAGCAGGCATTCATAAAGATCTATGCATGGTGCATTGATATCAGAACTGTTGGTTTTGCCTAGTTCCCCATCTGTCAGTTGACCCAAGTCGTGCATAATCACTAATCCAATTGAAGCTATTATGCGGTTCATTCTCAATAGAGGAAGTGATATTATGTGAGGTTTGAATCTATTATGTTGCAGACCCATTTCATAAATTGTAATGTGATCATACATTTTCTGACATCCGTACTCTGAGATCTCTGTACATGCTTCAGGTCTCTTTTTTGTTTGCACTGGTAGGTGCATATATGGGGGATAGACAAAGATTTGTAGACTGTAATGCTCAGGGGAAATCAGAGCAGTTATTTCAGTATCTGCTGCTGGAGATCGCTCTATTCTCCCTTGACTCTCCCTCTACATTTCTCTCATTCTCTCTGTTAGACAGGAATATAGGATTGGTGTGCAGGTGCTGAACTTTTCGGAGGTGAAAGACTCAAATGTTGGCATATCTTTGCTCCAGTTCTTTTTCCAAGCATGATATTATGTACACAACCATTCAAAAGTTTGGGGTCAGTACTCATTTCTTTTGAAAGAAATTAATACTTTTATTCAGCAAGGACTGATCAAATTCATCAAGCTTGACTGTGAAAATATTTCTAATGTTACAAAATTTTCGATTTCAAATAAATGTTTAACTTTATTCATCAGACAATCCTGAAATAATGTATCACTGTTTCCACAAAATATTACCATAGGCCAGTAAGAGCTGTGCATGTAAACCTCACTCCCCTGGACTCAAGAAGCGCATTAGCGACTGACACTAGAGGCTTCGGTCTTTAGCATCCTTGTTAGCATGCCTGCCTCCCACTGTGGAGACGCCGGTTTGACTCCCGCTCAGAGCGGGTCGAGTAGGACCGGCTACATTTGGTGCCATGACCCGGATGGGAGTTAGGTTTAGGGTGTGAGTGTAACGTAGGCCAGTTAGAGCTGTGTGTGCGGGCGCGCCCGCCGCCCACGCTGGAGACTCTGGTTCAGAGCAGGTTGAATTGGACCGGTTACAGCAGATAACTGTTTTTAACATTTATAATAAAAAGAAAGGTTTCTTGAGCAGCAAATCATCAAATTAGAATTACTTCTGAAGGATCATGTAACAATGAAGACTGGAGTAATGATGCTGAAAATTCAGCTTTGCCATCACATGAATAAATTGCATTATAAAATGTATTAAAATAGAAAACAGTTATTTTAAATTGTAGTAATATTTTACGATGTTGCTGTTTTCACTGTATTTGTGATCAAAGAAATGCAGCCTTGATGAGCATTAGAGACTTCTTTCAAAAAAAAAAAAAAAAAATCTGACTGACCTCAGACTTTCTAACAAAATATCACAGTTGTTTTGATGATTAAATATCTAAATTCATAAATTTGTATTTTATATTAGGTTAAATACATGTTTTTTTGTGTGTGTGTGTGTTAAGATCACAAACTTAACATTTCAAACCCTTAAGCTCAAACCCAAATATTGTTTGTATTACCACAATTATTTTGACCAGTGACAATCTCCAGTGAAAATCAATCTCAGCACCTTCACCTCCTGCGTCCCTGCACTGTCTACATCTGTGTTTGTCTGATTGTGTTTGTGTGCATGTGTATGTGTTTAAATGCCTGTGTCTGTGTCCTTAAAGGGATACTTCAGGATTTAGCATTAAGCTTTGTATTAGTAGAAAACCTGTAGTATTTTCGAATTACCGTGCTTTCCACCCTCATATCCCCCTGAGATGAGAGATTTATGTATTTTTTGTCTGGAAAAAATCCTCTAATGACGCAAAAATCGTCATTTTGCGTCATCGGAGGATTTTCTGGCCAGAGGCTAAAGACTACAGCCAGGAGGGGCTGTCCCGCATGTTCTCAACCCGCCCATAGGAGGTGGGATCTCACTCACAGAATGTACACATAGTATCAGCCGTCTTTCTTTGGAAGCTAAGCTAGCAGGCTCTTGTTCTGTGGAGAAAGCTGAGTAGTAGGGGTTACCATCCTTTTTCCCGGACATGTCCGGCCGTCGAGATCGTCCAAAATGTCCGGGATTCGGCTTTTGCTTTCTGCAGTCGCCATTCATTGTTTACATGCACACCTTTTGTTTCAATCTAACTGAATTCATTCCAATTGGTGAATCTGAATGTAGTGTTTACATGAACGCTAAACAAGTGATCGGTTGATGTGCGTTTTAACATTGCTAAGAAAATTCCCGCTCCTCCGTGAGAGATAGGAGACCGGTGCGTCTCAGTAATGACGCCACCGGCCTCACGCCGTTCTCCCGCGGCCCTCAGCCTCGTCCTGCTCGCCACAGTAAACATAATGAATGGCGACTGTAGAACGCAAAAGCCGAATCCCGGACATTTTGGGCAATCTCGATATCCCGGGCAAACTCGCCACGGAGACTCACTAGTAGCCTAACCTTGTTGTTTTCAACTGCGCTCTCTAACCGGGAGGCGTGGCTTGGGAGTGGCCTCCTAGAGCAGCGAAGCAAGTGCATTCTGGGACTTGTTGTTTTTCATCCACATAAGCCAAAAATACATTTTCTGGCTTTTCTCAGTCTAGAGAATTCAATGCTCCAAATAAAAAAATTTCTTCACATTTCTTCTACATAAATGACCTATTTTAAATACACATTCTTCTTTACAGAGGTGAAGTATCCCTTTAAAGGCAGTCTTTGATCCAGTCTGCATGTTAGCATTTCACACATCAAGGGTTGGGGGTAGATGTGCTTGAATAGAAGGGGACACAGCAGAGAGAAAGATGGGAACCCATGAAGCAGGAAATCTCTGTTTCTCTACGTGTGAGTGGTCTATTTGTTTGAGTACCACCTTCATGCACAGGGACCAAACACCGTCTTTACCAAGAGGTCTGAATTTATTAAACTGCACCAACAAATATGTAAAGACCACTTTATCTCAGCTTTTTCCCAGTTTTACCCATGCATGCAGTATTCCTATACAGTTTTCGGCACAGTAAAAATAATGTGTTTGTTGAACTTTAATTTTTTTTGGCATTTTGTACATTATGGTTTCTTATTAAGTGCTTGACAGGACTTAAAATTGTCTAATTGCCATGAAAACCAACTGACCATTTTAAGTAGTAGAAATATATAACACTGTACATAGTCAGTGGTGGACGAAGTACACAAATCAAGTTAACTACTTGAGTACTTGAATACCTAATAAAATATTACTCCAGTGAACGTATAAATACTCATTTTTAATTTTACTTGAGTAAAAGTACTTGATTTTTAATGTACTTAAGTATTAAAAGTAAAAAGTAGGATTCATGAACCATGTTTATTATTTAGCCAGCCTTCAGACTCAGACTAATTAGGAAGATTAGTGCAGACTATTTAATATGCATTGGTCTGCAAATAAGCAAACTTTCTATTTTATTGCCAAAACTTATATGCTATTGAACATTAAACTTCAATAAACTAACATATCAATTTAACTAACGGAGAATTCATGTGTGCAAACATGTGAAATATAGTATTTTTCATAATATCTGAACATGGTGCTCCCGAACTTTGTTAATAAAACATCACTAATAATTAGGAAAATCGAAATTTGTGTAAAAATGTGGCTACAAATAGCCTAGTATAAAAATACTATGTATGTACAGACGTCACGTCACATGGGGCAAAATGCATTCATGTTTTAAGAGGAATACTATGCAAACATAGTTTTATATCATTTGTAACTGCTACGACAGAGGGGAAGATGCATGCATTAACTGGTGATTTTAGGTGAAATAACACCTATACACACATAACATACAGTAAATACCCACATGTCCACATTCAAGCATTTCAGTCGCCTTAAATAGCTCTTACTTTTTTTTTTTTTTTTTTTTTTACAGCAGATTTACTTAACAAATAATTGTCCAGCGATAGTAGCCTACTTTCCGTGCCATCCATCTCACGCACACCCCGGTGATATCCCAGTTCTTCACTCGTTTTGACCAGATCATTGAATCAGTTAGTTGTTGATTCAAGAACAGTGCAATCGGATCAGTACGATTAACTAATGAATTGTGGTGATTTCTTCAGCTCAAAATAACGAGTTATTGGAGTAAAATGTAAAATGATGTTATGCTTTAGAATGTAGTGAAGTAAAAGTAAAAGGCAGTGGTCGGAATGACCATACTGTTGAAGCAGATATTTCTCATAAAAGAAATCTTAAAGACATAAGTGAAATGACCTTCCCTGACAACTGATTGATATTCTGTCACAGTGAGTCTTTATACCCGCAATCAAAACCTTTGTCTGTGATTGTTCTTAGACTTTGATTGCAGGACTGGGCTTTTGGAGTGTCATTGAGGTTCATCTGTTCTTCGCATCAAATATTTTTTTTCTTTTCCTCTACCTTTTCTTGCTTCTTATGGCTAATAAGGAAATGGTGGTTGATGGAAGTCACTGCATAGGTGGACACTGGAGACCTGCGTATACCATCTCTGCAGGACTTTGACAATATAACCCTTATGGATTTAATCCACAGGTTTGTGAAATAAAATGTTAATATATTGTGCAGTAATGCTCTTTCTAACTCACATAAAATATACCGCCCTTTGGTTGTACATGCTTTTAAACAAAGCCACATACATTCATGTCGAATGACATTTATGCTTTCTCTCTCTCTCTCTCTCTCTCTCTCTCTCTCTCTCTCTCTCTCTCTCTCTCTCTCTCTCTCTCTCTCTCTCTCTCTCTCTCTCTCTCTCTCTCTCTCTCTCTCTCTCTTTCTCACACACACACACACACACAAACACACACACACACACAAAAGTGTAAGGTAATGACTTACATTTTCCCTCGAGCTCTCTTTGCTTTTATGAGAGACATGCCTCCCTGAGAGTGGTAATGACAAAATCGTGTGAAGGACAGTTAGCTGTTGCTTGTGGCTATATTACTCCCTCTGGACACACACTTGTACACACACACGCACACACACGAAAGTAAATGAACAGTTTCAATGGGGATCTGACTCTAATTAAGAGCCAATTAGCAGCAAGAGCAGCGCATAAATGACCTTCTAAATCATCCAGGAGTTAGGGGTTCATGAGCGTCTTCTGAGCTATAGTTCCAAATCCACGCTCTCAGTCTATGCTTACTTCCAGCTGGGAGAATGCACTTTCTTTGAGTGAACTGCCCTTGGCCAAAGGGTACTTGTCTTAAGTGCCCTAACAAATACCGTCACTAGCACTCAAGGGCTCACATCGCTGCTGCACACCCTCTGCCCATGATCAAGGCGAACACGTGTCTGGAGGACATGTGCCTTCCTACAGGTCTCACATCAGTCTTGCATCTGGTGGTCCTGATGTTAAAGGGATAGTTCGCCCTAAAATGAAAATCATAAATTCCTCACCCTGGTGTTATTCTAAATCTGTGTGCTCGTCCATATAATGACAATGAATTGCGACCAGCATCAAGCTTTTTAAAATGATGCAAAAGTATCACAAAATGATCCAATGCAACACGTGTCATATATTATACGATATGAAATATTATGTATAATTTAAAGATAATCATGACCCCGGCTGTTGGTCTGCTCGTGTGACTCAAGCGCCACAGTTCACTCCATCTCGTCCAGAAAGAGCACACAAGGTGTGAGAAATCAAGATTAATAAAAACGCGACAGGAAATACAATGCCTAGAAATTCAATTCAATGCCTGTACTTTCTTCACTGAGTAAAATATCTACATTAATATCTCTGTTTGTCTGATGACAGTCATAATGACAGCTGACAGATGTGAACACGATAACTTCTTGTTTCAACAAACACAACGATTATATTCACCTCAGAGAAGAAGGTTCATGGGCTGGATTTTGTGCAGCGTTTTTGCATCTTATTCTCTCACACCTTTGTGTGCTTTTTCTGGGGGAGACAGAGTGAACTGCAGCGCTAATAGAGTTACATGAACAGGCACGTCGTGTAGCCGTGCACAGAGCCTGACGTAGCCGTAGCCTGTGCAATTGGCTGGATTAGGTTCTGTCCTCACAAATGGGAATTCATATTCTGTGCCAAAGGACTGTAGCCTACACTTTACAAGTGTTCATGCATCAACTGCCTGATTCCCATTTGAACACAAAGCCAGTAAAATATGACAGTTATCTAGCTCTGAATCAAAGAAACCGATATACAGTATATATATATATATATATATATATATATATATATATATATATATACACAGGAATTTCAAAAAGATTAAAAAACATGGAGAGAGATTGATTTTGTTTTATGCTGTAGGCCTAGAGTGGTGTATGTGTAAATGAAAGCTGTGCTGGGACTCACATCAGAGACCCAGTTATTATTATAGTGCTATGGCATTTTGCATTTTGAGGCATTTACTGGTATATTTTAAAATGTGACTCAGAGTCGCAGTGATCCTCATGTGAAACAAACAGATAGTACAAATTATATAAAGTACGAAATGAAAACAGTAATGCTGGTGTTTCAGACAGTCATTGCTCAATAGCCTACAGGAACAAAACGTCACTATTTTATATTAAATTATTTAAAATGATATTTAAATGTCACTGTGATGCCATATTCAACTTTACTCCATTACTTTATTCAATGCTAAAATAAAATAAAAATATGAATGAATGAATGAATAAATGAATGAATGTGATTATTTATTTTTTTTGGGGGGGGGGGGTTCAAACATGGGTTCCCCTTCGTTACGGGGAACTCCCGCTGCGTCATATCAACGCTACGGGGAATGCCTTCGGCATGCGCTATCTGAAGTCACTATACAACTATTCCAATCTGGATTGGTGCGCGTCATCGTGCGTCATGACGTCACATGTGACGGTGACCCGGACGCTATATAAGGGTCACAGGAACAAGGAAATGACAGCTTCTGTTCTTCAGCAGCGCTCTGTGTTACTGTTTGTTCTATTTGGTGTTGTCTGTCTTTTGAAGAGTTATTATGGCGGAAAAGAGCTTTCAAAAATGTGTATCTCCTTGTCCACGTTTTTTATCTGAAGGAGATACTCATGCTCTTTGTGTGGTTTGTTTGGGAATGGAGCATGCTCAGGCAGCACTTGAGGGTGCTGCCTGTGAGCACTGTGAGAAAATGCCCCTGAGAAAGCTCCGTTCCCGCCTGGCTCTATTCGATGAAGAGTCAGGTCAACCACGTGCTCCCCGTGGATCAGGACCCGCGTCTGCTGAGGCAGCGCGGCGACTGCATTCATGGGGATCACAAAAGGATTTAGCAATGGATGTTGAGACGACCGAGGTCCTTTCTCAACATTCCAATGCTGAATCCGTTCGTCCCGCTCAGGGTTCGGGAGCCCGCACTGCGGCTTCTCCCGGCCCCGAAACGGACCTGACGCTTCACTTATCTAGCTCCGAGGAGTTAGATATTGTGGGTGTCGAGGCAGAGGAATGTGTGACACCGCCATCCCATTCCCCTGCTTTTGAGGAGCTGCTGGACGTTGTGACCAGAGCGGTGGCAAAATTAAATATTGAGTGGCCACCGCAGGTGCAGGAAACGGCTGTTAAAAGTAAGCTGGATGAACGTTTCCTGCAAACCCAGTCACAACCTCCACGCCGTAGTCTGCCATTTTTTCATGACCTCCACACCGAGGTGTCGAGGACATGGAATAAACCCTTCTCCTCCCGTGTTTCCGGTCCCAATACACACATATATTCTGAGATAATGGGAGCGAGGGAGATGGGTTATGGGAGGATGCCACGGGTGGAAGAGACTTTCGCTTCTCATCTCTCTCCCGGTGTGGCATCATCTCTGCAGGCTCCGGCGCTCCCCACCAAGCCCTGCCGTACAACATCAGCTTTGGTGGGGAAGGCATATATGGCGGCGGGTCAGGCTGGTAGCTGCCTGCACACTATGGGGCTGCTTCAGGCATACCAGGCTGACGTGCTAAAAGAAATGGATGACAGTGGGGAAGTCTCCTACGACGATGTTCGAGAACTTCGTCGTGCGGTAGACGTGTCTCTCCGTGCCACCAAGGAGACGGCTCGTGCTATCGGCCGCTCTATGGCAGCACTGGTGGCTACGGAGAGGCACCTGTGGCTGACGCTAGCGGGTATCGGCGACAAGGACAGGGCTTGTCTGCTCGATGCCCCCCTCTCTCCTCGCGGCCTCTTCGGCGACGGCGTTAATAAGGTCGTCGAGAGGTTTCAGGAGACGAGGAGGCAGTCAGCCGCATTCAAACAGCTGATTCCCTGCCGTCATCCCAAGACTCGCGAGCCTGCCGCCAGGGGGCAGTCTCGTGAGGGTGCCGCCTCTAGCTCCTCACATGTCCAGCAGCAAAAGGAGAGTGTTGCCTCCCGGACGCCCCCGCAAAAGGCCTGGCGCCGGAGGAAACTCTCTCAGCCGAAAGCCCCGGCTCAGAAGACGGATCTGAGGACCGTCATTCAGGGCAGGAAGGCTTCGGCCAAGAGGCCATGACGGGATCCGCAGGCCTCAGAGGGTGTCCCCCTCCGTGTGACATTTTTAAAACTTCGCTCCACGGAGCCCTCAGGAAATCGATGTAACCAGACTCTGGTTACACCCATTTCTAACGAATGTACGGCACTATCAAAAACCCTGTCTCATTCGACCCTCTTGAGGTCTGCTGAAAAAGAGAAGAAAAAGATTCAGTTACGTCCTGCCAGTAAACTGCTTCAGGCCACTGTAAAATCTGCTTTATCACCTGAGACTAGCCCAGAAAGACTCATCCCGCTTTCAGATTATTTAGACGCCTGGAAAGGCCTTCCGAATATATCGAAATGGGTTCTGGATATAGTTAAGAAGGGTTATAGGATCCAATTTAAAATTCAACCACCTCATTTTCAGGGGGTGTTGCACACTTTGGTTCCTGCTGATCAAAGCCAGGTGATGGAAGATGAAGTTAATTCCCTTTTAGCAAAGGAGGCGATAGAGGTTGTCCCCGTTCGGGAGAGGGAATTCGGTTTTTATAGCCGGTACTTCATTGTTCCTAAAAAGGATGGTGGACTTCGTCCTATAATAGATCTTAGGGTTTTGAACAGATCTCTGAGGAGATTTAAGTTCAAGATGCTTACTATACCTAATATCGTTCAACAAATTAGATCCGAGGACTGGTTTGTGACGATAGATCTTAAGGATGCTTATTTTCATATTTCCATCATTCCTTATCATAGGAAGTTCCTTAGATTCGCTTTTGGGGGAAAAGCTTATCAATATAGGGTTCTTCCTTTCGGCCTAGCCTTATCTCCTCGCACGTTCACGAAATGTATGGATGCAGCCCTTGCTCCATTGAGACTTCAGGGGATTCGCATTCTTAATTATATAGATGATTGGCTAATTCTTGCAGAGTCAGAGAGCCTGGCAATCCAACATCGAGATGTTGTTTTGCGTCATCTTCAGTGCTTGGGATTAAGACTCAATGTTAAGAAGAGTTCCTTGTGTCCCCAGCAAAGAACAACATTCCTGGGGACAGAGTGGGATTCGCAAGCCATGCGAGTCCAACTAACTCAAACTCGTATCGAGAGTATCTTAACTGAGGTCAAGACGATTAGGCTAGGTCAGGCCATCACTGTAAAACGATTTCAAAGAGTTTTGGGCCTTATGGCAGCCGCTTCAGTGGTAATTCCCTTCGGCTTGCTCCATATGAGGGCCCTGCAGTGGTGGCTCAGGACCAGGGGGTTTTCCCCGAGGGGTAACCCCTTCCGCACGATTAGAGTTACGTCCAGGTGCCTACGTGCTCTAGTCAGTTGGAAAGATGTTCGGTTCCTGTCTCAAGGCCAGGTGTTGGGAACTTCGGGTCACAGAAAAATTCTGACCACGGATGCTTCCCGCACTGGCTGGGGTGCGGTTATGGAGGGCCGTTTCACCCGGGGGGTCTGGGAAGACCGCCATCTTTCTCGACATATTAATTTCCTCGAGATGATGGCAGTGTTTTTTGCCTTTAGGCATTTTCTCCCAGATCTCAGAGGCCATCATGTCCTGGTTAGGTCTGATAATGTATCTGTGGTCTCTTATATCAACCATCAGGGGGGCTTGAGGTCTCGACCTCTGTGCAAGTTAGCCCATCATATATTACTGTGGTCTAAGGACAAATTTCTCTCTGTGAGATCCATGTATATACTTGGGGTTGAGAATGTGGGAGCGGACACCCTGTCGAGGCAGGGGCCGAGGCCCGGGGAATGGAGGCTTCACCCTGAGGTGGTGAAGCTCATTTGGGAGAGATTTGGCCAGGCGGAGGTGGATTTATTCGCTTCTCATGAGAATTCTCATTGCCCGCTCTGGTTCTCTCTTTCGCACCCTGCGCCTTTGGGCCTGGATGCTATGGTACAGACGTGGCCGAGGCGACGTCTGTACGCCTTTCCCCCGGTGTCTTTGCTCCCTGGAGTTCTGGAAAGAGTAAGGAGGTATGGAGTAGATACTATTCTTGTAGCTCCATTCTGGCCGACACGGATTTGGTTTTCCGACCTGGTTAGTCTCCTGGCAGGCTCCCCATGGCAGTTACCAATTAGGGGAGATCTGTTGACTCAGGCGGCGGGCTCTTTATTCCACCCGCGTCCTGAAGATTGGAATCTTTGGGTCTGGCCCTTGAGGGGGTTTAGATCTATTTAGTTCTAATTTCTTCCGGAACTCCTGGCTATGCAGGATAATTTAAGGGAGGGTGAACCCAGTGTTTACTGCCCATTGGCTTCAGTACGGGAATTTCTACACCCTTCCGGGACCTCTCATCCATGTTCAGAGCCTCTATGGCGCATTCTGCCTCCGTATGCTCTAAGGGTGGGCACGTGGGACCGTCCCATAACCTCCATTTGATCCTGTAGCTTCTTGGATGAATCCTGTTGTTGCAGGCTGACAGGTGACCCCTGGCTCCTGTCGGCGCTGCAGGGTATTTTGGAATTATAAGCTTTCTCTCATCCCCGGTCTCTATAGGACCGGAGGCTTTTAATTTTTCAGGTATTTATCCTCTGTTGCATGGACGGTGCAAGAGAGCCTGGTTTTTGGGCTTCCAAAGAAAGGAGTTTTCCCTTTAGACGGGTTAGGAGTTGAAAGAAGGACCTGCCTAGGTTATACAGGTCATATTTCAATTTTGAAGTTGCTGAGGCATCTTTCCCTTACCACACCAAATAAGGATTATGATTCTTAGTCTAGTGGGATTTTGTCAACTCCTGGCGTAGCGCCTCTGAGTGTGCCAGATGTTTCACACCAGGGGCGCCTGTTCTCGGTGGGGGCTAGCTGGTACTCGTTCCCCGTAGCGTTGATATGACGCAGCGGGAGTTCCCCGTAACGAAGGGGAACGTCTCGGGTTACTGGATGTAACCCTGGTTCCCCGAGAGAGGGGAACGAGACGCTGCGTCCCTTCTCCCCACCTTCGGGGCGCCCCGAGAGCAGCTGCTTTGAACCTTGTCGAAGCTGTCACTTCCTTGTTCCTGTGACCCTTATATAGCGTCCGGGTCACCGTCACATGTGACGTCATGACGCACGATGACGCGCACCAATCCAGATTGGAATAGTTGTATAGTGACTTCAGATAGCGCATGCCGAAGGCATTCCCCGTAGCGTTGATATGACGCAGCGTCTCGTTCCCCTCTCTCGGGGAACCAGGGTTACATCCAGTAACCCGAGACGTTCCTTATGTTTAAAAACTGTGTAATGGAGTGATGGAGTTTTAGTATAATATACATACATGGAGGTTGTTTTTTTTTTCTTAATTTTTTTTATTCCTTATATAATATAAGGAATAAAAAATTAAAGACATAATAAAAAAACTCCATATATATGTATATTATACTATGTATATTTATAAATATATATTATTTTTAATACTTTCGAGGAATAGCAACTTCGTAGCAATCATTTTAATTATATATAAATATGATACTCATTCAAACATTTAAAATTTACCAAGAAGCAATGCGACAGTTTTGACATCACTGATTGACTCTTGACTTTTGTGACAGGCAAAGTTTGATTGAATCAGATTGAATGCGATTTGACAGTTGCAGCAAGCAGAGGAGATGACTTCGGCAAATCACTTAAATGTTGATTCAGTGTGACTTCAGAAAATTTAGAATGTAACTCTTATGGTTTTTATTTATTTATTTATTTTGGATTGTGCATTTATTTAATTGCATGTAGGCTATTTCATTTTTTTTTTACATGGATTAAAAAAAAAATATATATATAATCTACATTTTTGTACCTGACTGTTGTGGTTTCTCAAAAATATCTTTATAATACTATAATTATTTTATATTATGTTAATAAATATACTAACACTCTTTCTTTCTTTCTTTCTTTCTTTCTTTCTTTCTTTCTTTCTTCACTCAGTGTCACTACAACAATAGATGTGAGATGTTAGATTAGAAGCAGACCTTTTCAGTCAATGAAACAAGTTGAAATTTAATCCTATTAATCAATAGTATAAAAGAGCTTTTGACTTCAGCTTTTGACACACCATTATAACATCTACTTAGACTGAGGAGAAATAAATTAATAAAGCCAGTCAGACTAGAGAATAAAACAGGATCGAGATGAGGTGAGACTTAATTAAATATGAAAGCAAGACAGCAGCAGAGGATGTGAAGAAAGAAGGAGCAGAGAGAGAAAGGGGACAAAAATAAAAACCAAGGGAAGCCGCTCACAAAATCTTTAACATCAAACTGAAGTCAAATTTAACATGCACTCAGTCATCTCAGACGAAAGGCTTAGCATGTTTAGCATTTCATCACAGTTTCAAAAAAAGAATAAACGTAAGGGCTTAGGAGATTTTCCTGTGACACCGGGCCAGATTGGGGCTCTGATGGTACAGAGCTCTCGGTTCTCAAACGCGAGCGAGTTTCTGACTCTGACAAACTAAGGAGGGCTGCTGTATTATTGATGATTCATTCTGCTTGGATCCTTTTTAGCCCTAATACAGTTTCTCATTTTCTGTATTAATATTTCACAGCCTGGATAATCTTGATGGAAGAGAAGTCTGCTCTTGTCCTGGCAGCTTATAAGGGTTGTAGCCTCATGAGTTTCAACATGCATAAGCAGTAAATCCATACTTAAAATAAAACACAGTGCCTGATAGAATCCTGTGCATGTTCCTCTCATCTCCTTTTCATGCAGTTGTAATGAATCATACTCTATTTTAAATATCATTATTCAGATAATCCCTCCCTCAGTTTTCACGCTGGAGCCTCCTCTCGGTCCTGTCTATCTCTGACATGATGCCCTGAAGGCCATTTTCTCCCCATATTTCTTCCTCTACTGTGATAGAATGAATATTGTCCTTGGCCTTCCCAGCATGCACCTGCTGATGATGATAAAGGTTAGTTGTCAATGAGGGACTGAACACTGTCAGAGGTCAAGGAATATCCATCAGGCTTAAAGAGAAATGCATTTTTAAATCCATCCAGTCTTTCTGCATTGCTATCTATCTATCTATCTATCTATCTATCTATCTATCTATCTATCTATCTATCTATCTATCTATCTATCTATCTATCTATCTATCTATCTATCTATCTATCTATCTATCTATCTATCTATCTATCTATCTATCTATCTATCTATCTATCTATCTATCTCTCTATCTATCTATCTGCCCTCCTACCTTCCTCTCTATCTAATGTTCTATATCTCTCTGTCTATCTTTCTGTCTGTCCGTCTATCAATCGATCATTCTGTTGATCTATCGAGTGTTTAATCTAGCATTCTGTTTATCAAAATCGACTCACCTCTGCCATAGTGTTGTTCGTACAAGCAGTGATGAAATGATAGCTTCCTCAACCTAATCAAAATGTTCATTATAATCTTTGTATGACTATAGAGACTTGTTTACTTCCTGCCTTTCTTTGTAAAACACCTGCTGATCATCATTCCACCCTTGTAATTAAAGACATGAGCATAGATTAATCTAACCCTGAATGCCTCTCTGCATGTTTGGTGTTACACTAAATTGTATTTCCCCCCATGGATTTTGTGAAGTTTCAATTAGCAAACCTACCAATCCGCAGAGAAAACCCTTTTGTTTAAGCAAGCTCACTGTCCATACACTTGTCATGTTGTTTAATTTTTCATGCCTGGACTTTTTCTTTTCAGGACATTCACATTTCTTTCTGACCAAAACAGACTTCTTTATAATGCATACAATATGTTAGAGTTACAAATACCCCAGAAGGAAGAACAAAATGCAATTCAAATACACAGATAAAGGCCTGAGGCAACACAGAAAAGATATATTCCACAGTGAGAGGAGAGAGAATACACTATACTCTGTGTTTGGAATAAAAAATATTCTGTTATTCTGTACGGTATAACGCAACAGCCTGCAGAATGATAGTGCGTAGCAGCAATTAGATAATTTAATTTAATAGCGCAACACGAAGACAAGAGAGAATTGCATTTTTCTCTTGGTAAGACATCATGGATAGAGAGAAGATGATGATTCACAGAAATAATAAAAAATATAATTTTAGCCAAACTTATCATGTTAAATAGGATTTTGCTTTGTCTTTTCGTATTTGTACACATATTTGACAATGCAAAGCTCCTTCGCCAGTCTACCCAGCATGCCAAAACAGCATGATTTCACAGTAGGAGTGCAGGAGAGAAATAAAGTTAAACAGCAGATAAAAAGCACCAATGAAAGAAAAGAATGAGTTATGGTGAGACACAAGTGAACAGAGAGGAAATATGGCAGGCACCAAGGGCACCGAATAATCAAACATATTTTCCTCTCCATGTGAGGCTGTGACACAGCAAATGTGGCAGGTCTTTGTTCCAAAAGATATCAATTAAAGGTCTTTCCACTCTAGACACTAAAGCACTTTATAATCACAAAAATCTACGGTCAGGTCAGTCCTCCTCTTAAAGAGCATTTTTCTTCATTCCAGTGTATGTGTGTGCGTGTTATACTGTAGGGCCACCAGTGTTATAGGGAGAAGTGAAGGCTGACAGGTTAAGTGTGTAATTTTCTCTAGTGGTGCCAGATTGAAATACGGTTCTGGCCCAGACATAACAACACAGGCTCATCCAATGGCATGAGTTTGGGGACAGCATTTTTTTCCCCAAGCAATGGAAGATTAGGTAAATATTTGAAACTTCCCTGCTATGAAAATGCTGTATGGATATACTTATATGCAGATCATAAAGGAGTTGAAACTTCATGCCCACTTGAGTTAAAGGTCACAAAGTGTTTTAGAGATAAAGGTACAATGAATTTCCCTTATGCCTTTACGTTCACAAGACCCTGGTCTCGGATATTTTGACCATGCAGTTTTGCAGAATGTTTCTCACCACCTTTCGCTGAATCAAATCTGTTGCCTTTGTCTTTAAAGAAACCTGACATGCTGAGTTTATGAAAAGAGTTTGTGTGCGCTTGTGTGTGTTTATCTCAGAACAAGAACGACTTGCTGTTTCATCAGTTTCTTTATTCTGCTCGATTTCTTTGCACATGTGAATTTAAGCATCCTTTCGTCTAGTTCTGTCTTCCACTGCATTTTCAATCTAATATTATCACTAAGGTACTAGAAATGCTGAGTGTGGATTTTTGGCTGTTTTTGATCGTTTTTTTTGGATCGGGAATCTCAGCATTTCCCCTGCGTCATCATAACATATGCTCACCAATTAGAACCCTATGCCTGCTGCTATCAAGACGACGCCGTGTTCTCTTCTTTCCATCTCTCTTTGATATGTCACCATGTGTCACTGCACACTGTTCCATACACTAATCATTCAAAGATCTCTCTCTCTGCCGGCCTTGCTTGGGGCTGATGCATAGATAAAGTCTTGGCTTTTGGTTTAGTTGATTTTCTCACTCAAATACTTAAATGGGTCGATTTAGGTTGATTCAATCATATCCAGCCACAGCTCTCAGTAGGTTGATAACTTTTTTTGCATTTAGTAAGTGCTATATGTGTGTTTTCCATGTATATTTTCTATCAAACCATAAACCCAGCTACTGAAATTCATTTACTTTCTCCATTGGTTGCTGATATAATGTTAACTTTCCAACGTGACACTTGCGTTTGTTCGTGAAGATCATGTAACAGGATTTGTTTTTGGATATCTTAAACCCCCACTCATATGACCACTTTTCTACTTTCTTTACTGCTTTCCTTATGTTCTCTAACACGTTTAACACATTCCTTCCTCTCATCCATATCCAAATATAGCGTTCATCTAAATTTGAAAACATGTCATTTGTCATCATGTTAAACAATACAGGGCTGATTGCACTTCCCTGCCCTGTGGGATACCATTGTTTTCATTAAACTCCATGGATACCTCTGATCCAACTTTCACTCTAATTTTACTATTTGTTAAAAAGTCCATTATCCAATTATACATCCTCCAAAACCCATTTTACTTAGTTTAATAAGCAGACCTTTTTTCCACATAGTATCATACGCTTTCTCAATGTCGAAATATACTATTGTCATCAGCTCTTTCATTTTCAATGCCTTTTCCACTTCATTACTTACTCTAACTAGAGCATCTGTTGTGGAGTGTCCTTTTCGAAATCCACATTGTATGTTAGTCAGTATCAGTAATCCCAAATCTGCGTTGCTGCACATTCAGGGCTTTGTGTGTGTGCGATGACGCAGATTCAAATTAGCCGCCATTATTACGTTTCCGTTGTTTAGTCCCACCCACAGCGGTTAGCTGATCTGTCGAGTAAGTTTGGATCTGTATCAGGGACAAGCGGGAGATTTGAATTCAGTCTACACTCGTGAAGTGGATTGTGAGATCAACAGTGGTTCAAAGCAATCGTATTCGTCAAGAGAAACCGTGAGAAGGAGCGCTAAACACGCAAGTTATATTCCGGGTGTCAGTCAGTCCATTCGGAAATAACGTATTTCAGTGAGCCTGGTTCGTCACAGCGGACATCATGCCAACCGACCACCGGCTGAGGTAAGATTCTCATCATACTAAGTTACATGTGAACAATATTTTATATTACATTTATGTTAAATTGACAGTTTCCAAGCTAACGTTAGCATTCTTAAATGATGTTTAGTCATAACTGGCGTCGAGAGCTGGAGGGCAAAACACTGAAAATGCAGCATGCGTCTTTCAACTTTAGTTTTATTATAGCAAAATTGTAGTATCCACGTTTTTAGCGGATTTATTACCATTTTAATAACCACAGTTTTACTACAAATAGGCCTACCATGTTTTTGTTTTGTTTTTTTCTTTGTAGTTAATTTTCGTAAGGGTTAACGTGGCTAACTCTATCAAGACCGTTAAGAAATCGAATTCAGTAAACCAAATTACTGTACTTGTTGATAATGATTCAGGAAAGCACATGAGACTAGAATATGAACACAACATGATGAATTGCATCTGCTTGCCAACACATAGCTAAAGAGTATATATAGGTGCATATATTAGGCTTATAAAATAAAAATTGATAGAATGTCAATTTCTTTCTGATGAAGAAATGAACTTATCTACATTTCTAATGTATTTCTAATTCTACATTTATACTTTACTACTAAGTCACAGTAAATCATATACATTTACTTTCTGTAAATGTAGCTAAAATTGAGCTCAAAACATTACTGTTAGCCTTTCCTGCTCAGCTCCCAGATCATAGTCAGTTGAGGTTTCCACCCACCCATCTATTGTTTTTGTTTTTTTTGTAACTGGGCTCTATCATTTAGAAGCATGGCTTTTCCTATCACTACTATCTTAATGACACATATCTCTACCTTTCATTCCAGCCAGATGATCTGACAGTATCTGTTCGCATCTCAGCCTACCTGATGGAAAATTCTTGCTAGATGAATGACCTTCATCTTCAACTCAACCTTGCCAAGACAGAACTGCTTATGATTTCAGCCAAACCATGCTTTCTGTGTGATCCTGCTGATTTGCCTTATACATCATTATGAGGATCAGGCCCTTCCTATCGGAGCTACACAACTCCTGGTCCAAGCGCTTGTTCTATCCGACTGGACTATTGTAATGCTCTCTTGGCAGGCCTTCCAGCATCAGTCAAACCTCTGCAACTGATCTAAATGCTGCAGCAAGAGTGATCTTTAGAGGTAGTCCCATACCTAAACTCTCTACTTCAGATCTATGTGTCCTCCAGAAGCTTGTGTTCTGCAAGTGAACGGCGCCTTGTGGTGCCAATCATCCCAAAGAGACACAAAATCACTTTCACTGACCTTTACCTTGACTGTTTCCTGCTGGTGGAATGACCTGCCAAACTTAACACATTTTCAAGAAACTGCTAAAGATCCATCTGTTTCGTTAACTCTTGACCCAATAATCCGAAATCTTTGTTTTAATTAAAAAAAATGCTATTGCTAGACTAACTGGGACTTGTCACTGCACTTGTTGTTTCTATTATTCTCTTAATTGGTAAGTCACTTTAGATAAAATGTAAGTTATATTAGAGTATAAAGATATACAGCAATTGCCTTTAATGTGGATATTTTTTAAATGTTCTAAATTATATACTAAGCTTGTATTTCCTATCATTGACGTATATTGATGTTCAGTGTTTATGTTCAATGACTAATACTGTAAATGTGCAGGTATTCTGTACTTATACATTTAGTTAATTTAACAGAAATTGACTGTTAATTTGCTATTATTAAGTACTTAATTATAGATCATGTATATGTAAAAATGTAAATATACATACATTTGTATTTGAATTTATGTACTTATTGCATTTTTATACATAATTTCATAGTTATTTTACACAGAAAGACTATATATTAAAAGACAATTACTGTAGATAGACAGCATTATTATAAAATAACTTTATAAAACCCTAAATTTACAGTTTAACCTGAAAGTTAAATGGTTTTTTTTTTAATGTAATTTGACACCATTTATCAGTTTTTCCACGGTTTAATAAGCCATTGTCAACAGTAATATAGTGTAATTTAATCAATTTTGACTGGAAACTCTGCTGCCAGACTTTTTTTCTGTTTTGTTATTTAAAAAAATATTTTTTTTACAGTGTATCGAATACCAAATAGTTTATTATCCTTGACTGTGAAGTAACAAAAGCCTATTGAAACTTCCTTTTTCAGCTGGGAATACTGATGATACATTTGTGATGCAGCTTAATTTTATAATGGAAGAAAAATAATTAAAAATATATTATATTTAATATCACCCAGCAACAATCACAACCAGTGTCATTCATTACATATGTTCCTGATTCCAAATGCAGAGTCATGTCCAAATCATTTCTTCTCTGTCTTAGAGAAAACTCATTGTAATCAATCTGAGAAGGATTGAACGCATCTGAGAAATTGCGCTATGAATCATCGATAGCAAAAATAACAGCTGATGCTTGTTCTGTTTATTCATTTTGTTTATTTACTCCACAGCGTTGATCTGACAAGTCAGCACTTTGAATTTGCTTTCACTCTGTAATTGATTGCATCTGAAATTCATGTTTAATACTGTGCTGATGTGCCACATCCAAGACAAAACAAAAAAGAATTTGCCCAAAAAAATTGGATTTGAAGATTTGAACATCATTGTCTATAGACCTTAATGTTGATGGGTTTTTATTTATTTATTTTTTACGCTCTGTCAGAGTTGCTTTAAAGGGTAACTAAACCCTAAAACAACTTTTTTTTAGTTAATGATCTGTACGACTGGGGCTTTATTAATGCTGTTCATTGATTCAAGTCATTTTTTTGACATTTGGGTTTAAAGTGTTTTAATTCTACAATATATGGTGTAAAAACCATAGACAGTAAAATAAATGGACACAGCGACTCCATAGACTTCAACGGAGAAATGTGAAGCCAATTAGAAGCACTCACTTCCTGATGGCTGAGCGTACTGTGCAGACTCAAACTGAGCTTGACGACGTAGATGTGACGTGAGAAACCTGTCTGACAGTTGTAAGTCTTCTAGTAGCTGTGCCAAGAGAAATCTGAATCATTCCCTTCCGAATCTTGCAGAGACGGAGAGCGTGAGTAGGAGGTGTCCATGAGCTAGGAGGAGCAGGAGCAACTTTTGCTAAGTATTCTGATTCATTATTTTGTAATTTTGCCTCCACGTCCCCCCGATTGCCTGCAAGCTTCTCCTCCTGTCTATACTGTAATTTCTCCACTGTGCGACAGAGAGTCGCGTGGTTTTGATGCAATCGTTAGCCTACGGGGCCATAACGTAAGATACAAAGTAATGGAGCCTTTTTGTCGTGTTTCTTTAGAAATAAACAATGGACAAATGGAGTCTTTAAACGACTCAGATATAAAGTTATTCACTGGCAAAGTGACGCCAAAATGAATGGGAGTCAATGGATTGCTAACAGCAGGTGATGGCTTGCTAACCAATGGTGGCCCCCAGGGAAGGTACGCTTTCCGGGTGCTGGATTACCCCCTTGGTAAAAACGTCTGAGTGCTGCCCTCTTCAGGTGGAACGGTGGCTACTGCAGTTTAATTTTCCTATTGGAAGTACGTGGTACCAGCTAACCACGCCCTTACCTACAGAGAGACATGTCTCAGATGCCCGCTTTTACAGCATTTTTCAAATATTGCCAGTGGGTGGAGTCAGGCTCTGACCAGGGGTTTAGTTACCCTTTAAAAGCTGAAATGCGAAAGGTTTAACTTACGGTTAACCTATTCAGAATGTCATAACAAACAGTCAGCTAATCTAACCAAAAATACATGACAAAAAGGAAATAGAAGTTTTTGATATTCTTTTCAGTCCAACTCTTCTATGAATTTTGTTGTATCAGAACATCTGTCTTGAACTATCGCAGTGATACGTAGTAGTGCTGCTGAAATTAGACTGATCATGTGCAACAGTTGATATATATATATATATATATATATATATATATATATATATATATATATATATATTCCTCCTTCTGCAGAGAAAGTAATGGGAAAACAACACCGAGAGGTTTTCTTGGACAGGTGTGAGAGAGGTTGAGGTTTGTGTGCAGTGATGCACACTGACTGTTTTTATTGAAGCTGAAATGTGCAGGACGGCACTAGGTACAGTCGTCTCAGGAATGCTGAATACAGTTTTCTCCCCTTCACATTATTGCACAGAAGAATAGGACATTCCTAAATATGTGCTTGTATGCATCTCTCCAGAGACGCATCGCCATGCTTCCACAATGAACGTAATAAGATTTTTCTGAGGCTTGTATTCATTCTTATTCACTTGGGAACATATAGGGGCAATATTATCTGAAAATATGGATGTGGTTGTGATTAATATTGCATATGAACGCAAATAGATATAAATGTGTATTGCAATGGGAATTAATGCATGGCTGGATGGTTTTAAGCAAAATTGCGTTCATTTATCAGAGAGTGCGTGATGCATTACATTCATATTGCATGAATTAGTTTTTCAATGCTTCCGGAATCCTCTTCCCAGGAGTCTTGATGCTGTAGTTATTAATTTAATTCTGACTAGAACTGGCAGCAGATGGAAAAGACGTGCAATAGTTTTATGCAGGTCCCCATGTTTTATATTATCAGTCAGTTATTCATCACCTCTCATTTCCTGTCACCTACCAGAGAATTTAACAAGATCATTAAATTAACATTTCTAGCTTTGTCCTTAATTCTGGAGAATGGGGTGTTAAACGATGGAAAAACAGAAGATATTTAACTAACTAAATAATATCTCGCCTCGCTTTGAGACAGCTGAAGTGCTTTGTGCCAACATCTAAAGGACGTTAATAAACCACTTAAATATCAAGGCATGTGTAGAAAATCATTGGGGAGATAAACATATTTGCTTATAAGCCAAACTTTTTAGTTTTATCTTTCCTCAGCAGACATCTTTTGCGTTTTGATGTATGGTTTTAATAATACTGAATAAATCTCAGCAGAGATTTTCCCTTTACCCTTTATTATTATTATTATTGTTATTTTTTCTTGCACTAGATAATTCTCCATGGAGACTAAAGCATCTAGTAAATGCAGATTACATTTTCACAGATTAATGTATTAGATGTTGCATTGCTATTAATATACATACGAATGCACAGAGTCGCAATCGCAAACTATCTGCGTTATGATACTATATGTCACTAAGCTAAACAAACGATTGCATTATTGGCCGATATTTCACTTCTAACCAAAGTAGTTCACAGCTCAGTGCCTAAAGTCATCAATGAATATGAAAGGTCACTGTCTAATAACCTTCATCTCCATCTTTTAGGGTGTGTGATTGTACAGTATGTGATAGATCATCCTATGCATCTTTCTGGGTGTGTGTGTTGGTGTGTGCACTGGACTGCACAGTATTGTAACTCTTGTAAGTCTCTTGGCCTTGAACAGAACCAAGGGCACACAAACAGCTCAGCCAGTGGAGGCAGGTGCAATACCTTTGACTTTAAGAAAAAATGGAATTTATCAGTTTAATTCCTGTAGTAAATGTAAATGTAGATCTGAGATGTCATCATTTTGTCCACAATACTTAAGCATGATCTCATTCAACGCACAATATCATCAGCATAGACAACATCTAACCCACAAAAGCTTTTGCATATGAAGAACTTTAGAGATTTAGAGATTTTTGAATGTGTACAAATCCTTTGATGTTGATAGAATATTGACTTATTGGTGAAAAACAGAAAGGAAAAACTTTTTCCGTTTTTAGTACATCGTTGTCGTGTAAACGTACTCTAAAACTAAACAATACAGAGAAACAGAACATAACTGTGACAAAAGGTTCATTTGGTTTTGTTTATGCAGAATGAAATGAATTGAATATGTTTAATTCATTAGGTAATATGATTAATATGATTAGGTAAACCAGTTAACATTTACCTAATTTTCTTACGATTTAAATCTGTTATTTGTAATTAAAAAAAAAAATGTGATGGCACACAAACACACACACAAGTAAAACAAGAAGTTAAAGCTGAAGTTAAAGTTAGTAGCTTTTTTGGGTTAAAAATTATCCAAAATATTTGCCTTAGCTCGATTCAAAATGGTAAGCTTGTAATAATGTTTTTAATTCCAGTGATACTGGATTACCGTGGGAAATTCAAGCATGTCTTTGTGTCATTACGTCACATCTGTACACATAAAGAAGGAGTCTCGGCTAGTAGGCTGTATTGCGTCTGAGGATGTTGGTGGTGGAGATTTATAGCCTTTTCTCACAGCACTTGATATAATTAAACGTATCAATTTGATGGCGGATCCAGAAAGGTTCAAACGACAATCACCAGTGACAACTGGAGATTCACCCGTTGTAAAACGCGAAAGACTTCGGACTTCGGAGAAATAAAGAGACTGCAACCGGGCCCATACGAAAACAAGGACAAATATCGGAAGGGCATTAAATGTAGTCACGCAATGCTGATGTTGTTAACATTAACAATTTGAGAACAAAGTATAATTTGCACGGTTTGACGTGATATGATAAGCGATCGTTTCCCCTTAGTTGGTCAGAACAAAACTGGATTTTACTTGTTCAGACGATATTTTCCGGTGAAAATTCTTATGTTGGTCATACTTCCAAAAAGTAGAATCTGTGATTGCGAATGACAGTATCCACACCGGAGCGGTGACTGACAGCCGCACATTCTCCTCGAAACATGGATTCATCCGCGCTGTGCCATGCCGAGGCACAACGCACGTAAAGTTGATAATGCCGCGAATAACTGCAATTGCAGATTTTGAATAGAGATGGCGACAAAGAGGAAAAACTGCGGACTGCAGCTTTATGTTAAATCATTGGTGTTTCACTTGTATTTCATGCTAATTTGCAATTAAAAAGATCTTTCTTGTTTAGTTTAATGATAAATAAGAGTCCTCCTTAAAGTTGTCAGTATTCTGATTTAATAAGTTTCAGTGTCTTTCCAAAAATTCAAGAATGTATGTTTACATCTTATGTCTGAAAATCTACAAATGAGATCACTCTGAATATTTTTGTGAAGGTTTTACATAATGAACTTGTGCACAAGTCTGGTGTAGCTTCCACCGACAAGGTGGTTTTAGAGGGCAAAAAACTATGAATAAAATACTGCATTTGAAAAAATTATGGGTTAACGGCATGTTTCCAGATCAAGCCTCTAGTCTCCTGGATTATTTTCCTTCTTGAAATTGTGTGCTTGTAATACTACCTGTTCTATTGCCTGGTGGAGAGTATAAACCCAGCAGCCAAAGGGCAGGACACGAAAAGTCTGATTTACTGACCCATGAAGTGCATGTGAAATTGCTCTGCAGGTGCAGAAAGTCATGGAGGATTTGGTCAAAATCCTTGAGGATTGCAACAGCCAATTCCCCCCAAAACCACTTTGCTCTGCATTGTGGAGACCACCGGTTTGAGTTCCAGCAGCACCAGGTTCTCAACAAAGCTTTACACATGTATTAGGTGTAGTTTCCAGTTAAACTGCTGCCAATCACAGCTAATCAGATTTGATGGAATGAAATTGTTTCTTCAGTGACTTCAGACACTTAAAGGAGAGTTTAAGATTACAATTAACCCGATCATCTCAATAGATCTCACAGCAGACCAGAATAATGCATACAAAATGTTTTGTTCATTGTCATTTTAGTATTATTTATATACTATTATAGTATTTATTCATATTTTGAATAAGCTTTCATTTTGTATTTTTAGTAAAAAAAAAATGTTTTTTATTTTTTTTAAGTTTTTTTTTTTTTATTTAGCTTTTTAATGTCCGTTTTAGGTCATTTAGGTTTAATTGTAATACTTCAACTTAAAATACTTTCAGCTAGTTCAGCTTTAAAGGCAACATTTCTAATCTTTGTTTATGTTTTACCTTTTAATCTAATATTTATTTAATTTTATTTGATAAATCAAATAAATTAATTTAATCTTTTTTGTAGATATAGATTTGGTTAACAATAACCTCTGGCTGTAGTAATCTACAAAATGTGCCTTAAAATGTAAATTAACTCTAACTATATATTTCAGCCTAAAATAATTTGAGTAACACTTTACAATAAAATAAAATTCGTTAACATTAATTGTAGTGACTGTAAAGAACATTACAACATTTATAATCTAAGTTCATTTTAATTAATTAATGTAAATTAATTTATACAACTTGAAATGTTTTAGTATATGCGCAAATTAGCATTAATGTAGATGATTAAATGCTAGTTTATAGTTTTCTCATTATACGTAATGTATTACGTAATGTTAATCTATTGAATGTTATTAAAAAGTGTTACCATATTTTTTTTTCCGTAAGTTAATGTGACTTTCTCCAACAGAAGTCATTTGTAAGGGTTAGATTTAAAACAAACAACTCCTAGAAAGAATTTCACGTAACTCAATTTCAACATTTTGTAACATTAAATGAACTGGATTTATTCAAGTCAAGCATTTTCTTTAATATGACTGAAACAAACCGGTGGAGACAGGAGGAAGCACTCAGGCAGATGCCAAGCATCTTTGAGCCATTGGGTGTACAGTATGATGGAGGTTTTTGAATTTTGGCCCAGAAGAGCAGTGGGGCAAAAGGTCCATAGGAGGGGTAGTAGTTGACCATTCTTTAAACAGGTTGGTGTCAACTTCAGACATGAGGAAGAACAGATCCAGGACAGCTCTAGGGGTTTTCACTTTTAGTCTGAACACTTTCCACTGCAAACACTGCATTGCATTATCATGATGCTCTCAGCAACACTTCTGTAGAAGCTAATGAAGATCAAGACACTTGTGATGGATGGCGTTTGCTGGAGTGGGTTTCTCCAGTAAATAAGTAAATGACAGTTGAGCAAATTGAGGGAAAGGGGGGATAACAACAGTAAGGATTTAGCAAGTTAGTGAGCTTCAACTGAAGTGACCCTCAAAACAACTCATCAGAAATGCATGCAGTGTCTCTTCAAATGCCTGTGCTTATGTTTGCTACACTCTTGGGCTTTCATGCTTAACATTTTCTTTCGTTCAACATCTTCCTCTAACACTCACAGCCTGGATCATAACCGCCAAGCCCAAATCCCTGCATCCCCGAGCTCTGCTGTCTTGCTTGCATCCCTACGAGTGGGGAGCTCTTACCTGTTCGTCTGCTATATATTTTATTTGTATCTGGTGTCATGTTTTCCATCATGCCTGAACAATCTCAAAGAATTTTCTTTGACAGATACAGAAGCTACTTTCTAATTTAAGAACTACCTTTTGTGTATCAGTGTTGGGGATTAGTGTTACTACTAACAAAGGTGTTTTCAAAGGCATTATATTAATTTTCTTTTCCCATCAAGTAACTGTGTAGCATGACCAAATATTAGCATGGTAATATTTACTGCCATGCGAGCTGATGCAATAATCGAACACACTCACTTCTGTCATGGAGCATTGCGAAGTATGATTCATTCCATTTAATTGTTTTGCCCTGAGGGGTCTTCAAGTTGAAAAAGCTGCCATTAATTTGAGTTTTTTATCCTATAGTGTATAATTATATAAATGATGGTACATATTGTATAGGTTCAAGTTATATTTATTGTGACACATTTGATGTTGTCTCTATGATTGGGATTTTTTTTCCTGCATTCAAATTTATTTATACTTTTGCTATTTAAAACACAGCTTTGATTCTAAATGATTTAATTGGATAGTTAAATTATACTGTATATAAAAGTTGGCATTACTTACCCTCATGTTGTTTCAAAGCTGCGTGAATATATATATATATACACTGACAATGAAAGTCAGTGGGATCCAGTTTAGTTATGGACTCCATTACCTTTTATTATATGGACAAAAGCAGTTGAAATATTTTTAACATCTTCATTTGGGTTCCTTTGGAAAAACATGAGGGTGAGTAAATGATTTTTACATTTTAAAATGTTTTGGGCGATGTTAATGTAACTTGTTGTGTAGCTAACTACTCTACACTACACTACACTACACTTAACTACACTAACTAGTAGTGTAAATACAAGTGTGTGTGATGAACGGCTTTGATTAAGATAACAGATTACGCCACAGGTTAAGCATGGTGATTGATGAGCTTAAATCAGGGTCATCGCCTGTTGCCACGACAGCAAGACTCCGTGACTGACAGTTGGGATAGAAACGTACTCAAAGGGGTGGTGTCAGGGCTGAAATGTATTTTGCACATAAATGGAGAGGAAGAGATGGAGACAGGTAGAGAAAGGGCAGATGATGGTATTGTGACAGAGGATGGTCTATTTTATAACCCAAGAAGAGTGTGGGAGAGACTGTAGAACAGAATATGAAAGACGGGCTATTAATTTTCTATTGAGGGCATGGTATGTCATGGTTGTAATGTCTGGACGTTGTCACGGGCTCTTGCTGTAATGATTACATGCCTGCAGAATACCTATTGAGCTGCTTCACTGGCTACTGCCTATGGACACAAGCAGCTACCTTCTAATGCTCTATAGCAACTCAATGGCTACTGCAAAAATGACACTACATGAGTTGACTCACAACTGATACTGTAGTAGAATTTGATGTTAGCAGCATTCTTCTTGGCTAGTAACCACAAAATACAAAGCACACACAATTATAGAGTGACAGTTTATTGATAATTTTATTAAACATCAGTAAACTATTTTTATCAGTACTTTTCAGTGTTGCACAAAATATAGTTTATTTATAATCAACATTTCATTATAATTATTTAGCATTTATCTAGCAACTCTTGTCCTTCATTAAGCAACGTTGCATTGAATTGATCAAAAGTGACAGTAAAGACGTTGTAATTTTTACACAAAAAAAAAAAGAAAAGAAAAAGCTGTTCTTTTTAACTTTGTTCATCAAATAATCCTGAAAAAAAAAACATGGTTTCTACAAAAATATTTAGCAGGTTCAACACGTTTCAGGAAGACAGGGAAAACCAAAACTAAAACACAATAAATCATCAACATCTAAACCTCAGTTAATTCCTAATAAGAACTTCTGTAGACATCTGACAGAAAAAAAAAAGTAAAATCTGGTTTCAATCATCGCCCTTTGGGCAATCACAGCAAATTCTGCTGCATAATCCATTTAGGTCTGGTCTTCTGTTAGAATGGTTGCAGACAGACAGACAGACGAAGATCAGGATACAATTCAAATGCAGGGTTTAATAATAATCCAATAGGCAAAATAACAGAAGGTACTGTAGTAGACACACATTCACAAACGCTAACTCAAGCAAGACCGGACACCAAACACAGGAAAGGGATGAACTTAAGTAGTAACACAAACAAGGTAAATTAACGATACAGAGCTGAAAACAATAAACTAATCATGTTAGTAACCATAGAGACAAAGTAGTGGTGGGAAATTCAAACAAAGGAACACATGTGACTGATGAAATCAAACTAAGGGCGCTTTCACACTGGCAGTTTAGTGCGGACCGGGGCACGGTTCGCATGAAAAATCGCAAGTGTGAACGCTGTCATCGGACCTGGGTGCGCACTAGAGTACCGAACCCGAGACTACCTGGAGGAGGTGGTCTGAGCTCGGTTGCTCCCGAACCGTGGCGCGGTTCGCGTTAATGTGCAAGCAACACGGACTCGGGTGCGCGCTTGTTCAGGAAGTATAGTATCCCGCGCATGCGTATCACTGTCGCATCAGTGAAAAATCTTCTGCGAGCAGCAGAAACACGGCGTCCCCTGGATATGTGCTGAATTACACCATGTAATGAACATAAACGTAGTTGTCTCTCACTATGTTGCGCATAATAGCACCAAAAAAACAGACAAATTACAGCTATGCTCAGTCGAGTTGTATTCTCCATGCGTTTTCCGTGTGCGTTTGCGATGACGTAAGATCACTGCAAACGCACCTGGGTTCGATACAACTAATTGAGTGTGAAACCAGACCAACGCTGCGGGGGGCGCCGGGAACTAGCGCACTCGGGTTCGGACCGCAGCAAACGAACCCAGTGGAAAAACGCCCTAAAAGTCCATGAAAATGAAACTAAGAACAAATTAACTGAATATTTGTAACAGTAATTCTGTTTTTGGAGTTGTTTAATCATTCTTTATGAGATTGTGAGATTTAATGACGTTGTACCTTCAGTTGATTTGAGCTGTGGCTGGTAGTAAGTTGTAGTTCTTGTGTTTCTCTGTTTTATGTTCTTGTTGTTTCTCTTTCCTTCAGAGATTCTGCTTGTTAACAGCAGGTGTTTTTCAGTGTCTGAATTCACTAATTTGTTTTCATTCACTCTGTCAAGTGGACTATATTAGTAAACTAATGTAGGGAATAGTGAATGATGGTATAGGGTGTGATTTGGGACACAGTCTCTGTATAACACTTTGATCAACAGAAGACAAAGATGATTATAAAAGAACATAAAATATTTTATAAACTCAGAATAACAAGCCAACGTACGAAACAGTGTTCTAGTGCACAGACAACAACCGACAATGAACTGAAGGACCACAGAAACTTAAGTAGTGGCACAAATAAGGTTAATAAGGAGACACAGCTGAACTAAGAAGACTAATCATATCAGTAACCATGGCAACACAAAAGTGGTGGGAAACTAGACAAAGGAAACACATTACTGAATGAAAAAAAGAAAAAAAAAAACTGAACGTGACTGTGGCACTCTGAGTGTCAACTTTGTGCGCCTTTAATTCACAGTATATTGCTGTAGGCTACTTTATCGAAAACGACATTTTTTTTAAACAGCAATTTTTAACAGTGAGTCAGGCAGACAGGGAAAACCAAAACTAAAACACAAACAGACTGAACATACACCTAAAACTGAACAGTAGTGATTTTTTTTTTTAATTATCAGCATTTATTTCACTTTCTCTGGCATGATTTTCTTTATTTTTTCACTTGCTCTTCATACTGGGATTGTCTTCTGTGAAGGATACATGCAATGCTGATCTAGAATTTGACAAAAACAAGGTATTTTAGGAGGTATAATTATGCTGTCAACCTTTTGAACTAGTCTCCATGTCTGGAGTGTGCCTATTAAGCCTGAAATACATGCAGCCCAGAAGGAACAGAGCAAGGGTCTCTGACTCATAATGACTCTACTGAGTGACGTCTTATGCTGCATTTTGAAGTACAGTATTATAATATTTTAATGAACTCAAATAGGCTGTTGCTGCAGTGTCAGCTGAGCATGTGCTGTTGTTGAACTAGGAAAGATGGACAGAAAAAAACATTTGAGTTGCTTTAAAATAGATAAATAAGCAAAGAATGGAAGAGGCCATTAAATGAGTGGCAGAGAGTTGAAGTAAATTATATATGGATGAATCCACACGGACACTGTCTGAAATTACAGTAACACTGAATGCACAGAAATAGACAAAAATAATGAATGTTAGAAAGATTATTTCTCTGTCGACATATCACTATCTTCTTCTGTCATACCATTAGGCTTTATTGTCTAGATTACTAGTTCATACATTCCCTCCTCAGACCCTTAATTAGCACTATAAGCACATATAACTGCAATAACATTTATGGCAGGTGTGATAAAAATTACATTTGTGTAATGTTGCATGTCCAGTGAAGTTCTTTGTTTAATTAGATGTAAAGATGTCCTGTCTTTGACTGTGTCTGCATGTGACAGTGTGAATTTGTGTGTCTGTTGTGTACCTCTTTCGTCAGTGCTCTATATTCTGAATTATTCACCCCATCACTGTTAATGCTCCGTGAAGCAAAGTGCTCACCCTGCAACTCTACAGATTTTTATAAACACAACTGCCGGTAAACACCCTGCCCATACCCCCTCCTTTCCATCCTGTGACAATCCACTGCAGAACTGAAATCGATTTAGGGGAACAAAAGCAGAACCACATAACGATAAAGGCGGTCAGAGCGCTTCAGTCCTCTTTGGCTTTGATAAAAGTGCTTAACTGGTTCTTAACGCTCCTGATTTGAATTTTCCTATCATTGCTCCGTCCTTTGGCGAGCTGCTGGGGCGGAATGGGAATTTGTCTGAGATAAGTGTACAGTGTTGGGAGTAACGCGTTACAAAAGTAATGCATTACAGTAACATATTACTTTTTGCTGTAACACAGTAGTGTATGGCATTACTAATCAATTTTCAGTAATATTTTACTCGGTACATGTTCAGTAACGCTTGCGTTACAACACACTTTTATCCCAAAATGTAATTGTAAAAAAAAAAAAAAAACAGGGGGAAAAAACAGCAAGACTGAAAAATTCAAGTAAGTTATTACCTGTTCGTGGTCAGTCAGTGTGGTGTCCAAGTTTGTAAAAAAAAACGAAATGACAGCTTCTGATATATTTGTATGGCGATTTATTTTATTCATCTCCCTCTTGCTGGTGTACCTTTGTATTGTGTGACATAGTCCAGTAAAGGCGTGTTTAGGGCAGGTTTTACAGAAGTGCCGCGAGGCATGATTTCGGTCTCTGTGCTCGCGCTGGCCAGTGGAAAAGCGGCTAATGGGAGAATATGGTAGAAGAAGACTGTAGCCTCGCGAGATGGACGTATGCGCATTACTCTTTTTGTTCTGTGTTTTCTTTCAAACTAGTTAGGCTAGGTTTAGGTGGTGTTTTTCATCATGTTTTCATCACGCAATCATGTTTTTGATGCGGTGGTGAAGCGTTCATGTAAAATGTAAGGGTGGCGCTGCCAATAAAAGCACCTAAAAGCTGTCACAAAGAACCGTCAAAAGTTATGATTATGAATATGTTAAATATAGCAAGGAGACATTTTACTTGTTTTTTAATAAACAAGTGTTTTCTGTGTCAGTGTCAGCTGCAAAGATGAAGTTGACGATGCTGACTCGCGATCTTTGCAGTAGTGAACGCGCCAGAGAGAAATGCACATTTCATATGGATTACATAGGCAGAGAGCAGTCTGTTTTCTTTCGTTTTGAATTGTTCTGTTTAAAAGTAGACATGTCTGTGAGGCAAGTAGGCGCTGAGTTTCGGTTCATTTATGAGACGAGCTCCAGTTCACGCGCCGGCGCCTCCGTGTCCTGATTATCTCTTGTCTACTATATTTACTTCTTATTTATTAAATCCAGGCAATTGGTTGATGAAACATTGATCAAAATTAATATACAATTAATAAAAAACGAAATTCACTTTCAAAGAAAGGCTTTGTGCTTTCTGTTTGAGGTCTCTGTGAAAGTTTTAAATCAGTCTTTTAGTGTCGCTTTCAGAGCGCTCACGTCCGTAACGGAGAACTGTCACGTCCGTAACATTGTTTTTTCCCTCATAAATGCGAACACAAAAAATTTAATAAAATGAATATATTATGTTCTGTGGAGAGCCAACCCTTCTTCATCCGGTGGGTAGTATTCATTTTGGTTTGCTTAGTGTAATTCATAGAATTACTAAAAAATATTTTGCTACCTAAAAGTTAAAGATTTTTTGTGTCACGCATGCATGCATGTCTATTTCCCTCATATTAAATATAAAACGCATGTGTAGACTGATATTTTTCAAATGTCTGGACTCCTTTATTAAGGGAGTAGCCTATGGATATATAAACAGACGTTTCAATATATTGGTATTAAATTCATTTTCGGAGAATTTATATTTCAAGTTTTTACGGCAAATGTCATGTCCATAACGCTGGAATTGCCCAAATTTAAAGAATTTATCCTCAACTAGTTTTGTAGTGTAGGTCTATGTATTTTATAATGTTAACTTCAAATAATACTATAGTAATTTAAAGATGTGGTAGCATTGAATCTGGACGGGAAGGATTACTCTGGGGGTTGGAAGGGACGTGTCGCGATTCTGCCTTCTCACACCGCGACACATGTTCGTGGATCTGAGTGTCGCGATTTCGGTTTCATATCGCATATTGTTACAGCCCTAGTAATTTTAGAATGTTAAGTTCTACTTCTGTAGTTATTTTGGTGAAAGTAACTCAAAAGTAATACAGGAGTAATGTAACGCATTACAATTCTGAGAAAGTAATATTGTAAGGTAAAGAATTACTTTTAAATAACAGTAACAAGTAATGTATAATGTATTACAGTTTGGAAGTAACTTGCAGAACACTGGTGTTGTATCACCTGTTTATGTCATATTAGTTGAAATGATGGTCTGGTACAATACTGTGATACTTAGTCTTTATGTAGGAGAAAGAGGTGGCATTTTGAGATATTTTCGCTGAAGGCTGAAAGTTATACTTTCTTCTTACTGATGTTTTAAGATTTGAAACAACTGACAGCTTTAGACATGATGGCTGTTGTGGAGGTGTTATGGCCGCAGCATTTTAAAGGGATATTTCATACAAAAATGAAAATATTGTCATCATTTACTCACCCTCATGTTGTTCCAAACCTTGTGTGACTTTCTTTCTTCTGTGGAACAGAAGTTTTCCATTTACTGAATGTGCAGTGGTTAAGTAACATTGGGGAGTTTAATGGAGGCCTACTTGTAATCTTTGGGTTCCTGAGTTGAGTTTGTGTGTGAACGGTGATGCCATAAAAATGTCAGCGTGTCATTGATTTTGTGATGGTGTGATTGACCGTGTGAAATCATGAGGCCGAGCAGGTTTGGGTGGCTGACTGTCAAAAATATCCTGGCATTATGCCATTAGCCGCAAGGCACTGGCACTCGCTGTCCAGAGTAAGGATATAATGCGTCTGGACTCACTTCTCTTCCACTCAAAGATCGACTTAACAGCCAAGGACTTTTCTGCTCTCCTCTGCTCATTGTAAAAATACATAAAAAAAAAGAAAAGAAAAAAAAAAGAAAGAAAATAATGACAAAAGTTTGACCAACTTTTTTTGTTGTTGAGTTGAATTCGTTTGCTGAATTATTTTAAGAAAGTGCCTTGAAAGACTTGTTGCCATGACTTAAAACCTTCCATCATTGTAACAATTTCCTATTTAGATTAAGATTAACTTTAATTCAATTTATGTAATTAAGATTTATAAATGTATCTATAATAAGATTTCTGTGCAAGTTGTTTGCAGTGTTTTTTTTATATTTTTTTAATTGCTTTCATTAAATGCCTTAACAGTAAATCAAAGACCTATGTGAAAATGCATTACTCCTAATGTTCTTGTTAAACAATATGAAGTATATTATAATAGACATGCTGCACTTGAAATGATTGTGTTTTGTTTGGAAAGGTAAAAACAACAATAAAACAAGCTGCATTTGAGATACTTGTGTTTTTTAGTTAAAAACTGCAATAATAAAAAAAAATTTTTTAATTTAATTTGTTTGATCTAAGAATCATTTTTACATTGTTCTTGATTTCTAACTCGCTCTTGTCCTAGAATTTCAACAGCAATAACTTAAACTGAGATTTTATCTTATGGAAACATAACAGAAACTTCATGGTGCAAAAGCCACTTTAGAGATAAACACACTATGGAGTGGAATAAAAGAGTGGAGGAGGGCCTGGAGACAGCGAATGAAATGAGAAAACGATGGCATGTGTGAAGAAGATAATCCATGTGGCAAGCGACAAGGGTGCAAAAAACCCACCAGGCCGGTGACTGATAAGACATCATAGTGCACTTCCAGGTCTCCAGATGAAAAAAGGCAAAAACATAATGCTTCTGGCACACCAGTTGAAACTTCTCCAATTTTGAGGATGACTTAATGTGAACATTTGCAGAAAAGACCACATTTCACTCTGTGGGATTAAGACCTCTGGGGCAAAGTCTTTATTTTCGCAATTTCAGTAATAAATATCCTGTCAGTCAGAGAGACGATCTGCATACTACATGATCAGTCAGTAAATAAAAAAATTGAGGGCAAGAATACAAGGTCATCAGCTCCGTGGGGAGCGTTCATAACGTGCTCTGTTAACACGGTAGTTAGCAGTCGAAAAGACGGTCCAAACCACTCCAAACAGCATCTAATCATGGACCCTATAAATATTCAGATTAACCTGATTTATTCATACATCTATATTCTTAATCCAAACCGTGAACGAGCGAGAGAGAGAGAGCTG
The DNA here is from genome assembly GCF_965113295.1 of Leuciscus leuciscus. Lineage (NCBI taxonomy): Eukaryota > Metazoa > Chordata > Actinopteri > Cypriniformes > Leuciscidae > Leuciscus > Leuciscus leuciscus. The sequence continues at coordinate 47,601,765 of NC_138725.1, read as the reverse complement.
CTATAGATGTAAATTAGCATAACCTTTTGTGAACATCAAGTTGTGCTTTATCTCCTACTGCTTTCCCTAAATATGATTATCATGATGTATTCTTCATATTCTTACAGTCAACCCGGCACACATTCACCTGTCAGAGATGGCAAAAAAGAGCCCTGCCACAGTCAAGCTTCTCTTGCCTACAGCCATATCACACAAGCGCCTGCACTAATAGCGCCTCTGTCTGTGTCATTAAATGCAATGGGCATCACTCAAACCAGGTCATGCCATTTTGTTCTAGAACACTCAAACCACTTCCTTTCTTTGAATGTTTAATGAGAATTATTTTTGTATGAATTCACAGAAGCGCACAATCCAGCTAATGAGCTTGATTTACCTCACACAGGCGCTTATGCATAAACATTCACATCTCAAATATGCGCTTCTGAAGATGTCACAAATGTGGCGTGGTTATGAGCTTGCAAGTTAATTGAAAGTGAATTCCTGTGTTTTATAACATATCCTGTGTTTTAACAGTAACCTGCTGACCTCAAGGTAACGGAGGTTGTCTAATCTTGACATGAAAGCACCAAACGTCAGGACTAATGGAAGATTTATTTTCTTTGGAAAGTGAAAATGGAACCTTTTTGAGTTTCATTACTCGTCTAAATTAGTTTAATGACGAGTTTTAAATGCTATTAAGAAAGTATTTAATTTCTGTGCTTATCTCTTAAGCCTTCACAAATGTTTTGCTGTTTGTTGTTAGTTCGGCATCCTTGGTCAATAATAGCAAATGACTATTGGCATGTTTACAATGATTCTGAATGTTAACACGATAGTCGCTAAGTGGTAATGACAGTACACCTTTCTTCCAAACAACAACTGGCTTATTGACTTTTTTAAAGGGTGATGTTTATTGTGTGCTTTGTATATCTCAGTATTCTGTGAGAAGTTTTAGTAGATGTCATGTTATGATGCTAAGTTCTTGTTATAGCTTCTGAAAACTCCTGCTAAAACCTAATTTTGTGAGTCTGCGATTACTAGACACCTTCAAATTGCGTCTTGTGTTAAGGTGGTTTTAGTTATTTGGATTAAATTGTTTCATTATTAGCTCATTGTCAAAGCTGTTTGGTTTAAATCCTAAAGGGATGGTCTGGTTCCAAAGAGACGTCTTTGGTTTTTATGAGGAAAGACAGCTTTTAAGTTGCTGGTGCTATATCCCTATTTAATAAGCCGCAAGCCATCTTAAGCGGAAATCCTTGCTACTGTTTGTCTTGTCAGTTAAAATTAAATTGAATTTCAAACAGAGAGCAAGAAAAAGAACTGAAGCTGTCAGTCATTGCAGCAAATGAGGACTATGTGGCCTACAGCATCTTGAACATTCCTTTCCCTCAGTCCGAACTCTCTCTCTCTTTATCTTAGAAGGGTGATCTCGGTTAGCGCTAGCTCAGGCATAAAGGATGAGACTGAATATTCATGTCGATTTTGTGGGCTGTGGTCTGGCAGCTGCAGGCTATGGTGATTTATCTTGAATGTCTATGTGTGTGTACAGACATGCTGTAAGAAGAAACCTTCTCAATCATTCATCCATCCATCAAGCTCCTACACTAGACAGAAGCAGCTCTTTTGCAGATCTTAGATCAGGCGGGCAGCGTTCTCCACACAAGTCTTTGGCAAGACACAGTTTCAAAGCAGCTTTCCCAAAACGGCTTCACGCTTAAATTTGAGGAAAGACCAAAAACGTTCAACACTTGTTTTTCAGCCAATGGATTGCAGCTCTGATAGAGAGATCTAGTACCACCATCTCTATCCTTAGTTATATATGTCAACTCGCTATCATTTAAGTCAAACATTTTAGCTAAAAGCAGAAAGAAAGGGATATAGGTGTTGGGTTTTGTAAAGGTGGTGCATGGTCTTTTTTCACCTCATTACTCTGAAATAGCTATATTTGTCTCTGCTCAGTCCGCTGTGTAAAAAACCTTCATTGGCAAATGAATATAAATGCACCCAACCCTCCATCCTTTCTCTTCCATGTCAGCTGAATGGGGAACATTGAGGTTGTTCTATCGCTCTTTCCTCGAGGGCTATAATGTGGAAGGGCTCTGAAGGGTGACGGAGAGATTCACTTTGCATCCTGGATAATGAATCAGATGTTATCTAGTTCTCGCAGACTCGTAGTATGTTCTCTAATAATCTAAATGTGAGCCAAAAGGCATATCTTAAGATAAAGATGCTGCACAGTTCTAATCCTGTTCCTCAAACAAGGCAAGAAATGCAAGTCTGAAACCCCATTTCACAAATAGCTTATAGCTGAATTATGTAAAAGTGGTGGTTCATCTACCAAAAATTCACAATGTCCTTCCAAACCTGTAGAGTTTCTTTCTTCTGTGGAACACAAAAGGATAATGTACTGGTCATTCTTTTCTGTGCTGTTATAATGCATGGGGACTAAAGCTTTCAAGCTTAGAAGAGGACTAAAAGGCAGCATTAAAGCAGTATAAAAGTAGTCCACATGACTTGTGCACAATATTCCAAGTCTTCTGAAGCCATATGACAGCTTTGTGTGAGTAAAATACTTTCAATGGCATATTTTCCCCCCTGATTTTCTTCATATCTATATCCACCCAATCTCTCCTTTTACACATTCATGCAAGGCCATGAGAGACGTATGTCAAGTTTGTGATTTATTTTTTCTTTTGAACCTGATATTTCCAGTAAATCAAAGTCAGTATAAATGATGCATCCTTTGTTATTAGTCAGTCTCAGTTATTGACTGGAGGAGAAGTTTATTAATCAATAATTACCTCAATTTCAGCCTATTCCTCCTACAAAGCATCACATGACCTCAGAAGAATATAATTGCCTGGACTGCTTTTATAATACTTTTATGGTGCTTTTTCATTTTGAAAGCATGACAGCTCCCCATTCATTTTTATACATGAAAAAAAAAGTAGCCAGCACAATCTTCAAAATATCTTCTTTTGCATTTCACAGAAGAAATCAAGCCATACAGGTTTTGAAAAAAACATAAGGGTGAGTGCATGACATACAGTATGACATAATTAAAAATGTTGGTAGAATTCTAAAGGAATATTTTGGGTTATTTCAAACTAATTTCTTTGTACTGCATCTGTGGCATACTGACTGCCAATTACCACAGGGAAACACATTATGCTACATACAATACTTATGACAGCCAATACGGAATATTGAAGCCTATAATTTGCAGCACTGAAAATACATGTTTCAAAATGCAAACGTCAAACCTTTTCAAAAGTAAACAAAGCGCTCAAAAAAATATCAATTGAACAGACTCAAACCTTGATAATTACTGACCCTTGTGACAACTAGCCTAATATATTAATTATAGTTACAGGTTATATATTTTTTACTGGGCTTGAAAACTCTTGTCGTGACCAGTTAAAAAAGTATATCCACTTAGTTATGTTTGGTATCTGCATGAGGAATACCAGGAGGGCACGTGAGGGACACGATGTAAATATTGTATGTGAAATGTAAACTACTGTTTATATGGAGCTGCATGCTTTCTGCAAACTCCACCCACTGGAATAACATCAATATCGAATAACCATCCACCTAAAGAGTATTCCCATCTCAGGAGGATGATTCAGACAATTTTACAGCTCAATAAATGCATATTTTTGATACTAAATTATTCATGTAGGTTTAAAAAATATACAAGCTTCACATTAATGCTTAAACTCTCCAGCCAATTTGCCTGCCAAACTTTCGTTATAATAATAATAATAATAATTCATTACATTTATATAGCGCTTTTCTCGACACTCAAAGCGCTTTACATAGAAGGGGGAATCTCCTCATATTCAGTTATATGCATTTCATAGTATTTATACACATGCAAAATTACTTATTATTGTCTATATCAGTTATTTTCTTTGACAATCAACATGAATGAATGAATGAAAAAAAAAATGAAAAAAACATCAATGAAGTCAACTAACTTTCTCACTCTCCCTCTTTCTAGGTGTTTACACGTTATGGGAAATGTTACATGTTTAACGCTGCCGAAGAGGGGAAGACTTTAAGGACTACAATGAAAGGTGGCACAGGCAACGGCCTGGAAATCATGTTGGACATCCAGCAAGATGAATACCTGCCTGTGTGGGGAGAAACAGGTACACACACATACACACACAAACACAGTCAGCCCTGATCACACCATGTACACTTGAGCTTTCCCAGAGCTCTCCCTTGTTAAACATCTCTCCTCATTTGCAGGAGAAACTCTGATTATCTTACAGGTGTCTGATTAGGGCAAGGTTTTGTCAGCGCTTTCAGTGTGATTCCATCCCCAGGGATACGGTGAATATTTGCAAGAGACACACACCTTGAAGAACAGCTGTGATGCTGTAATGGTGCAGACAAATCCAGTGGGATTCATTATTAAATAGATGTTCTTGCAACCTGTTGAGCTGATCTGATGCGGCTACACTTCTCTGAACAGTAGTACACAAAAACTTTTTTGATTAGCATTGTGACATCCAAGCAAAGCACAGCCTTGTAGTGTGTGCAATATTTCAAAGAAGATGAAAGCATTCAGGATTTAGAGAGCAGCATTGAGAATTCCCAGCAAAAGATTAATTAGCATTTGAAAGGTTACAAGTTTTGCTGAGGCTGAATTCAAATTTTTTCAGAGAAATATCGACATACTTTTTCCAACAATGAACAAAAGGAATAATATACATTTCATCAGCTGTTTTGGAAGAGTGCCCTTTAAAGTAATTGCACGAAATTGTACCACAGCTTTATCCTGTGAAGGATATGGACAATAACCAGATATATCTTCTAAAATTCCTTTATTCTGTAGATCTGATCTATGGCTTATTTTATGGCTGTTGTCAGATCAGCTATTAGGGCAGAGTCCCTTGGGGAGATTTTGTATGAGGGAATATTGAAATCTCATTCTCTTCCTCTCATTTAAATTTGCCACATTGATTACATTTACATTTATGCATTTGGCAGACGCTTTTATCCAAAGCGACTTACATTGCGTTATCCTATACATTTATACATAGGTATGTGCAATCCCCTGGGATCGAACACACAAGCTTGCGTTGTTAACGCAATGCTCTTACCACTGAGCTACAGGAAAGCTGATAATGTATGCGGGAACCAATGAAGTTTGTGCACAGTTTTTTTTTCTCCTCCTCTTTTCTCCTTATATGGTTTCCTCACTGTGCTCACTGCACTGCTCTTATTCTCATGTGTCATTAGCTATGTTTCCATCCAAACTTAATGTCATAAAACATTTGCAAATAAAGCACCGTTTCTATCTAGTGAGCCGAAGAGAACAAAATCGTCACTTCCTGATAAACTGCCGCTAAATATCAATAAGAAAAATGGAAGTTGCTGCAGTAGGAGAAGCCACTTTTAATAATTTTCGTATATAATAAAATACCTGCACCTCAGAGCACGCAGACCAAACGCAATAAACGTGATCATGTTGTAACCGACTCTCTATCTACTCCTAGTTAGACATGCTACAAGATAATTTTGAGGGAGGGACTCACAGACCAAACTTGTTTTAAGAATATAAAGAGTGTAAACAGCTCAAAGATAAACCTCAACACACCAATAGAAATGCTTTCAGTTTATATCAGACGACCCATACGGGTATATTTACATAGACACCACCCAATATATAAGAACATAAACCCCAAAGATTCACACAAATGCAATAATGTCATTGTTGAGTAGCAATAGTAATAATAACTGATAACATTAGTTTTCCATTGTCCTGTGATCCATAGAGTACATTCAATGTTTCGTATCATAGAAGCAATTGTTCCATTTGCAGTAATGAAGAGGAATAGAATAATAGTCCCATGACCGAGGTGAAGCAGCAATTAGTAACAATCCACAATAACTCCAAATCCCAAATGAACGCAGTCAGGCTTTGAAGCCCCTGTCCATTAGGAACTCATGTTCCAGTTCAAATTTCAATCTTGAGCCTCCTCGACAAAAGGAATATAGATGATACTCAAAGAGTCCTTCTACAAACAAAACATACATACTAGCATTAACACGCTGGTTTCAAAACGAACAACATCCGTAAAACCCGACAAACTAAATACAGTTTACAGTAGAAAATAACCACAGTTGACATAAATCAGACAAAGAAAACACTTACTTGGTTAAGCTTGAAACAATAGTTTCTTAACCTGGACTCTAAACAGCATGGGTGAACTACGAGAGAAGAACCATGCTTCCCTTTCCACCCCATAACCTGACTTCTTCTCCCACATGGTTATATACAAAGGAGCATGACACATAGAGCCCCCTACTGCATAGTAGTGGTATTACAAAAAAAACAGTAACCAAACTTTGGGTGGTTACATATCTCCCTCCTCATTAGAAGAAATAACATACCCATGACAAAGCTTCAAGTGTTGCACGTGATATGTATCAATAATATCTGGAACAGATACCAGGGAGACTTGATAATTCACCGGACCCAACTTCTTTACAATTTTAGCGGGACCTTTCCACTTAGGAGATAGTTTTGCCATGAAACCGTCATCTGCTTTGGATAAGGGGTGCGTTCGTACCCACACTACGTCTCCGACCTGAAATTGTGTTGGTTTGTGACGTTGGTCGTAGTATCTTTTTTGCTTAGTCTGGGCTCGTTCCACATTCTCCTTCACCAAGCTGACTAGTTCCTTCTGCCGTTCCAGAATAGGGTAAACTGGACTGTTAGGATCAGGTAGCTGTTGTAGGGCTCTTTCCATCGGTCCTTTCAACTTCCGTCCTAAAGCTATTTCTGCTGGCGTAAACCCTGTACTTTCATGCCAGGCAGAATTAATGGCGAACCTGAATTCGCCCAACCACTTATCCCACTGTCGATGCTGATCCTCAACATAGGACGCAATCATTGTTTTTAAGTTTCTATTGACTCGCTCTGTCAAATTTGTTTGAGGATGGTAGGCAGTGGTTAATTTCTGAATTACCCCCCACTGTTTGCAGACAACGTCGATGAGATGGGAGGTAAACTGAGTACCTCTATCTGACACAAGGTAGGCTGGTATTCCCCATCGAGTAAAGATCTCATCTATTAAGACTTTGGCAATGTGAGATGCTCTGGCAGTTCTCAAAGGAAATAACTCTACCCACTTGGTGAAGTAGTCAACGACCACAAGAAGATACTCGTGTTGTTTACTGCTCTTCGGGAAAGGCCCCATAAGGTCCACTCCCAACATAAATCCAGGTTCAACTATAGGAGTACTTTGTAGCAGACCTGATGTCTTAGTCAAAGATGGTTTGTATTTTTGACAGGTTTGACATTCTTTACAGTACTTCCATACATCCGCCCTGATGCTAGGCCAGTACACAGTTTCAAGTAGCCTGAGTAGAGTTTTAAGCTTTCCCAAATGTCCACTCAGAGGGTTATCATGGGCATACTGCAGGAAGGATTGCCGTAGTGCCGAAGGTATGATCAATTGAAGTTTTTGCCCTTTTTTACCATCGGGTACGCTTCGAAATAGAAACCCATTTTCCACAACATAATGAACCCTGGCCATGTCACAAACTTTCTCTGCTTTAGAGACTAATTCTTGAATCTCAACGTCGCTGTTTTGAGCTGTGGCAATTTGTGAGAGGTCAGCTGGTAGGTTGCATGGTGGTGAAATAGTTTTGTTTGCAGTAGCAATGAGTAACGTGTCCTGAAGAGTATTATGACTTCTTGATAACACGTCAGGTACAACATTGCACTGACCCTTCCGATACCTCACTGTGAAATGAAAACCTTGCAATCTTATGGTCCATCGTATGAGGCGTGATGAAGGTTTTGGATGTTGGAATGCCCATGTCAGAGCTGCATGATCTGTTACTACCTCAAACGTCTGTCCTTCCAGATACTGCCTCCATTTCTCCACGGCCCAAACTACTGCCAAACATTCCTTTTCTGGCACAGAATAAGCTTTCTCTGCTCCTCTCAACAACCGGGATGCATAGGCGATAACATGTTCTTCTCCCTCCAACTCTTGGGTAAGAACAGCTCCTAACCCAATATCGCTTGCATCGGTTTGCACTCTGAAAGGCCTACAGAAATCAGGGGTGATCAAAATTGGAGCTTGCACCAGATCTTGTTTTATGGAGTCAAATGCTTGCTGACATTGTTCAGTCCATTCCCATGTGGCATTTTTTTTTTTTTAGAGCGTGCAATGGAGCTGCCTTTTCGGAAAACTGGGGTATGAAACGATGATACCAACCAGCTAAACCTAGGAACCTTTGAACATCTTTGATGGATTTTGGTATGGGAAACGATTCGACTGCTGAGACTTTGGATGGGTCAGTCTTTACTCCTTCTTGTGTCACAATGTTTCCCAGAAATGATAGTGATTTCTGGATAAAGTTGCATTTCTTGAGATTGAGGGTGAGACCAGCTTTATGGAGACATTTGAAGACTTGTTGGAGATGTTGGAGATGTTCTGAAATGTTTTTGGAGTAAACCACGATATCGTCGATGTATACCATACAGCACTTCCCTTTCACCTCACGTAATACCTGTTCCATCAGCCGTTGGAAGGATGCTGCTGCATTTTTCAGGCCGAAAGGTAAACAAAGAAATTCATATAGCCCATTAGATGTTACAAAGGCTGTTTTTTGAATACTTTCTGCATCCATTTCCAACTGCCAATATCCACTTTTCAAGTCTAGGGTGCTGAAAACTGTTGCTCCATGGAGAGATTCAAGGATGTCCTGAATTTGAGGCATGGGATAAGCATCCAGATGCGTCTTGCTGTTAAGACCTCGATAATCTACACAGAATCTAGAACTTCCATCCTTCTTTTGAACTATAACCACAGGTGATGCCCAAGGTGAAGTAGATGGTCGGATGATTCCTTTGTCCAATAGTTCTTGCACTTGAGATTCGATGAATTGCTGCTTTGGTAGTGAAACCTTGTAAGCACGTTTTCTTGTCGGAATCTCATCTACAGTTATGATACGGTGTTTTAAACAGTTGGTTCGACCAATCTGCCGAGTACACACAGTAGGCCATCTTAACATGAGATCCTCTACCTCTTTTTGTGTAGGAAGATCTGTGTCTGATGCTTGAGCTAAACTGTGAATCTGCTGACAGACTTCTTCATCACAATTAGATCCCGGTAGAGCGAGACAGAAATATGAAGAGGGTTGAACATCATGTTGTTGAAAAGGAAAAGTTTTTGTTTCGGAAATTGCAGGCATACAGTATTGGGCTTTGTGGAAATCCAATACCATTTTGGATTCTAACAGGAAGTCAATTCCCAGAATAACTGGTATTGTTAGATCAGCATCTTTCATGATAAACAACTTTACATCCACACCCTGTCCTTGAACTTCACATCTCCAACTGACCTTGCCTAAGGAGTTTTGTCTCAGTCCATTGGCCAACAAGAACGATTGACCTCCACTAGGTTGACACTCCTCAAGATGATTCAACCGTTTCCATAAAGATTCTTGGATTAGGGAAAAAGTGCTTCCTGTGTCAACAATGGCAATGATATAACTGTCTCTGAGAATTATGGGAAGGGTGATGTTCCTATAGGCATGAAGGTCTGGACTCTGGTCAAGTAGCACAAATCTGTTGCCAGCCTGTGGTAATTTCCGCTGAGGTTCTTGAACAGGTGCCATTTTCTTTTTCTGTTCCTCCCCATTGACCTGACTCCAATACCTTTTGGACTCATCAAAGTCTCGTTCAATTTGAGTCCCAATCCTGACCAATTCTCCCACGTCTTTAACAGCTCCTCGTAGCAAACTGGCCAGCCGTGGGTTGCAGTTTCTCAGGATTGCCTGAACCACTTCCTTCTCAGACATATCCTTTTTCCATCGCAAACACAACGCACGATACTGGAATGCAAAGTCTCTGAGGCTTTCCTTGGCCCCTTGTTTCCTTTCTAGCAGTTTCCTAGCTGCTACATCCTTGTAGTCCTCACTTAAAAAGGAGTGCAAGAATCTCTCCTTAAACTGTTTCCAGTTGATCACATTTCTCCTCTCTGCCATCCACCAATCCTTTGCAGTTCCTTTTAATACAGCCGAGAGTGAGGCCAGGATTTCGTCATCACTGAGGGGTCGAACAACAAAGTATTCCTCACACCGCTCGATGAACAAAACTGGGTCATCATTAAGGGTATTGCTAAAACTGGGGAAATCAAGTTTTACAGGAGGGTTATATTGAACTAAAGATTGGTTGTTAATATGGCTGGGTTGTAGGTTATAAGTCATGTTACTAGACAGAGAATGGGGTTTACTAGACTGTAGATTAGTTTCTGGTATTTTTGGGGTAGATGAAGACATTCTCTGTGCTTGAAATTTTTGCTCCCATTGCCGATCTCTTCTTTTCAAACAATCTACCACTGATTGTCCCAAATCCTTAACTAACATTTCCAATTGAAGTTTAACCCTCTCACACTCCCGTTGAACATGATATGTCATCCTATCTTCCATCTTTTTACATTGTTTGTCAAAATTATCCCAAGAAACTTGATCACTCACCACCTGTTTGATGTCTGCCATATAACTTTCTAATGTCGCAATGCGTTCATTCAGGGATGTTACTGATGAATTAGGATTGTGGTCTTCCTCTTCATACATTTCTAATGGTGGTGGAGGAAGAAAAAGAGAGTCATCCTCAGGAACCCTACTCATAACTCTTTCATTTTCCTCATCGGAGTCGAGGTACAGATCGCTGAAGGTGTTTATTAACTCTTTCATCGGTTCTCTTCTGCCAATGAAAGATTCAGAGGTGAAATCTGCACTAGGTACAGCCTCCTCCCTATCCATGGCAGATGACGGTTGGATTGCTCTAAGTTACCAAAAACACTCTAATTAAAGATCCTGATGGCCTGAAGTCCCTGTTCGGGCGCCATTCTGTAACCGACTCTCTATCTACTCCTAGTGAGACATGCTACAAGATAATTTTGAGGGAGGGACTCACAGACCAAACTTGTTTTCCATTGTCCTGTGATCCATAGAGTACATTCAATGTTTCGTATCATAGAAGCAATTGTTCCATTTGCAGTAATGAAGAGGAATAGAATAATAGTCCCATGACCGAGGTGAAGCAGCAATTAGTAACAATCCACAATGACTCCAAATCCCAAATGAACGCAGTCAGGCTTTGAAGCCCCTGTCCATTAGGAACTCATGTTCCAGTTCGAATTTCAATCTTGAGCCTCCTCGACAAAAGGAATATAGATGATACTCAAAGAGTCCTTCTACAAACAAAACATACATACTAGCATTAACACGCTGGTTTCAAAACGAACAACATCCGTAAAACCCGACAAACTAAATACAGTTTACAGTAAGTAAGTAAGTAAGTAATTTTAATTTATAAAGCACATTTACACACAGCGCAAGCTGACCAAAGTGCTGTACAATCAATGACAAAAAGCACAGTAAGGATAAAAACACATAGCACCAATAAGCACAATTGTATGAAACATAAAAAAAAATTAAACTTTCAATCTCAGAGCACACAACACAGAAAATACAGATAACAAACAGGAGTGCCAAATTTAAGAAGCAAGAAAGGCCAGGGAATAAAAATGAGTTTTTAACTTAGATTTGAATGCAACAATGGAGGGGGCAAATCTAATATCCTGGGGGAGCTGGTTCCACAAACGCGGAGCAGCGACTGCAAAAGCTCTATCACCCTTCTGTTTAAGGCGTGAGCGCGGCACAAACAGGAGCCCTTTATTTGACGATCGTAATGACCTTTGTACTAAATGTGGCTGTACAAGGTTAGTGATATAAGTTGGGGCGAGCCCATTAAGTGCCTTAAAAACAAACAGTAAAACTTTAAACTGAATCCTAAAATGAACTGGTAGCCAATGCAAGGAGGCCAGAACTGGTATGATGTGCTCACGCTTCCTAGTGCCAGTTAAAAGGCGCGCTGCTGCGTTTTGCACCAGCTGCAAGCGTCTAAGAGATGATTGTGGGAGGCCGAGGTAGAGAGAATTACAATAATCCAGCCGTGATGTTATAAAGGCATGGATGACTTTCTCAAGGTCATTATAAGATAGAAAAGACTTTATCCGTGAAATCATTCTAAGCTGATAAAAACTATTTTTGACAACTGAACTAATCTGTTTGTTAAGGCAGAGTTCTGAGTCAAGGATGACACCCAAGTTTCTGACATAAGGTTTGATGAATGGAGTGAGGTGGCCTAAATTTTGCTCCACAGTGCATCTTGCCTTGCGAGAACCAAAAATAATGACTTCTGTCTTATCATCATTTAGCTGGAGAAAGTTGTTAGCCATCCAATTTTTAATGTCATCAAGACAGACTAGGAGAGAATGTATGGAATCCCGAGATTTTAAAGGCAAGTACAGCTGTGTGTCATCCGCATAGAGGTGAAAAGAGATGTTGTGCTTCCTTATGATATCACCCAGTGGGAGCATATACAGGTTAAAAAGCATAGGACCCAAGATGGACCCCTGAGGGACACCGTATGAAACGGAAGCAGAGGATGAGGAGAACTTGCCAATCGATACTGAGAAAGTCCTATCCTTGAGATAGGAACTGAACCAAAGTAATGCAGTCTCCCTAATGCCCACCTGCTGATCAAGGCGAGTAAGGAGGATGTTATGATCAACGGTGTCAAAAGCAGCACTAAGATCCAGTAATATCAAAATGGCATTATCGCCTGAATCTAGTGTGAGAAACAAATCATTAGTTACTTTGAGTAAAGCTGATTTTGTGCGAAAATAACCACAGTTGACATAAATCAGACAAAGAAAACACTTACTTGGTTAAGCTTGAAACAATAGTTTCTTAACCTGGACTCTAAACAGCATGGGTGAACTACGAGAGAAGAACCATGCTTCCCTTTCCACCCCATAACCTGACTTCTTCTCCCACATGGTTATATACAAAGGAGCATGACACATAGAGCCCCCTACTGCATAGTAGTGGTATTACAAAAAAAACAGTAACCAAACTTTGGGTGGTTACAATGTTATCTTGCTTTAGGATGCCTGCTGTTTGGGAACGCAGTCGTGTAAGACAGTTCTGGCAGGTAATTATACCGAACCACTTTGACGACAGACAAAACAGCATTTTAGATGCTTTGCAACAAGATTGGCTAAGTGCCATGACTTTTTTTGGTGCACATTGACGACTTTATTCGGTAAATGTGTTTCCATCGTAGTTTATGCGTATGTTTCTTATTGGATAAAATAATAGCACATGAGGTTTTTTTTTTATGCGCATTTTTAGAATGAATGCTTATCTTGGCATTTCCATCCAGCGTTTATCGCAATATTATTTTGTGAAATCTCAAAAAGCGCATAAAAATAGGTGGATGGAAACATAGCTATTAAAGCACAGAATTTGAATTGTATGAAGATGTTCACAGAATAATGATTTAGTCAGTTCCTCGCACAAAGCTATCATATGGTTTCAGAAGACTCATTTGGACCACTTTTATAATTCTTTTATGTGCTTTTTGAGCTTGAGAGCTACAATCCTCTCATCCCACATCCATCTCCTGTTGTGTTCCATATTGAGTAAATGCATTTTAATTTTTGGATTAACTTATCATATGATATTGTTCCGGCAAAGCAGTTTTCATTTCTTATTTATTTATTTACTTACTTACTTAAGGACATTTGAATAAAAGTCATTGTCTATCATCAAAATGTTCTTTGTACAGAAAATAACAACAGTAGGCTTACTGACAAAAAAAAAAAAAAAGTTCTTTATTTAATGAAAAATTTAGTTTCAGAGAGCCACTGCATAAGAGGATATTTGAGGAATTCTGTACAGTAGCTGGGATTCCTCCTGTTCCCATTGGAAGGGAGGGATGGAAGGAAAGGCAGAAGATCACCTGCTGTATTGTTTACTTTCTGCATTTTCATGATCAGAAAGTCATCTGTCTGTCTACATCCATTCCACCTCTAACACTCCAAAGATTTTGGAGGGCCATGGGGAAAGAGATGGAGAAATTGGAAATGGTGAAGAAGAAGTGTGCGCTTGCATATGTAATATTATAAATGTGCTACGTTGCACTGAAAAATGTTGGCATGATGCACAAGAAAGATGACACGTCTGGAGCAGAGAAAGAGCCAGTGATAAACTTGCTATCATCTTTTTCAAATTTAAGACATGGAGAGAGATCCCTGAACCTCACTGAATAAATGTGCAGCCAATCCGTCATTCTGTCGGCTGGTTTTAGAACTCTGATGAATGCAGAGTGATGAAGAACTTATTCACTTTGAAAGAAGAAATGGGGAGATAAACAGTATATTATGTAGAGCAAGATTCGGTGTGCTTGAACTGGAATATTTATGTGTTTATTGTTTTCTGGATGCAGTGGTGAAGCTCAGCAGTACCATAAATCCAGTCAAAAGATTGCTACTTTGCTTTTTTGTTTCAGTACATATTGCATTCCCTTCACTCATTTCACTTCTCCTCCCTCCTCATGTTTGTGTCTTTTTTCTTAATCAGTGCCTTCTATTGAATAACATTTCCTATAAGAATCTTGATTTCTGAATTACTTCGTCAATCCTGGAAGATGAACATGTTGACATCATCTTTCTTACTATATGTAAAGGATAGTCCACGACTAGGTTTTAATTAAAAGATTTTAATGCACGATGTGGAGGCAAAGAACTGACGTAAAGCATTTAATGCATAGCCGTAGATTATCTCGCTAATACAGCATGGTGACAACTGGAACATGTTTCCAGCATAAACTTTGACTGAATGGATAAAAATTACAGTAACTGTAATTTGGTTAAATACATACTCTAACCGACACTGATGTCGCCGTCGTCAATCAGAAGTAAAGTACGTCCAAATCCACGTAACCATATATATCATACCCTTGCCTGCAATCGACACGCTGCATGATGTGAAAGCTTCTGTCATCCCTCCTCCTCCCCAGCACCACATGTAGAGATCTGCAACAGGGGTTATTTCTTGCAGCAGCCTTTCCCTTGTTTGTTATTTTTGACTAAGCTGAACAAATGATTTCATTTGTTCAGCATCAGCAGCAGTGTATCACATTGTTATGACTGAACTTGTGTTAGTTATTTTATCTATTGGTTGTTAGATCTAGAATTCTGAAGTAAAAAAGAAACGCTGTAAGATTACATTTTCAATGAATTGGGAGAAAGAGAGAGACCTTGCATGTGTAAATTTCCGTATATGGTTTTCAGACAGACCATGGTATAAAATGGTTTAATTACTGCACATCTTTGGATGCTCTGCTTTTCTGAGATGAAGCTTTTGATTCGGAAAGCACAGTGCCTTGACATGTTCCAGCTTTATCAAAAGACCTTTTCATGTTTGTCTCCATGCAGTTTCTTTCTTTTATGTGAATGCTTTCTCTTTTCTTTTTCTTTTTTAGCGAGGGTTTGGCTTTGTTTGTGTGTGTGTGTGTCAGGTTTGTGCACCGTTAAGAAGTGATTTGTAAATGCAAATTCAATCTGTAGTGCACAGGATGTGTCATTATAATTCAACGTGAGTTTAATTAATGAAGTTAAAATGAAATGCGAAGAAATTCCTACATCTGCTGTAATTGTAGGTTTTAATATAATAATAATAATAATAATAGTCAGTGCTTAAAATGTCACCTGTAGAAATTTGATATATAAATATAAAAAACTACAGTAAATATCTCACCAGAGGATGATTATATAACTCCAAAAACAGTATCACCATTCACTTATTACAAACCAGTTGGCTTTTATTTATTTAATATGGTACATATACATATGCACTGAAGCCATTCAACTGTCCCATTGAAAGAGCTCTTCTCATAATCCCTGTTATTGAACAAACTGCTTATGATTATGCTTTTATATATAAGGCATTTTTCTTGGTTTTCATATATCTAAATGTTTTTGTTTTGCAATGTGCACAAGCTCTTTTTACTTGATTTTAAAGGATTTGTGTACAGAACTTTTGAAACAGGAGACAATTCTTTTGATTCTTTGAAACGTTTTACAGGTGACATTGATTAAAAACGTAATCCTAAAACAATTTTTTTTTTTTTTTTTTACTTTCAGCAGAGGGACCAAAAGAAAATACAAAGTTATAATCATATAATTCAATAAATCATATGATTTAACCTTAACATTAACATGTTAAATAGAGAAGTATGCAAGCAAAAACCATGCCTGTTCCCAAAACACTGCTTGTATACAGACAGCTGGCCTGCTCACACTCAACCCTGCAAGACCAGCTTCACCAGCTCAGTTTTGCTTGAGAACAGCATAAATATGCTGGACCACCAGCTAGACAAGCACAGCATACAACCAAAACTATACCAGCATAAAGCAGCCTGGACCAGCACTATACCAGTCCATCACTTATGGCGCTTTTCCACTACACAGTACCAGCTCGCCTCGGCTCGCCTCGACTCGACTCGGCTCGGCTCTGTTTGGTTTTCCACTGTGTAAAAGTTGTACCTGTACCTGCTTCCAGGTACTTTTTTTCGTACCACCTCCGGCGAGGTTCCAAGCGAGCTGAGGCGAGCCGAGGCGATACTAAAATGTGACGTGAAAACAAGGCAGACTGCTGATTGGTCAGAGAGAATCGTCACTATTCACTGCGTCATCATTGCACGCGCCAGACGGAGTATCCTGAATAAAAAACAGCAAAAACAAAAACAAAAACATCCAAAAACAGCATACACTCGATTTCCTCCATTGTCCTGTGTGTGTGGGTAGCGGGTGTATCTCGCGCGTCTCGCGTAAAAGATTAAGTCACGGCAGTTTCCTGCGGCGTCGCTATGACGACCAGGTACTATTGTGGAGGTACTATCTGCAATGGAAAACGGAGCGAAAAGCGAGCCGAGCCGAGACGAGACGAGGCGAGTCGAGTCGAGTCGAGTCGAGTCGAGTTGAGCTGGTACTGGTAATGGAAAAGCGCCATTACTGGCATAAACCAGCCTGGACCAGCATAAAATCCATACTGGTTAATGCAGGATTTTTCAGCAGGGTAATTAGTAATTAATGTTCGTTCAAAGATGAAAATTCTGTCATCATCTACTCACCCAAGTTGTTCCAAACCTGTATGAGTTTCTTTCTTCTGCTGAAGACAAAATAAGATATTTTAAAGAAAGTCAGTAAGCAAACAGCTTTTTTATACTATGAAAGTCAGTGGGGTTCGTCCACTGTTTGGTTTGATTTTTAATGAACTATCCCTTTAAGTAAAGTGTTACCTGTCTTTATAACTGCTGATATCAATTCAAACTCATGAACTGAAAAGGAACCCATTCAAAATTCTGAACTTTGCTCAACCCTGTGTGTGTGCAAGTGTGTGTTTTTGTGTGTGTGTTTAAAGGCAAATGTCTTTGTTCTACAGTATGTAATATATAGTTAGTCTTAGAACAGAGTTTAGGGGGAGACCCCTAAATCTCTCTTCATACTCTCTTTCTGTCCTTCATGCCTGCACTCTCATCTCAGTTCCTGATCAAAGCCGGATATTTATGCATTCTGCTCAGCATGGGTTGTTTTTCCACTTTGTAGCTATGGAAACGCCCGCAGGTTTTGGCGGGTGATCACTAAGTCTGGAATCAACAGCCTCAATCTGTAAAGATATTACATTTCACATGGCAAATATTTGATTGATTTCTTTCCGTTTCTAAACTTTAATTAAACCAGCTTGCTTAATAATTGAGCTGAGAAGCCCAAACGGTAGTCAATAGTCATTTTTAACCAACAATTGTTTGGTCATGTGCAAATATATTGATTACTGCAAGCAGCAGCACACATAGCAAGCAGTCTTGGCCCGAATGTGGCCTCAGTCTGGCACTGCTGGCCTCCTGTCGGCAATAGCATGTATCCTGTCAGCCAGAGCTGGGCCATGTGTGGCAATGATGGCACAGTATTGTGCAGGGCAAAACACATGAGGACCAAATGTTGGTGGAAGGAGTATGGCCCAGATCAGTCCATTGATTATCTGGCCCAAATCAGGCTTGTGACCAGGCCATATGAATGCACTTTCCCACATTTTATTTTACCCAGCTCTGTTCCTCAAAACCCCTTTTCCCTCGGCCCACATACCGTAAAGAATGACTGCCCTGTAGTTTTTTATTTATTTTGTTCACCATGAAGTACATCATTTTATTATATGTACCAATACTAAAACCTTTTCAGGCTCAGTGCAGGGCCATTTACAGGTGATTAATTGGCCGGGACTGTTATAGCCCATTTGTGGTCCTAGTCTTTAATCCAGATCTGGGCCACTACAGGGCCGTCATTCTTTGTGGTATGTGGGCCGAGGGAAAATGGGGTGTTATGTGGACCAGAAAAAATAGCTATGTGGGATTTAAAAGTGAACTGCTGAAATTGAATATTTATGACCTGTAAGGATCATGACAGACCTAATGCAGTTCAACCTAGCTTAAAAAGCAGCAAAGAAGAACCTGTTGTTTGTGCATGTGGAGTCTAGTCTCAGCCTCAGACGTCATGCCCACAGACTGTTGGCTGAATGTCTAATGCATATGGCACATTTTTCTGGAAACACTTCAGGGGTTCCGAAGTCGCGAAATGATTGGTTGAATTATACAGAATGTCCGGGAGACATCTTTATCGGTCCGCCTAGAAACAAATGCTGTGACGCCAAAACTGTGATTGGTTGCGTTACATGTCAGTCAAACGTCCTCTTGGGTGGTCCTTGGCCAAGAAAAGCTGCGATAGAGTCCAGACCTTCTGCCGTCAGTCTGAAGGTCTTGTGCTGTTAAGCTTCTCCGATATTAACACAAGTTACCTCTTGATCATAAGCCTTCTTTCCTCTTTTGTTTTTTATCTGCCATCTCTCTTTCTGTAGTCGTTCGGCTAATGTCTGTGCTGTGTGCACTGAGCGCTCTCTCCTCCTCATCATTAGTAGACACCCTTACTGCTAATTGGTTACAAGTGTGTTTTGGTAGTTGGTCCGACACAGTTTTCAAAGGTGTTTTTCAAAAAATACTGATCCCACCTTTAATGATTGTTTTAGTAATTTGGGATGAAACACAAATTCTCATCACAAACACAATGTGCTTTTTTTTTTTTTTTTTTTACACAAGTTAAAGGGGTGGTTGATTATGATTTAGCTTTTCTAACTTTAGTTAGTGTGTAATGTTGCTGTTTGAACAAACAACATCTGCAAAGTTACAATGCTCAAAGTTCAAAGCAAAGGGAGATATTTGCTTTTAAAGAATTCACTTTTTAATGACTACAACAAATGGCTGGTAGGGACTACACAGCATTCCTCCTGGGTTAGTGACACCACCAACCCTAAAATGTACATAAACCCCGCCCCCGAGAATGTGATTTATAGATTATCAAGACAGAATATGCTAATCAAGGACTAGAAGATTACTACACATAAGCTACATAAATTCATCAACTAACCATTCAGAGACGCCCTGTTGCATTCTACATGTTGTCACTTCTTCTTGAGTCTCTCCATCATTGTCTGAATCCGGTTTGAACATAAAAGGCTAAAAGTTTGAGAAATTTCCAATGCATGTCCGTGTGAGGTAAAAGGACACAAGCTGTTGAAGCTCCGCCCCCTGTGCTGGGAGCAGCATTAGATTATTTGCATTTAAAGGGACAGACTCAAAAACTGTGCTTTTTTGCTCACCCTCAAAAAGTGACAACTTTAACATGCTATATAAAAATATCTGTGGGGTATTTTGAGCTAAAACTTCACATACACACTCTGGGGACATCAGAGATTTATTTTACATCTTTTGAAAATGTCATTATACCACCCCTTTAAACAAAATCAAAGGATTTCAGTGTTCATTATTATACATGTTGATCCAGACCCTTAAGGTGTGATCATTCACTGTTGAACTTGTTTAGCAAGCAAAATCCACACCAACAGGAATTTTGTGTGAGGGCAAAAGATTTCCCCATGCTGATTTCCCAATGGATGCAAGTTAGTCACTTGTATTCGCCATGCTGACCAACAGAAAGCTGCATGATTTGTAAGTGACTTCTGTTTGAGCTGTGCCTCATGCATCGCTACACAATACACTGTGGATCTTTTTTTGTCCGTGAAATTTCACTAACATGACCAAACATTTCTTTCTTTCTTTTTTGCCACAAAAAAAGAGGCATTTTGAAGAATTAATTCAGCTCTTTTCATTAAAATGACAATTCAATATATATATATATATTCTAAGTATTCCAAAGCCATAAATGCTGAAGAAATTACTTACAAGCTGTTTAGATTACACTGTATTTGTCTTGCAGTGCAGTACCATTCAACCAGTGAGGACAACACAATAGTGTTTTCAGTTTATTGGTTTTGTAGTATTTCATAGCACTCTTCTTAATGTGCTGGAAAGGGTCGTTCTTTCATCGCATTAAAGACACAAGAACACAACTGAGCTAAACAATTATTTATCATGTCGTGGCACAGTAGATGCAGTAGCAGTGCAAACACTGTCTGAGTATTTTAGCATATAGCCAAGCTGTCCTTCTACAAATGGAACATCATGAAATAATTTGTATTATTATTATTATTTAAAATGAACCAGTTCTTGATTCCCAATGCTATTGATTCTTGACTTGTAGTTTTATTTTGCAATTATTTTTATTGTTTGTTGTTTTTGCCATTTTAATAAATACAGAAAATGATTAAAAGACAGACAGGAAGAAAATCAGGAAATGTTGCAAGCTGGATTCAAACGCATTACCCGCATAAGCACTACAGCTCAATGTGTGAGCATCTAAGTCACGATTCTTTCTTTCTTTCTTTCTTTCTTTCTTTCTTTCTTTCTTTCTTTCTTTCTTTCTTTCTTTCTTTCTTTCGTTCGTTCGTTCGTTCGTTCGTTCGTTCGTTCGTTTGTTCGTTGCAGAATACTTTACAATAATCAATTTACAATCTGGTCTGTGAACTTTTGTCCACTTGTCTCCCTGAAATGTTTTGAGCTTTTAACTGTCTTCTGGAAACTAATACCCATCATATTTGACAAGCTACACTTTGGTATCCCTTACGAAAAAGAAGTTTATTCAAGTGTTCTATTAGGCTAGTATACTTCTTTTAAACTAAAAATAAGAAAGTATACTTTCAGTCTACTTTTTATATACTTCTCAGAAATATACTTTATGTACTTCTCAGAAATATACTTCAAATTGCACTTAAGTATACTTGACTTATACTGACAGAAAAGTCTAAGTATATTTGGCCTATACTTGTTGATCGAGATATACTTAAAAGTATAATTAAGTATTGTAAGTATTCTTGGCTTGTACTTGTGTTTACTATTTTGATTGAGTAGCTTATTAAATACTTTTTTAAAAACATAATATTACACACCGTCTTATAAACTAACATGTTCAGCTTTATATAGTAACAAACTTTCGGGTGGAATAACTTATAGAGTAAATAAAATAAGCATGGAAAATAAGTTTATTCAAGTGTTCTATTAGTATACTTCTTTTCAACTAAAAAGAAGAAAGCATACTTTCAGTCTACATTTTATATACTTCTCAAAAATATACTTAATTACACTTAAGTGTACTTGACTTATACTGAGAGAAAAGTCCAAGTATATTTGGCCTATACTTGTACTCAATCTTTTGATCGAGATATACTTAAAATTTGAATTATTCAAAGTACACTTGGCTTGTAGTTGTGTTAACTCTTTTGATCGAGTAGCCTATTAAATATACATTTTTTTTTACATTGTTTTTCATATACAGTCTTATGAAACTTTGTTTGAAAATATTGATTAAAATATTGATATAAAACAGATATGTTTCTAATTCTGCGTATCTGAATTTTTTTGTAGGCGCACTGGTAGTGTACATATTTACTTGAATTTAACTTTTCCCCACCATTGACTGAATTTTCCAGCTATCCATGTTTTCACTGGTATATGGTAGGGGGCGCTATGACACATCTTCTAGTACAGAATCTCTGGATCAAAACACAGGAGAAGAAGAAGCTGAAACAAGTGATAGAAGATTGCTCACTCAAATGTAAAATAATGTAATATCAAACATTAAACAGCTTGTAAATCAAAACTGCTTAATGTTTCCAAATGAAATGAAGCGTAGGCCTAACCCATGAAGAGAAAACGACTGTGAAGCTTTGGGGGTGTTGGACTTGATCTACTCCACCTGTGTTTTGATCATCGTTCTGGATCTGATCAAGGCGTAGTCTTTGACAAAAATGTGATTTTCTCAACTATTTTGTTTAAAATGTTGCCTTTATGAAACTTATTGACATTCAAGTGTTGATAAAAAAGGATGCATGAAGCTAATAAAATGTTTTTAAAATTAAAGTAGAGTTAAAGGTATTTTTCAAGTATAAAAAAATAATATTTGAACATAGTAGTATAGGCCTACTGCAACTGCAAAAATTGTATATAAATAGTAAACTATAAGTATAATGTTAAGTTCTCTTAAAGAAAACTTGTAGAATAAAAC
Organism: Leuciscus leuciscus; assembly: GCF_965113295.1. NCBI lineage: Eukaryota > Metazoa > Chordata > Actinopteri > Cypriniformes > Leuciscidae > Leuciscus > Leuciscus leuciscus. The sequence continues at coordinate 47,579,386 of NC_138725.1, read as the reverse complement.
TACTAAACTAGTAGTTTACTGAGAGTACATTAAAAGAAAACTTGTAGAATAAAACTACTAAACTAGTAGTTTACTGAGAGTACACTAAAAGAGTAAAAATAATATATAAATGGTAAACTATAAGTATAATGTTAAGTTCACTTAAAGAAAACTTGTAGTATAAAACTACTAAACTAGTAGTTTACTGAGAGTATACTTCAAAGTTGCTACAAGTATTAAAATAGTAAACTACTAGTATACTCATAAGTTCACTTGCAGTACAAATGAGAAACATAATTATGAACTAGTTGTGCACTTAAAGTTTACTACTGTTACACTTATAGTACACTTAAACATATACTTTTATATACTTCAAGTGCCAATTTAGTCCCAAGCGGTATTAAAATAGTGCACTTACAAGTTTACTACTAGTACATATTGACATTAGTATACTTACTACATAAAGTATACTTAAAAATATACTTGAACATTACTCAAGTATACTTCATAAAATGAACTTGAAGTATACTTTTTTTTCGTAAGGGATGTTTGATATGGAACACATAAACACGCGCACACACACACACACACACACACACACACACACACACACACACACACACACACACACACACACACACACACACACACACACACACACACACACACACACACACACACACACACACACACACACACACACACACACACACACACACACACACACACACACACACAACACACACACACACACACACACACACACACACACACACACACACACACACACTGCTGAAAGTATTGACTGGTCCCAGTGTGTGTGAGGCTGTTTGCAGCTGCTGTCATGGTGTGTTTCCATCAGTGCTTTGGCCTCTGGGTTATGAGTGGGGGGGGGGGGTATTTGTGGCTGTGCTCTCCTGTTATAGATGGCTGTTAAGATGCCTGCAAGCCTGTGGGGGTCCTGATGACTGAATGAGGCCTCTCTCCTCACCAGGCCTTTGAGAACGGATGAGGCAGGCGGGGGGGAAATGAACACATCTCTCGCAACCAATATTACAGGCTAGCGAGGCATGGCTAATCAAACAAAATGACAGATATTAAATGTGTGAGTGTCCTGTGAGTCGTGGCAATGCATTTGAAAGAAAGAAAAACAGAAGAAGCTATGGAACAGGTCTGTTTTCCTGACACTTTTTCCTTTTTTATATGAGATAAAAGTATTTGAATTGAGGTTAATGGTTCTAAAGCCGGTCCTTTTTCAGATTTACACTCTGAAAAATAAAGGTTCCAAAATGGTTTTTTTGCAGCGATACAAAGAAGCTTTCAATGAAAAGTTATTTTTAATTATTTTAAAACCATTAGTTTTACCATTTTAGTTATTTTATAACCATTTTTTTTTTCTCAGTGTGAAGAACATTTTAATAATCTAAAGAATTTTTTCCCCCAATTAAGAACCTTTTGTGGAATGGAAAGGTTCCATGAATGTTAAAGGTTATTTATGGAGCCACAGATACCAATAAAGAACATTTATTTTAGAAGAGAGAATATCTGAAATATGGCAGAAGTAGATCATGTCTCACAGCGGGTCTCATTCACTAACTGCTCATGCATTCATGTCTGTGTAAGCGTATTTTCATAAAATCAGGATCAATAAAAAACATTTTAGGTAATATTTTTGGTTTTATTTTGATACAAATGTTAGTGTGAGAGGATGCAATGGGAGGAGAGAGGTAAATGGGATCCAGAAAGGACCTCAAGCCAGGTCACCGAGAGAACTACTGCAGTTAATGTTGAAGCACTGCCCACAAGGCTATTACTATGATTCATCAATAAGTTTGAACTGATTTTTCCCCTAAATTAAGTATACAATTTTGAACCAACTCTAACCACACAATTCAGTACACAAAAATAATAGACTAGTGTCAGTAAAAACATTAACAATGTTACAAAAGATTTCTATTTCAAATAAATGCTGTTCTTTTGAACTTTCTATTAATCAAAGAATCACACAAAAAAAAAATGCATCATGGTGTCTAAAAAAAACATTAAGTAGCGCAACTGTTTTCAACATTGGTAATAATAAGAAATGTTTCTTGAGCAGCAAATCAGCATATTATGATGATTTCTGAAGGATTATGTGACACTGAAGACTGAAATTCAGGTTTGCCATCACAGGAATAAATTACATTTTAAAATAGATTCAAATAGAAAACCACATTAAGTCTTACTGTGTCATCATAGTTCGATGTTGGTTCTGCATAAAAAAAAAAACACTTATCATGCATAGTCTAGGCCTAAATAAATTGTGTATTTTGTTTCAAATAATTCTGAGAATGGCCCACTTGTTATTACTCAAAGTTATTGCTGCATGTACTCTCAGATGAGGCCCATCTTTAGACAGAGTAATTAATGCCTGTAGAAATGGCATTGTGTGTAAAATAAAGCTGGTCACCAGCTGAATCAGCTTAGGTGGTCTAGGGCAACTTTTCAAAGCATTAAAGATGCAAATGTCTTCATTCAACACTACTTTTGCTTAACTCCATTGTACTCTGTTGAAGCACAACTAATCTTTTAATTTCTCACTCTTTCTCTATGTTAGAAGAGACAGCCTTTGAGGCAGGAGTGAGGGTGCAGATCCACAGTCAGGCAGAGCCGCCATTCGTACATGAGCTGGGCTTTGGAGTCGCTCCAGGCTTTCAGACCTTCGTGGCTACCCAGGAGCAGAGAGTAAGTGAGCTTTGACCTTACCTCAGACCCGCCTTCATCTCTCATTGCCACCACTATGTATTTGTCCTCATCATATTTATCTCATTTATACCTGGTATTAACATCCATAGGGTTATACTTTCACAAGAGCTCGGTGCTAGTAGCGGTATTCCAACCACATTCGAAAGTAGTCAGAAACAGATGCCACCACATCTTATTGGTAGTGTAAATGCTAATGCATCCTGATGCATCACACACGACAGCAAAGGACCACTGAGTCACCAAACCAAAACAAGATCCCCCAGGTTAATGAATGTGACTGTTTTATCCATATCAATGTGTTCAGGCACCTTATTGCTCCACGTTTGTATTCTGTTTCACGTGCAATGTTTGTATTTTGTCAACCTCCTCAGAGTGCTCAATCTTAAAGTGGTGAAAATCAATCTTTTAATGTTGTTTATATGTCTATGTGGTGTTTTTAATATGCTTTAAGACAAACCATGTACAAATTCATCAGTCAACACCATTGCTGAGTATTTTCTCCTTAAAACTGCAGTGAAAAAAAGACAGTCTCAAAAACACGGTTTGAAATCGCTGGTGTTTCTGACGTCACAAATATTTTGTAACCAATACTGTCAACGTGCGGGCGGACTTTAGCATATAATTACTATGCTGTGAAGCAGGGGACTCTTGAGAGAAGGTTATCCAGGTATATTTTTCTGTTAATATGTAAAATTGGGTACATTTAGCAATATATTATGAATATGATGTATATTATGATGTTATGATTAACTATATGCCTTTCTCCACTGACGATCTAAGTTGTTCAAAGCGTTTCTAAGGATACTGATTTTTAGAAGGCAGCTGTCTGACTCTGAGATGGTGAACGGAAACATGGTTTGTGTAACATTAGCAACACATTATTAGCTGTTTGATAACATAGACAAGCAAAATGCTAATCATATCAATTACCGTTGTGTGTCCGATGTTGTAGAGAGTGATACAGTACATAAAACCGTTAAAACGCATTACGATTCTGATACATCGACAACCCTGTAGACAACCCTGTATAATTCACTCTTCTTCTTCTGAATCACTTTCTGGTTCAAACAAATATGGCTGAATTAAACCAGTATTTCCACTTGCCAACGTGCAGCGTTTAATACAGAAAAGTTGACTGAGTGTATCAGGTATTCTGAGCTGGTGTGATTGAGTGGAGGCGGAGACTGATTTGCATATTTATAGTCCACGTTTAAATATGTCATTTTGGTGATGAAAGATAAGTTTTAAAGGATAAAATTATTGATTACACTGGGATTTTAAGAGATCATTAAAGGTGTGTGTGTGTGTGTGTGTGTGTGTGTGTGTGTGTGTGTGTGTGTGTGTGTGTGTGTGTGTGTGCGTGCGTGCGTGCGTGCGTGCGTGCGTGCGTGCGTGCGTGTGTGTGTGTGCGTGTGTGAGGTGAGCTGAGAGTCTGTGCATACCATTGAATTTTTTGAAGCCATTTGACTTAGAAATTAACTACTCACTATGACATCTACTCCACTACTATCTACTCCACTACTATCTACTCCACTTATTTTTAGTTATTCTATTGGGTTTTGTGCTCTCCACTTTGTTTTAATTTGTCTTTGTTGTGCTGATGCTGTGAAGCTGTAATATCTCTGTGACCTTGCTGGGCAGTTTGACGACCGTTTGTTTGCAATCATTTTCACTGAGTCAGAGTTTCACCACAGTGAGCGGAAAGCAAGACGTATATAAATGATTTGCATCTTTAATAATGGTTGGTTTAAATGTGCATTTAGTTTTTTAATGCTAATTTAAAAAGTTTTACACATAGAAATATTTTACAAGAAATATTCTGTTGTTTTGTGAAGAGTCATCTGAATGGTGTACATTCACTTGCGATGAAGACTGTACTTATAATACTTTTCTATATAAAACTGTTTTAATTATCTATGACGCAGGTCAACCCCCTTAATATAAACGTCAGATAAAATTCCTCATGCTCAATGGCTGTCACCACTGTAGATACTCCTAGCGTAGTGTAGTTTGGTGACGCCAGGAGGGAAAATTTCCTGTGAAAATTAAAAACTTTAATTGGGGTTACCAGCCGTTCTGTATAATACAGAATCGTCCCGTATTTAAGGCATCAATAAAGCGTTCTGTTTGAAAGCCATACGGAAATGAACGGAATGTAGTTTGTCCCATTCATGAAGGCGTACGCATATGGAAGTAAAATAATGGCAAATGTTTTTGAAACAAAAAAGCCTGTTGAATTGCAATACTTGAAAAAAAATAGGCATTGCATTAACCATGCTTGCATTTTAATGCTTTGTATTTTTAGGGCATGCATTTTTATGGGCTGAAATTCAACATGGTTGAATATTTAAGCTGTGAATATTTCAATTCAAAACATTTCAAACACATCTTCATTATTTCAAATTCAATAATCCATATTCACCTTTCATATTTCACTTCCAAAATATTCAAACTTTTTAAAAATACAACCTATAATATTCAACAGGCAATTTTCTGTCCATTTTATTTCGCTTTGCAAATTCGCTTCCACAAATTCAGTGGTTCAAATTCGACAGTAAATTCAACATTGACATCCAGGAACTGCAGGAAAAGCAGTAGATTACTGAGCATACTCTCCATCTGCTGTTAGTCGACCTCACCAGCAGGAGGTGCAAAAGTGCGTGTTGTTGACGAAGACCGAGCAACAGTTAGAGCAAGCCATTCATTCATAAAATGAAAATGATTATCTGGGTCAGTATATATGCGGAAAAGATGATAAAAGACACAAAAGCTGTGTTTATGTTTCATTCAATAACTTCATTGTTACTTTCCCCGTGTAGCCTACATGTAATCAGCTTTCTCTACCATGAACGGGATTATAATTGGTTTCCCTCAATACCTCATCATACTCAAAGATTTCCCTTCCGTTGGGACAAAATGCTTAACGTAGCTTAATGGACTAATACAGTGATATAAAAGACCAAACTCGCACCTTATTGGGGATGTAGGCTGTAGGCTACTATATAGGCTACAGGCAAGCAGATAAACTCAGAATATGAACTTAACGCGCAAAGTTTCATGCTGAGCGTTTCCCAGTGATATACTGGCATAAAATCAACACTTGATCAATTAATACTAACACTTTCTCTTCTATTCTATTCTCTCACTCTCTCTCTATCACTCTCTCTCTCTCTCTCTCTCTCTCTCTGAGAGAGAGAGAGAGAGAGAGAGAGTGATAGCACTTACATATTGTTGTCCTCCTATATTTAGTTTAACTGTAAGTCGCTTTGGATAAAAGTGTCTGCTAAATGTAGCCTAAATGTAAAGTTGGCTTGACATTGGACATTCGCACATTTAAGGACCGTCTCTAAAGTTGCATACAACATTGGCATACACGTTTCTAACTTCAATAGCAAACTTCAATGTATTTGAATAAATATCAAAAATCTAAAGGGTGCGCATTATGCCTGACACCTACATGAACACTTTACAGTTGGTTTTATGACTGTAAGTCGTTCTATTCGAATGCTATTGAAGTTAGAAACGTGTATACCAATGTCATATGTAACTTTAGAGACAGTCCCTAAATGTGCAAAAGTCCAATGTCGAGCCAACTTTATGCCAGTATATCACTGGGAAACGCTCAGCATAAAACTCTGCGCGTTAAATTCTTAAATATTCTGAGTCCATCTGCTTGCCTGAGAGTGTAACGGAGGCCAGCTAATAGTCGCTGTGCGAGTAAACCTCACTCCTCTAATCTCAATAGGCGCTCTAGCGACAGACTCTAGAGGCTGCAGTCTTTAGCCTCCTTGTTAGAGCGCCTAATTCTCACGCCGGAGAGCCGGGTTCGAGGCCCGCACAGAGCGGGGCGAGTAGGACCCGGGTGGAGGGGTTACACAAGTTTGGTCTTTTATATCTGTCACGGGAATTCAAAAGGTGAAGCGAGGATTCAAGTGCAGAAAAGGAATTTTAATGAATAACAAACAAAACAGACTAAAAACCAAAACTCCCTCGTGGGGGAAAAACAAGGCAGGCAAACACTCAAAACATAACACAGGGGGAAACAGAGACAACGATCCACCCAGACTGCAAACAAGAGGGAACTAATAAAGGGAAACTAATCAGGGGGAACAGGTGGGAGAACTCAAACAATAATCAGATAACAAGTAGGGCGGGGCTAACAATAACACAAGCACATGGCTCAACATAACAGACACCCAAGTGCAGAACAAGACAGGACAGACATGTGACATAACCCCCTCCTTAAGGAGTGGCTTCCAGACACTCCACTAGAACGGGGGGGACAGACCAGGGCGGGACGGAGGGGACAGACCAGGACGGGAGGGACAGGCCAGGGCGGGACTGGATGAACAGACCAGGGCGGGACTGGAGGAACAGACCAGGGCGGGACGAGAGGAACAGAACAGGGCGGGACGGAAGAGACAAACCAGGGCGGGACGGGAGAAACAAACTGTCCATCAGGCGGCCAGGGTGGAGCAGATTGTCCATCGGGCGGCCAGGTCGGAGACTCTCCCTCGGGTTGCCAGGGCGGAGACTTTCCCTCGGGCGGCCAGGGCGGAGACTTTCCCTCGGGCGGCCAGGGCGGAGACTTTCCCTCGGGCGGCCAGGGCGGAGACTTTCCCTCGGGCGGCCAGGGCGGAGACTTTCCCTCGGGCGGCCAGGGCGGAGAAGACCCCTCGGGCGGCCAGGGCGGAGAAGACCCCTCGGGCGGCCAGGGCGGAGAAGACCCCTCGGGCGGCCAGGGCGGAGAAGACCCCTCGGGCGGCCACGGCGGTGAAGACCCCTCGGGCGGCCAGGGCGGTGAAGACCCCTCGGGCGGCCAGGGCGGAGAAGACCCCTCGGGCGGCCAGGGCGGAGAAGACCCCTCGGGCGGCCAGGGCGGAGAAGACCCCTCGGGCGGCCACGGCGCAGGAACTGGAACAAACACCACCGGCTCAGGCACTGGGACTGGCACCACCGGCTCAGGCCCTGGAACTGGCACCACCGGCTCAGGCACTGGAACTGGCACCACCGGCTCAGGCACTGGAACTGGCACCACCGGCTCAGGCACTGGAACTAGTCCCACCGGCTCAGACTCAGACACCACCGGCCCAGGAACAGACATAGACACAGGAACAGGCACAGGAACAGACACAAGAACAGGCACAGGAACAGACACAGGCACAGGAACAGACACAGGCACAGGAACAGACACAGGCACAGGAACAGACACAGGCACTGGAACAGACACTGGAACAGACACTGGAACAGACACTGGAACAGACACTGGAACAGACACTGGAACAGACACTGGAACAGACACTGGAACAGACACTGGAACAGACACTGGAACAGACACTGGAACAGACACTGGCTCCTGTTCAGGAACAGACACTGGCTCCGGCTCAGGAACAGACACTGGCTCCGGCTCAGGAACAGACACTGGCTCCGGCTCAGGAACAGACACAGGCTCCGGCTCAGGAACAGACGCGGGCTCAGGAACAGACACGGGCTCCGGCTCAGGGACAGACACGGGCTCCGGCTCAGGGACAGACACGGGCTCCGGCTCAGGGACAGACACGGGCTCCGGCTCAGGGACAGACACTGGCTCCGGCTCAGGGACAGACACAGGCTCCGGCTCAGGAACAGACACGGCCTCCGGCTCAGGGACAGACACGGGCTCCGGCTCAGGGACAGACACTGGCTCCTGTTCAGGGACAGACACTGGCTCCGGCTCAGGAACAGACACGGCCTCCGGCTCAGGAACAGACACTGGCTCCGGCTCAGGAACAGACACTGGCTCCGGCTCAGGAACAGACACTGGCTCCGGCTCAGGAACAGACACAGGCTCCGGCTCAGGAACAGACACGGGCTCCGGCTCAGGAACAGACACGGGCTCCGGCTCAGGGACAGACACGGGCTCCGGCTCAGGGACAGACACTGGCTCCGGCTCAGGGACAGACACAGGCTCCGGCTCAGGAACAGACACGGCCTCCGGCTCAGGGACAGACACGGGCTCCGGCTCAGGGACAGACACTGGCTCTGGCTCAGGAACAGACACTGGCTCCGGCTCAGAAACAGGAACAGACATCACCGGCTCAGGAACAGACACCACCGGCTCAGGAACAGACACCACCGGCTCAAGTGTGTGTGTAGCCCACACACACCACATGGCTGTGGCCATAATGGCCAGTGTCGCAGTCACTGAGGGCTCAGGCTCAGGAACAGACACAGGCTCCGACTCAGGGACAGACACGGGCTCCGGCTCAGGGACATACACTGGCTCTGGCTCAGGAACAGACACTGGCTCCGGCTCAGGAATAGGAACAGACATCACCGGCTCAGGAACAGACACCACCGGCTCAGGAACAGACGCCACCGGCTCAAGCGTGTGTGTAGCCCACACACACCACATGGCTGTGGCTATAATGGCCAGTGTCGCGGTCACTGAGGGCTCAGGCTCAGGAACAGACACCACCGGCCCAGACACAGGCTCGACGGCGGCCACCTTGTCCGAAGACCCAGTCTTGGTAGTGACCTTCTTGTCCGAAGACACAGGCTTGACAGGCGTAACGTGAACAGGTTCAGTGGTGGCCATCTTGTCCGAAGACACAGGCTTGGCAGACGTGACGGGAACACTCTCGGCGGCGGCCGTCTTGTCCGAAGACACCGGCTCGGCAGACGTGACGGGAACACTCTCGGCGGCGGCCGTCTTGTCCGAAGACACCGGCTCGGCAGATTTGACATGAACAGTCTCTGACTGGGCAGACGTGACATGAACAGTCTCTGACTGGGCAGACGTGACGTGAACAGTCTCTGGCTGGGCAGACGTGACGTGAACAGTCTCTGGCTGGGCAGACGTGACGTGAACAGTCTCTGGCTGGGCAGACGTGACGTGAACCGTCTCTGGCTGGGCAGACGTGACGTGAACCGTCTCTGGCTGGGCAGACGTGACGTGAACCGTCTCTGGCTGGGCAGACGTGACGTGAACAGTCTCTGGCTGGCCAGACGTGACGTGAACCGTCTCTGGCTGGGCAGACGTGACGTGAACAGTCTCTGGCTGGGCAGACGTGACGTGAACAGTCTCTGGCTCCTCCACAACGGAATCCTCCGGGACATTGGGGAGGCCGGAGGTCTTCCTCCTCCTCCGCCGTCTTCGATGGTGAGGTGCATGTTCAGGTCTGGACGGAATTAATGGTGGATGGAGCTCTGGGCTAGGCAGCGGCGATGCATTCTCTGGGCTGGGCAGCGGCAATGCATTCTCTGGGCTGGGCAGCGGCGATGCATTCTCTGGGCTGGGCAGCGGCGATGCATTCTCTGGGCTGGGCAGCGGCGATGCATTCTCTGGGCTGGGCAGCGGCGATGCATTCTCTGGGCTGGGCAGCGGCGATGCATTCTCTGGGCTGGGCAGCGGCGATGCATTCTCTGGGCTGGGCAGCGGCGATGCATTCTCTGGGCTGGGCAGCGGCGATGCATTCTCTGGGCTGGGCAGCGGGGATGCAGGCGGGTCCGATGTATCCCACCGAGCACGATGGTGGAGATACTTAGTGAAACCCGGAAAGTCTAAAATTTCCAGCCCCTTCATCTCCCACTGAGGCAAGGGAACATCCAAACAAATATTAAATACGTCCTTAAGGACTATATCCCCAAGCCCGAGTCCCTCTGCTGCTGCGCTGAATCTCCGGGCGAAATCCTTCACCCTGGTCCCCTGCTGTCGGAGGGAAACCAAACTGCTGAGTCTCATGATTCGCTCCAGGTGAGGGCAGGAATCCTTCTGCTGAATCCTCATTCTGGTGGATCGTTCTGTCACGGGAATTCAAAAGGTGAAGCGAGGATTCAAGTGCAGAAAAGGAATTTTAATGAATAACAAACAAAACAGACTAAAAACCAAAACTCCCTCGTGGGGGAAAAACAAGGCAGGCAAACACTCAAAACATAACACAGGGGGAAACAGAGACAACGATCCACCCAGACTGCAAACAAGAGGGAACTAATAAAGGGAAACTAATCAGGGGGAACAGGTGGGAGAACTCAAACAATAATCAGATAACAAGTAGGGCGGGGCTAACAATAACACAAGCACATGGCTCAACATAACAGACACCCAAGTGCAGAACAAGACAGGACAGACATGTGACAATATCACTGTATTAGTCCATTAAGCTACGTTAAGCGTTTTATATGACCAGCAGGGGAATCCTGAAGTATTGAGGGAAACCCTAATAGCCTGCATGCAGCACATCGCCACAATATAAAGTTAAGGCAACTAAACAACCAAGAGAAATATATGTCAACCTCAAATGTAACATTGGATCTGTACATCCGCATCGGGGGAATAACATTATAATCTCGTTCACGGTAGAGAAAGATGCATGTAGGCTACACAGGAAAAGTAACCGTGAAGACACTGAATTTAACATAAAAATGCCATCATAATAATCACAAATACACTTACATTGCTGTAAATGAGTTATATGAATGAATGGCTTGCTCTAACTGTTGCTCGGTCTTCGTCAACAAACCGTGCTTTTGCACCTCCTGCTGGTGAGGTCGACTAACAGCAGATGGAGAGTACGCTCAGTAATCTACTGCTTTTCCTGCAGTTCCTGGATGTCATCGTAGAATTTTCTGTCAAATTTGAACCACTGAATTTGTGGAATCGAATTCGCAAAACGAAATAAAATGGACCGAAAAATTGCCTGTTGAATATTATAGGTTGTATTTTTAAACAGTTTGAATATTTCGGAAGTGAAATATGAAAGGTGGATATGGATTATTGAATTTTTAATAATGAAGATGTGTTTGCAATTTTTTGAATTGAAATATTCACAGCTTAAATATTCAACCATGCTGAATTTCAGCACATAAAAATGCAAGTCCTGAAAATACAATGCATTAAAATGAAAGCATGGTTAATACAATGCATATTTTTTCAAGTAGGCTTTTTTGTTTCAAAAACATTTGCCATTATTTTACTTCCATATACGCAAAAGTTTAGACCATACGAATAACAAACTCTAAATTGAGAATTAATCATTCCTTTGGGACAAATAATTGTTTGATTTGCGAACATAGCCATTCGCGGAACGCTTTAAGACCCTGTAGTATATAAAGATATACACCGTAAGCACATGAAAATGTACTGGATAGTATGAGTGATCCAACTGGTTGAGTAATGATGATTCTTTTTAAACAATGAAAGTCACAGAACAAAATGCCACATCACATTTCAGGTTTCTACACGTTTATTTGGTGCTTCCTTTTTGCTGATTGTGCTTATGGATGATTACTGGTTTTGTTTAATTATGCTAATTGTTATGTTTAGGTGGCTGTTAAACTGAAATACAGGCTAATGGCAGTAATCTCAGTCCTCTAGTTAATTGCATTTGTCTGGTCATGGCAACCCCATTAGTGTTTAAAGCTGTTTTGGATGATACAAATGCAGCTGGTGTTTCTGTCAGAGATTTTACAGTCTTTACCCTCCCTGCTGTTATCTGAGAGTGTAAAGCCTTGTTTATACTTTCATACTTTCCGCTGCCTGCGCGCACTCCTCCCCAAACGGACGAGGCGTTTATATTCGACGTGCTCGCCGTTGTACTATTCTGTGAAACGTCAGGGGGCAACTCAAGTAATTGTCCTCTTAGCCATCAGGAATCAACGGTGAGAAGAAGAAAAGTCCACACCGTGACAGTGTTTTAGTACATCACCACCAATACCACACTACAAAAAGAATCGTGTAGAATCCAGTAAACCCTGAGATTATTACTTGTGACATTAGAACAAAATATATGGAAATATATTTTGGATATACAAATATGTATGTAGGCTATACAACTAAATTAACAATCTCTTAAATATTTTCTAATTAATGAGTTAATTAATGATTAATGTAATGATGATGAGGGGTCTTGCAAATACAGTAGTATATCATCAGTGTAAAGACTAATTTTAGGGTGTATTTTTGGTGTTTGAGTTCCTTAATGGTGAATAGTGAAGGGGAGAGTGGGCATCCTTGTCTAGTCCCCCGGTGCAGTGTGAAGCTATGTGATGTTAGTCCATTTGTGATGACAGTGGCTGAAGGTGAAGTATACAGAATTTTGATCCATTTAATGAATGACTCCCCTAAACCAAACCTCTCTAATGTGGAAAACAGGAATTTCAGTTGACTCTATCAAAGGCTTTTCTGCATCGAGAGTAGCTATAATGGTTTTGTCTTTTTGAATTGATGAGTAATACATTGTTAAAAAGTCTGCGTGTGTTAGTGGAAGCGAGTCTACCTTTAATGAAATCGGTTTGATCTGGATGGATTATAGATGGTGTGACTTTTTCTATTCTATGGGCTAGAGCTTTGGTGATGATTTTAATGTCTACATTGATTAGGGAGATCGGACGATAGCTTGACGGTAATGTTGGGTCTTTATTGGGTTTGAGAAGGAGTGAAATTGTGGCAGTGTTCATGTTATCCGGTAGTTTTGATTTTTGTTTTGATTAATTTATCATTCGGATGAAGAGTGGTGATAAAATGGGCCAAAATTGTCTGTAGAACTCAGCAGGGAATCCATCAGGACCTGGTGCTTTATTGTGCGGCTTGAGTTTTAGGGCATTAAAAAGTTCATGTTCTGTTATGGGAGATTCAAGAGTATTTATCTGAAGTTTACTGAGTTGAGGCGGACTAATACTGTTGAGAAATGAATTGATGAAATTGAAATGAACTTTCTGGTTTGGGTCTTTTTCTGAGGAATATAATTTACTGTAATTTGTTTTTGAAAGATTTGTTTTATTTCTTCCGGTGAGTTGGTGGACTTCCCTGCTGTGTTTATAATAACTAGTATTGTTGTTTTTTTTCCTTATTTTGTTTGATTTGATTTGCCAAATATTTACCAGATTTGTTACAGTGGTGGAAGTCTTCTTGTCTTGGCCTATGTAGGAATTAGGTATGTTTATTGATTAATTCATTTAATTTAAATTTATATTTTCTTAATTGATCCTGTGTTTCTTCTGTTGATTTTTTGTTCCAGATCTACTTCTTGTTTTTGTTTTTTTGTTTGTTTTTTTGTAAATGGAGAATTAAATAATTTTTTCCTCTTAGTACTGCTTTTCCTGCTTCCCACAGAAGAGATGGGGATGATTCTGGAGTATCATTCATCTCTAGATAGCATGCCCACTCTCTTTTAAAGTAACTGTCAAATTCAGGGTCTTTTAGAAGAGATGTGTTAAATCGCCATCTGGTAATGGGTTTATGTGGACTGGTTTTTCTATTCCATTTTAATGTTACCGGGGCATGATCACTAATGACTATTGAATGGATCTTTGATTCAGAAATATTTGATATGATAGAATTACTGGTGAGAAAGAAATTAATGCGGGAATATGAGTGGTGGACTAGAGAGAAAAATGAATATTCTTTAACATTTGGATGCTGTAGATGCCAGCTATCGCCAAGACCAAGATCACTCATGAACTGTTTTATGGTTTCTGTTGATTGCAAAATGTGTTTATTGCCTGAACTGTTAGATCTATCTATTGTTGGGTCTAGAACTGTGTTGAAATCAGCTGCTATTATGACTGGACATTTAGAAAGGTTTGAAATGGAGGAAAAAAATATCTGGAAAAAAGATGGGTCATCTGTGTTTGGGCCATATAGATTGTCAATTGTAATTGGGCTATTATTAATAGAAATGTTTATAATAATGAATTGTCCTTCGGGGTCTATAACAGTGGTGTTATGAACAAATGAGATTTTTTTTTACTTATTAAAATGCATACTCCTCTTTGTTTTGTGTTGTAGTGAGCCGAGAATAAATGGTTGTACTTTGATGATTTTATTTTGTTATGATCTGATTCTAATAGATGTGTTTCTTGTAGAAGGCATGTCGGCTTGTAATTTATTTAAAGGATTCAAAACTTTGATCTTCTTTGTCTGAGAACAAAATCCACGAACATTCCAGGTTACAAAAGTAATAGATGACATGTTTTAGTGAAAATTAAACATAAAACGTATATTAATGTGTTGGCCTGTTAGTACTGTACATGTGTGAGTGTATGAGTTTGAGCAGGTATGGCAGTGCATATGTGTGTGTGCATAAGGCAATGTTGTTGGGAGATTAACATAAATACAAATACACAAGTGACTCAATGTATACAGCAGAAAACAACAACAACAACAAAAACTTAAATACATACATAGGGTGGAACATGGGGAGGAGGGGAACGAGACCTAGGTGCTAAAAGACGAGCACATCTAAGAGAGAGAAAAAAGAGAGAATGAAAGAAAGAGAGAGAGTTTAGTTACATTTGTGATTATGGCAGTTATTGACTCTGGGATGGAGGAGAAGTGTTCAGAAAAGCAATGGGGTAATGTCCTTATCGCAATATAACTATTCAGCTATATAATTTATTCACTGTAATGATTTCATGAATTCATTTTCTGTTTTCGGATTGGGAAAAGTTGTTTTCGTCGTTCAAGAATGACCTTTGGGTATTGTTTGTTGATTCCATAGTTTGTGCCTTTAAGTTGCCTGCCTTGCTTCTGAACCAGTTCTTTGTGTTTGTAGTGTTCGCATTTCGCGATGTTCAGTCGTGGTCGATTGTTATTGTTTTGAGATCTGATACGGTGCACACGGTGAAAAGTGATGGCCTGTAAATCCAAAAATCCGTTTGCAAATCCAAAATGTTTTCTTTCATGGTTTTGTTTTTTGCGACAACGGAAGTGAGTTGAGTGGTAGTTGTGTGAACTGAGTCCTTTAAAAAGTTATTTTCTTTAGTGAGAGTGTCTATTTGTTCTTGACTGAATTCTAAGCTGTGCCGCAGTTCCTTGTGTATATTCTTGTCAATATGCGTGTCAATATATTCTTCGAGATGATCCAGGTTGTATGATGTTATAGTCCAGTTTTGAATCGGGAGAAAAAGCGAGGGCGAGAAAAAAAATATTTAATTGATTGATTTTGAAGTTGTTTACAGTTGTTTGCTAGGCTTATTTATATATATTT
This sequence comes from Leuciscus leuciscus, assembly GCF_965113295.1. Lineage (NCBI taxonomy): Eukaryota > Metazoa > Chordata > Actinopteri > Cypriniformes > Leuciscidae > Leuciscus > Leuciscus leuciscus. The sequence continues at coordinate 47,563,694 of NC_138725.1, read as the reverse complement.
TTTAATTTAGTAAATGGACTTAAACTTCCAAAAACCTGTAGAGTAGTGGTCTGGGTTCTCTAAGTTACTGTGTTTGCTGGTGCTTGACCTTTGCCTGTTTGATCACGATCTTAATAAAAGCCTGCTTATGGATCCCACTTCGAGTGACGCTTCGTTACAGTTACTGGTTCATAAACAATGCACGCTGACATGCTGAACAAATACTCTTGCACTGTCTATGAAAAAAAGTCTGTACCATGGGTGTCAGTGAGGACGCAATGATGTGAAAGGAGGCATTGATGTGTTACTGTGGATGCAGTATTGCGTTGATGCATTCATGTGTGAAGTAGTAAACATTAGACATTAAACATTATAGTAATATTCATAATTAAACATCTCTTATCTTTAATTGCCTCTATGTTTCCACTTACACTGCACTGAATTTATTTGAAAAAAATATATATTGAAATATTACAGTTTAAAATAACTGTTTTCTATTTGATTTGATTTTAAAATATAATTTATTCCTGTTATGGTAAATCTGATCTTTTTTAGCATCATTAGTCCAGTCTTCAGTGTCACCTCATCCTTCTGAAATCATTCTAATATGATGATTTGATGATCAAGAACCTGGGGAACCTGTGATTTTTTTTTTTATGGGTTCTTTGATGAATAGAAAGTTCAGAAGAACAACATTTATTTACAATTTTTTTTTTCAATTTATTACAGCCTTGATGATTAAAAGTATTGATTAAAAAAATTTAAATACAAAACTGACCCCTCGTCTAGATTCACTCTCTTCTGTATGAGTATTGTTGGGGAACACAAGATGTTTGGTAGTATCTGTGATGAGACTGGACATGGTTGTAAATAAAAAATATATAAAAAAGATCAGTGGAAATATTAAACTACACTCCCTGTTGAGCCTTACAAGATCAGGATTTTTTCTCTGAAACCATTTGTTATAAACTTGGTTTTGATAACTAGGCTGGCCCCCTGGGAAAAGTCCCAGTTCTCTTTATTGCCTGTCCACCCTGTGTGTCAGGGATACCCTTTAACAACACATTCATTTATTGTTGTTTTCTCAGGCCTGGTTGTCCCTCAGGATATGGCTAGATGCTACAAATCTCACCCTGCACATTCAGCTTCCTACTCAGAGTAAAACACAGATTTTAAATTGGGGAACATTGATTGAATTCAGGAAGTATTGTTTCTTGTGATAATACTGATTCTTGTGATAATAACAGTCTCTGATTGATTGATATTTTGGGCATTTCCCAGCATGCACTGAGCATCCCCCCCCCCCCCCCCCCCCCCTCTCTCTCTCTCTCTCTCTCGCTCTCTCTCGCTCTCTCTCTCTCTCTCTCTCTCTCTCTCTCTACACTAACAATTGACTAAACATTTAATTTCTTGACTTTTCATTACCAAAAGGTCATTTGGGTCACCGGTGTTGTTTAATGTTTTAATCATTCTTGTCAAGAGCATACAGATAGGCAGCATTAATTATGGAAATTATTGGATTAATATTTAAAGCAAAATAAATTCAAGAACCGAACTTTTTGCTGTAGATTTTGGAGAAAATGTTCTGGATTTGTTTTTAAATATCCTCTGACCAGGAGGGTGTATCTCCAACTAATGATCATTAACCCTGATGTCCTAGCCAGGGGCCGTAATGACTCGCTGACGCAGTGTTGCAAGAAACCCATTAAGAGAGGCCCAGAGAGAAGGAGAAAGAGAACAAACAAGGTGAATGTGGCCAATTTCTGAAGTCATGCAATATGAATGTGTAGTGAGTTGCAATGGCTTTTCATTTGATTGAAGAGTCTTAAGTTCACAGATTGAGTCTGAATGACATTTTCCTCTCAGAAATGTCATTTTCATTCCTCTCTTGTAGCTTCGTCTCATTTGGGAGCTCTGTAAATTTAGCATTGGTTAATTAACTTTACTTTAGGCTCATAGGACCCCCCAAAAAACGTAAAATCATCCAGCAGCGGGATATTTTTCCACTCCCTTCTGTCTATCTCAACCCTCGCTCCTCCATTTGAGAGCGTCTCTAGTGATGCCCCTAAATACGCTAAATTAGGTCTTCAAACTAGTTTTGAATAAACAAACTGTCCTTGCCAGCATTTAATTATATGAATGCTGGGAAGTCATGGTCTCTAAGTCACTTAATATATATGCTATAGAGAATAAACATTGCTTTCAGGTTTTATCAGTTCAGTCTGTGTTAACGTATGGCCTGAATCGAGTTTAAACCAGATGTTTTTGGAATGGTTTGTAATTACAATTTAATCAGAATTACTGTATTTGTATTGTCATGGATGTAATATGGTTTGCATTTTTAACTGGACTACCATCCTTCATAATCATAATCTTAACAAAGCCCAATTACTCCTTTTGTTATTAAGATAAAAAGAGCAAGAAGAAATATAGCTGAACAGGATGGCTGAAACTGCCTGATCTTTGAGAACATATAAATCCATTTTTCTTGCCAATTTTCCTTAATTTTGAAGAAACTGCAGCGCGTGTACAAGAAAGAGGCTTGTTACTAACTGCAGAATTCTGTGATATAGTATAAATGTGAACTAGAGAACTCCACTGTCCTTGTTAGTTGCCAGTAACAGTGCATTTTAGTTTATTGTTCAATGGTTTAGGGTCTTTAGTGATCTCTTCTGCTCACAGAGGATGCATTTATTTGATCAAAAGTACAGTAAAAACAATTGTGAATTTTCAGCATTTCAGAAATCATTCTAATATTCTGATTTGCTATTCAAGAACCAAACAGCTGTGCTTATAATGCTTGTTGAAACCATGATTTTCAGGATCATTTGATGACTTGGAAGCTTAAAATCAGCATTTATTTGAAATAGAAATATTTTGTAGCATTATAAATATCTTTACTATCCATGTTTGATCGATTTAACGTATTTAATGAATAAAAGTATTAATTTCTTTAATATATATATATAGTATATATACAGAAGGTGGAAGGTAAAGTCTCTACCTTTAGTGTGTGAGTTGAGTGTGATTGGAGCAATTATGAGCTACACACACACACACACACACACACACACACACACACACACACACACACACACTGATGCTGGAAGGGAAGGTCAGTATAAAGGGCAGAACATTGTGTTAATCATTAATGAATAATTAATGTAAATGGAACATCAGCATTTTCTCAGTTGACTAATGGAATTAAAAAATAATAGCTTATTCAACCGTGTACTGATTTTTTGTAATATATTAAAAATAAGAACTGATTGTAATGTGTAATAATTAGAGTTGTCAATGTAACATTAAGTTAAAAACAATGAATAAAATGAATGCTATTTTGTTTTATATCCGTATTACAGAATTGTAATCAGAATTAAACAGAATGAAGGCGTCTTGACATGTATTTTTGTCTTAAAATTGAGTGAGACACTGAAAAGCAGTGTTCATTGCTTATGTTTCAGTGATATGGAAATAGTACAGCAAATTATATATTGACCTTTAAATCAGATGTGTTTATTGCTCTCATCTGCCACAATAATGTAATAAATTTGAATTATCTTCATTTGAGGGATTTTTCTTAGTAATGATCTTTAAAATATTTAAAATATTAAATTAAACATACATATAAAGAAATAAATCAGATTTCTAGTATTTATACTCATTTTTGTTATCCTTTGATGTTGGAATTTACTGATGTAATCTAGCATCTACACGGCTACAAGTAATACACAGATGCAGTGTAATTTTGAGCAAGACTTAATTAAGGCCATTTTTCATACAGTTCAAAGAGATTCTATAGGCTGCAATATGTCTGAAGGCAAGCTGGAGAAATGCAAATGAAGTTATTATAAGGCTGTTTACTAAAGAACCTGTCATTGAGTTTATTTTAAAGATATCGTTTGTTGCGGGAGGCTTTTGTCACTGTCAGATCTGGTTGCTGGGTTTATTTTTGATTCCCGGAGCAGAGGTAAGACGACAGGCCTTTTAAAGTCTTCCCATGCCAACACAGCTTTGATTTTATCTCCACTGACAAATTTCATTTGCCTGTCAGATATCTTTTTTTTCCTATCAGCAGCAGTGTGAAATCGGCTCCTCAATCTGTGCCTGATGCTCAGTGGTTTCCAGACACAGTTGGAAAGAGATTATGTCCCTTCTTATCCTCTCCAAGTCAGCTCATTATTCACATTTGGCTCTTTCGGTCTTAAGACTGCATTACCCATGATGTCTCCTGTTGAGACTAAATGAAGCTGACCTGCATGGAAGCTTTGGTAATGTATGCTCGGAGAAGTGTGAATGTGGGCAACCTGTTGTTTTGGGGCAGATGGGATCCTCCTCCTCCACCTGACATTTCCTGTGCCGTGTCTCTTCCTCTTGTTGTTTACTATCTCTTTTGTCATTCCCTCTTAAATCCTTAATCCATATTTCTCGCTCCCTTGACATTCACACCCTTCCCTCCCTGCCGCCTTCCCCATCCGTCTGCTGCCAGGTTCACTGAGATGAGAGCCAGTTCAGGGTGTTTGCTCATGAAGGATTGTGGAGTCTGAGTGTGTTGGAAGTTGTTACACAGTAAGCACTTCTTCCAGCCAGTGGACACATGCCAGCAGGATGTCTGTTTGTTGTGTTCGTGTGAATTCTTTAGACAAAGACCTCTCTAAATAGAAAAGTTGTAATTATTATCTTGTGACAAATTCATATAATTGGAATTGTTTTGCACAGAACAGAGAGCAGGGACACTGTGCACTATGTTTGCCAAATGACCCTTTTCCGATGATTGTGATGTGATTATTTAAATGTGGGCTGAGTACTTTAAAAAAAAAAATTCTGGCTGAAGCAACAATGGTTTTGGATTTCATGCTGACAGGCATGGATACAGCCTCACACCAAATGCCAATGTAGAAATATCCAGAGGATATAAAATGTATTATTTATTTATTCAGCATGTAAAGTGTCCAATAATAGGGGGTAACTTGCAGAGCACCTCCTATTTAAACATGAAGAGACTGCCTTATTGATTTGATGTCAAATGAAAAGCAACAGACCACAGTTGTTATTGTTAAATATTCCCTTAAATCTTATCTTTACTTTGTAACTTTATAGCTTATAATGATATGTCTTTTTATATTTTTAATTGTTTGCTCCTTTTTCTTTTTTATCAATTGTACAGCATTTTGGATCAACTTCAGTTTTTGTTTTGTAAATAAACTTTGACTTGACTTTGACTTAATAGTTCATTTTGTTTTTTACTTGCAGTTTTGAGATGTACCACAAAATAGAAAAAATTCATGAAGATGCGTTATGCGGCAGTTTCTGTGAACGATTGTACAGAAAGCAGAAAAGGTCAAACCAGACATAACTGGACTGTACCAATAGTATCTGTTTTACTTTCTGAAACAAAACTCTGATGGCACTTATCCAATTAATCTGGCACAATAGTAACTAATAGCAAGTTCTGTCTCCAAAAACAATTATTGTATCTGCCCAGTATCTTAATTATTTTTTTATTTTTTTTTGTGTGTGTGTGCAATATGATATCAAAGGGGTAGGAAATCTACTGTGAATGGTGGGCATGATGTTGGTGTATGAAACTAGTAGGTGGTTATTGAGATAAGATAAAATAGATTTACATTGACCACTGGTGTTGTAAAAAGTATTCCCCCCAAAATGACTTGTGTAAAAAAATTGTATGCACTAAAACCTCTGTTCTGTAACTCACCTACACTGTTACATGTGAATGTCAATCATATGCTAATCAATCTGTCTAATGAATAATAATCCTCTCTCCTCTTTCAGCTGACGTACCTTCCTCCTCCGTGGGGCGAGTGTGTGTCCAGAGCCCTGGACTCAGGCCTCTTTCAGGTGTACAGCGTGTCTGCCTGCCGTATCGAGTGTGAAACGCGCTACATTGTAGAGAACTGCAACTGCAGGATGGTCTATATGCCTGGTACGTCCCAACCTAACAGCGCTTGAAACTTTATACTTTATACTTTATACCTCTTTCTTTATACTCATCCATTTACTTTAAATGCATCCTCTGCATTTCAGTTTTCAGTCATAGGGCCTTATTTGAACGATCTAAGCGCATGGTCTAAAGCGCACGGCGCAAGCACACTCAGGACGTGTCCGAATCCACTTTTGCTAGTTTAACGACAGGAAAAAAGGTGGTCATGGTCTAAAAGGGTGGTCCTTATTCTCTTAATGAGTAATGGGTATGTTTTGTGCGTAATATGCAATAAACCAATCAGAGTCTCATCTCCCATTCCCTTTAAAAGCCAGCAGACCATCTACGGGACAAGCCGAATTCCACCATATCTTTATGTACACAATATTAATATTTTACATTGTAATCCTTTTATTTTTAATATTTGGCTAGTTTGTGTGCTGCTGCGTGTGTAATAAGTAGAGTGTACGCACGTTGTGGACCTGCCTATAGGCACACATAACTAACGCGCTCTTTAAATGAAAAAAATATATACTGCGCAGTCTATTTCAGTTTCCTCAAAATGGCAACGCGCCAACAATGCGCCTGAACACACCTTGTTTTCAGACCAGCATGCCCATGGGCGCACTAATGGGCGCAAATGCATTTGATATTTAAACAATGTGGCGCAGGAGGTGAAAATGAAAACTAGAAAAAAACACTTGCGTCGCGCCTGGTGCTGCATTGCGCCGGGTGTATGATAGGGCCCTTAGATTTAATTATCAGGATTTTACACAAAATATTTTTTTTACAAAAAATAAAAATGTGACAAAAAGGTGCCTGTGATGACAAATTTAAACAATAATTTATTTATATATATAAATGTGTGTGTGTGTGTGTGTGTGTGTGTGTGTGTGTGTGTGTGTGTGTGTGTGTGTGTGTGTGTGTGTGTGTGTGTGTGTGTGTGTGTGTGTGTGTGTGTGTGTATGTATATATATATAACAGCAATCTACATTAAATAAAAGAATTGCCCTGTAATGTCCTGTCATAATACATTGGTCCAAGACAGTAAAATACTAGTGAATATGGTGTTCAAAGCAGTAAATGTTTACATACATATTTCATAGAAACAAATGACAGCTTTAATGATGTGCAAATAAATAGTTTGCATACAAATCAGATCCAACCCTTTATTAATGTAATCAGAAGGAAGACATGATGAAGACATCACTTATAATGTCTGTGACTGAATAGTAAGGACAAATAGAGTTTGTACTGTCAATCACGAAACCTGTAGGGACTCTGTTTCCATCTTGTCTGTGTAAACCCCTGTCTAAGGTCTTTAAATCTTGATGAACAGTTATCCAATGAGGTCAGATTTCATATGCTCATGGATAGCATGTCAGCATGAGGTTGTGTGTTGCAATAACTTAATGCCTTGTGGCATTTGTGGTTTGCATTTGGCAGTCGAGTTTTGCTGGCTGAACTTGTTTAGGAGAGGTCAGAATATAGAAAAGAATTCATTTTTTTGTGGGTCAAAGGTGGTTTGGAACAAGCCCACAAACTGACAGCAAGGGCTTATATGCAGGAGCCATGACATATTGTGTAATTTAAAAAGTGTGGAAGAGCTCTTCCCAATAGTCTTCAGAAACATTAAGTTTTAATTTAATTTCACTGATAAAATGGTAATTTTGGCCCATTGATAAATAGTCATCTTTAACTGTCACTAAATGTTCTTTTTAAAGACGTAATATATTTCCAAGATTTCATAATATGATTTCATGAACTTCTCATTGTGACTCAGTGCCCTTTATGTTCCATTCTTAACGCCAATTTATGCTGCCCCGTAATATGCTGATATTTAAAGTTGGTGCTGCAGTAGATTTCTTTGTCAACTGGTCTCTTTTAATGACACTATACAGTCTCCATTTTCACAATTTTCTCAATTTTTGAATAAAAAAAATTGCTCTTTTTTTATCATAAAGTTCCCTATTAAATCTAACCCATAAGTGCCAACCTCAACCTCTTGCTACTTCAGTAGGTGCTCGAGACAGAACAATTATCTCATAGATGATTAGTCCTTCATTCACACAGGCGCCCTGCTCTAATAATGTAATTATAGATTCATTAACTGATTGTGATAGGCCTGTGATGTACATTCGGGATACATCTGATACATTTTGACGTACAATTCTCTCTTCCATGCTCACACACATGCACTCACAGTTGTTTATTTCCATGTCGTGTTGAGTTTGGCTAAGTGTAGGTTGGGTTTGTTTTCCCTCCTATTTAGAACACTATATCAGTGTTTCATTTTTAATTTAAGAAGGCTGAATAAAGTTTTCTTTGTTTGTTTCTAGGCGATTCTCCGTTCTGCACTCCTGAACAGTATAAGGACTGTGCTGAACCTGCTCTGGGTGAGTGTGAACTTCACACACACACACACACACACACACACACACACACACACACACACACACACACACACGTCTGGTTCGCTATCTTTGTGGGACTCTCTATAGACGTAATGGTTTTTAAACTGTACAAACAGTATATTCTATCACACACACACACACACACACACACACACACACACACGTCTGGTTCGCTATCTTTGTGGGACTCTCTATAGACGTAATGGTTTTTAAACTGTACAAACAGTATATTCTATCCCCTTACACTAACAGAAAACTCTCTGCATTTTTACATAAAAAAATAAATAAAAATCCTTCTGTATAATTTATAAGCTTGTTTCCTCATGGGGATCTCCACGGTGTCACAAGTCCCCATGACACACACACACACACACACATTGTGTTTTCATGTTTTATGGGGACTCTTCATAGGTGTAATGGTTTTTATACTGTACGAACTGTATATTCTATCCTCTTACACTAACCCTACGCCTAAACAGACCCATCACTCACACAACAGTTTTTTTTTTTTATATTTTCATAAAAACTTCACTTAGTGTGATTTATAAGCTCTTTTCCTCACGGAGACCAAAAAAATGTCCCCACAATTGGGAGAGGGAGGGAGAGAGGGAGAGAGGGAGGGAGAGAGGGAGAGGGAGAGAGAGAGGGAGAGAGGGAGGGAGGGAGAGAGAGGGAGAGAGAGAGAGAGGGAGAGAGAGAGAGAGAGAGGGAGAGAGGGAGAGAGGGAGAGAGGGAGAGAGAGAGAGAGAGAGAGAGAGAGAGAGAGAGAGAGAGAGAGAGAGAGAGAGAGAGAGAGAGAGAGTGAGTGAGTGAGTGAGTGAGAGAGAGAGAGAGAGAAGCACTTGCATATTGTTGTCCTCCTATTGTTAGTCCTATTAGTAGATTGAAAAGTATCCTTTAATTCCTATACATTCTAAAAACATCAAGGGCCCTATTTTAACGATCTGAAACGCAAGTGTCAAAGCGCAAAGCGCAAGTAACTTTGTGGGCGGGTCTCGGCGCTGTTGCTATTTTCCCGGCGGGATAAATGACTCTTGCGCCAGGCGCAAATCTAAAATGGGTTGGTCTGAAGTAGCTTCATTATTCATAGGTGTGGTTTGGGCGTAACGTGAAATAAACCAATCAGAGCGTCATCTCACATTCCCTTTAAGAGCAGATGCGCTTTTTCCATAGCGGATTGCTTTTGTAACGGCGGATTTGCCAGGCGCGCGCCAGGAGCGGTTCACAGCCAAGGAGAGCAACGCTCTCGTCACGGCCGTAAAAGAGAGAAGTTACATTGAAATGGAGAAACCCACCCAAATTAACTTCGGTTAATTTGGGTAAATGTGTAAGCTAGATGTATGCTTTTATAATAAATTGTTTATCTATCTATCTATCTATCTATCTATCTATCTATCTATCTATCTATCTATCTATCGTAATAATGTATGATTTGCAAAAATGAAAACTGCTGCTTCTGTGTAGATGAGAGAATCAAAGTGCGCGTTGTGCACACGCTACATTGATTATGGCCAAGCATGCGCCCTTAAAATAGCCTATGAATAACATGCGCAACGCGCCACTGACTTTAAACTATTTTTTCCTGGTTAGTGGCGCAATTGTTTTCTTAACCTGCAAAATAGCAAGAAGGAACGTTTGCGCCGGAACACGCCTCCTCTTTGCGCTGAACCGCCCCCGGGAGCGCAAGTGTATTTCTTAGTTAACCGACGTGCTTCTGTGGAGGGAAAAGTCCGCTTTGCGCGGGTGCAAAATAGGAATGATACATGCGTCGGTGTACAAAGTCACTTGCGCTGGGTGCAAGATAGGGCCCCGACATTATTACATCAATCTTACAAACACTTTGTATTATTAAAAAGATAAAACCATCTCTTCATCATCACCAACTTCATAAAGAACATTTGCAACAGACCATTTTTCAACAAAACACTGCAAATTATTTGTCAACTTATAATAAGCATATTCAATTCTAAGGCGAGCTGCTAATAATCCTAGAAACACCCCCAACAACTTCTTTTGACCCTTCTTTCTGAATCATGTGTTTCCTTGAAAGCCATATGGAAAGTTTAGCCACTCCAAACACATAATTCATCAAAACATGTTTCAGTTTTTTCTTTACCGAATATTTTGGTCCAAAAATAAACAAAGAAAAAGAAAAACATTCTCCCCAAATCAAGCACCACTGTTCTAAATAATGAAACACCTCTCTAACCTACAACATCCACAAAACAAATGAACCAAAGTTTCATGTTGGGTACAGAATGGACATTCCACCCCTTGACTGGGGTCTAAATGTGCTACATGTTTGTTGGTGGCTATAGCCCCATGTATTATTCTCCATTGGAGATCTCCTGTTCGTTTATCAATTGGTAACTTATACAAAGATCTCCAACAGACTTTCACGGACGGATCTGGGCCAAATAAATCAAACCACCTTGATGGTTTAATTTCCTCCAAAGATCTCATATGGAGGATTTTCACACACAGAATATATGTTTTTTTTCTTGCCTAGCTCTTCAAATGAACCCAGCTGTACATTTGAAAATGAAAGAAAACTATTCTCTATGCCAAGCCCCTCTTCCACTGTTAGAGAAACATTGAGGTTTGGAAAAACATTCACACCCATCCTCCCACTGACTGAGCGCATCACTGTCACTGGCAAAAGCTGACTGTGGCAGTGACTCACAAACCTCATCCACAATTTTTTTAATCAATCTCTCAGATCTTATATTGGCCAATTGACCCAGTTCAACTAGGGATGAGTGCATGGCTCTAAAGAGATGGCCTAGCTTTGTACATCCTGCCTCTCTCAGTGCTGAGCGTAGACTTGCAGACTTTAACAACGTTACACAAGTTTTATGTAACAAAGTTCGGGAGGAGCATGTTCAGGTAATCATCCAATCAGCACAAGAAGAAGCCAGTATAAATAAAGCCTTCCCTTACCTCCTGTCTCATGACTAATTTCTCAGCATCCCACCCCAACCCCATCACCTCACATTCGGCTGGGTCTGCTCATAGATACCTATGATCTATACATTTATAGGGGGGAGCACTCTGGGGTCGGGCCGAATTCTGAGCTCGGAGCCCTCCCCCCGGACAGCAAGCCAAATAAGCATTATAATATTACATCAGATTTCATTAACATGTGAACTCGTGAAACAGAGGCTCTTCAAAGAGACACATTCCAGGCAAAGCAGTTAAATCTCTTGAAAACTTCAAAATCTGCCATGCATGTAAAACTGAATCATAGAAAGATGTTAAATCTCCAAAATCTACTTCTTCAGTTTTTAATAGAAAAAGTTGCTGTACCCCAGCCTCCCTGCCTTCTGTAGAAGCAACCTTGCAGTTTCATGCCATCTCAACCCACTCCCACATAAAAATCTCTGTGTAGATTTTAATCTAAAAGTCGCAATCCGTGAAGATAAATCAACAAGTCCCTGACCCCCCTCACTAAGAGGAAGATAAAGGGCTGCAGCTCTAATCCAATGACAGCCTGACCAAAAAAAATCGAACATTTTCCTTTGTAAACTTTGAATCAGTGCTTTTGGTGGATTTAAAATCATGAATTTATGCCAAAGCATGGAACCAAACCAACCAAATTATTCATAACTAAAGCATGTCCTCTGTATGACATCTGGGGCAGCAACCATTTCCACTTGGACATTTTTGCACACTCCTTCTCCATTATTCCCTCCCAGTTCTTATCTTGATATTGTTGTGTGCCAAAGAAAATACCCAACACTTTTAATCCATTTTCCCCCTATTTTAAACCTCCAGGTAAACAGGGCAGCTTTTCCTCTTCCCACTTTCCCACTTGCAAAGCTTCACTTTTATCCTAATTGACTTTTGATGAGGAAGCCTTCTCATAACACTTCAAAGCCTTTACAATTGTTCATATGTCATCATCATTTTTGATAAATATATTAATGTCATCAGCATATGCTGATACAACTAAAGGGGAGTCAAAATTACAGTTTGGTAACCTAAAACCATTCAAGTTGTTCCTAAGAAAGCATAAAAGTGGTTCAATAGCCAGTGAATACAGCTGTCCTGAAATAGGACAACCTTGCCTTATTCCTCTTTCCACTGGTATTGGTCGACTAAGTCCCCTCCCCACTTTAACCATACATGAAGCTCCGTTATAAAGGAGAATTATCCAGGTTATAAATCTCTCTCCAAAACCAAAAGCTTTTAAAACAGAAAACAAAACCTATGATCAATTCTGTAAATGCTTTCTCTTGATCCAGGGCTAAAAGTCTGACATTCTGATCATACACTTTGTACACATCTAATACATCTCTCATTAAAAAATAAATTGTCCATTATAATCCGATCTGGGATACAATAGATTTGATCCATGTGCACAATTAAGCCAATATAAGGCTTCAGCCTATTAGACAGAGCTCTGGAAAGCACTTTATATTCAGTACATAAAAGCGCAACAGGTCTCCAGTTCTTAAGATGAGATAAATCTCCTTTTTTAGGAAGTAATGTTAAAACAGCTCTTCTACAAGAGGTTGGAAGTAAGCTTTGTTCAAAAGAGCTCATCGGGACCTCATGAACATCAGGTCCTATAGTCCCCCAGAAGTCTGGACTTCTCAGACATGTCATGCGCTGATCTTTCACACTACTTTTTTCCAAGTTAAAGAAAAAAGTACTTGAGGCATCCATGTCTTTTAATTGAATGTATCTTGACCTCATGAGGGCCCCTTTTACTTTTTATTGCAGCAAGGAACTCAGCTCCACTCTTTTTGTTTTCAATGCATTATTACTTTCAGCATCCCCACCATTTAAAAGGTCATTTTCAATCTTTCTTATGGCCTCCTCAACCTCCTTTATGGCCCGTTTTAACACAATAGAAGAAAAATAAGTATATTGTTGACAAAAAATTCTGATTTGGGCCTTCCCTACATCCCACCACTTACTTCTTTCCACGTCTGCCATAGAATTTAAAAATTCCCACAGAATGTTTCATCTTGGAGCAATTTATTATTAAAATGCCATTGAGATCTATTAACTTCTTGCTTCAAAAAACAGTAATAAGGTGATGATCAGAAAATCCAACTGGTCTAATTACACTATCAGTTAACTTTGATCGAAGTCCTTGTAACAGATAAAACCTATCTAACCTTGCTGCACTCACTCTTCCTTCTAAGATTTTGACCCATGTGTATTGCCTTTCATTTGGAAATGTAATTCTCCATGCATTAGATCAAACTAAACCAATAAACTTTTTAAATTCCTACTAGATTGTAAATGTGGCTCCTCACTAAGCCTGTCATTGTTAAAATCAACAGTACAATTCCAATCCCCACCTAGAATAAGATAATCAAAATCATTTAACTCGAGAGCTTTCTTTATATTATTGAAAAAATCTATTCTTTCAGTCCCAATATTAGGGGCATAAATATTAATAAAACAATAGATTGAACCCTCTATGTTAGCTTTAACCATTTGACCTCGACCTTTAACTAAATCACAGGAACTTAATACATTAATTTTTGAATTACTAGAAAATAGTATTGCTACCCCTCCACTCACATTACTCCCATGATTTAGAAAAATGTTACCACCCCAAGATAAACCCCAATCAACTTCATTTTTTATTGTGCTATGTGTTTCTTGTAAAAAGATCACATCTACTTTGTTTATTTTTCTACCTCCTTAACCATTTCTCTCTTCTATCTCTCCCGCCATTCATATTTAAAGAGCCCACTCTTAAACTCCCCATAGAAAAAAAGAAAGAGAGGGACAGACAGAGAATAAAAAATGCAAAAAGTGCAACATGATCAAGGCTGACATCACTCATTTTTTTACTAAAGCTTTTTTTCCTTTTCTACTTTTGTTTGATTTTGAAAACTTTATAAGTGCCGTGACATGTTTTCTCAACCGATACCGCTTCTGTTCATCCAACAAATCAAAACCAATAATCTTTTGTAACATTACCCCCGACCTAATGATTTTTTCTGTGTCATCAAAGTAATCATCAACCTTAACTGACTGTCCAAACGTTTCATCCAGGAAATTATTGATTTCCTCCAAAGAATACAAATCTTTCACTCTATTTGACCCATCAAATCCTTCACCATCTGACTCATCCTGTTCCATCTCTTCAGCCTCACTTTCCACCTGGCTTCCAACATTCAACGAAGTAATCACTTCCTTCTCCTTAGATGCAACTAGAGCATTCTGTTCAATAGGCACACTTTCAACCGTGGCTTCAATTTCACTAGTTTGTTCCCCTGTGATTTCTACATCTTTTGAAAGTACCACAGCGCTCTCAACAGAAGTTGATTGCTCCGAAGATCCATCATCTCCCTTACCATCTCGATTTGTCTCAATATTTTCATTAACTACACTATGCATTCGGTCTCCCTGAGTAGTAGACACACTACTAGAAGCTGAAGCAACTTGCCTATCAACTTCATGCATTTATTCAATATGATTCTCTGCGCGTTCAGCTTGTTCTCTGTGCGGGCACGCAAGACGCTTGTGTCCCACATCGCCGCATTCAAAACATTTCATGTTCCCTGATTTTGCATACACAGTATAATATCCTCCTCCATGCTTTATCTTAAAAGATACATCCAAAGACTGTGTTGGAGAATCTAGGAACATGAACACTTGCCTGCGAAGTGAGATTACATGTTTTAAACGCGCATCTTTACACCCAAGCGTCACCGTCTTAAAACCACTTGCAAATTTTCCAAACCTACGCAATTCTTGTTCAATCAGCTCATTCGGAATAAAAGGCGGTACACCTGAGACAACTACTCTTGTAGACGGCACTGATAACGGCGAAACTTGAACAAACAAATCATTGATAAACTCCCCGCTTTCAATCAAATCATGAACCAACCGTTCATCTTTAAAAAAAATAACTGCAGCTTTGTTCATTAGAGATGCGTGAGATATATTATCAAAACCTACCTGTTCACCAACTGCAAACAGAGCCTCTTCCATCGTAACACCGGGATCAGTAACAAACCGAACCTCGTGTCCAATGGACAGCGTCGTCGTCACAGAGGACGCCATACCCGCGAAAATTCAAACAATTGTTCTTTCAACTATTTTCCGCCCAATTAAAAAAAAATATATAAATGATGTCTTATCTTTACCATGCACATGAGGAAAAGAAGGGAAAAAAAGATCACCACAGCAGTATCCCAAAGATAGCATAAAAGCTAGCTTCACATCCACTCACTCAATCAACCACTCACACCAACGGAATCTGGGAGAGAGAGAGAGAGAGAGAGAGAGATATTAGCATACTTTATTAGAACATTAACTTTTTCCAGATACCAGATTTCTTATCTGATCATATAATCCAAAAAATCACTAATAATAATACAATAAAAAATATATACACATATAACATTTATACTTCAAACATCTTTGCAATTTTAAAACCAACATGCCATCCAAAACCTCACATAAAACTCCTTCCACAGACCATATTTCGGAGAACCTTTGAATATCATTAATCAATTTAAAATATGTGTATTAAATTTCAATTTTAGCAGTCACCATGCCTTTAAAAGCATTTTCTGCATCTACTGTACCTATACCCAATAAATTGTTTTTTCGAGTTTTCCTAATTGCCATTTTGGCCATACCCAACAAAAATTAAATATGCATATTTTTCTTCTCTCATGAAATGTATATTTGGGACCACTTATAAAATACTGACTGGAAAAATCTTTTTTTTTTTTTTTTTTTTTTTTTTAAGACTGCCTAACCTCACACAATAAATAAATAAGTGGTCAACTGTCTCTTCAATTCCACAAAAGGACATTCCTTACCCACTGCTGGATTCAGGTGTGCCACATGTCTGTTTGTAGCTATAGCACCATGAATAAGTCTCCACTGTAGGTCTGCTGTACGTTTCTCAATGGGAGGTTTGTACAGAGACCTCCAGGATCCTTTAAAGTCTGATCCAAACACTTCTGTCCACCTCCCTGTTCGTACTCGTTTTAAAACAGTCTGATGGGCAACTTCAACACAAGTAAGGTAGATTGCTTTTTTACTTGTTTCACGAAACTGTCCCATCTCCGGGGTCTTAAAAGTTAGTTATGTGTCAGCATCTTCATAATTTCCCTTTGCTGCTGCAGATACACTGATAGTTGGGAACTGATAATTTCTCCTCCAATCTTGAGCTGGTTGAGTTTCCAGTGCCTCCCTGCAGGTTCCAGGCAATGCTCTCTGCACCTCCTCTAACACCTGCTGCAGAAGACGGAGAGATCGAATACCCCTTTCACACTGTAGGTCTCTCAGATCTCCTATCCTCTTGAGTCCAGCTCCCGCCAGGCAGTTCATCAAGCTTCCTGATGACAGAGTTCTGGTTTGTATCATTGGATTGTAAAACAATGGCTCTCCCAAAATCCACTCCTTTGGTTTTGAAAGATCCCTGTTGACATTAAAGTTATCAAGCTAGGCTTTCAGCATTGACTGATAAAACAGGGTTAAATTGCTTAAGTCCAGTTATTTAAGTCTCAGTAAAAACAATTGTTTCTCATAACCAAGACCAGATGCTGTCCTTAAAATAGCACATGCAACACCATCTCAGATCCTCTTCATATAATATTCTTTGTGCTGTTTGCAGTCTAAAAGTCATAAACCTACTTCTTATGTCTATCAGAGCTTATCCTCCTTCTTGTAAAGGCAGATATAACGCAGATCCAGGAACCCGGTGTTGCCCCGACCAAAAAAATTCTACAAACTTCTTCTGTATAACTTTTATCAGTTAATTTGGAGGATCCAGCACATTTAGTCTGTGCCATAGCATGGAGGTGGCCAGGTTATTTGTAACCAAGACTCTACACCTGTAGGATAGTTCAGGTAATAGCCATTTCCATTTAGACAACTTGGCTGACACCTTCTCCAGCATACCCTCCCAGTTTTTTTGTCTATAACTTTCTTCACCCAGAAATACTCCAAGAATGTTAATTCCCTCTGTATTCCATTGTAACCCCCCTGGAAGCTTAGGTGGCCCACCATTTTTCCAGGGACCCACAACAAAACCCTCACTCTTTGCCCAATTTACTTTTGATGAAGAGGCTCTCTAATATAAAGCTAAACTTCTAGACAGTATCTGAATATCCTCTTGTCTAGTTATAAACACAGTTACATCATCAGCGTAAGCTGAAACAGAGACACTTGACCCATTCAAATCTCCTGGTATATGAAAACCTTTCAAATTATTTTTCAGCTTAATTAGCAAAGGCTCAATAACTAAGCTGTAGAGTTGTCCAGAAATTGGACAACCCTGCCTAATTCCCCTCTTAACAGGTATTGGACAACTCAGTCCCCCTCCAACCTTAAGCATTACTGAGGCCCCTCTATACAGTAACTTAATCCAAGAAATGAATGTTTCCCCAAACCCAAATGCTTTCAAAACATTTAAAATGTAATCATGACCCACACGATCAATTGCTTTTTTTTCGTTTTTTTTATCGATAAGAAAACAATATTAAAATCATCACTCATAGAAAGGTCCATTAGATCTCTTATTAGAAATAAATTATCCATTATTGTACATCCTGGAACACAGTATGTTTGCTCATTTCTCACAATAATACTCTTTTTTTTTTATCTATTTGATAAACATTTAGACAATATGTTGTAGTCTTGGCACATTAAAGATACAGGGCGCCAATTTTTTTAACACCCCTAAATCACCAGTTTTAGGCAGAAGTGCTCTTTGACAACTGCTGGGTAAAATACCTTTTTTTTAAACATTCACCAATTACATTGTAAAAGTCCTCTCCTAAAATGGTCTAAAATGATTTATAAAATTCAGCAGGCAGACCATCTACTCCCAGGGCACATCATGTGGACAGTTGCTTTACAGCCTTCGTAAAGTTTCGCTTATGAAATCAATTTGTCCAATGTTTTTCTGTCCTCAGGTTTTAAATTAGGCAGTCCTTTTAATAACTGATCCATACTCTCAGGATCACAATCTTAGGGACCAAAAAGTTCAGCATAAAAGTCCACTGCGATTTTTCTCATTTCTATAGGATTTGAAGCAAATGTACCATTGTCCTTCCGAAGGTAAAGCATATTTTTTGGTTTTACTACTTTATGTTCCAAGTTAAAAAAGAACTTTGTTGGAGCATCCCATTTCTTTAATGGAAGATATCCTTGCTCGGATTAAGGCACCTTTTAGTCTTTCCTCCAACAGTGTTTTCAACTCCAGTCTCTTCTTCTTTAAATCCTTAGTCTTACCTAAAACATTCTGCTCAATTACATTTTCCATTTCATTAATATCTTTCTCCAAACTTTCAATATTTCTCTTTACAATCACATAATTATTATAAGAAAACTGCAGACAAAAAATCTTGATTTGGACTTTTCCTTCCTCCCGCCATTGAATTACATTTTCAAAATGCCACTCTCCCAAAAACATTTTAAATTTTTCACAAAATAACTTATCCTGTACCAGTTTGACATTAAAATGCCAAAAAGATTTTGGATGCGACACACTTTTAGTATTAAAATCAATAGTCACTATATGATGATCAGAAAACCCACAAGGAGATATACCAACATTCATGACTTTATTATTGTCTGATTTATTTATATACAGTATATATTATGTCCAGTCTTGCTCCCGTCACAGTAGAATCTAAATTTTTAACCCATGTGTATTGTTTTGTTAATTGATTCTTATTTCTCCACTCATCATTCAGTTATAGTTCTTGAGTTATCCTGAGGAGCATATTACTAGACTGTAAGTGAAGTTCTTGCCCATTCCTATTCAATTCAAAATTAGTGGTACAATTCCAATCTCCTCCCATTATTACACACATTTTTCCATCATCATATTTTCTTATTGCACTGTTTAACTTTTCAAATAATTCCATCCTTTGTGGACCTATATTTGGAGCATATACATTAAAAAAGAAATGTTAACTCTTTAATTTCTACTATAGCTATTAAAACTCTACCTTTTTCTAATTCAATTCTTCAATTCTAGGATCTTAGATCCAAATGTTTAGAAAAGATCATCACTACCCCTGTACTCAAATTTGTTCCATGACTCAGAATACATTCACCTTCCCACCATCTATACAATTCAATTTCATTTTTATTATCTGAATGTGTTACCTGTAAAAACATAACATTGATGTCCTTGAGATGAACATATTCTGAAATCATCATCATCATATTCCTATCTCTCCCTCTATTAATGTTTAAAGATCCTATTCTCAAAATATTCCATAAAAAGATATAAGGAGAGAAAAGAAAGAGACAGAAAAAACAGAAAGCACTGTAAAGACACCCTTGATTTGTATCTCATTTCGCAAAATCTATTTGATTTACATTTAACTGGGGTTTTCCCCTTTCTAAGTTTAGTGAGAATCTTTTTTAAGCGAAACCTCTTTCGAGTGCTCGTTTTTCTTCTCCTACCCTCTTTTGCCAATATAGAACTGAAAATTAAAATTTCTTTACATCTGGAAAGAAATTCTTCATATCAGCAACCTTTCCAAAAGTATCATCCAAAAACAAATTAATCTCATCTCAAAGAGTAAATATGATCACAACCTATCTGGGAAATATCTGACAGATCTGAAGTGTCAGATAAAACACCATCCTCATCATCAGCCTCATTCATTTCATCTTCACTTAATTCTTTTATTTTTTATTTAGGCTCTCATGAATTGACCTTTCTGTCACTGTTCTGATCTTCAGTGCTTCCAGATTTGGTCACTACACAGTCTTTGCTTATCTGGCCTTCCATCCTCAACATCATTTATTTCAGACATCTACTTCAACATCACCATCATCCATTCGTTCATTCTCAAAAGACCACTCCTCATCCTTCCTCACACTCTCAGTAGAGACCTCCTTGCCATTTCTTACTTTCTCAGTTGGAATTTCCTCATCATTCCTTACATTCTCAGCATTGATCACAACACCCTGATCTTTATGTGGATCTATTTGCATTCCAGTTTCAATTCCACTCGGGCCTGCTTCGGCTCTATTAGGACATGATAACCTTACGTACCCGACACCACAGCATTCAAAACATAGCATCTCACCTGAGCTTGCATATAACATGTACAATTTGCCTTCATACATGTATCGAAATGACACATTAAGAGTCTGCGAGTTTAAGAGCATAAATACGTGTCGCCTAAACGACAGCACGTTTCAAAGCCGCATTTTTTGCAGCCAAGTGAAACCATTTTGATTCCACTAGCAAGTTTGTCGAAACACGAAAGCTCGCACTCAATATCAGCATTAGGAATGAACGGCGGAACATTGGAAATGGGAACTTTACTTGTTGGTGTTACTAACGGTTGAACATGAATAAAAGCACCACTTACCGAAATCCCGCTTTAGATCAAATGATTCACTAGTTGTTCATCCTTGAGAAAACCACCAACGCTTTGTTAATTCGGGACGCAGAAACAATGTTGACGTGACCGACGCGTTCAGCTACATCCAACAGCGCGTCTTCCACAGACTCTCCAGCATTCATGACACACCTGATGCCGTGACGGTGCGACGCCATCTCCGTCCCAGACACAACAATACTAGACAATTACACGAACAATAAATCTGAGAATATAACAGACTGAAACCAAACTAGTTTTGCGAAAGTAAATATATCGAAATCCTTCCAAAAAGATCCCAAAAGAATAGTTAAGAAAAAAGTTTTCAAATTTCCCTCTCACCGTGATCACCCTTCCACACACTATCATTTCCCAGCATGCACTGAGAGAGAGAGAGAGAGAGAGAGAGAGAGAGAGAAGTTAAATTGGGTCAGAACAATCCAGAAAGACATTCCATCCCCTTCAATTCAAGAAATATTGACAGTTTGGGCCCTATTGCCAGTTGCCATCAGGCTGACGATACAAATCAAGAACAAACAGATTTAAAAACAGTTGTTATCCAACAGCAATAACCACCCTCAATGCCATAAAAAAACATTTCGTAAAACAATACTATATAGTCAGATTGTGCAATAACTATGACAGAATGAATGGTGGTATGTGTGTGTATCTCCAATAGGATGGGGAGGATGTGTTGATTATTAATGTTTTTTATTGATATTGATTTATTGATGCACTAACTGTCTGGCACTTTTAAATTTCGTTGTACAGGTTACAATGACAATAAAGGACTATACTATACTATACTATACTATACTATACTATACTATACTATACTATACTATACTATACTATACTATACTATCATACACCCGGTGCAAAGCAGCGCCAAGCGCGACGCAAGTGTTTTTGATATTTTTTGCCCGACGCAGTTTATCTTTTCACCTCCTGCGCCACATTGTTTAAATAGAAAATGCATTTGCACCCATCTGTGCACCCATGGGCGTGCTGGGTGAGACGCGTTTGTTCAGTGTTCACTGATCAGTGAGACGGGCTAAACGAATAAAGTGTGTTTGGAATCCTGATGTATTACTAGGCTCATTTTAATTAATCTAACACACTACTGGGGCACGAAATACATACGCTCAAGTTTCTGTTCAACAGGCCACACTGACCCTCCACAAAATTAAATTACATAGAAAAAAACTAGCAGCCATCGTCCCTCTTTCATTCTCTGTCCCGCATCTTCCTCCTCTGTAGCTGTGTTTTGTTCTTAAGTGGCATCCTTAAAGAGGATAAAAGGGCAAACAGTTGAACAAAAAGTAAAATAAATATAATAGAACACATCTCTTTGTTTATATGTGTGATTTTGTAGTGGGTGGCTGTAGACTTTAGACGTAATCTTCACCAGCTTCACCAAATTAAACTATATTAACTCTGCGTGGAGAAACTTTGAAAGTATGCATTAATTGCATTTTTCTTCACAGATCTTGATTCTTCTTGACATAGGGACTTCTTTATTGAACTTTAAATTCCCTCATGAACTTGCTCAAATTAAGTCATTATTTTGGAAATGTATTCAGGGAAAGCAAAGACTTTTTTTTTTTGTGCACCGTCTCTACCAACAGAATGCATTCTGGCCCTCATTAACTCCCTCTCTATGTACCATCTGACAGTATATAGTAAACATAATAAGCAAGTTGGCTCCATGTTCACTAATTATCTTCCACTAATGAAGAAATTCAAATTAGAGCACAGCTAGGACTGTACTTATTTGAACTTTTCAGGTATTCAGCATACAAACTGTCTCCGAAGACTTCCTTGGGTTGTTAACATGTCTAATTTCACATACTTTTATCTTTTAGAGTTCTGTGTGCACAAACATTCGAGATAAAGCCAATTTTTATTTGAAGAGAGGCAGAATTCCAAACCATTGGAAAAGTATTAGTGGGATAGCTCTAACCTCAATTGACAAGTAAAGGCACAGCACAAGAGGCTGCACAGCTTGTCTAAAACTTCAGCAGCTGGCATCAAAATGCTTGACAGCTGGTTCCTATCTTTTGGCAAAGTGGAGAGGAAATTATCACCAACTCCAACTTTCTGTTCACAGCACCCCGAGGAGGGAAGAAATGTGTACTTTCCAATCCAATAAATAATTCCAATAAATGTGTTTCACCAGTCCAGAACAATATGCAGATGAAAACATTTAGACATGAATGAGAGGCTAATAGAACGGAAATACAGGATCCTCTCAAATGTTTGAGATAATTGAGATGACAATGATACAAAACACTCAGGGACAGAAGAATATTACAAGCAGGAGGTTAATCAAGACATGTTCAGAATTGAATAAGAATATACTGCTTCCTGCACACTGTGTACTATAGTGTATATAAAAAATGTGGTTACACTTTATTTCAATTGTCCACTTTAGACATTCTACTAACTATAAGTAACTTTGCAACTACATGTTAACTTACTCTCATTAGAGTATTGGTAGACTTTTATGGTGACCATAAAAGTAAAATGTTAGCAGATATTAAGCAGACAGTCTACGAATACTCTAATGACTGTTGACATGTAGTTGCAAAGTTACTTAGAGATATTAGACAGTCTAAAGTGGACTATTCAAAAAAAATGTCACCAAAACTGTTTAACAGTATGCTATCTTTAATAATAATAATAATAATAATAAACAGTAGTACCCCTAATAACTAAAAATGACTATTTTGCCATTTAAATGCAATTTTTGTTGTCCAATCAAAACAAATACTGTGTAAAGAAGGAAATATTTGTGGTCAGTGCCGGTGCCAAAATCTGGTTATTAGCACATATACTGTAGGTTAGTATATTCTTTAAAGCTCATGTGGACTATGCAAGTTTGAATTCAACATTTCCGGATCCCATTTTTGCCCTCTTTTCTCCATCAATTCCTGTCTTCTCTGTTCTATACTATAATATACTATACTATACTATACTATACTATACACAAAAGGCTGAAAGTAAAATAAAGCAGGTTGAGTGGAATGCATTGTGAGATTTGAGTCTTGAATGCTTTGGTTGTACTGTGTTGGTCATTTGACTGTCATCCATGCATGCAGAAAATACTGTCCATACTGTTCACTGTTTACATTATGCACTGTAAAACTAGTACAAGTAGTATGGTAGTATGAAACTCACAACTGTTTTCTATAGCATAACCTTTGTGGTTTCGAGCACAGGATCTGCCATGGGCGATGCTTAGAGAACACATGGGATGTTATGGGATGTGAACAGTGTTGTGAAGTTCATACAGAACAATGGATTTAGCGGAAGATTATAGCAGATTTAATCGCCTTGTGTGTGTGTGGTCCGGGTAAACCCTACGTTATGAGGACAAAATGTCCCCACAAACATGACAATGTCCGAAATCCTTGGATACAATTTGTACAGTATAAAAGTCATTGTCTATGGAAAGTCCCCATAAAACATGAAAACGCAACGTGTGTGTGTGTGTGTGTGTGTGTGTGTGTGTGTGTGTGTGTGTGTGTGTGTGTGTGTGTGTGTGTGTGTGTGTGTGTGTGTGTGTGTGTGTGTGTGTGTGTGTGTGTGTGTGTGTGTGTGTGTGTGTGTGTGTGTGTGTGTGTGTGTGTGTGTGTGTGTGTGTGTGAGATTGAATCCTGTTAAGTTGTCTATGAGTGTTTAGAGAAGGTTAAATCTGACTTAATTCTCCAATTAAATGATATGACTTTAGCTTCGTCTCCAGTGGTAGGGTTTGAGAGGGGATTGAAGTGAGGAGAAGAAAGCGAGATGGAGATAGAAAAGGTCAGGGATGGATGCATTTTAAAATGTTTCTGTGAAAGGTCAGATTCCATCTCCAGGTCATGCAAGTTATGAGCTGATTAGAAATCTGAGGAAGGCACAGCCGAGAGCTAAAGATTTCAGCCTTGGGCAACCAGCAAGAGAATAGAAAATTATCTCTTTTGTTTCTTTACATGTACAAAAAAAGGCAAAGAAGAAACAGTATTAAACATTAAGGAGTCGGGTATGAAACAAATTTGATTCTAGCCACCCCCCAAAAAGTCCTGTAGGAATTTCTTTATATCCAGTAGGGGCTTAATTTGATTCCTAGAGAATTCTTATGTGATCCCATTAGGATTCTTTACTTTTGGTTCCAAACTATGATTGGCATTCTAATTCCAATTCCGTACACATTCCCTTAGCACTTTTTAACTAGCAGGGGCTGGACTCTTCACCTCATTGAAACAATGAGTCTTAGGGCCCTATCTTGCACCCGCGCAAAGCGGACTTTTCCCTCCAGAAGCACGTCGGTTAACTAAGAAATACACTTGCGCTCCCGGGGGCGGTTCAGCGCAAAGAGGAGGCGTGTTCCGGCGCAAACGTTCCTTCATGCTATTTTGCAGGTTTAGAAAACAATTGCGCCACTAACCAGGAAAAAATTGTTTAAAGTCAGTGGCGCGTTGCGCATGTTATTCATATGCTATTTTAAGGGCGCATGCTTGGCCATAATCAATGTAGCGTGTGCACAACGCGCACTTTGATTCTCTCATCTACACAGAAGCAGCAGTTTTCATTTTTGCAAATCATACATTATTACGATAGATAGATAGATAGATAGATAGATAGATAGATAGATAGATAGATAGATAGATAGATAGATAGATAGATAGATAGATAGATAGATAGATAGATAGATAGATAGATAGATAGACAATTTATTATAAAAGCATACATCTAACTTACACATTTACCCAAATTATCATACGCCTGTTTAACCGAAGTTAATTTGGGTGGGTTTCTCCATCCCCAATGTCCCTGACGAGAACGTTGGTCTCCTCGGCTGTGAACCGCTGCCGGCGCGCGCCTGGCAAATCCGCCGTTATAATAGGAATCCGCTTTAGAACAAGCGCGCCTGCTCTTAAAGGGAATGTGAGATGACGCTCTGATTGGTTTATTTCACGTTACGCCCAAACCACACCTATGAATAATGAAGCTACTTCAGACCAACCCCTTTTAGATTTGCGTCGGGCGCAAGAGGCATTTATCCCGCCGGGAAAATAGCAACAGCGCCGGAGATCCGCCCACAAAGTTACTTGCGCTTTGCGCTTGACACTTGCGTTTCAGATCGTTAAAATAGGGCCCTTAGAGTCTAACTCTATCACTCAATAAAAGCTAAATGTCAGCTCAAGTTTATTCAAGAAAAAAACGTTGATACATTTCACCTACCTGGTTTCACCTACCTGATACATTTCACCTACCTGAGCCTGGGTTCTCCCAAGGTTTTTTTTCTCCATTAAGTCACTTGATGGAGTTTTTCGGTTCCTTGCCACTGTTGCCTTTGGCTTGCTCAGTTGGGGATATTTTGGGGATATTTAATTTAATTTTATCAATCAATAAATTCCTCTTGAAACAAACTTTGTTGTATTATTTTAATTTAATACTGTGAAGCTGCTTTGATACAATCTGTATTGTGAAAAGCGCTATACAAATAAACTTGACTTGACTTGACTTGACTACCAAAGTAAAGTCTTTTGTTTTTCAGTCAGTTTTTCTAGACTTCTAGAAAGCGCTTTGACAGTATGATCCTTGCGGTTTACCAGAATCATTGTGGGTAACATCGTTTTTTGTTGTTGATTTTTTTAGCAGTAGCCAATCTCTCTAAAGGTAATCAAAAGTGCAACACAATATTTTTCGAAGCATCAAGAGTTGACAGCAGTGATTTCAAAGTGTTCTGACAAGGCCAAAAGTTGAATTAAACTCCAATCTGTGTAGGTGTGTGTGTATGTGAAGACACTGAAAAGACCCTCCATTTGCAGAAAAGGATAAGACGACCTCATGTTCTTTATACTATCAGTTGTCAACAGGGGAAGTCGTATATAGAACCCAGTTCAGGAATGCCACCTGCAAAAAAGAACAGACATATATTCTCCATTTCTTCCCTGTACCCTTTCCTGTCTCTCCTCATTTTCTTTTTCTCTTTTCTTTTTCCTCTCTTCTATTCCCTTTTATGCACTCCGTAGCTGCTCTGTCAGCGGTTGAAGGCACAAACTGCATCTGCAGGAGCCCCTGTAACATGACTCGATACAACAAAGAGCTTTCCATGGTCAAGATCCCTAGTAAAACCTCTGCCCGCTACCTGGAGAAGAAATTCAACCGATCTGAGAAATACATCACGTGAGTATGCACCTCACAACCCTTTTAAAAGCCACTTTCCTTTATATCAAAACGGCTTTGAATTCAGCATCCAAAGGTCTCTGAAGTGTTTTTTTTATTTTTTTATTTTTATGTTGCAACTTTACCACTTTCCAAACTTTTTAATTGTAGTCCTCCTAATACCTTTCACAGTCTTTGACTTTACCTCATTACTGCCACCAGTTAATGTACCACCTCATATCCATGATCACAGAGATACGGAGCTTGTTAATGATCACAAGCCTGCACTTTTCAAGGATGAGCTGTGGTGTTATTAGGACTGAGAACAATTTGGAAATTAAGAATTGGCTTAATTTTATTCACAAGCTTGTATTGAATTGGCCGTAAATCACAGGATGGTGAAATGATAGAAGAAGGGATTTACTTAATTGCAATCCAAAGTCACACAACAAATCAGTAAAAACATTAATTGGTTTACAACCGTACAAAAGTTTGGAGTCAGTATGCTTTTGAAAGAAGTCTCTTGTGCTCACCAATGCTTAATTTATTTGATCAAAAATACAATAAAATCATTAATTTTTAAAATATTATTACAATTTAAAATAACTGTTTTCTATCTGAATAAATTTTAAAATGTAATTGTATTCCTGTGACGACAAAATGCTGTGAATTCAGCATCAATACTCCAGTCTTCAGTGTCACATGATCCTTCAGAAATCATAATAATATGATGATTTGGTGCTCAAGAAACGTTTATTATTATTATTATTATCAATGTTGAAAACAGTTGAGTTGCTTTAGAATTGTATTCCATTAAAATTTTACTTGCAATTTTTAAATTGTTCAAATACAAATTGAGGAAGTGAATTATAATTGAATTGACATTGCCACTCATTTATGAATGGCACACAGGCGTGGTTGTGACACTGTACAGGAGAAAATGGACACTGGATTCTGGGAGAAAGCTAGATAGATAGATTGTTGTCAAAGAAACTCCCCATGTGTGTGTTCGTTCGTAATGTGCGCTTGAAATATTGCCTCATAGACATGCTTCTCTACAAAAAAAAAAAAAAAACAGCATTAGGACACCAGGACATTTGATGTGGCCCTCAGACATATTTATATCTCCTCCAGACATTTGGCTGACAAGTTGAGAACACTTTTGCTTTGTGTCAGGAAGATTCAGTGAGTTGTTCTTCAATATAGTGACAGATATCACATCCTCTCCATTCATTAGTTCATCGTCATAGCGATAAGTTTGTGATTGATTGTGTCTGAGATGTGGAGCTATTGGGAATACTCTCTCTCTCTCTCTCTCTCTCTCTCTCTCTCTCTCTCTCTCTCTCTCTCTCTCTCTCTCTCTCTCACACACACACACACACACACACACACAGATGTTGCTGTGTGCAGAGTCAATTATATTAGCATAAAGTAGACAGAATATCATCACTCTGGTGTCCCACTAGAGAGAGATAAGCTAGACTGCTTCATTTTATGGTGATAGAAAAAAAACACTTGTTTATGTTTAACTCCTCCACACATTCACACAAATTATTGGTCATGCCAAGATCATTCATCTCTACAACATAATAGGAGCGTAATGAATGGTTGAGATAATTCTAGTGTTGTTGGAGGTTGCAGTTTAGCCACTAACATCCAATAAAAAACAATTTGCCATTGTCAGGTGTGTGTGTGACTGTGTGTGTGTGTGTGTGTGTGTGTGTGTGTGTGTGTGTGTGTGTGTGTGTGTGTGTGTGTGTGTGTGTGTGTGTGTGTGTGTGTGTGTGTGTGTGTGTGTGTGTGTGTGTGTGTGTGTGTGTGTGTGTGTGTGTGTGTGTGTGTGTGTATGTGTGTGTGTGTGTGTGTGTGTGTGGGTGTGTGTGTCTAGAGAGAAAACAAAAAGCGCTACTGAGGATAAAACCACTCTTTAATTTAAGTAATCCACTCAGTACCAACTAAAACACTAGAATAATTAGAACTAACTGACATGATACAGATATGTTGTTGGTTACCGTTTCTGTTCTAAGCAGCCACAATGTTTTATTGGTCAACAGGACATTTTATTGGTCATTTGGTTTTTATTTCTGTTGCATCATTTTGAGTAGCTCTGCTCACAGTGAAATCTCATTAATATGAAGCATCAAAACTCTTCTACTTTGCTGTGATTGTGTCAGGTTGCACAATATTGTTCAGGTGTTTTGGGTATGACCAAGACAAATTACTTTTAAACCAAAATTACTGAACCAAAATATTTGTTCTATGTTCTGTACTTGTTCTGTTGTTCCAGGGACAATATCCTTGTTCTGGATGTGTTCTTTGAAGCTCTGAATTATGAGACCATAGAGCAGAAGAAAGCATATGAGGTGGCAGGTCTTCTAGGTAACACTACATACTGTAGTATGAATACTGTCTCTTTCATCTTTTCTCTTTCTCCGTTCCTCTAAATCATAAATATATTTATGTTGCAGGTGATATTGGTGGTCAGATGGGCTTGTTTATCGGTGCAAGTATCCTGACCATTTTGGAGCTATTCGATTATGCATATGAGGTATGTCAGCATCTAAACACAGGGTATAACATGCCATGATGTAACATCATTCTCTATTATAATAAAAAATAATATTATTGTCATTATGACAATTGTATTATTTACTTGCTTTTTCTTGTGTATATGTCACAAACACATCACTTTCAACATCATATACACAATCCTTCAAATGTTTGGGGTCAGTAAGATTTTATATTAATTTTATTAATATTTTTATTCAGTAAGGATGCATTAAATTGATAGTTAATTGAAAGTTACAGTAAAAACATTTATAATGTTGCAAAATATTACGATTTCAAGTAAACGCTGTTCATTCTAACTTTTTTTTTTTTTTTCATTAAAGAATTATGAAAAAATGCATCCTGGTTTCCATAAACTGTTTTCAACATTGATAATAATGAGAAATGTTTTTGAGCACTAAATCATCATATTAGAATGATTTCTGAAGGATCATGAGACACTGAAACCTGAAGTAATGATGCTCAAAATTCAGCTTTGACATCACATAAATAAATTACAGTTTAATATACGTGTATATTAAAATAGAAAACAGTTACTGTTTTTACTGGATGAACATGAGATACGTCTTTCAAAAACATTAAAAAAATCGCACCTACCCCAAAATTTTAAACGGTACTGAATGCATCTCTCGGTTACATCACAGTTGTCAAAAAAATGTGAACGCTTTTTGTGATTATTTCCCCCAAATATTTTCATATATTTCATATTCATATTTCAAAATTTTCATATTCATATATTTCACACATATATATATATATTTACTTGCCAAAGCCAATTTTTACACGTTTTAGGTGCTTGACAGGTGCCCTGTCTGACACAGACAAAAACACCCCGTTCGGTGTCCGAACTCAGAGGCACAGGAGACGCTATAGCTACACACTGCAATAATCATTTTAACACACTGAGATATTAAAAATTGCAAATTCATTCAGAGAATCACACACACACATACATTCCCCAGACATTGTGATGGCTGTTGAAAACTTGAGTCTGTCTGTCTCTGGTGTAGAATGAATGAATGACACTGATGGAGAGTTTCCTCATAATGAGCCTTCATTAATTCTGCATTGCTGCTGGTCTCTTTGCTCTGTGGACAGCAGCCAGCACAAGTCCTTACACCACTCATACCCTCGGGAACACACACACACACACTCATTTTGCATTCTGCCCTGTCCTGTTTTAATGGATTTCTTATGCAGGATAGCTTTAAAGGACAGATTTCATCATAAAACTTAGGCCTTTCTAGATTTTAAGCCTTTTGGCCGCTGTTAACAAAGCACATTTCACGAGTTCACATCTACATATAATTAGTACAATAAGTTTATGCGTATTTGGCGTGCTGTCCGGGGGGAGGGCTCCGAGCTCGGAGTTAGGCCCGAACCCAGAGTACTCCCCCCAGTTGGTAAGTGTAGATGGAACTGGAAGTGAGGAGATGGGGTGGAGGAGGGATGCTGACAAACTTTCAATGAACAGAGATAGGTCTGCTGTGAATTTATACTCTGTCATTGAGTTGATTACTGATTCATCTCCAGCTGTGCATAATTTGGTTAATTATCTGAACCTGCTCCTCCCGAACTTTGTTAATAAAACATCATAAAAATAAAAGAAACACTAAAGCATTTAGCTTCATTGGAAATGCATGAGACTATATGCCCATTGAGATTTTAACTTTAACTTAAGAACTGACATATTAACCAGTAAACTTTAACAAAGAGAGAGACTCAATAATGTCCACAGGTCAAGTTAAACCTCCTCAGGTTCAGGACAAAGGCACCCCTAACGGTGTGTGATATTACAAAGAATTACTAATGAATATTGATTAGGCCAGCCTCACATTTCTTGGTAACCTCCTAGTGCAACCCAGTAATATGACCTAATTAATATTCATGAGCTTGGCCTTTACAATAGTAGGATTCGAATTTCCCATAAATGTTCACATGACCAAAAAGATGCTATCAACAAAAGCACACCAGACTGAACAATGATAAACAAGCTGCTTACAGCTTGAGGATCCGTGGAGCCAGTTTGGAGCTGAAAACTAGACCAATATGCATGATTGTCCCAATCAAAATGGCCATTTTCAATTCCTGTGTGGTTTCCAGTTCCTGGGATCCCCCGGTGGTCAGTGCCCTGGGCTGCAACCCATGTTGCTGATTTGATTAATGCAGCGCTGGCAGAGCTACAAAGCTGTTCTCAGGCCAGCAGTTTGAGACCTGATCTGACAGTGAATGAGATGGTGGTTTGTGATGTGTGCTGGCAGGTGGTGAAGGAGAGACTGCTGGACCTGCTAAACCGTGAGGAGGAGGAAGAGAGTCATGGAGAGAATGTGGTAAAAAAAACAACCGCCTGCTAAGCTTCAAATTATTTATTTAGATATCAGGAACCCATTGCGTGGACTTGTGCCTTAGGCATACACTTCTATGACCGATGACATCTGTTTTTGTTTTGCTTTCCCTCAGAGTACATGTGATCCGGTGGTAAACCATTCCGAATCGATTAGCCACACAGTCAGTGTTCCCCTGCAGACCACCCTGGGCACCCTAGAGGAGATCGCCTGCTGAGCTCCGTTCCCCTCCAAACCACCAGGGGGAGCCAGGCCACTCCACTCCAATGGGTGAAGGACAGAGGAAAAAGAAGGAAACAGACAATTTTTCTTTTTCTCAACATGTCATCATTTGGCACAAACATGAGAACTAGAAGCCAAGGAGCTTCTCGAGGAACATGAGGACCGCAGAGTTTCTCGCAAACACCATCTGTTTGTTCTGGACTCATGGAGGAAAGCAGAAGTTTGTGGACCCGTCAGGACAGTCACTTGTAAACATAAGACCAACACAAATACACGAGCATGTGAGGAACTGCAAATATACACGGCCTCGGTGTGTTCTCGCATTCTCTCTCTCTCTCCCCAGCCGCCATTTTGAAGTTTACTGCCAAAACACTGTAAATTATTAACAGAGAAAATGTTGTGAAACTGTTCTAACTGTGCATGTGTCAGTTTCATGCGTTACAATCCGGTTTTCTCGAACATGTCATCCTCTCTCATCTATGGAGACGATTTTGTCTTCTTGTGCTGTTCGTTTGCTATGTGATTCTAGCGTCTCAGTTGGCTTTTTGATGTATCAAGGATGCATCATAAAATCAAGAGCCCCTTTCTTTCTCCCTTCCTTTTATTTTTCTATCCTTCATAGAAAAGCCGAATGGGTCACGGTACAATGGCAGCCATTATGAGCCCATTGTGGCTGTAGATGGTTCTTATGAATGCTTTCTGGATCCCATTGGAAAAATGATGAACAAAGAAAGTACAGGAAAAAAGTTTTTGTTGCTTTCTGGAAAAGACTGTAGTGATTCAAATAGCAGTTTTCATTTTGTCAAATGTAAGAAGTGTTATTTTGTCATTTAAAACTGATATTAGAAAGCTGATTCCATGCTTTTAATTCAGAATTGAGAGATTTAGAGCTGTTCACGGTGATTTATTAGGCTATTTGAGTTTTTATCTCATCTTATCATTTCAGAGCTTTTCATCTGTTCTGTGGTTTGTAATACTGCAATTGCCATAAGTTATCAGATATTTACTATGTTCCCTGTCCCACAGTGTTCTTTGATGGTGGATGATGGACGGTTCAAAGGTGTGATTGTGTCTATACTGTTCTCACTACACATCAGTATGAATCGGTATGAATGAAAAGAGGGTCAGTTCTGGGTGATGAAAGAGAGTTTGATTGCATTTCTCAATTTAAGAATACTGACTGGCACAAAATTCAGTCACAAAAATGAAAAATTAGAAAAAGAGCTTGTGTGTTGAAACTGTAGGTGAAGCTTTTGAACAAATTGCTCTGGGACACTAAGGCCCCTGCAGACGTGTTACACCATGAATTTGTTGACAAGCTTCTAAAATCTGCATGTAAATAAATAAATAAAAGGTATTTAATCTGGTTTAATAAGCCCAGGCATCCACACATGGCCTAGGGCTCCCTTGTCCAGTCAGATTTGAGGTTAGAGCCAGTATGCAAATATCTGTCATAAATATCCATGCTAAGATATTTTTTGTTTCAGGATTATTAGTTATTATTTTCATGCCCCCTTCTGGGGCAACAGTATTAAGAGGCGTGATTTGCACCTATAACATAATGCAAAATTTAATAAACAATAACGTTAAGAGCGGAAACACTTTAATTTTGCCACAGGGAATAAAATAATGAATGTGTACTCTGGGTTGTTTGTAACATGTGAGAGAGCCATGTGAATGTTAATACAGACACATGTTGCTTAATGTGTGTTGTTTTATTCTATAAAAATAGTTCTATAAAAATCACGCAATCTGGACACTTTCCTGATTTGCTAAATATCTGTGACCGAATGTAGATGTTTTTAGTTGTTTTATTTGCAATTCAGTTTGCTAATTAAATGTAATGGGCTGTAGAGGATGAACGTATTATCCTTATTTGCCCTAAAAATGTGATGATTTCTTCTAAATCTGTGTCAGAGACAGATCTGTGAACCTCAAAGGGTTTCAAGCATATGCAGAGAAAAAATAACCACACATGTACACAGTACAAATGCAGAAATCCATAGCCATCCATATTATAAAACCGTGAACTAAGAAGTCACTCATAGTGTTAAACAGTCATTTTAATAGACAAAACTCTTTCTTGCCATGTGGACAAACACCAAAGGGGTGTCATGCCACCTTTGCTATTTTCTCATTAGCAGAAACCAGAGGGGTTGATGGTTTCCAATTCCAAGGTAATTGCTTTAGTACCTCAAACCTTATATGAAAACAATAAAGGATAAATGAGTTACAGCACCTGTCTTTGCATTATGTCTCACTTGCATCCATCTATCTATCTATCTATCTATCTATCTATCTATCTATCTATCTATCTATCTATCTATCTATCCGTCCGTCCGTCCATCTCATTCTTTCCCCTTTCGCAGCTTTAGAAAAAAAAGACAATTTGATTGAAATGTTTTTATTTCATACTTGTTGTCCCTTTATCATTTCCTCTTATACTCGATTACACGGTTGCTCTTTTATCTTGTGTGTGAGCACGGATGAAGGCTATACGTGTCTGTCTAGGTTGCCAGAAACAAATGGTGAAATACAATTTTGACAGCATATGATTATTTGTGTCTACCTAGTAAAGAAAAAAGAAAGAAGTGAAGATACAAGAAACGCAATTTTGTTTAAGAAAAACAAATTAGTTTTCACCGCCCTTATAAACAGAGATACGCATAAACAAACATCATGGAGAACAAAAGAGCTGTCTTTGAGCTCAGAGATAATGCATGAACTCAAGTGCGGGGGCTCTGCATGTCATTTACTTCTAAGAAAACTAGCTACCGCTCCAATGAACTTATAAGCTTCAAAAGTTGTCCAGAAATTGCGTCACACGGCCTTCTAAAGTCACATTGCATAAGATGTTGTTGCTGTTCATTGTCATCACTGCAACATTAGTTATTTAAATATGGTTTATAATAACGGTTTGTTTACTGATTTATGAATACAAATGTTACCTAGCTGTTGTGGTTCTTGTTGCTGGTTTGCCAACTTTTTAAATTATCTATTTATTTGTTATGGTACCGCCAAAAGTAGGGTAAGATGACAGGCCCCTCCCCCAACACCTTTTTTTCCTTGATTATAGATGGTCATAAATTCCATGAGAATGTACTTTTCAGACATATTCACTATTCATTCATAATTTTGTGAAATCATTCAATTTGAATTAATAGTGTTGCTATTGTGACATTTCAATTAAAATATTTATGTATTCGAATACATTAAAGTCACAGAACAAATCTATACCTTTCAGATGAATCTCTTTTACTGGTATTCTGCCTTGCCTGTCATCAGTTATTCATTTATTTAAGTAAATTGTCAAAACACAATTTTAAATAGAATAGTTGATTTAGTACTTTTTTTTTTTTTTTTTTACATGGGTCTTAACATCTTAACAGGTTAACATCTTTCCCCATCTTATCCTACCATCTGCTCATGACAGTGCAGCACAGGATATTATGGACTGATCATGACTAAATATGTGCACCCTTAAAGTCGTCATGAAATCCATATCGACCCTATTTACTTTGTTAGTGCACATTACTAGTTTTGTGGTGAACAATTAATCTGTGTTAATCCACAAAAACGAAAAACAAAAAAATTGTCTTCGTAATCTTTCCCCTCTAATATTGCTTTCCTTTTCCGATGACGGCATTTTGTCGGTTTGGGTAGAACATCCCCTCCAACTGTCAGTCTGCTCTGAGATTTGACAGCGAACTGAATAAAATGCCCACTCAATTAATTCCCAGAAAGGAAAAAACAAGCCACACCCTCTATATAAAATGCTGCCTTTGGAGGATGCATTCCAAGTTCCACTGTCACTTCCTTCATCTGATCGATTTTTGAAGGCAGCTTAGATGTATCCTTCACTCCCTTTGATATCCCACAATCCTGTTCATTCCATTCTGTGACAGTTGAGCTAAAAAAGAAAGATGGCATCTGAAAGCTGCGGTTGGTGGTCAAGTTTTTAACTAACGTTTTCCACTTCCGATGTCATTTCTAGCGAGAAATTACTATTGTAGGGTTTAAATATTTGCTTAGTTATCACTAAAGCTTGCTCTATTTTGCTATAGATTATTAAACCATTGCACTGCCTCAAACACTGCTAACAAAGTCTATTGTCTGATAAGGCAGTGAGGCAACAAGTTTTCAGACGCCGCCATTATTCCGTTTCACTCGGAAAATACGTCACAATACTGAAGTAAAGTCAGTCACAACTTCCGGTTCACGCGGACTGCTCTTAACACTAAAAATGAACTCAGGTGTGAGGCTGACATAATATTCCCATGATGTTTGATTACAGTACATTTTAGTTTAAGCTTACATTTATTCACATAATATATTTCCAGTTCCAAACTGCTTATCTGGTAGAAAATGCTTTCAGGGCTTTAGCTGTCAGTCCCTTTCCATCACAAAAGTAATCAGAATTAGTGAAAGAGTGATTTCATCCATTATTTCCCCACCAAAACATCAGGAATATTTTGTGTTTGTAAAGCCGTTATGTTGAGGGCAAGGTATGTGCAATCACTTATCGCTCTTGTTTACTGCCTCAGAGAAACTGCTGGCTAATTGAATAGTGTATACCCTGATGATAAGGGTGCTCAACTGAAAACATAACAAGGCCTGCGGAAATCAAACGCATTTAAGCGGTGGCTCAACAACTAATGATGAACGTGACATTGGTGTCAGCCATTTGGACCCACAATAATGCTCCTTTCTGTCTGCTGACAAATAATAATCTCAGTATGGGGCATTTACAGCAATTCTATGAACCTGTTCTTCCAAGACTTAATTGTGCAGGGTGGGGTAGGCAATTTCCGAGAGGCTAGCAATAGCAAGCTAGCTTTGAAAGCATTAGATCCCACCCTCCCTTCAGAGCGCTCTCCAAAGTCACGCCTCCTTCAAAACACATGAACTCAGTCTGCAAAGCATCATGAGATGAGAGACAGCGTTAAATTACCTCATGTCTCAGAGCACATAACATTACAATAATAATAAACTTGAACAACTTACAGACCTTTAGTTGTACCCCTTGACTGCTGCAGATTTATTTTGCAGCATAAGTTAGTTTTTTTGGTTTAGAAGGAACTTTAAAAGGCTGTTTTTATTATTTTTTTGTCTGTCTACAACTCTGCATATAGCCTTATGTTCCACCCAATGGCACAGATGACGAGTGATGTCTACACGAGCAGGGTGCATGGAGGTATGCAAATACATATGTTCACAGGCAGGTAGGACATTGTATCATGGTAACACTTTATTATAACGTTCAGTTGTAAGACATCTATAAGGGGTTAGTTAATGATTAACTAATCATTTACAAAACATTCATAAATTATTAGCAAGTGATATACTAACATTTTATGTATGTTTTGTAAATTCCGTTACAAGTCATTTACAAGTGATTAGTAAATTACTAACTAATTATTTACGAAACATGACTATGCGTTCATAAATGATTCATAAGTGATATGTTAATTACTTTATGTATGTTTTGTAGATTCAGTTATAAGTCATTTATAATTTATTAGTTAATGATTAACTAATCATTTACAAAACATGAATATGCGTTTCATGAATGTTCAATATATATATATATATATATATATATATATATATATATATATATATATAATGTATGTAACAGTTAGAGGGTGCAGAAAGTGTTGTAAATGCCTTCAGATCATTTGTAACAGGTAAGTAACAGTGTTTAACACAATGATGTGTAAATGCATGAATAAATCATTTACAACACTTTCTGCATCCCCTAATCTAAAGTGTAAACTATTCATCACTTGTAAATGTGTTACACATCATTTGTAGATAAGATTCGTTGATCTTATGCCTTATTGATTCTTGAAGTGGTTATCTACAAATGAAGTGTAAGACATTTACAAGTGATAAATAGTTTACACTTTAGATTAGGGGATGCAGAAAGTGTTGTAAATGATTAATGCATGCGTTTACACATCTATAACAGGTGTTGAACACTGTAGTGTGTGCTGCAGTGTAAGTGCTGACTGGTAAGGGTATAGACAGCTGTCTTCTCTGAAACACATAGAGTCTTTAACCACTGTCCACCTGATGTGAGCAAAACATACAACAAAAATGTAACATCATTTATTAAACATTTATGAAACGCATAGTCATGTTTTGTAAATGATTAGTTAATGACTTGTAAATGACTTGTAACGAAATTTACAAAACATACATAACATGTTAGCATATCAATTGCTAATCATTTATGAATGTTTTGTAAATGATTAGTTCATCATTAACTAACCACTTATAAATGACTTACAACTGAACGTTATTATAAAGTGTTACCGGCCATGGTCTGGCTTTTGTAGAAGAAGCACAGCTCCCATGTTGCTTTCAGACTAATGCTTTATTTTGATCAGCGCGTTGATTCTGCATGACCAACTTTGATCTGTTGTGAACTCTTTTTCGCCCTCACGCAAAATATCTGATCACGTGGATTCCTGTTTGTACGGTCTCCCATTCATTTTGGCGTCACTTTGACAGTGAATAACTTTACATCTGAGTCGTTTAAATACTCTGTTTATCCATTTCTAGAGAAACACGACAATGTATAAAAGGCTCCATTACCTTGTATCTTACGTTATGGCCCCGTCGAAGCAGTTTTTGTAAAAATAGGCTAACGATTGCATCATAACCACGCGACTCTCTGTCGCACAGTAGAGAAATTACCGTATAGACAGGAGGAGAAGCTTGCATGCAATCGGGGGGACGTGGAGGCATAAAGTCCGATAAAGTCAAGGGAGAAGCCCATAGAGAGTCACAAAGTTGCTCCTGCTCCAAGCTCATGGACAGCCCCTACTCACGCTCTCCGTCTCTGCAAGATTTGGAAGGGAATGATTCAGATTTCTCTTGGCACAGCTACTAGAAGACTTACAACTGTCAGACAGCTTGCTCATGTCACATCTACGTCATCAAGCTCAGTTTGAGGCTGCGCAGTACGCTCAGCCATCAGGAAGTGAGTGCTTCTAATTGACTTCACTTTTCTCCGTTGAAATCTATGGGGTCGCTGTGTCCATTTCTTATATTGTCTATGTGTGAGATTGACAACGGGCCGGTGAAAGCGTTGAGAGTGGCCAAGAGTGTCAAAAGTTTGGACAGCTCTCGACTTTATGCAAACATCAAGCTAAAAATGCGGTCGGCAGCAAATCACTGTGACATTCAGGTAGTGACGTCTGTCTTGAGCGTTTATGCTGGATATAGTGTGGAAATCGTATTGTTTACATAATGACATACGCCCACGTAAATGTAATGTGTCGACGACACATTATAATTTGTCTTAATTGTTGTGTCCGTGCCGGTTTCATGTCATGTCTGTTTCATGTCATTTTATAGCGTAATCGACTGCACACAGATTCTGTCAATAGAATTTAACTCGTATTTACCCAGACCTTTATAATTGACAAATAAATTGTGTCCCCCATCGATATTGTGATTGTGCTATAGTTCAATCTCGCCAGTCCATGAAAGAACATACCAGCCAATGGCTCTGTGATGTTGACAGTCTGTCTGGAACATTTAAGTCCTCAAATCTGTGCTTTTTTTCATTGTCCTTCTTTTGGAATTTGATGACATAAAGCCAATCTGTAATAGAAAACACATTGTCTGAATAAGCCCCCTGAGGCTAAATACAACATGTATATGCAAGGAAGAGAAGATGTTCTGCAGGAGGTAATTTATCCAAATCCTTCAAAGATGACAAAAAGCTTTTAGTTTCCTGCGCATCCAACACAGAATACTAATTCCAGCTAAGAGTGTTTAAAAACTATTATAAAACGGATAGTTCCTGTCCTTGATTCTGATCGAACGTTCAAAGCCGTTGTAAATTACTCAACAAACATACACCTGTGACCGCATTACATTAGTATTACTGCGCAGCTGCCGTTTGTGATTCTTTGGAACTACATTGCTTGGCAGAGGAATAAATGGGTTATAACGTTGTAATTTTTGTTGCGGGTGTTCATTTTATGAATAAAATAAATATTAAAATGAATATTTTTATGGAGTAACTGTTTTATAAAAGCAATAAGCCCCCTGAAGCCGTGTTTTACAGTGGATTTAGAACAGCTAAGGGGCATTGTTAGGCACGACGTGGAGCAGAGCTTCGGGGCTTATTGCTTAAATATATATATATACCACCACCGGGTTGCGAGCCCACTCCACTCGGAGTGTAGCTTCTTCCTGGGCGCTGGCACAGGGTGCCTCGCTGACAGATATTTGTAGAGCTGCGGGCTGGGTGACACCAAACACGTTCGCTAGATTCTATAGCCTACATGTCGAGCCGGTAGCTTCCCGTGTGCTCTCTTCGCGTAGAAGCCAGTCAACACCGTAAGCCCCGCTCGAAGTGTCGGCTTGCTGCGCCATTCCCCTCCTATGGACTGAATATGTGCGCCATTCTTGCTCCAGTAGAGTTCCTCATTAGCCAAACCCTGTTGAGTTCCTCCACACCCCTCAGCAACGGACGTGGAGGAGCGTCCGATGCCAGGCCTAACACTCTTATGCATTGATGGAACCTGTGCTAGGCTGGGTCCCATATGTTGTGATCCCAATGGCGATCCCATATGTGTATTCTTCCACGGTACGGCTCACTGCGGCAAGCCCATGTCTTTCCCTTGGCAGAGCTTGCTCTGCTGTCTCTGACCAGTGTTGTCTCCCCCCTGCTATTGGCCGGAGCCACCTCAGTGACATTCTATATGTTGTACTGCCCAGAAACGCCCAGTCCATATGTGTAACCTCCACATGATACCTCCCTACGTGCAGGATGTGGCTTCCGCAGCCTCTCCCTTTGCACCGAAAGGGCACGCTTTCCCAGTGTTATCCAAGTCTGTCTGACTGGGTCATGCGGAAAAGCAGTGGACTTCACTGGCCTAAGCCCTGTCCCATCTCCGCCTCAATAAATGCGGGGGGATCAGGAGGCTTTCGCTAGGCACAGGAAGGTGGCATCACTAGGTGGCGTGTTAATTGGGATCCCAAACAGTACGGTAAGTCGGACGTGACCGAACTGATAGAGAACGTCTCAGTTACGTATGTAATCCTCATTCCCTGAAGGAGGGAACGGAGACGTAGTCCTGTCGCCATTATTGCTGGACCACCGCTGACTCCGGGCTCTGCTCGGCTCCTCAGCGGAAAAACAAAGATGCGACGCATCTCATTATATGCTTGATATATATGCTTGATATAGATGCTCATTATATGCTTGTGCTGCGAGGCAGGGCAGCTGATGCAATTATCGCATGTTTATCGCATATGTTTTATTACACTCGAAGTAGATTGGTCTCTCAAAGCGATCCCAATCAGTACGGTACGTCCGACTATGTCTCCGTTCCCTTCTTCAGGGAACGAGGTTTACATACATAACCGAGACGTTACGTGTGTACTGTTGCATCTTATTACCCCTCATATGCCCTCTTGTGGTTCTCAAAGGCATTGCTTGTGGACGTAACTGCCATAGTTACAGCTTTTTCAATTTGCTAACAAGCATTGGTCTCAATAGCCTACTGAAGCAACTTTTTCAAAACTCTTCATACAGTCTGCATTGCCAACATGATTCTTGGCCAAGCTGTTAATCTCACCTCCAAAACTCACTCAGAACAACAAAACACTTCATATATGTTTCAAAATAAGCTTGTTCCACCATAACACTGACATTCTGGCAACAATTTAAATTCAGAAAACATTACATTTATATTTAATCATTTAGCAGAAGCTTTTATCCAAAATGACTTACACACGAGGAGAGCAATATAAGCAATCAAACCAACAATAGGCAACAATATGCAAATGTCATGACCAGTCTCAGCTAGACAAGCGCAGCACACGTAGCAAGGATTTTTTTATATAATAGATATAGAATAGTCAGTGTTAGTATTATTGAGTCGAACGTTGGCGAAATAGATGCATCTTTAGTAGATTTTTGAAGATGGCTAAAGACTCAGCAGCTCAGGTTGAGTTTGGAACAGTCAAGGTAAAGGTCTTGGTAAGGATGGTACCACAAGGTGCAATTCACTTGCAGAATGCCATTTTCTGGATTGCACATAGGTCTGAAGTAATGATAATAATAAGTATGATAACTGATAAGTAATGAGTTAAGATATAGGGGTGCAGAGCCAGTGGTTGTTCTTTAGGCAAACATCAGTGCCTTGAATTTGATGCGAGCAGCAATTTGCAACCAGTGCAATTTTGTGAGGAGAGGTGTGACATGTGCTCTTTTTGGCTGGTTAAAGACCACTCTTGCAGCAGCATTCTGGATCAGTTGCAGAGGTTTGACAGTTGATGCTGGAAGGCCTGCCAAGAGAGCATTACAATAGTCCAGTCTCGATACTCCAATAGGAAGGGCCTGATCCTCCTAATGTTATAATGAGACAAATTGCAGGATCACAGTCTGATGGCGGTGACGTCTTCTACTGGTTGTGCTGGGTAACAATGCAGTGGGGAAAGGAGCCGGAATCCATTTCAACAGCCTTGGACACAAAGCTCTGTGGGATGCTAATCTCCTAGAGCACCAAAGGGCCCTTAAATATGGAACATGCAGATGAGGCCCTGAAGTAGGTGCAGAAGGTCCTTAACAACCTGGAACATGCAGATGATGGTACCTTGAAGTGAAGATTTAATCTCCTGAGCTTAACCTTGTTGCAAATGTCTCTGTGTTCTGCCTCTCTGGACAGTCCGCATTTGTCCTCTCTGGCATGGAGACTCTCGCTGGACGAAGACTTTGAACGTAGTGTTTGTCAATGTCTCTTCTCACAGACTGGAGGCTCAGAACGTGGTCTGTTGCTGCCTCACAAGCTTAAGCTTTAGACCCAGATCATGGAATCTGTTGTCTCTCTGGACAAACTGGAGGCTCAGAACGGTGCAGTGTATCTTTTGCTGCCTTCCCTGTAACAGGCTAGATGTTCAGAAAATGTTGATTTGTTTCTGTCTCACCTTTGCAGGCCAGAGACTCAGAACGAGAATGTATATGTTAATGTCTCTCCCCTTCCAGGACTGAGACCCAGAATGGTGTTGATCTGTTTCTGTCCATCCCCTTACTGGACAGACTCAGAACGGCACATCTGTTATGTCTCATCCGGTTGAAGACTCAGAACAAGGAGTGTCTGTTGAAAGGGTACCTTTATCCATTTGCAATGCAGTCCGGCGCTTCTCCATTCCAGTGCTGTGATTGGCTGCTGGCATCAGAGGGGAGACACACAGTGTGGCCCACCCTTCTTTCCCCTGTGGAACTCTTTTGCATAAAGCAAATCTGTTGGAAATCTGTAAGTGTCTTTAAAGTTTTGCCAATGCATTTCTCACTTTCCAAACCACCACCAGAATACCTTCGGCAATATTATACACAAATAGAGACCAAACAGGATGGAAAAAGATTCAACTGTCATGCATTCATATACATTAACAGCTGAATTTGAGTTAGAAGTATGAAATGGAGGTTTGTAGTCTGCATCAGTTTTAAGGTTTGAAAACATGGTTATGAATAGATTTGGATGGATCATTGTGGTCTCTCTTTGTTTACTGCTGCTGCATCCGGAGGTCCTAAGGAATTTTGTATGGCAGTCACAGGCCAAAGCCTTAGGAAGAAATCTCTAGATGGGTCAAGAGCAGAAACTGCATGTGGACCAGTGAGAGGTCCTGTCCTTCCCGAGCTTGGCCAGAGGTCTTCTCCTTGCCCTCTAAGAGGTGTCTGGCTGTTGTCCTAGCATCTTTATCTGATGGTGTTGAACAGTTTGCTTGTGTTAGTCCACCAAGATCCAATCAAAACGGACAGAGAGGGGCCCTGCCATAAAACTGGGCCCTGGAATGTGCTGTTCACCACAATAATCACACATGCTTTTTTATACATTTTTTGTTCTGATGAGCCAAACAGAATTCATTCATTTTTGTTTATGAAGACAAAGTTATACTCATCCTCTTCATTGGCCACTTTACATTTGC
Organism: Leuciscus leuciscus; assembly: GCF_965113295.1. NCBI lineage: Eukaryota > Metazoa > Chordata > Actinopteri > Cypriniformes > Leuciscidae > Leuciscus > Leuciscus leuciscus. The sequence continues at coordinate 47,519,782 of NC_138725.1, read as the reverse complement.
ATTGTTTAATTATTAAGATAGAATAAGAAAGACTTCACAGATATTCAGTTGGTTTTGAGCTATAAAGTAGAAAGAAAGGTGATTCTGCATCAACCGCAAAAAAAGTTTGTCAGAAAAAAAATAAAATCTGAGCTTTAGGGGCACAACAGCTTGTCAGCGGGGCAGTATCCTCAAATACACTCATTGTGCCTGTAGTACATGTTAAGGTACCAATGTACCCTTTAGGCCACAGCGACAAGCTGTCGTTGTACCCCTAAAGGTACAAAGTTTGCAAAAAAAGTACAGTATACTCATTAAGTTTTAACAAGTTATAATGCCAGCGGTGCTGTTTTCGTAAACAGACATCATGGCATGTCTGATGTAACAGGCTGATAGTCAAGCCTCAGGATGCTTGTGGAACATTTAAAATTACTTCTATGTAATGAAAGTCAGGAGTTTGGTGTCTGAACACTGCAAATGCTGATAGTCCAGGCTGCACTACACAATAATACAATTAGAAAAAAACAAAACAGTGCGGATTTGCAAGATTAATTGCTTTCATGACATTCGGTGAACATAAATAAAGGTAGGCCATGAAAAAGCTGAACAGGCTACTGTTTTGAAAACATTATTAATGTTGGCCTTTAGCAGAGTTACGTATTAGCAATGCCTTTAATGATACACAACACAATACAGTATAAATTAGCATGCTGTCAGATGTATGCTAAGTCTCAGATAAATAAACTAGCTAATGAGAATATTATTACCTTGCAAGGATGAATGTCTATTTTGCATTTTTAGTATAGTAATGTTTCGCAGAAGTTAATCGCACTGTGTGTGTGTGTGTGTGTGTGTTAAATTAATGCAAGTGTGTGTTGTTGGTTTCAGCTTCTTCTGAAAATGTTGTGTTTATGACATTATAATTCTGAGCTTGTAATAGAAATCCACTCTTCTGCCAAGACTTCCATACTAATGAGATCAATCACCACCCATTTTAATTGTTTTTTCTTCATCTTCCCATCTGTCTTATAGGGCAACCAAAATGTTCCAGAACTTAATTGCTTGAGAGGGAGAACGAGAATGAGACGGGATTACTTCAAAGGATCTTTCTGCCACCAAACAAATAACAGTTCTTCCCACACAATCAAACAAATGTCGATTAGCAAGCATCACATTCCTCCCTCTCAGCCCAATTAGGATGGAAGTCTATCACACAAATATGCCACTGCTCAGGGACCTGTGAAATAAAGCTGGCTAAAGATAGCCAAGCTTTCACTGAGTCCAGGCCTTTCTGCCCATTTTCCAATTAAAGACCCTGATCTACTAATGAATAAGCAAGCCTTGACACTCAGAGGTCTCCAACATTAGGTTGTTTGATCGGACGCCTGGCTGTTCTTTGACGCTTTTAAAATAATTAAAGGATGACTCCACTTGAGGGAATGTTGTTTGGCTGTTTTCTTCATTTTTCACCACTTCCAGATTGAATTTGGCAGAACTAGCACCCAGTCTGATTGATGTGTATACCTTTTTGCTTACATATTAGGTGAAATGATTCATCCATGTCTTGTGGAAATCTCAAATATTGAACTGAGATTTTTATTGAACAAATCTTTCGTACAAATCTAACATTGTTTATTTCAGTTCTGTTTTAGGACAGCAGCTGTCAAACTGTCATAAATGCAATCTAACATGAGGCAGAAAAAGCAATAGCCTGTGAGCTTGGAAATGGGATAACGCAGTCTCGGGTTTTGATTGCCCGCAGCAAAGAATATATTCATAATGTTAATGCACAATAGAGTGGCTGACAGAATAATCCTCAAAGGCACGTAGTACTGCTCACTGTCATTCCAGTCTGAAGACAAATTTGTAATAAGAGGCAGCATTTGTCATAATACTCACATTTGCACATTCAAGACAGGCAACTTCTTGATAAGTTTTGTTATTTACTTGCAATCAGTACATGACATACAATTAAGAATTGACACCAAAGAATGGCAGCTTACAACAATAGCGACAGATTTCAGTTCAAAACAAGGTGAGGTAGGATCAAGAAGATTTGTATGATACGTTGGGAAATGGTAGAAAGTTCTTGAGAAATTGTGAATGTGAAAGTTGGTAACACTTTATTTTACAGTGTCCTTGTTACACAAGTTACATGAAGTTACTGTAATAATAACTATAAATTGTGCATAATTACATGCAACTAACCCTACAACAAACCTAATCCTAACCCTATAGTAAGTACATGTAGTTAATTAATATTACTCAGTACTTAAATGTATAATTACTCTGTAACAAGGACGCCTTAAAAAAAGTGTAACCTGAAAAGATGCATGAGTTCATAATGCAGTTTTAACATATGCACACTGAACTGTCGCTTAGACCTTTACAATCAAAGTTTGGTTTAAAATAAAGGGCCTGTGTATTACTGTCTCAACTCAACACAGTCTTAGTTCATCTACATCTAACAAACCTAAACTCCAGAAAGCTTAGTTACATATTTACAAAGATAATGTGTAGCTTAAGTGCTTTGCCGTGGTATTTCGTAACCCTCCGAATGAAGAAAATCTTTGAGAAGAAAAGCTTGGTGTATTGAGACAGTTGTTGGCACAGCAGGAGTTTAATATTTTCCTGTTAAACATTGATCAATCGTGCTCTTCAAAAATAACCTGATTTCTGTGATTCAATTAGACAGTTAAGTCTGATAGGCAACACTTTATGAAATCAAAACTTCAAATGATTTCAAACTTGAAGTAATTACAGTTGCTAAATGAGTCTCTGCATGGGTGTGCGTGGGAAAGGCTTACTGTGCATTGCAGAAAAATGTACAGTTCAATCTGCAAATTTCCCACTTGCTGTGGCCAGATGTGGAGTTCTATGGAAACCAAATTCCACATTTAATACCTTTCTGAAAATATAATCTGTTCGCAACTGAAGTATTGCTTTAATGAACAGTCTACTGAAACTCTTTAAATAACCTAAAAGGAAACCACAAAGTATCAAAGAAACAAATGTTTTGATACAACAATGCAAATAATAAATAATTAAAGTCATTAAAAAAATAAATTATATAAGTGCTTTTGTGCCTGCATGTCCCAGCCTGAAAACAAAATCTGTATCAAGACAGACACCCTCAATGGCCTGTTCCCATTAAAGTTTTAAGTCTCTTGTTTAGTCTCTTTACGCTTTCCCTAAGAGGTATGCGGGACCTAACGCAACAGTGCGGCCCAGGAGGAAAGATACTGATATGTGGCAGAACCGGATTTCACTAAATGCAACATGTTCCTGGATCTGGATGGGCTCCCGCAAAGTATAATTATCTAATAATAACAGCATGCACAATTCTGGAGATCTGAAGCATTGTGTGAGTGTGCAACACCAGAACAATACAGATTCTAACCAGACTAGGACTGAAAAATCCACTTAGACCTCTTCCTATGGGCTTTTGCTTGCAGGAACAGGACAAAATGTGAACGTTTTGGGCGGGAGCGGAATCAAATATATCATATTTTTGGTGGGAGATGATGTGAACGGGATTGAAAAATCCATTCTGCACAGAACTCTACCTTCCCTTACAGATGGTGGATGGCTGAAAGAATCCAGGCCAAGAAGGACGAGTGCAGTCCGACTGCACCGTATGGAGGAAAAGAAGCCTTCAGTGGACTTCTACTTGGTCAACAGTCTGAATAAAGCTGGGGGGGGGGGGGGGGGGGGGGGGGGGGGGTTCCTAGGCCTTGACCCAGCTCATTGGAACCCAGAAGGTCTCCCGCTCCAGTCTTTCTAGGATGCTACGTAGTTCTGCACAGGCACTGGCAGTGTCCTCCTTAATTAGGACCCGATCCACTAGATGACCATATTGTTGATCTATCTGCTGTGCAGACAGACGCATTTCCTGCAGGTCCTCTTCCTGAAAATGAAGAGATGAGAAAGTGTAGAGAATGAAATGAAAGAGATGTGTGAAGATGTGTGCAAAAATAATAATCAAGCTAGATATAACGTGCCTGTAGATTATGTGATTTTCCCATACAAACCTTAAGCTCATTTTTTAAAGCTAGACAATCGTGGCAATTTATTTGCAATTATTACTAAATGACACAATTTCAAGGCTGATTTTTGAGAGGTTGGGATAATTGTTGTTGATCAGTGCCACAGGGTTTCTTGAGAGCTGAGTGATGTAAACCTGTGATGAGACTTACTGTGATTCGCCCATGTTCACCCCCACCCGGCGAGGTGCCGGCACTGCGGCGTCTGCGACTCTCCGGGATTCGTGGTGTTACGAAAATGACATAAGGCTTGAATTCGGCTGTCCGCAGGGCCTTCAGAGCCTGTGGCAGGACAAACAACAAAACCAGTAATGTGAAGGGTTAAATGACACTATCTATATTTGTGACCCTGGATCACAAAACCAGTCATAAGTCGCACAGGTATATGTGTGGCAATAGCCAACAATACATTGTATGGGTCAAAATTATCGATTTTTCTTTTATGCCAAAAATTATTAGGATATTAAAGGGATAGTTTACTTTGAAATTAATTTTTGGTATGTTTTAGCTTACCTCAAGGGCATCCAAGATGTAGGTGTCTTTTTTTCCGCAGTAGTTTCAATTTTGATATTTTTAGGTCAAACCGTTCTTGTCTGTCAGTCATATAATGCAGGTCTATGGTCATTATCTCAAAACACAAGCACAGAGTCCAAATTAAAACAATTCCCAGTCGTCCAAATTAAACAATTCCCCATCGTAAGTAGTGTAAATGGCCTAAGACACGAAACGAGCGGTTTGTGTGAGAAAACGAACAGTATTTATATCGTTTTTACCACTTATACACAGCCATGTCCGAGTGATCTGATCTGACGTGTGCGTAGACTGGCTGCGTATAAGAGGTAAAAACGATATAAATACTGTTCGTTTTCCCACACAAACCGCTCGTTTCGTGTCTTAGGCCATCAATGTGTACTTACGATGGGGAATTGTTTAATTTGGACGACGGGGAATTGTTTTAATTTGGACTCTGTGCTTGTGTTTTGAGACAGTGACCATCGACCTGCATTATATGACTGACAGACAAGAACGGTTTGACCTAAAAATATCAAAATTGAAACTACTGCGGAAAAAAAGACACCTACATCTTGGATGCCCTTGAGGTAAGCTAAAACATACCAAAAATTTATTTCAAAGTGAACTATCCCTTTAAGTAAAGATCATGTTCCATGAACATATTTTGTAAATATATAAAACATTTGTTTTTGTGAGTGAATGCAGCAAAATCTCAAACATAAATGGACAAATTTAAAGGCATTTTTTGACAAAAAAAGTAAATTATGAGGTCTGTATGCACCGATAAACTTCATGTTCAGTTTCAGCCAGTAGCGGTAAAACATTAAAAATGCATGAGAGCAAGTTTAAGGTAAATTTCCTGCCATGTCCATAAGAAGGATTCTTGCCATCGGGGGTAAAGTGCTGTGTGTGGTTTTGCACAACTAATATGCTTTTTGCAATAGGCAAGTAGCTCCACCTGAAGGTGAAGCCAGTCAGTACATGTCAGCATTAGAGAAAGACTTCCTTTTGGCCAAGTGATACATGAAAATTGTAAATATAAACAAAGCAACATATTCAAATCTACAAAACATGTAATAAGACATATGGGTCACACTTAAGCTTAGGGTCCAATTAGGGGTGGGCGATATGGAACAAATATCATATCTCATATTTAATTTAGTCCTAAATTGCAAGGAGCTTTGGACAAAAGCGTCTGCTAAATGACTAAATGTAAATGTAAATGTAGAACAGCGCATCAGCACGTGAATGAAATGTTTAAACAGCAAGGCTTTAAAGCACATGCAAATAATTTACTTTTGTGAATTGCAGTATCCTGTGAGTGTAACTCGACCTCTGTGTTAACATGTGATGTGAATGTACATCGCGTTGTACAGTGTGTTGGGACGGAGGCGCCAGAACTGCAGCTGATATAATACACTGTAGCACTATACGATATTTCTTCAAAAGCAGATTGTGGAGACATTTTAATCGAACACGATAAAAAATCGTGATATCGCACACCCCAGGTCCAATTCTCACTGTTAACTAACTATTAACTACGACTTTTGCTTCAGTAAACTCCAAATAGTAGTTAGAAAGGTAGTTGTTACATTTAGGTGTATTGGGTAGGATTAAGGAAGAACATGAATATGGTCATACAAAATAAGGCATTAATATGTGCTTTATAAGTACTAATAAACACCCAATATCCTTGTAATATGCATGCTAAAAAGCAACTAGTTAATAGAGTGAGAATTGAACCCTAAATTTAAGTGTTTCCGACATAATGCTTTTGTGCATAATTTAAGCTGATCAGAGAATAGTTTTGCTGTTTTCATGTCAATTATAAATGATAATGTTTACAGTGGTTCTTGAATCAACACCCAGGGCAAAAGCTGCTGTTATTTACCTCAGGCTGTACGTCTACCAAACACATCTTGTTCTTGGCTTGAACGGAGCGGATGGCCTCTATACTGGTCCCATACAGATTTTCCTTATACTCTCCATACTCTATAAATCTGCAGACAAGTCAGGGTATGACAATTGGACAATATATTTTCAAAGCAGCAGTACAAGAAGACCACATCACAGCAGCACTCACTTGTTATTCTGTGCATCTGCATCAAAGGCCTGCTTAGTCACAAAGTGGTACTCCACTCCCTCCTTCTCGTGGCTCTTTTTGGGCCGTGTGGTGTCTGTGATGGAGGACAGAGAGCCAAAAATGTCATGTGGTTTAAACGGATAGTTGCAAAATGATGCTGTCATTTATTCACCCTTATGTTTTGCCAAACATGCATGGCTTTTATTTGTGGGGAACACAAAAATAAACATCTCAAAGATTGTTTTTCATGCAATTATAATGGGAACCGAATCTGCCAAGCTTCAAAAAGAATGCAAAAGGACCATAAATACGTAGTTCTCCATTTGTGTTTTTGCACCCAGTCCTATTTCACTTTCATACACAAACACACACACACATATATATATATATATATATATATATATATATATAGGCCAGGATATTCTTCCAAAATTTGCATTTTGTTTCATCTGAAGAACAACATGATGGTGAGTGAACAATGACAATTTTTTGTGATTTAAAATTTCACATAGATCATTTCTAAAGTCTAAAAACACTGGAAAGTTTGAATGTTAATGGTTTGAACTATGAGTGCATAATGTAGCTAGTGTATTTATCAGGAAACTCTTTTCATCCTGAATAGGAAATGAGGCAAGACCTACGGGGCACAGCCACAGCGTAGCGATGGGGATTTTCTGCAATGACCTTTTGCTTCAGCTCATTGATGCGTGCTCCCAGAGAACCTGCACAAAGATAAGCAGCAAGTTCAAATCAGAGCATTTATAGTAGTCTATGTACTTAGATTGCAACGTACAAGAAAAAAGTATTTCAGAAGATCACTTAGATCACAGAGACTTTCTGAAGCTGAGTAAAATCATTATTGCCACTAGGGGTCAGTGTATCATCAGAATGTGGGATGCAGGGAACTGTGTTGGCAAACATCTTCCTGATACAGGCAGTGGTTTATGGAAGGAATAGTGTAGCTCCTTAATTATAATAACTGATTTGGTATATTTTCTGGAATTGCTAGGTATGCCGAGTAAGAAAAGTTAGCTTCCTTGCTCAAGCTGCCAATGGACCCTTTTCACAGACAGTGTTTTTATATATATATATATATATATATATTTTAAGTATGTACATTTATAACACTTGACTCTGTATTATATTACCATCAAATGACAAGAAACTAGTTAAAGCTGCTGTGAGGGTGTTTCTAAAACAGCGGCTGTGGGAGTGATGGTAAAATTGATGTATTTCTCTCTTCTGCCTGCCGTTATCACAACATTATCTCTTTTTAAAAGTTGTGAAAACACTACTGTGGTGTTTTTCTTTTGCTATTTGAGCAAATGTGAACACAATAAATATATTTAATGTTTTCTCTCATTCATCACCGCTATAGAAGTTTACCTAACTATGATGTGTTCTGCTTCTGAGAAACCCGGAAATGTGAATTTATAATTATTTATAATTATGTTTAATAGGACACAAGGTTGACTGAACTGATAGGCTATTGTTTACTTTGTAAAATGGTGAGGACTTAGACAACCGCCGTGCCTCCCATTTATATTTAAAGTCTTTTTTTTTATATATATATATATATATAACAGTTAATCAGTGAGCAGTTTATTCCACCAAAATTAAACATTGCACAATATACACAGAATACAAAACTGTAGTTGAAATATTATGTTTTATATTATCTTACCAATGAGAACTACTAATCGGGGTCTCTCATTGGGCCTCTGCTGATAACGTGTCACTTCTTCATAGGTCAGGAACTCTGTGTCATTCTGGTCAGAAACATTGGCCTCTCCTGAAGAACCACGACGGTCCTTCCGACTTAGACGAAAACTTCTCCTTAAACCGGCTGAGAGAGAGACAGTCACAAAATCAGAAAACATTATTTATTACATGTCTAAGAGAAGAAAGAAAAAAACTAATTACAAGACAATTTGTTTTATTTATTTTCACTTCCATTTACAGTTTGAGGTCAGTAGGAGTTTTATATGTAGGAGTTATAAAATACAGTAAGAACTGCGAAAAGTTATTTATTCTGCTGAATTCTCAGCATCATTACTCAAGGTCTACACATGATCCTTCAGAAATTATTCTAATATGATTTGCTGCTCAAGAAACATTTCTTTAAAAACAGTTGATAATAATTAATTAATGTTAATTACTTATCACATAATATTTTTTTTAATGCATTTAATGCATCCTTGCTGGATAAAAGTATACATTTTTCTAATCCTACTAACCCCAAACCTTTGAATAGTAGTGTATATTTAATGTATTTATAGTTATAATGACAGAATAATGTGAAAGACAATCAAAAGTCTAATCATAGTTCAATTTAATTGATTACTCTATTTACACTCTTAAGAACTCACACTTTCACTTTGTATAGTAATGATACAGATAAAGATAAAATATTGAAAGCAAGCAGTGATTAGCCATAGTCTGACTCCAATGAAACTCCTGTATCGTAACTCTTATCTCCTGTAATCTTCACCCCACCCTCTAGGAGTATTGCTGATGTTATGAAAAATGTTGTAAAGGGTTTTATATTTCAGGACATGGAGGTTAGTGGTGGGAAGATTGAGGACTGTACCTGAGTAAAACTCCCAGGAAAACACCTGGCCACAGGAGGGTGCCACTGCATTACACTTCGAAGAGACTACAATGCGCATTAGACCACCTCACACTTGTGCATAAGCCACACACTGCCTTCAACAACTGACCCAAAATCAGTTTAGACTTTCACTTCTGAGATCATTTAGAACTGACCGTGAATTCTGTTGAAGTCTGCATCAGCACAACCCCAAAAGTTGGCCTGCTCAAAATCTGCACATTTCATCACAAATCAGCAGGATTTAAATATAGTCAAATGTGCTAAATGTAACAGAGTGCAGCACAACAACAAATTATCAAACAATATTTAAGAAACCTAAGAAATATGTTTTAAGAATGTTTTAAATGACAGATATTCGAGTTCTGACTAAATTTACTGGTGCTTTCTAATATTCTGTGGAGGCAGATTCCTTGCTGTCTTCAAAGCCTTTCCACTGTTATCTTTGGCACTTCCCAGTATTTACACTACTAGATTATTGAAATGATTCTAGGTCAGTGGCTAAGGGCTGAGAGTTGCCGTCACGCACATTAGCTATATCACACACTTGACTCAGTGAGTGAGTGCACAGCCAATCGTGCAGGGTGGAATGTGCAGAGTGTCCTATAGAAGGGCAGCAGCCTGACAGTGGTTTTGGAGGGGTGGGGTTTTTAGGGATGGAGGACTACATAAAGCAGAAGGCAGCAGAGAGGAATACATTCACATAGAGACCGGGCAAGGGAAAGTACTATACCTGCCAGAGGGGAGGAAGGTAAGGTCATTATTCTCATCTATAGTTTCAATGTAATCTAAGATTTGCTCATATTTGAACCAAAGGAAAAGTCTCACTAAGAATGATTTTCGCTTAATGATAGCATATGTGCCCTACAAGTTAGCATTCATCTGATCAAAAGTACAGTTAAACAGTAATATTATGAAATATTTTTACAATTTAAAATAACTGTTTTCTATATGAATATATTATTTTAAAATGTAATTTTCATCAGCCCTTACTTCACTCACATGCTTCAGTGTCACATGATCCTTCAGAAATCATTCCAATATGCTGATTTGCTGCTCAAGAAACATTTCTCGTTGTTATCAATGTTAAAAACAGTTGTGTTGCTTTATATTTTTTCAAAAGTTCAAAAGAAATTACAAATTGAAATAGAAATCCGTTATATATAAAGCTATAAATGGTTTACTGTCATCTTTGATCCATTTCAGTCTTTGCTGAATAAAAGTATTAATATCTATCAAACTATCTTTACTGACCCCAAACTTTTAAAGGCTAGTGCATATTTAAAGTTACATATTTGGCTATTATTTAATCAGTTACTATTGATATGATCAATAGAAAAGTAAAAAAAGTAAAACTTTTTAGTACAATGTTAATTTTGACAGGCAAACAGCAATCCATAACAATCCTAATGTAGATTTTTTTTTTTTTTTAAAGAGGCGTCTTTGCGCTAATTTAAATAATCACATCACATGCTATTTCAGCGTAATAACCACTTGGGAAAAATTTTATACATTACAGATGATTGGTGAACAATAAGGTTTCTGTGCTGAAAAATTGCACCAGTGATTCAAATATCATAGCTACTTATTCGAGCCAATCACAGAAAGTCACATAAATCTAAACTTTGTCAAGCATATCTTCACAGATCGTAAGAAAGAGACTGGTGAAGATAGATGAGAAGCTGTCAGCCTGTTGGTTGTCCCCACTAACACATATTTATAAAGGCCTATTTATAAAGATTTCTGCATCTGCTACACATTCTGTAAATAGTGTAATAGCCTGTGAATGAAATATCTAACACCATATGAACTGAATATCACTTCTCTTTCTTCACTCTCTTAACAGCTCCTCCAATTAGCGTCATTAACTAATGAGACTTGAAACATGCTAGACATGTTTCTAACACTTTTAACTCAGAGGGATGACAACGCTTTCCTCTCTTTTTATCAATATGTGAGCATTGCAGAGCATGATTTTGCCTAGAGCTATGAATGTTTTACTTGTAAGTCAGAGTGTTGGAGTTCTCAATCCCTCCAAACCCGTTTTAAAACCACTCCATCATAGACATTACTGGTTTCAGACAAGGATATTGGTAAAATATAAGTGACATTAAGTGGGGAGTTAATTAAAGTAAAAGACTGACTGTCTGAAAATAAACTCTTATTGCATTTAGGTAAAATGGAATTCACATTATTTGGGTCTAAAATGAAACTGAACAAGGTTCCTAACATGTCTATCAAGGTAAGGGATAGTGTAATATCAAACAGAAATAGTGTTCATTATCTTGGCTGTGTCCTTGACAATGATTTGAGTGGTGCAAGTATGGCTATGAAAACTTTAGGTAAGGTTAATGCCAGAACAAAATTTGTTCGTTTTATGGATAAACAAAATTTAAAACTACTTGCATCATGTTTAGTTCAATGTCATTTTGAGTATGCATGCATTTCTTGGATGTCTGATTTGTCTCGTGTATGGTTGGATAAGTTACAGAAATCGCAAAATAAATTGATACGGTTGGTTTTAGGTTTTAATAGTTTTGCACATATTGATGTATCTCATTTTAGATTGGTTACCTATAGAAAGCAGAGTAGCACATTTTAATCAATAAAAGAGCTCCTACATATTTTAACATATTTCTCTAGGGTAAGTGAGAGACATCTTTATAATACTAGGTCTCATGGATATTACATTATATTGTTTTAAAACTATGTATGGTCGTAGGACTTTTGAGTACTCAGGGGCTCAATTGTGGAATTTGTTGCCTCTGGAAATCAAAAGTATTTCTAATATGGTTGGTTTTAGTGTGAATGTTAACAGTTGGTTATTAGATAGGTTGTTTTAGTGATGATTTTGTATTAGTGTATTGTGTGGATGTTTAATTGTGATTGTAAAATTTGCAAATGTGGAAACCTATTGTAGCTTTGTATTTATAATAGTATGCAATGCCAAAGTAACCTGTCACTATGAGTGAAGTTTGTGCTTTAAATCAAGGACCGCAATGAAACCAAGTTTTTAACTTTATTGTGTTATCCTAGACAAATGTGTATTTCACTATTTTTGTCTTATAAATCAAATCAAATCAAATTAAACACTATCATGTGAGCAAGAATTCACCATGGTAAAACCACTGCTTATGTGCTATATGTAATTAAATGACTAAAAATGAATACATTTTATTTTATTGTAATCATATTATTTCAAATGAATGTTATATTAATTGTATTACTGGAAAGGTGTTAATCAAAATTACAAAATCTTTTGTGAAGAATAATGACAGACAAATGTGACGGGTGAACAATGCTTGTCTCTGCCACGGAATAAAAGAGATAATTGAGATATCACACAATTCTGGCTTTTTTTTCTCAGATTAGCACGTTTAAATCTCGCAGATATGACTTTTTTTCTCTCAATTGCATGTTTATATCTCACAATTCTGGCTTTTTTCTCAGATTAGCACATTTAAATCTCTCAAAAATGACTTTTTGCTCTCAATTGCGAGTTATGAACTCGGAAACAAAGTCTGAATAATGAGAACTTGCTATTGTGAGTTTAAAAAGTCAGAATTGCTAGATATTGGAAACAAGCTTGCATAATTTTGCTCACAATGGTACATAAATTGCATAAATGTTATTTTACTTAGCCTACATAATACATCTTTTACTTTAGTGGAGTTTCTTTCATTGAGCCACTTGACCACTTCATGTTTTTTTACTGATCGGATAGCTATCAGATCCCAGTTAAAACTGTTCCATTTACACTTAATTTCCACATAAATATTTCTCTGCAAAATGAATACAAGTCCGATCTTCAATTCCCACGCCATATGCAAATAAAAGTAACAGATAAGCTATGTGTAGCAATTTATTTATCATCTGCTGGTTTCAAGATCAAAGAGGAGTGAGAGCAGAATCAGCACTAGTCAGAGAATTTAGCATTCACCACTTTTAATGAAGATGACATGTGTGTTGAGCTTCAGGATGAGAGGCAAAACGTTGAGTTTAATTTGCGGCAGTTTGTGCGTCTGCTTGCTGAGAAGAGAAACTCATCTCCAGCGGGCCATATGGAGATGCGTGTTGTAGCGGTGTTGTATCTGGCTACTCCTTTTCCTAACCTACACATTTATTTTTTACCATTTTGGGTCGGAGTGCAATCTGTCTCAGATGCATTTTGAAGGGCATTTACATCTGTTCTTTTCACAATTCGATATCAATCCGATCAGAGGAAACATGAAATGACCATAAACAGGCCCACCACTGAGTAAGGAGCGCGAAATGTAAAACCCGGCAGTGATTACTGAGGAAAAATTGCTGTTGTTCCGCTCCACTCACATACTCTTTCTATTACTATGCAAAATCAAAGGTGTGGAAAATAAATAAATAGCAGCCCGCTTCTCAGTCTCTCTTCCAGAGAAACATCAATGCACCACTGCAAATTGGCTTCTTCACAGTCTAAGATTTGAGAAAGCTAAAATTCCCTTCACGCTGCTAAAAACCCAATCCGGCCTCCCCTCATCAAGGCCATAGCTCTTGGCACAGAGGCAGGCAGCAATAGATGCTCATTCAGGCAGAAGGTTAGTACATTTCAGATTTAGCAGGCGCTGCCTGGGTACAGGAGAGGGCATGCAGTTTCTCACCTATGTACTGTCCATTGAAATAGCCCTCACAGTCACAGTCTTCTGTAGGGAGGCAAGCAGGGAGAGAGGGAGTGAGCAGAGGAGATCAGGAGAGAAAAGCAGGGCTGCAGAACTACAGTTACACAAGCAGGTTCAACGATTAGGTAGGTAGGTAGGCGGGCAGGCGGGCGGGCGGGCAGCAGGTGTTTCAGCAGACTGAAATGACGAATGTGGTCAACCAAGATGCTTTGTTATTTGCCAAGAAGAAAATGATGGTCTGATAGAATGTAAATATTAGGATTTGCTTTTGTGGTTGAGTGAGACTCAAAGGAAACAATGGGTGTTTTATAACCTACAAATAATGGAAATGAGGCCCTTAGATTGAAAAAGAGATGAGAAAAGGCGGTAGAGATTTAAAAAAAGAAAAAGAAAAAAAAGAATGGAATATAACATCACCTGACAGCCAATCTGTGAAAGAAAACTGGGAATACTTGTAGGTATAATCAGTAATTTTTTTGTTTCTGTTGTACTGGTCTAAATGCTACTCATATTGGACTTGTCTTATACTGACACCTAACGGTGTTAATGTAGTATTATGCAAAAGCAAGAGGTGTCAGTTACTGATGCCAGTGTAAAAATGTGTTATTTACAGTCATCCAGATTAATTTATTCCATATGCGAAAGTGTTACTGATAAGGTACTTGTATTTGGATGGTTGTGTGATCTCAACATGACCCACATGAGGGGACTAGCCCCAGGTAAAACATAAACATGGAAACCCAAAGTGTGTGTGTGTGTGTGTGTGTGTGTGTGTGTGTGTGTGTGTGTGTGTGTGTGTGTGTGTGTGTGTGTGTGTGTGTGTGTGTGTGTGTGTGTGTGTGTGTGTGTGTGTGTGTGTGTGTGTGTGTGTGTGTGTGTGTGTGTGTGTGTGTGTGTGTGTGTGTGTGTGTACAGTGTAACAGCAGTTGTAGTCTCTCTCCAGGAATTAAATTAGATTAGGTGACAGACTGGCCTAATTCCCTAATCACTGTGGTACCAATATGTGTGTGTTGCGTGAATGTGTGAACTCAGATCTAGAAGACCAACCTTTATCACATCCCTGGTCATCTGGTGTCAGCAGTAAAAGGAAAAGGAAAATATATGATGACGACGAAAGGAGACAAAACTGCAGACTTCATTTACTCTGAATGGGAAAAGATGCTATACTGGCCCTGGAGTTTATTATATAGAGATTGATCATAAATGGCATCATTCCCACAAAATGCAGGTCAACAGTGAGACCAACACAGAGATGCAGTAATAAAGGAAAAAGCAGAAGAGGAGCAGATATAACACACGTAATGAGAGTCTGTGAGTGAGGGAGAGAGAGAGAGAGAGAGAGAGAGAGAGAGCGGGCATGATGCTAATCTGCAGATGTGTCTGTTCTCTAATCAGCTTTAGATTAGTGAACATGAAGCGCTCAATAATCACCTGGCCACTTCACACGAGCAAATTATGCCTCCCGTTAGTCAACACTGATTAATAACTGAAGGGGTGTCAGTAAGGAAAGAAGAATCACTCTGAAATACTCACAGACAGTTTTTTGGGGAGACTTGGAGTTTTGAAGAGTGCCCATTTTTATTCTGAAGGCTAACCGCCTGAGGGGGAAAACCATATTAGGAGAACTTCAAACTGCTGAAAAACATTAAATCCCTTGGCAAATATATTTTGTGCCGGTCTGACTTGAGCCATCATATACTATTGAGCAAGATCAAACAAACTCATTGGTGAAAGAAAAAACCCTATTATCAGTATATCCATCCAAAATACACCCTGCTGAGATGAAAGACAAAAAGACAGACTGGCCCATCTCTGTCTAATAATTTAGAATTAATATAATTGAAAATTTAATTTGATTTAATTTGTAACTATTAACAATGATGCATCAGCCACACTGTCCATTTACACCTGATTTAGCAACTGCTCAATAACGTTGTACACAACTGTATCTCTTAACACATTTATTGGTTAACACAAACGGTTTATTGTAAGTCATGCTGATATACAGACAATTGTTTTTAAGCAACCTAAGTTACCACGTGTTTTAAAAAATGCTAGTCAAGGTTGTAATAATTTAAAATTGACGTTTTACTTAAAAATACATTAAATCGTTTTAATAAACTTGTGTCATGCTTTAAAGAAATATGCTTATTTTGATGTGTTGACTAACATACTAAATCACAAGTAAAGTACTTGAATATAATATGAACTGTGGTATGTTTTTAAATATTAATGTCAAGAGTTATTATTGTTACTTCCTGTCTTGTTTCCCCTGTTTTGTGTTCAAGGACTCTTACGTTGAAGTGTATTTTCTGTTCTTATTGTTCATGTATTTCACTTCCTGTGTTTTCCTTATCTCCCTTATTTGTCTCCATAGTTACCCTGGCTATAGTGCTTAATTACCCAGACCTGTCCCTTGTTATCTTGTGTATTTAAACCCCAGTTTTTTCTAGGCTGTTTCATTGATGTGCTCAGTGCATTCAGTTCTGTTCCTGATTTTCCGCGTTTCTCTGATATTTTGAGTTAGTTTGTGTCTTTTTTTTATTTTTTTTTTATAAATAAATAGCATTTGCAGTCATTCTCCCTCGTTTCTGAGTCTGTTCATCGTTGTAACTATATTTTCAATGTACTAAATAGCAACTTCATCATTGCAAATGAGTAATTACAAATATATTTAAATACAAGTGTACTTACAGTGTACTTACCTAAGAAAGTACTTGGTAATTTAAGATAACTACATGGGTTAAGGTTAGGTTTAAGGGTAGGTTTGGGGTTAGTACCTAGTTATCACCTAGTTATTGCATTTACTATAATAAGTAAATAGTATGTACATGGGGAACAGGAATGTAAAAGTGCTCCCGAAATTATATTAAAGTATATTTTGGCTTATGCAGGTAATTTCTGGTTTAGTACCAGTCAAAGTGTGGGACTAGCACAGCCAAGATGTTCACCAGCAAAATTAAGCTGGAGAGAGCAAAAAGTGTTTTGTTTAGTTTTTGAGTGGAGCTAAATTTTTTAGCAGTTTCATGCAAACTAAACATATCTGAGGTGTGTGTTTTATGGATGACTTGTCCCACCTCTCCTGAAACTGTTTGGATGGGATGAGGCCTGCACGCAGGCTGCAATCTCCCACTCTCTTGGCCTGCCACCACGTCTGATCATCCTGACTGACCACCTGCAGGACGTCTCCTCGTGTAAACGGAAGCCCTGCCTCCTGACATGGTGTGGCTTTGTCCTCCAATGGAGTGTAATCAAACAGTGCCCGCATGTAGACCTGAAGATGACACACCGTACAAACAAGATACAAACTCATTGGACAAGAAAAAAAAAAACTGGAGAGATGCTGGGCTGATTACTGCTAAATTGTACTGCTTAATACTGGTTTTATGCTATTTTTATAGTCAATCACCTTGCTTTCTTTCAGCCTGTCCTCCTCTTTGATCGCTGGGATGATCTTCAATGTGATAGAGCCTTGTGATTGAGACTAAGAAAGAAAAAAACGGCTCAAATGATTCTGTTTTGACAATAAACGGGAATGATTAAGGTGATTATTTTATATTAAACAGGTAAATCAAATCAAGTACATGATATGCCAATTAATTCATTTAATTATTCACAATTAATCACAATATTTGCTGAGAAAACCCCCAAAATTGAAATAATATAATTTTGTTATTAAAGGTAATGGTACACTATGTAACTTTTGGCCCTCTAGCAGTTAAAAAACAAAACTGCATGAATTTTGCGGCACAACATTGTTTTGGTTGTGCCTCGGCTCTGTGTGACTGTGTAGATGAATATGGTTCTTACTCAGGGTTCTTGCAGGTTTCAGCAAGTCAAATTTAACACCTTTTTAAGACATTTTAAGACCATAAAGTTTGAAATTTAAGACCGACCAAAAAAAAAAATCAAATCAAAGAATTCATTTTATTTCAATGAATTAATTGAAAAAACATAAATTTAATTTACAGATAAAACAATCACATTAGTAACCTTCCACACCCAACAACGTGTGTCAGAATCAGAATCAGATATATATTTTGTTTATAGAAAATTGTACTATGCATATTATACTGTAAAAAACACATAATTAGTTGATTTTAGTTGATCATAGTTGATCATAACTAGAGATGATTTCATTTCAATGATTATAGTGACAAAAATGACCACGTTATCACAGAATCCTGTTCAAAAAGTACTAAAACTACACAATGTCGAAAACCAGCAAATAACAAATAAAATTAGCATCAATATGCACTTTTTGTTTACATAAACATTAAAATAATACCATTAAAAATGATAGCCAGATTTTAAAAGTGTCTTGCAACATGTTATATAGGGCAGGCTACTAACATGTACAAGTTCAAATAAAGTTTAGACAAAAAAGTTTTTTATAAAAAGATAAACCTCACATATTTCAGACTTTAAATAATTTTTTATAAAAAGATAAATTACTGACATTTACAATGCACTTTAGCTTATCTTTTATTATTAATAGTAAAATTCTCGTTGCTATGCAACCATGCACTGCGCTCTCCACAATGACAAAGAAGTTTTAGTGGCTAATGGATTTCCACCATGATTTCCACCGGCGAGAAACGCTTGCTGTAGCTCTGCTTCAAGATTTATTTACGGAGAAGACAAAAACACCCGTAGTGTTTGGGTGCACCCGCATCCTTCCAGTTGAGTGAGCTTTCAATGTTGTTACGGAAAGGGGCGAAGCTGATTGGTTGGTTCTTGTCACATGACGATTTCGCTGCGCCTGGAAAAAAACGAGTGCGTCGCTTCAATTATGAGCGCGCGCGCGCCTACATTTTAACGAACTTGAGCGCGCAAAAGATATGATATATGAACCTTGGCGAGACCTTTTTTAGACCTGACTAAATGAAATTTAAGACCACGGATGAAAATCTGGCCGTTTTTAAGACATTTTAAGGCCTTAAATTTAAAGTTCCGAATTTTAGACTTTTTAAAACCGTATTCTGGACAAATGTGGGCAAAATAATGTTGATTTATTTTTAAAAAATACTTCCCTTGATCTGAGCGGTACAAGACTTGGCCACTTTTCCTAAGTTTGCCTCCTGAACACACACAATTTTTTTTGACTCAATTCTACAATGTTAAGTGGGTAAAAAAAAAAAAATCCTTAATCTTGTATTTGGGTCAAAAATGGGCACCCATAGAAATGAATGGGAAAAAGTGAAAGTGAAAGTGAAAGTGAAAGTGACAGTGACAGTGAAGGTGAAAGTGAAAGTGAAAGTAATGTAATTTAGAGCAAAAACTGTAATTTAGAGCATTCTTCTTGTTTTTTTGTCAAAATAAATCAATAGATCCAATACAATGCATATCTAACATACACACAAATGAAGGGCTGATCCTGTACAACATTCTCATCATGCCAAAAACTCACACTCAAAAAAATAAGCATAATTTACATAGAAAATATGGTACTTTTTGAAGTAAATAAATTCAAAAATACCCCCAAAATAAAAAAAACACACCATAAATGGATAGACAAAATTTTATCGAAGACAGTGATATAACATTTATAATAAATAAAAAATAGGGTCACATCTGAGTCCTCTGTGCCCACATTTGTCCACAATTACAGAATTAAGGGCTATAAAGTGAATACAGTTTGAGGGCTACGACCCCGCGGGAACCCTGCTTACTCATAACTAAAAAGAGAGAGAGAGAGAGATTATCCTACTGATCATAAAACATTCACTACTAGGCTTATGAAATATAACTGGTTTAGATGGAAAGGATCTTAAGCTGACTATCTGAAGACGTTACTGTAGCTATACCATTAATAGACACGGTACTTCCTTGAAAATAAATTCTAGCACAGCACTACAACAACCAAAGTGAAATGACCCTTCACAATAGATAATGCCACTGAACTCTGTTAGAGAGCTACATATGGCAATTTATCTGTTCAATAAAATACCTTTCTCACCTGTTGAGTAATAAAAACACCATCTATGCGCCACATTTACTACATTTTAAATCTCCCAATTCTTGCCATCTCCAAAAATCCAAGCCAATGTTGATTCTTGTTTTGTTACGAGCTCTGTCTTGTTCTCTTTTTGCCTGCAGACTCTCCTCTGTTCAGTGTTTACCTTATGTTAACCTTTCTCGCTTATCGTGACAACTAACCTATGCCACTCCCACACCATACACGCTTCAAAGTAGCAACTTTTCTCTATTAATATAATACGGATATGACGAGACACGCACAGGCGAGTGGCGTAATTATGTACGCAATTTCCCATGAAAACCATCCCGCTAAGTCTAAAATATAAACACTTATAATAGGCTTAAAGGTATAGCGGAGGATGTTTTACTTCCTGTTGGGTAGTCTAAACTATTGGTCCTCCTAATTGTCAATCATTCTGGTGAATCAATCAAACTTTTCAAAAAGTGGAGAGGGCGGGTCTTATCTAAAATTTGGAAAGATCCTCCGCTATACCTTTAACATAGTGAATCAGAGTAAGACAAAAACTCGCTTTGGAAGAAGGAATGATGATGTTTGGAAGAAGGAATGATGATGATGCATTTTGACAAGCGGCAACCTTCCTGTCTCTCTCTTGAAACCAACACGGAAGTGACTTAAACTGCAATTCATCGACTGACCGGTAGAGACCGGCTGCAAAAGAGAGTCAATCCTATAAACCCCCATGTTAATATGCCCAACTTTACAGCAGAACAAAATGTGTTTACAGCCTGGTGCAAAAAGTGGTTTTGGTCTATATAGCTAATTTTGCCTTTCATGACAACTGTTATTTTTTTATTTAAAAAAATATATATTTTTTTATAACTCATCCATTTAAATTATATTAAGCCTTAAAGTTCTGCATAATTAAGGGCGTGGCCACTTGAGTGACAGGTGGATTGTCGCTGCTGTCACTACTAGACATTTTTCTGCTGTCTGTTAGCCGTCACATCACCTCAGCTACGAAACCTACAGGTGACGTCAACAGACAATACGTCAATATTTTTTTTACAGTCTATGAATTCTGAACAAAAAAAAGTTACATAGTGTACTTTTAATAATATAATTATATTATTATACTACATGAAACAATTACATTAAAATTGTGGCATGCAAATGCATTAAATAGGCAATAATGGCATTACAAAGTAATATATTGTATGGACGCACTATATATATATATATATATATATATATATATATATTGTTTTATGTTCAGCAGAAGGTATGTTCAGCAGTCATACAGGTTTGACACAACATAAAGGTGAGGAAATTATGACCTTTTTTTTTCATTTTTGGGAGAACTATCCCTTTAAGATATTAAGTCAAGCTTGAAATGCTTTGATGATAGAAAAATACCTTGAAACAGAACTTAAGAAGCATTTGTTCATTTTGTGCTAATGTGTTTAATTGTTTTGTTTGTTTTTTATCATTATAATTAATCATGCCAAATGAATGTGAAGGAAGTCAGGAGGTCTTCCTTACCAGTAGTTGACTGATCTCATCTGGTCTCTTGTGCATTACAGAGCTGCCATTGACTTCTCTCAGTTCATCACCGACATGCACCAGACCTGTGGAGAGAGGAAGGATACCTGATTTACAGATTCACTACTACATGTTCAAGCTGCACCCGCTGTGTTTGATCCACAATACACTTTATGGCATAGTTAAATTAATTTTTAATGACCAAGATCATTCCCACCACACACACACACAGCATATATGGGTTATATTCCCATGGCAACAGCTGTGGTCAGGTGGTTAGTGAGTCTGTTTGATTCGGTTGATTGGGTCTCAGGAGACCCTCCTTGACCACCACAGATGGGCCTTTGCAGCAGACACATGTGCTCATCACAGAGGTGAAAATAACATGCATATCTCAGTAAAGGTGCAGGGATATTCAGAAACTTCAATGGTTTTAGTGATGAATACAGAACCTTTGAAGACTGCAATGGTTTTCCATTGATATAATGGAATGGTAATTAAAACAAAAGATAAAACACATTTCAGGAGTATATTTGGTAAAATAGCTTTGCATCATGAAGAGTAAAATGAGAGTAAAATGAGACCTCTTGATTAAAGACAAATTCTTTGAAGTGTCACTCACCACTCCTGTCTGCAGCCCCGCCCTTCATGATCCGAGCCACAATCACGGCCCCGGTGGACTCATCCCGCCGGATAGTGGCACCCTGAGAGAGAAACACCAAACAACAATCACCTACATATTGATGCTGCTGACAGATGAAATTATCTTGAATCCTGAGCAATTTATCTCTTAAAAAAAATCATATTCAGTGATCTCAAATAGTCTATTTGGACTTTTTTTAGTCACACTTACATTTTCTTGCATCATTTGCTTTCTTATGTGTTGTTCAAGTCAGTGTTTGTTAGCTAAAACTAAAACTATTAAAAACCATTTTCCATATGAAATGAAAATATGAAATAAATAAATAAATATAAATGAAATGATATGATAAATGAAATATATATTTAAGATGAAAAACTTGTAGAACAAACATTAATTAAAAATGTTACCTTGGCAACTAACCAAAATAAATTACGTTTAAGTACTAAAATTACAAAAAAATAAATTCAAATAAAAATGAAACCAAATAGAAATAAATAAAAACTAATAAAAATGACAAAAGCACATAATTATTTAGTTTTACATTACTAAAACTTAAACTAAAATGTAGTGTGTGTGTGTTGTGTGTATTGTATATATATATATATATACAAATATTTGTGTGTGTATGTAAAGTATAATACACACAGACATATTTTTTGTTTTATATATATATATATATATATATATATATATATATATATATATATATATATAAATCAAATAATAAATACACACACATATATTATGTAAACAAAGACCTTTATGTTAGATGCGAATAATCGCGATGAGTCAATTTGACAGCACTACTAGTATGTAAATAATACTACAGGTTCAAGTGTCCTAATATTTTCAGGGTCACTGTATTTGTGCAACTGGCATTGTTTCTTTCTCTCACCAGTGGCTCTTTGTTTTTGACAAGGCGGACGATCTTGACAGAGTCCTCATCTAGTTCATCCTCAAAGTCATCGGGAAGAGGAGGCAGCACAGGGTCAAAGTTCTTCTGCGCCACCGTGTCATGAACTGACAAAACCGCCTAACAAGCAGGGGGGATATGAACAACTACATTTAGTCTCTGGCCAACCGTGTTAACGAAGATCTAACAATGAAGGTGTTGTTTGTACCTTGAGATGAGGTGATGTCAGCAAATGTAGCAGTTCTTTTTCCTCAACACTCATCGGTCCACTTTGCAACTCCTCTGCCACCTGCCAATCAATAAGGGTGGACCGTGATCAAAGCATTTAGCAAGCTAGCTTTCTTCAAAATAGTCTTCTAATTTCTTATATTTCTTTAGCCAACTTCTAGGGACATTTTTGAGCAAATTTGTCCTCAGATTATGGATACATTAGAGACACAAATTCTTATACAATTTAATTTACTTTCTCAAGTATGTGTAACAGAAAGCTGCTGTGTCAAGCATTTTAGTGTTCCCTCATTCCCCCCAGATACCATTAAACTCTAGTCTCATATATTATTGTAAAAGGCCATTAATCTTTCCTGAGGTGAGGTGATATGACAGACTGCAGCACTTACATCCTCTGCCAGAGTGGAGGCACTGTGGAGAACTGGGGTGGGGCTCTGCCTTTCATACTGACGCAACTTCTCATGGATCTAAAAAAGACAAGCACAACGCACATGTACACAGAGCTGGAGAAGATTGGTCTCTTACACATTTGCTGCCATACCGTAAAAATAAGCTAAGGTAAATAATGCATGAAGTGAAAAATGTATAACATATGATAATGCAAGTGAATTCAATGCAAAACCTACACACCTTCATCAGGTAGCTGAGACTTCTCTCACTGAAGACATCCTTGAGGAAGACCATGTCCTCTTTGTGATTGGCATCTGGACGCAGCTGTGAGGTCAGCAGGGCAAGCGTCTCATGCAACCCTACATGTAAACAGAGATCAATAAGAGTCATTGTGACTGTAAGTGTGTTTGTTTAGATGTTTACATTTGTGCAGCTCACCTGCTCCTGCAGAGAGGACTGGCATGGCTTCTTTCATCGATAAGGAAGGGGTTGACCTAAAAAAAGAGGTAACCATTATAGAAGTATAGGCTATGCACCCCACAGTCCTGACAGTGTTTTCAAAATCAATAGTTTTCATTGTAGTTTTTAGTTTACGATAAAGGGCTTGGCAAAAAGTAAACATTTGCGACACTAACTTTAAGTGTAGTCAGATATCATCTTCCGTGACGTTGCTATTACATCTTTAGCGTCCGCGTCTTTACTGCACAATTCTCGAACAAATGACTCATTAACTCTTAAGAACCCTGTTCTTTTTAACGAAGTAGTGAATCGTTCAGAGCTGTAAATTAGTTCACAATTGACTCCCTCGCTGAACCGCAAGTATTTTTTTTCGGTCCAGTTGAAAGAGGATGTGGCCTATGTGAGTCTACTGAGGTTTAGTTAAATACATCATTTTATAACCCATTTTTGTTGCAATAAATTAGTAAAAGATATTCTAGAACTAGAAAAAAACCTGCTTATAGCTAATAGCTGAAAATAAATCATAAAAGTGGTTTATTTTGTTTAAAAATGTATGAGGTGGCAAGGTGGGCCTTTTCGCCCACACACGGGGTACAAGGCTCACCAGCATGGGGCAAAAGGCACAATGTATTGATACTTTAGCAAAACAATTTTTTTAATAATGTATTAATAAAGTTAATACTTGTTCAAAACAATCACTTTAGCAAAGTTTGTGTTTATTTATTTATTTTGTCTATTTTCTGTTTATTTTAATAAATATTTTTGTTCAATAAATATACTGTCATTAAAATATGTTAAGATAAATATATATTTTAAAAATACAGAAACAAAATTATATAAAAAAAAAAAAGATTATGAAAGCATGGAAGTAGATCCCATAATTATTTAATATAGATTTACTATAAATGATAGTAACATGATACGATTAATATCATATTTTTAAATATGATGATTAATATATATTTTTTCCAATCACTGTTGACCAGGAACAAACTCACAAGGTGACGGGACTGTGACACCAATAGTCCTTTTTATAATAACCCTGTTTAATTTTTCTTTGTTTTATCTCTAATTTACAAAATGATATTTTCAATGTATGATATTTTCAATGTATGATTCATCTACCATCTATCTCTCTTGCTGGTGTCTTCAAGGCTCTAGAAATCTGTTTAAATACCTGCAGTGGATCGGTACATCAATATCCCATCACTTTTAAGCTTGCAACTTATATTTCATATAGTTCTACTGAGTGTGCATTGCCTTGATAAGATTAATGGATATTCATCCATGATAAAGTGCTAGAAGAGGAGAGAGAGTGACTGGAAGAGAGGAGTGATGCTCTTCTGTGGGTGCCGAGAGGCCACAGCAGGAACACAAAGCTCAGAGTGCTGCCACTACTACCTCTTTTACACTCTTTCTCCCTCACAAACACTCTCCCAGAGCAATTCAGACGTGCCATACTTTCAGAGTGCATGCCCAGTGAAACAGAAATAGCAGTTCCACAAGCACTGATTCGTCTAGAAAAGAGACGAGAGACAAAAAATAGAAACTCTACTGCAGTTTTTCTTCCTCATAACACTCAGCATAAGGGGTGTTGTAACATGGGGTGAGCTTTATCAGTTCAACCAGTTAGAAATGAGCTACAGTGAAGCTTGCCTCTATGCTTAGACTGAGAGTCTAGAATTAATTCTGATGTAGATGGAAATGTCAAGACTGAGGAGTGAGTTCATTGTATATAACCAAGCCACTAATCCTACAGATGTGATTTATCACATTTGTGGCAATAATTAGATGAACACCTGTGACTATTCCATATAGTGACACACAATATAACATAATCTACACTTCCTGGTTTGTCTGCAAAAAAAAAAAAAAAAAAAACTTCCATCCAACAAGCCATACAGTATGTGATTGCACAATAATATGGCAAATCACAGATGTATTACAAACAATTAATAAAATAGGGGTTGATAGATGGCTGCTGGCACCATAATACATAAAGCAACATTCAATTCTCAGCAATATCAGGAGAGTGAATGTGAGATATAAACTAATAATCCAATCATGACTACCACAGATAGGAATCCACAATCACTTTTGCTCTAAAGGATGATGTCATTCCCACTTTATGCTGTTCTGGTATGATGTAATTGGCAAAAGAGCTTTGTGGAAGCAATACACAGGGGAATGAGGTGTGTGTGTGTGTGTGTGTGTGTGTGTGTGTGTGCTGTGTGTGTGTGTGTGTGTGTGTGTGTGTGTGTGTGTGTGTGTGTGTGTGTGTTGGTACAAACAGCACAACAAAGCTAGTATTGAGAAAAAAAAAGGGTTTTGTTGTTAGAAACTTTAAATAAATAAGTATATAGTCTATCATCAAATGAATATCAGTAAAGTATTAATTTCTTAAATAAAAAGGCCCCTAACGGTAATGTATAATTAAGCATAGCTGTAATACATTTCTTACTGTATTTTATCAAGAATAATATCTGGTTATAAGTGTAATGTTTGTGTTGTATGGCTTTTTCATAGACCTAAAAAGATAAATATAAGTTTTGGCATAAATGCATGAACACGTCATTATGTGTGCTATTTCTGTCTGGAACAGCTTAGAGCCCTTTTCGTGTTTTTGGCTTGGATGTAAAAAAGACACACACACACACACACACACACACACACACACACACACACACACACACACACACACACACACACACACACACACACACACACACACACACACACACACACACACACACACACAAACTCTCAAAGACCTCTCTGCAACCTTATTGGCTTTAGAGGTCTGTTTAGGTCACACAGTCTTCAGCAGATAGTACATCTGTTTGGCCTTCCTAATTCTCACGGATGTGAGCTGAATTTCAGAACATCAAATCCAGTCTGGTTGTTAAAAACTTTTAAGGATGTATAAAACACATGTAATATAAGTGAATGGTGCTGTCTGCCTGCTGTCTGGAGGATATTCAAGGAAACCAGAGCAAAATATCTGACCTATAGGGAAGCTTCTGTTTCTACCAGCCACCTGCACAGGGTTCTCACATTTGAATAGGATTTAACATTTTAAAAATTGAATTAAAAAATATATATTTTCATTACATTTCAATGTCTTTTTATTCTTTCATTGTAATTAACAAACTTTAAATGGGAATGTTGTAATTTTCTCGACGTAAAATACATTCCCTATTTTATACCGTAGGTTAATATCCCTGAAAAGTGAAACACGGGCTCTGTTGCACCATCAAACAATTAGTCATTGAGCAGTTTGACATGTCAATTTCTTGCTCAACCAATGGTTTGAGTTTGAGGCGGGACATCCTGTTTTTTAAACGATGTCAGACAATTAGTTTAGCAATACACTAGCATGAGCTAACACACTAAAGCTACAAAACTTTGAATTTAACTTCAGTGATTGTGCCTGGTGACTGATGGGAAGCTTATTAACAATAATCATAATGAATTGTTTGCTTACACAGCTGAAAGCTGGATGGTGTCTGCTGTCTAAGGGCAGGTGGGAGACTGCTCCTTTAAACTGGTATAATGGTGGAGGGATGTTGATCAGGTTATCGAAATAGATAGGTTTTGACAGACAGAGATAAAAGCATGTACATGATTGTTAGAGGAGTTTTTATATCCCTTAGGATGAATTTTGATCTGTGCTGGTGAGGAATCTGGGAAGGCAAAGTGAGGTCTGAGATAAAGCATCACATTTTGACCTGGACAATTTAAGATACAAATAAAAAACATCCTTTAAAAAACACTGAGTAGTATATAGTATGACTTTTTTACTAAATGATATGTAGAACAGTAGTTCTCAGCCTTTTTGACTAAAAGCCCCCCATTGTCCTACGCAATATTTGAATATTCAATATTTCCTCTTGTATTATGATTATGCTGCTTGTTATCAACAGAATTGGGTGTAATGTGTTACTAAGTAATTAATTACTGTAATTTATTTACTTTTTCCTTGAAAAAGTAACGTAAAGGATTGCGCTTCATTTTTCTGGAATTTTATTATTTACTTCTGATGTAATTGCATTAAATACTGTATTATAGAACAATTCTTTATAAAAACAATAGTGGATTTAACATCAAATTTTTACTTCTAATGACAAAATGTATGTTTTTAATGTAAACTTTTCTCTTTAAAAACTTTGGTCAGCTCAAGAATAACTCATACAATTTTATATTATTTATTTGAAAGAATTAAAAGAGCAGTTTCATGTCTATCCTTTGTATTGTTCAACTGGTCGAGGTTGATGTGGGATTTAGAAAGTAATTTTCAGAACAGAAACTGTGAGTGTTGTTATTAAGGGGAACATAAATTAGATTTGATTTGTTTTTAACATTTAAACTATAAGGATTCATTATTATTTTTTATAATATAATTGAATCGTTTTAAGTCATCTTGTGCTCATCCTTGCTCAGAACCACCGATCTAGAACAATATTATGCCAACAACTGAGGTCAGCCATCACAACAGAAGCTCCTTTTGTTAGGGGTTAAAAACACAGAGAGACATTAGTTTGAATGTTTTCCTGGACCATCTTCAAATATTTCAATCATCTGAGAGGAATATAAATTGTCTGGAGGCTGTACTCATGTTAAGACTCGTTATTTTGCAAGAGCAAATTCATTATTAGTTCAATTGCCTGTTGGCATGAACCAAACTCAAATATGTACCGTTCTGGCACAAATAGAGGTTCTTTAACCCTGAAACAGATCCAGACCATTAGAATTCAACTCGCAGTGACCTAATTCTGTTTTTGTTGCACTACCATGTGCAACACATACAGGAACGCATGCACCTTAGACACACAATGAACATAGATGGACAATTACGATCAATAATGGAAACAGGTGTGCACGTTTTCCTCAGCAGTGTTGAGAAAGCATCAGTACTTTCTCTTTCTCTCACTCTCTCTCCATCACAGTCTTTCTCTTCCTCTCTCTCTTCCCTCATCTGCAGTGCAGTGCTGATTTGCACATATGCCATATGATTGGCTCAGAGAGAGAGAGAGAAAAAAGCCCCTCTAGAGGAGATAATCACCAAAACACACATACAATCGCACGCATGATCTCGTGCAGTGCATGCTGGGTCTTGCTTCGTGTTTAGCTCCGGTATAATGAAGCAAATGAACGTAATAAAAAGGAGCAGCCTACCTCTGGCTCCGTCTTCCCCTCTGTTTTCTGTGTCTCTGGATCTGTCGTTCCCAGAAGATTGCCTTACTGATCCTTTCGCTGTGACTCTTCCTCCGGCTGCCGCCCCTGCCGTCTGTCGCTTCTCTTTCTGTCTCTCTCTTCCAAACACATACATAGACCCCCTCCCCTTTCCATCCTCCCGCCTCTCCTATCTCCTCCCCTTCTCTCCTCCGTTCATCCAGCACTGTATCCTCCAGCTAGTCTCTCTCTCTCTCTCTCTGCTGTCATTATGTCACCAGAGACAGAAGCAGGTGGGCGTTGTAAGACACGCAGTGGGCATCTCTCCCCCCTCCCATTCACCCTCTGTGTCTTTTTTCTCTTTAGATTATTGTGTTCACTTGAGCAGCTCTGAAAGCCTTAGCACTCATTCACTCACAGTCAGATGGAAGAGAAAGATAAAAGAGGCTCTCCCCATCCCCCCTTTCTCTATTCCACAGGCATGCAGCATGCTTATGTTTTGTGCATGATGTGAGATTGCTGCTGTTTCTTTGTTGTAGGCTACATATAGATGGATTATTCCAGGCAGAGCTTAGAGGTCTGTGGGTTTCATTGCATGTACAGTAGGGTTCAGAGACCACAGGAAATCTGGATATATATATATTCCCAATTAAACCTGGATGTGAACAGAAACTTTTAGAATTCTGATCATGTTAGATAATAAATAAATAAATACAATATGATTCTTCGCTGTTTAGGTCATGAATCAAAACAGTAAATTTGACATTTATCATTCTTATCAACTTCAACTTTGTAAAGATACCATTTTTGGGTAATTTCTTTTAAATTATCTAACTTGTTTTTAACTGATTTGTCAGAGACAGTAACTGATGATATGATTTATTATAAAAAAATGCATAATTAAAAAAATGATATTCTAATTTATGAAAACATTTGTATTAAATTAAAAACTGGTCATTTTAAATGATAGCATTTGTTTAAAAAAAATCTATGGGTAATATAATTTGTAATGAAAATGTATTACATTAAAAACTGCTATTTGTAATGAAACATTTTCACTCAGGATATTATTATTATTATTATTTTTAAATATATAATTCTAGCAGTGAAACGTGTAATGAAAAATGTTAAATAAAATTTAAAAGGAATTAAAATGACACAAGTAGTCTTTTACATACAGTATGTTTAAGCTAAAGTGTGTTTAATTAAAATAAGCCATTAGAAACATGAACATTATAACATCAACATACTAAATTCCAAATCTCACTAAATAGAAGATTAAAGACTTGCAAGTTTATATGGAACTCTTATTTTAATAACAGGCTTACAGGTTCAAACCTAGTGTGTGTTTTTGATAGGGCCATGTGGTCCTCTCTGACAAAGTAACCTTGCATAAATAACATGGATGTTCTACAGTCAGAGCCCTTCATTTTTGGGTGCAGGGGTCATTAAGGGTTGAAAGTGTTGTTTTGGGATGTCTGTCTAATTAATTCTGAGACATCTGTTACACCTGATCTGACTCAGAAAAAGATTTACAAGAGCCCTCTGTCAGTACACACACACACACGAATAAGACAGAAATTTGCACCATTTCTACAGTAATACCATATTGAAATATATACTGAATCAAAAAAATCAAATGCTATTAAAGCAATTAGATGTAACTGAACACCTACACATTAGTCTTTCAATTTCATTACCATCCATTCAAAAGGGGAAAATTTAGGAAGGATTTAGTACTGTAATGTAAACAAGGACTATTTAACATACTGCAGTGAATTATAAGCAGTAGACAGTGTCATTCTTGTTTTGGAAAGAAATATTACAAAATAAAATATTGTATAATGCTACCTGATGTTAGTGTTTTTTAGGTCTGTGTTTTATGATTGACAAAGTTAGTTTGTTGGTTGACAACCTTTGTTAGTGTTCTGTAAGAATGAGTTGATTTGAGACATGTATCAAGTGTTTGGGTAGTTTTAGAGCATTTTGAATGTGAAAAAGTGACTTACCATAGGTTTTGAGAAATGTGCCCTAGCAATTGTGAAAAAACTTTAATGAATTAAATAATGTACTTTTAAAATGATTTTGATCAAATAAACTAGATGCCGTATGTTTACTATCATGCTTCTGCTTATATATATATATATATATAAGCTAATACACTCATTTTAAATGTCTTTAACACTTGTAAAATATCTTAGTTTGACAACAAAATCATTAAAATTGAAAATCAAAAGAAACACATATGTGAATGTGCGTATGCACGTGTTGAGACATATACAAAGACAGCTGGACAAATATTAGATAACTATATTGTTATATTAATTTATTTCCTTTCAATATACAGAACAAGAAGAATCACTTTGTCTCTTTTTTTTTTTACAAAAGCCTTATGTACAGATATAAAATCTCCCAGTGACACATAAATATATATATGAAGCAAACAGATGGTTGAGTAAAAACAACAATGTCATGTTCTGATTTTCAAATAAATATGATTATTGGCACGACTACAGAGGAAACATGGTTAAGAACTCCTCTTCAATGCATAAGTCTCCTATTCAAAACAGTCAGGCACAGAGATCAATTTCTGGTGGCATGCATTGTCCTGGCATAAAATAAATTAATGCTTTGGAGAAGATATCAACGAAAACTTCATAATTTAAAACACACAAACATGACATGCTCTCTCCAACAAAGTGCAATTACTGTATCAGAATATTGATTAGATCCAGATCTACTGGATTAAACTGTATATTCTACCCCTTATTTCTTCCACAGATGAGACAAATTAAATACATAATGTGTCGAAATGTGGTTCAAAATTACATCCTTTGTAATATAGTATTTTGAGTTGAAAACCACAGTAACATGCATGACAGACAACAAAACACTGAATATGATATAAATTGTGCAGACGAAACATGGTAAGAAATGACAAGAAATACAGATGAGTGGTTGTTCAATGTTCATCTCTCATTAACATAAATAAGACACGTCAGTCAAGCTTGCGGTAAAAGAAACCCAATCATCAATGCACATATAGGAAGTGAGCATTTTATCCTGGGTGAAAGGGAATTACAATAAAAACAGTAAAATGTTAAAAACAATGTATCTCTCAAATGCCATTTGTGTGTATACCTTGAGTCTGTGATCAGCTGTACGGTTTTGACAGCGTTAACTTTACTGAAGCATTTTGATCCAAGGCCTTTTTATAATTCATGTTGTTATTGCACTCTATCTTTGTCCCCTTACTTTTCGCTGGCTTTCCCTGCTTCTTTCCTCATCTCTTCTCATCTCCTTGTATGAAGTATGGATTTTCATGACCCACCAGATAAGAGTACCGTGTGGGGTTTGGGTCCTTAAAGGTCCTCATGCCCTCTGCGTTGAGGTCATACGAGCCCTTCTGCAGAAGAAATGAGTTCATATTAGCCACATACAGGTAAACACAACCTACAACCCTTCACTCTCTCAGCCCATCTCCTCATGCAGGGAAATCACACATTACCTGCTTAAAAATACATGCAAAGCTTAAAATGGCATGCAAACAGCTGAAAACAGAGATCAAAATCGAGATCTCATCAAGAATTTAACGGCAATTCACCTCAGAATCAGAATGTATATAGTCGCGGTAAACGGCGATGTCACAGCGAAAAGAAGAAATAAAGAAAAGTATAGTAAAGGAATATTCCTTCCAAGTTACATACAGTTTAAGTCATAATTTATGTTGGTGCTGCAATTATTATTTTGGTTATGCTAGTGATTAAGAATTTACACACTTAACCTTTAAGTTGTATTTAATCCAGAATATTCCTTTACTTGGAAGAACTTGGACACTAAAAGTCCCTTTAAGGCACGTCAGTTCACTTGGTGGCCATATTCGTATCGCAGCTACTTTCAGCGATACAAGCCGTATAAAAAAACTATTTTTATACATTTCAATTGCATACACTACTGTTCAAAAGTTTGGGCTCTGTATTTTTTTTTATGTTTTTGAAAGAAGTCTCTTCTGCTCACCAAGGCTGCAATTTAAAATAAGTGTTTTATGTTAATATATTTTAATGTACTTTATTCCTGAATTTTCGGCGTCATTTCTCCAGTCTCAGTTACTCAGTGTCACATGAAAAAATCTGATTCTAAATGCTAATTTGCTGCTCAAGAAACATTTCTTATTATTATTATCAATATTTAACACAGTTGTGCTGATAATATTTTTTGTGCAAACCGTGATACTTTTTTCATAAATCTTTAATGAACAGAAAGTTCAAAAGAACAGCATTTATTTGAAATATAAATATTTTTTGTTACATTAGAAATTTAGACATTAGAAAACATTAGAACCTAATTTTTACAGTAAACTGAATGCGTTCTTGCAGCATAAAAGTTTTCGTTTATCGTTATAATCTTAATGAACGCAAATTTTGAACAGTAGAATATTTCAAATCAGTAATCAAATCTGACAACAATCTTATCATATTTTGTACTTCTTAAGCTCAAATCTACGGAGCCCCTAAAGGGACATGGTGGTGGAAAAAATGGGATGGGAGGAAAAAATATTTTTCAAAACATTGCGTTCTCTCGCAAATAATTTTTTTCCTCCCATCGCATATTTTTTCAACCACTATGTCCCTTTAGGGGCTCCATACAAATCACATTCACAAATATTGTATTTTTCAGGCTGGTCCAGGTAATTTTGCATGTAGAGTAAACAAACACGTGATTGGCTATTTTAACTGTCAGGCATGACTTCCATTCCTACAGCCGCCAAATTAAGCATTTCAATAACGTGACTGCCGTTTTTAAGGCAAAACTACAGGAAGTATGTTCATGTTGTGCATTCATATGTACAAGTGGACCCTTTTTGCCTTTTACAGTCTCTGACGACGAACCATTACACACTTTAACAGCCCAATTGTTTCATCGGTGACTTACCTTTCCTCTAATCTTCTACAGTCATAGTGTTTGGAGTGAGGTAGTATCAAATCCATATACGGAACACCACATACACAACACAGCAACCACAAATACGTGCACAAACACACACAAAGAGGTTTGTTTAAGAGCTAACCGATCATAAAACTTGTACATCTGTTATGATAATATTATGAATTCAAAAATTAAAATGATGAAATCTACGGAGTTTGTACTACTGTTAGCTTTCAATTCCTTTCAATGCAAAGGCACTAATGCAATAGACCCTCTTTATGTGTGGCCTGGTTAGGACTGCATCTGCTCATAATGGACTTCAGTCATTCAGTCAAGTAATACTTTTGTGAAAAATTAGTATATTAGTGGAGTTCAGGCAGGCAGAGTAAAGATTTAGAATTAGACTTGGGTCTGATTGAACAATATATTTAGTATTGGTTAGTGGTGTGATGACACTATTAGAGTTAAATAAGGTGACATGCAGGGTTAATGGAAGAATTGGAGGGAACTGTAACTTACAGTGGGTTCATTTCTACAATTATTAAAAAGAGGTACAGTAATAAGCAATATAAATGTATATGATATACACTACAGTAAACATTTGGGGTCAGTAAGAATTTTTTATGTTTTTTAAAAGAAAAACTCTTCTGCTCACCAAGGCTGAATTTCTTTGCTCAAAAACGCAGTAAAAACCGCAATATTGTTATTACAATTTAAAATAACTGTTTTCTATTTTAATATTTTTTAAAATGTAATTTATTCCTGTGATGTCAAAGCTGAATTTTCAGCATCATTACTCCAGGCTTCAGTGTCACGTGATCCTTCAGAAATCATTCTAATATGATGATTTGATGCTCAAGAAACATTATTATTAAAACACAATGTTAAAAACAGTTGACCTGCTTAATATTTCCATGGAAACTCGACCCCAAACAGTTAAACGGTAGTGTATATGTATAAAAACAAAAGGTAACACTAAGGTTTACAATAAGGTTCATTAGTTAACATTAGTTCACTACATTAGTTAGCATGAACTAATAATGAACTGCACTTATACAGCATTTATTAATCTTTGTTAATGTTAATTTCAACATTTACTAATACTTTATTAAAATCTTATTAACATTAGTTAATGTACTGTGAACTAACATGAACAAACAATGAACAGCTGTATTTTTATTAACTAACGTTAACAAAGATGAACAAATACAGTTAGAAATGTATTGCTCATGGTAAGTTCATGTTAGTTAATACATGAACTAATGTTAACTAATGAACCTTATTGTAAAGTGTTCCCAAACTAAAAATATCTCAACAATTTATTTTATTTTATTTTACAGTGATACATTGTTTTAATTAAAAAGTTCACACATACGCTTGTCTTCGAATCGAAACCCACTGCAAGTTAAAGATCTGTGTAACTTCTCTGTTTAACAGGTTTAAATTTATACTTAAATTTAACTTATTTGTGAAGTTTTGACTGGAAGGAGGTACTCACCAATCCATTACTGTGGCCTTTTTTGCCTGGCCCTTCAACCATCTCCAGGTTGTTGCCAAAGACATCATTGCTGGAACTAGATGTGAGAGTGACACGAGGAATATGGCTGATATCCTGAGAGGGCCATGTGGTCCGGATTTCCTCAGTGGGATACGGGCTGCCGAAATGATTGTCGTTTGACTTCTTCCTGCTGAGAAATAAGTAGTGCACACACAAAAATGTCAACAAGTGAGAAATGTACATCCATACCTAAGCATAAAATACACTGTAAAAGAGAGATTCAACCTGACCTCTCATAAACACTCACCTCACACAGATGTAGATGAGAACAGCCAGAATTACAATGAGCAGAAGTCCCCCTAACACACACGCCACCACCACTAGAGCTAACAAAGAGGCTACGCAGAGAGACAAAGGTCATTAGACACAAATATACACGCAAAATCTATAATTTAGCACAGTAAACAAGCTGATCAATGTATTGGTGTAACTTAAAAAGACTTATTGCTTTAATGGTTAAAAAACAAGAAACATTGTAATAATAATAATAATAATAATATCTTACAGTCATTACAGTTGAAACCAGAATAGCCAAATGAACATCTGTTAAAAAAAGGGAAATAAACGTTGAAACCTATCCACAGACATCTGATTGTAGCAATATTGCCACGACACAAGAGGGCAGTAGTTTCTATTACAAACACACTGAACACACACTCAACCATTGCATATAGCTTGTCAGTTTAAAAACAAGGAAGGCAATTCGTATTTTGAGGTATGTTTTATTAAACGAAAACCGCTATTTTAAGGCCTTACAGGTTGGTGAATGAATGAACAGCTCTATTAAAAAGTTAACATGTTGTTTAGGTATGTGTATTCAGAACAAAGAAATGAAAAGGTACTCACCGAACACAGACATTTGCCTGTGCTTTGTAGCCACTTGGACAAACTGTGAAAAGATTAGAAAGTAAATAATTGGTTTTGTGTTTGAACATGACACTACAATAATAAAAGAGTCAGACTATTGTTCTTACGTTGGGATTTTATTTTATATAATGTAGAAATAAAATATAAAATGGCATTTTTTTTTATTTCTTTATTATTTTTGGTCAGTGTACTGTACATTCTGAACCCTGATCTTACCAGACCAGGATTAATGTGTCTGTTACTATGGATAAATCCATGTCAAAATCAAAGGTCACTGATGATTATGATATGCACACACAAACACATATGGAAGTCCATATGTTTGTTGTTTTTTTGTTTTTTTTACGCAGAAAGGGAGTACTAAAGACACACACTCACCTCTACAGCTTTTGGGCTGGTAAGGGCTGGGTACGTGGCCAGGTTTGCAGGTACAGAGAGCGATCCCATCTTTGGCCTCACACAATGTGGTGTCAACATCACAAGGAGCAAGATCTTGCTCGCATAGATTGCTTACTAACAAGAGACAGACAGTGAGAGAGAAAGAGAGTTTAGTTGTGGGTAGTTGTTTAGAGAGAAGTGTGTATCTAAGGTCCTTTTTTTACAGCATGTTTGCCTTCACCGGTTAATTTTAAATGGTCCTGCGATGCAACTATGGATTTTTAAAGTATAAATATTTCATAGGCTCATTTAATTTCATATGAATACCATAAAACAAACATAAGCAAACATAAACATAAATTGCTGCCTTAAAGTTTTAAGTACAACTTGGTTGTTTAAGTCCTTTCAACTTAAATTACATTAAACTGACTTACATTTTTTTAATCTATACTTATAAAAAAGCTGAAAATTGCTTAACTTATTTTGATGAGTTAAAGCAGTGTAAAAGCATAAGTTTTCAACTTGTTGATTATATCATTTTTTAGTGTATTTTTTAAAATAATTAACTCGTTTTAAATGGTAGCATGTGTGGCATATTTCAGCTTCTCAAAAGTATTTAATGTGAAATACTCCAGTATAGTTTACTTATATAGAGAGACAATCTTTCATGTGATCTAAAACATTTCACAATTACAAAACATGGCCACAATCATGGCTAAACAATTCTAAACACCTAAAGTTCGGGCACTGGCACTTAAATGTGTTCCTATTTGAGGAACAATCTTTGCCATTTAATACAACTGCAAAGAGAAGCTGTTTTATCAATCTTTGTGGAAATTAGCATAAAAAATACTACATGTTTTTGATATCAATACTGTGAAGGTGAGTTTGTTGCCTAAACATGAATTAATGTGTTTAGAATTAATGTCAAGTAATGTAGATATAAAGAATGTATTGCATTTAAAGAATGATTTATTATGTAAAATTGTTTTTAAAATGATGTGACACCAAATATTGTATATTTATGTAACCAATATACTGTATTGTATTCATTTATTATGTGGAGATTAAAACATGTTTCACTCTGTTCATATAGCGAATCTTAAATGATAAATCTTTTCAAGATACTCACCATTGTATTCAGCACCAGCAAGAATGCTACAGTTTGTCGTTCCACAGTTCGTTGCATTTTTTATACCAGTATCAATGGCCAATACAAACGATTCCTGGGTGACTGGAGAATTGGGCTCAAAATAACTGTTTACTGAAGCCACTATACTGCCAGGCCTGGAAATATTTACACAAAGATTAGTAATTGGCAAATATAATACAAAAGAGAAGAGCTTTGGTTAAGAACTGTTTGAAATGGACACTCACGTCAAACTAAGGACTGTGCTGTTAATGTAGTTTGGCTGGTTACGCAGAACTGCATTTACCTATGGTGAAAGGGAAGAATGAGTAATGACTTCAGACTCACCGAAACTGAAGGATATTGATCCAGGATATGGAATTGTTTTATGTATTTACTTTGGCAGTCCCAAGTTCAATAAAGCTTTATTGGCATGACTATTAACTATAACAGTCTGTACTGCCAAAGCAATATACAGAAATATTTTTACTTATAGAGAATATAGCTATATGATCAATAAATATGATTCTCTATTTCTATAAATATGATTCTAAAATTCTATATGATGCATGATAACAAAATACACTACATTTATGATTAAAAACTTTATTCAAATTTGTATTCATATATTTATTTTGTAGAGTTATTAGATTAATAATTTTATTCCATGCCTTCTTACTTAATAGTTATACAAACAGACTTCATAAACTGCACAGTTTTACTGTGAAGAAATACATCTTTGCAATAACTGAAATGTTAAAGCTAAAATTGTAATGTAAGTTTGTGACATACCGCAAGAATGATCTCATTAGCAACATTCCGGAATTCAGGCGATTTGGGATCATACATTTCAGGTACAAATGTGCGAATCACCCTTAGTGAACTAGGGAACGATTTAGCTGGGAATAAGAGAGAGTGAGGGTGATAAATAAAGATTGTTCATAAGAATCTATAATCACATGAGTCTTATTATACAAATTAAAAGACAGAAGGACTTTCTGTAATGTCCCATGGCCCTGTGTAAGGAAGGTTATAAGTGATTGACAAAGTTTGGCATCAGACAGACACTCACTTTCCACACAGGCATTATTTAAAGGAAAAGTTCCTGCCAGACACTGACAGATGGAGTTCACACAGACACTGAGTGGTGGGCAGGGCACTGAAGGACAGGTAGCTAAAAGAACGAAAGGAGAAAGTATTAGGCATTTGTGAAGATTCACAATGCATGGACATTACACTGTAATCCACAATCACACAACACATTCATTCAAACACACCTGGTGTGGTTGTGTTGTTAGTTGGGTTAGTAGTAGATACGATTGGTCCAGTCGTTGAGTTGGTAATGGGGGGTGTGGTAACATTTCCTGTTGTAAATTGAGGTGGTGTGGTGGAATTCCCTATTGTAGTGTTTCCAAGTGTAGTTATGGGTGGTGTGGTAGCATTTACTGGTGTTGTCATGGGTGGTGTGGTAGCGTTTGCTGTTACATTATTCCCTGGTGTAGTTATGGGTGGTGTGGTAGCATTTACTGGTGTAGTTGTGGGTGGTGTGGTAGCATTTACTGGTGTAGTCATGGGTGGTGTGGTTGCATTTGCTGTTACATTATTCCCTGGTGTAGTTATGGGTGGTGTGGTAGCATTTACTGGTGTAGTTGTGGGTGGTGTGGTAACATTTACTGGTGTAGTTGTGGGTGGTGTGGTAGCATTAACTGGTGTAGTCATGGGTGGTGTGGTAGCGTTTCCTGTTACATTATTCCCTGGTGTAGTTGTGGGTGGTGTAGTAGCATTTACTGATGTAGTCATGGGTGCTGTGGTAACATTTACTGTTGCATTGTGCCCTGGTGTAGACATGGGTGGTGTGGTAAAGTTTACTGTTGCATTGTTCCCTGGTGTAGTCATGGGTGGAGTGGTAAAGTTTACAGTTGCATTGTTCCCTGGTGTAGTCATGGGTGGTGTGGTAAAGTTTACTGTTGCATTGTTCCCTGGTGTAGTCATGGGTGGAGTGGTAAAGTTTACTGTTGCATTGTTCCCTGGTGTAGTCATGGGTGGTGTGGTAACGTTTACTGTTGCATTGTTCCCTGGTGTAGTCATGGGTGGTGTGGTAAAGTTTACTGTTGCATTGTTCCCTGGTGTAGTCATGGGTGGTGTGGTAAAGTTTACTGTTGCATTGTTCCCTGGTGTAGTCATGGGTGGAGTGGTAAAGTTTACTGTTGCATTGTTCCCTGGTGTAGTCATGGGTGGTGTGGTAACGTTTACTGTTGCATTGTTCCCTGGTGTAGTCATGGGTGGTGTGGTAAAGTTTACTGTTGCATTATTCCCTGGTGTAGTCATGGGTGGTGTGGTAAAGTTTACTGTTGCATTGTTCCCTGGTGTAGTCATGGGTGGTGTGGTAACGTTTACTGTTGCATTGTTCCCTGGTGTAGTAGTGGGTGGTGTGGTAAAGTTTACTGTTGCATTATTCCCTGGTGTAGTCATGGGTGGTGTGGTAACGTTTACTGTTGCATTATTCCCTGGTGTAGTCATGGGTGGTGTGGTAAAGTTTACTGTTGCATTGTTTCCTAGTGTAGTCATGGGTGGTGTGGTAAAGTTTACTGTTGCATTGTTTCCTGGTGTAGTCATGGGTGGTGTGGTAAAGTTTACTGTTGCATTGTTCCCTGGTGTAGTCATGGGTGGTGTGGTAGCATTTACTGTTGAATTGTTTCCTGGTGTAGTCATGGGTGGTGTGGTAAAGTTTACTGTTGCATTGTTCCCTGGTGTAGTCATGGGTGGTGTGGTAGCATTTACTGTTTCATTGTTCCTTGGAGTAGTTAGGGGTGGTGTGGTAGCATTTACTGGATTAGTGGTGGGTGAGGTGGTATTGTTTCCTGTTGTAGCATTACCTGATGTAGTTTGTGCTGTAATTGTGACATTGCTTGGTGTTGTAACTGGTGAAGATGTGCTGTTGCCTGGTGTGCTAATGGGAGGAGTTGTGTCATTGCCTCTTGTAGTTTGGGGTAGAGTTGTGCTGTTGCCTGGATCAGGTGAAGGAGTAGTTGTGCTGTTGCCTTGATCAGGTGAAGGAGTAGTTGTGCTGTTGCCTGGATCAGGTGAAGGAGTATCAGGTGAAGGAGTAGTTGTGCTGTTGCCTTGATCAGGTGAAGGAGTAGTTGTGCTGTTGCCTGGATCAGGTGAAGGAGTATCAGGTGAAGGAGTAGTTGTCCTGTTGCCTGGATCAGGTGAAGGAGTAGTTGTGCTGTTGCCTGGATCAGGTGAAGGAGTATCAGGTGAAGGAGTAGTTGTCCTGTTGCCTGGATCAGGTGAAGGAGTAGTTGTGCTGTTGCCTGGATCAGGTGAAGGAGTATCAGGTGAAGGAGTAGTTGTCCTGTTGCCTGGATCAGGTGAAGGAGTATCAGGTGAAGGAGTAGTTGTCCTGTTGCCTGGATCAGGTGAAGGAGAAGTTGTGCTGTTGCCTGGATCAGGTGAAGGAGTATCAGGTGAAGGAGTAGTTGTCCTGTTGCCTGGATCAGGTGAAGGAGTAGTTGTGCTGTTGTCTGGATCAGGTGAAGGAGTAGTTGTGCTGTTGCCTGGATCAGGTGAAGGAGTAGTTGTGCTGTTGTCTGGATCAGGTGAAGGAGTAGTTGTGGTGTTGCCTGGTGCAGTTACAGGATGGTTTGTTGCATTCCCCAGTGTAGGTACAAGTGGACTTGCGGTGTTGGATGCTGTAGTTACAAGGGCAGGTGAAGTTGTGGTATTTCCTGATGGACTCACTGATGAACTTGTAGCATTTTCTGGTTCGGATGTGGAGGAGCTTGTCACGTTTCCTTGAGTAGATAAAGGTGGAGATGTGACATTACCCCCATGCGTTGACAGCAGCGGAGTTGTGGCATTGTTTGGAAATTGTGTAGTTGTATTCCCAGATGGAATGCTTGTTACTACTGTTGATGGCCACAAACACATAATCATATATAATCACACATCATAAAGTTTTAAGAATCTTATCTAAACCAGAACCAGTGGCACCTGAAGCTGTACAGTTGTACACACTCTGCATACCAGGATCACTCTGAGTGACGTTTTCCTTGCAAATATTTCAGCAGTTATTATGTGTCTCATATTTCTGTCGACTGAACCAGCAATGCCAGTGATTTGTGACAATCATTTTTTGAGTCAGTTCTTTCTTTTCAGATTTTTTAGATATAAGATGTTCACTGGAATAACTGCTTATCCTAATTTATGCTTATTGCCTATTTTAATTTCTTAGAGAAAGATTTAAAAAAAAAGGCAAATCAGATACAGCTTTAGAGTTTATATCAACTGTGTAGAAAAACGTATTTTATTCATAAAGTTACTGAATCTAATTACATTCGATGCTAAAATGTGTCCTCGGAACTCTGTACTGTTTCAGGTAATATTGTATACATGATTAAAGCTGTATAACATATGCTGTATTTATAACTGTATTTATTCAAAAGAAAGCACATATTGTGTTATGTAACAGTGGTTGTGTACATTGCTATAGAAATAAGCATGTGAGAGTAAACATTCATCGACAAATGTCTGAATTAAGCTGTAGATAAATAACAATGACCTATTTTGTCAAGACTAAAGGTCTTTATATCAAATAAAGTGTGCTAATATTTATTTGTGGCTATAACTAGTAGCTGCTCCACTAAAAAGCTTAAAACCCACCCTCACTTCATTAAACATATGACAGACAGTAAAACCAGCATAAAAAAAAACAAGAAATGATTTGGTTATTGAACAAGCAACAGCAGAAGTTGTATTCGGGTTAAACTGTTTTCAGAAGCATATGCAAGTGTGACAAGTCTGAGGACTGAATGTCTGAACTTTGAATGACTTGAACGAGAAAATGAATGGAGAGTTTTTTTTCAAAAATTGTTTTCATCACTTGTATCACATGAAGAAACATTGCTAGTGCTGCTTTGCTTCTGAAGCAGCAGTATATTAGCAAGAATATTTCTTGAGCTAGCAGAGGTCGATGTGGTGTTTCTGGTTTTATATATAGGCTATAATAAGGCCAATAATGTCTGATATAATGACTTCATCTGCATTGTAGTGATTGTACTAGCTAATGTTTTGTATTGGAAGTAGAGAATGTGTCCTTACCTGCAGTATCAGTAGAGGTAGCATTGTTTGGGCTAGCTGTGGAATCAATGGTTGAATTTGTGCTAGATAAAACTGGTGTCGTTGTCAAGTAAGTTGTGCTTATTGTGGGATCCTCAGTGACTGAGGCTATCAAACCTATGAAAACAGACAAAATTGGTCAGATGGCATGAGATGCATATAATACAATGAATACATACAATCTTGGGACACAAATTTCAGTCTTCAATTGGTTTCCTGTATGTGTCTTGCAATCTAATCAAGGACACCCATATCATTTCCATAGTCAATAAGGTAATTTACTGTCAAACTAAAACTACACATGCCTGCGTCACATCCTCACAGTAATTTCAATATTTTCCGAGAACAAACAGTCATATTTGACTGTCAGACTGTCTCCTGCAGCTATATACTGCTTGTGTTAATACCTAGCAACCACACACAAAACAACAGATTAACAAGTGAACTCCAGAACACACAGAGAGAGAGAGAGATGTCATGTTTCTATACCTATTGCTTTTATTGTTTGCTTTTGAAATTAAGTCGGAAATCCAAACACAGACAAACTAGACAGCTAATTTTTGGCCTTGGTGTGTGTGGTCACCATCACATTTGGCTAGTTGTCCATGGGAACAATACATCAGGGTTTGGAACGACGTGAGAATGAGTAGATGATGA
Source organism: Leuciscus leuciscus (assembly GCF_965113295.1). NCBI lineage: Eukaryota > Metazoa > Chordata > Actinopteri > Cypriniformes > Leuciscidae > Leuciscus > Leuciscus leuciscus. The sequence goes on along the minus strand of NC_138725.1, from coordinate 47,475,983 downwards.
TGGGATTGTCATTTTTCGAGCAACTATCCCTAAGAAGTGAGCATAATTGAGAAATCCTTTTCCTGATGATCCAGGAGTTCCATTAATTATCCGATTGAGGCATTTGAAAGAAAGAAAGAAAGAACTATCAGTCTATTTGCATAGCTGCCTGTTTATTTATTAACTATTTTTCCACTCGACTACACGGTCATAGATAGATCACCGTTTACCCAGCAATAAAGTCACATATATTCATGCTTAGTGGAGAGGAAAATGTCAACAGAATGGATTGAAATAGGCTATTACCACTTGTTTATAAGAACCATATGTCAACCTAATTAAACAATGTTCATGTATGTCTTAAGAGTGCTAGCAGAATTCCCATTTATGAGCGCAAGTCATGTGAAATCAATTAAATTGAAACAAAGTAGTCTTACAAACGTTTATATATATATATATATATATATATATTCTTTGAATGTCTCACATGTTGGGTAAGCTTTGTAAAGGAAAATCAGGTTTAATGGATCCCTTTAGATGGATACTACATCAGTGGTACACATTAATGTCTCAAAGGGTTTTTAACTAACAAAGATAGATGCTGATAGACATTCACTATCACATAAGCAGTTCTGCGATTTGCATTTCCTGAAGATTTAAGGGGCTTCTTTAAAAGTAAAGATCCACCAGACTCAGAGGCACTATGCTCAAATCAGAAACATCTGTTTCTCTTCATGGTTTATCACATTGTGAGGACAAAAAGTGAAAACATAACAGATACTCACAAAAATGTAACATATATTTTAAGTACCAGATTCCACAAAGGTACATGCTGTTGTATTTAAATGTTATACAAAAAGAAAAATCTAATCTAATCTGCATTATTTTATTAAGGAATCACATTTATAATACATCATGTGTGTTCTCCCAAGGGCAGTGCATGATTCAGGGTGATTAGCCTACTACTTGCTAATCCGTTCCAGACACAAAAGAGATGAGTGGGTTACGTAAGGTCCAGTTCTAGCTCAGAGCATCACCAGAAAACTAAGTCTGAATGAGGAATGAGGCTGTCTGGGTCAAAGAGCACATACGACTTTACTTCTGACCAGAGCAGAGGTCAGGTCAGATGTCATCTTAGTGGAATTTACTAAGTTAATTGAACTTTTTCTACAGATCTCTTATTTAAGGGTAGTAGTCTGGACAGCAAAGGTTCATATTTATTTCCAGTGGATTTTATATTTACAATAAACCAAAAATATACATAAAAAAATATTGAAAAAGTATAAACAATTACTTAAAGCTTTGCAGTACAAATATTAAATAAAATGTATTTTTGGCTATTGGTCAACTGCCATCAGCGGAAAGGAAAGTAATACATTTTAAATTATGTTTTATTAACAAAGTTCGAGAGGAGCATGTTCAGATAATTAAACCTAATTAAACACATGTGGAGCACATTCAGATAATCAAACCTATTAGACACAAGTGGAGTGTCTACTTGGAACCCACTCTGGGTTCGGGCCAAAATTCCGAGCTCGGAGCCCTTCCCCCGGACGGCACGCCAAATATGCATTATCTTTACTCTGTTTAATAGATGTAAGTGTGTACTCGTGAAATAAAGATTACAAAGACAGTTTTCTTTTTTTATTAATAATAGTACTGTCCATTCAAAGGTAGGCCTAGTGGTAAAAAAATATTGTATATTAATATTTTGTAAATTAAGTGGTAAATTATGTTTGGTTTTTTGGCGCAAACAAGGCACTCGCGTCGCTTCATAAAATTGAGGTTAAACCACTGGAGTCACATGGATTACTTTTATGATGTCTTTACTGCCTTTCAGGGGCTTGAAAGTGGTAGTTGCGTAGCTGTCAATGGAGGGACAGAAAGCTCTCAAAAATGTTGTTCAGAAGGTAAATGCAAATCTTATGGGTTTGGAACGACATGAGGGCGAGTAATTAATGACATCTTTCTGGTGAAGTATTTTTGGGTGAATTAACCCTTTAACAACAAAACAAATAAATAAAAAAATAATTTAAAATCCACCAAATTATCAACATATATTTGATTTGTTTTATATTTTTTAAAATACAATAGGTATTATTAAAGCAACACTATGGAACTTTTCCTCTTCGGTCCCCCTACAGGTTGGAAGCGGAATTGTCCATTACCGCTGTCGTAAATAATTTCGCCTACAGCAGCCTACTATCGCACGCACACCCACTGTTTATCCAGCGCCGGCTTTGCAATGAACGATGTCCACAGACAAGGTAGAGTATGATGCATGATTTTATGAAAGTATGATGTATTGCGACATCAGAAACGAAGAAAAACTAAATAATGACTATTGTAACGCTTGCCGTAAAGCTAGTCAAATTTGTAGTTTTCTTATGTCTCATTAGAACTACAGAAACGCGACCCGATATGGCAATCTTACATAGTGTGGTTATAGCAGATAAAGGACCGCAAAGCGGAGGCATAAGTGCCTTTCACCCTGTTACGACTTGATGAACCACTGAAACAATTTTGGAAACATTATTTTAAGGTAACATTTTTTACATAAGTGTTGCTTTAAGTATATTTATGATAATTAAGAAGAAACAGTAAGGTCAGTAACTTTAAGGTCAATTAAAGTTAATCATCTAATAAATGACTACTAGTCTGCTGAGAGCTTAATTCAACTACAGCATTCATTCAGGTCAAAGGAAGACAAGTTTCTTCTGTCCTGTTACCAGAGTAGCCAATGTCTCAACACCCTGTCCTCTAACCAAATTCCACTATTGCGATGTACAGTAGGACCTCTATTTCTGAATTAGTGTGTGTGTGTGTGTGTGTGTGTGTGTGTGTGTGTGTGTGTGTGTGTGTGTGTGTGTGTGTGTGTGTGTGTGTGTGTGTGTGTGTGTGTGTGTGTGTGTGTGTGTGTGTGTGTGTGTGTGTGTGTGTGTGTGTGGCAGGTATAAAATGACCTTGGAGCTTGTCTACACAGAACCTTGGAGCTTATCCACTCCCTTTCACACAGAAACACACCCACCACTAGATTTGTGAACTATGTTGCAATAAGCTTAAGTGTAAGATATAAAGTCAATATTACTTTTTTTAGACCAAACATACACACTGAGGGGCAGACAGTGTAAGAAAAACTAAATTAGATGGGTTATGTGTGTGTGAGAAAAAGTGAAACGTGGGGGTTGACAGGCAGATCTGAGATGCCTCAAGGCTGAAGTCTTCTGCAGTCGTGGCTCGCTGCTTCAAAGCAGCAAACTTGACGCCAGGCAGCAGAAAGACCTGAAAACTGTGAACTGCTTTCACCTCTACTTCCCACAGATAAACACACACTCACACCCACATACAATCATCTATCACCCTGGCTCTCAAAAACACATGTAACCTCATTCTCGTAACCCAACACTGACTTTCTCTGACGCACACTGATTGCCCTTTCTCTCTGTTTAATCATTTCCTCCATTCACTCCACGGCTCAATTAAAATCTTTTGTTAAGTAAGAAACTAGCCAAAGTTGAGTTTTGGTTTTTGGACAATGAGTTGTTAAATATACTTTAATTAAAATGATAAATCCTTGTATGTATTTAGTGTTTGCAGTTTGAACCAAATATGCTTTTGTTCAGTGTCAATAGTACTGTTTAAGCTAGAACAGATCTGTAGTCATTATATTATATTATATTATATTATATTATATTATATTATATTATATTATATTATACATATGTATATAACATATATATACAAAATTCTGTCATGAAACTAGATGGCGCTGACTGACATGACAAACACGCACAAAAACAAGAGGTGTGATTTATCGCACAAACCAATCATATCCAATCATTGCTGATAGAGGCATTGTCTCTTCTCACATGACTTTCCCTCGTTCATTCTCAATTATCCCCCAACATCATTCTCTATAGGACACAGCTGCATCAGTAGCCAATAATCTTGCTGCTCAACCTACAAATACTTGGTCAGCATTTGCTGTAGCATTCTGCAGCATGCTTTTAGAAGCCCCCCACCTTCCCCAGCTCCACCTGTATAGATCTGCTATGGGTAATTCATGTATGCTATATTGTACTGCATCAGCCATGTCTTACGTGCTCACAGTAGGCTTGCTGCGATAGTTACCAGTGTTACACAGTGTTAGGCCGCACACCGATTACATCACTTGCCCACTGCAGCACAGGGGAAACACCAAACACTCACGCTTACATTGACGATAACGGACAAAGACTGAAGGAGAACACAAGATATAAATACACAGGGACTAACAAGATAACTAATGAGATGATTGACAATGCATAGGTGAGAGACATGACTAATTGAACAATCATGGAACACTAGGTCACAGGACTGAACCAAAAACACAATGAAGGGGGGAAACACAGATCATACATGTAACAGTTATCTGATGTTTTAGACATTTTAGACACATTTTAGACACATTTTCAACTTTATATGGTTTATGGGGTGGGGGTGGCATATGTTGTGCCTTTTTTTTACTTAAAGATTAAAGATAAAATAAAAATTCTGTCATCATTTACTTGCAAACATTTAACCTTCCAACCGTTTTGGCTACCATTGGCTTCAATTTGTATGGACAAAAACAAAACAAAAACACAGACATTTCTCAGAATGTATTCTTTTATGTTCCACAGAGAAAGAAAGTCGTATAGGTTTGGCGCAACATGAGGGCGAGTAAATGATGACTGAATTTGAATTTTTTGGTGAACTATCCCTTTAGGTTGTCCTCTAGGCCAGGATAAATGAGATAATAAAATGAATATACCTAGTTATATTTAAGGATGCCTTCCATCAACTGGAATGAGCAGATGTCATCTATGAGAGGGCCATACAAATATGACTTCTCCAAAAATGTCATAGTGACACAACTTCACTAGGTTATAGTGACAGCCCACCTCAGGCATAAGCTTTGTCAATGTAATCAAAGTTGATTTAATGGGCAATTCAATTAACATGCTAGGAAAACGTTTAAATTAATCCAATTTAATTTGTAGTAAATTAATTTAAACATTTAATTTTGAATTTTAGAATCATAAAATGTATTACTGGTACCATTAGTACTAGCATTTGAGCCTCTTACCAATAGTATCTGGCAAAAAACAAAACAAATTTAGCATACAAAAAAAATTGTGCAGTGTATCATGAGGCCTTTCTAAATATTTACAGTGACATGACCAAACTGTTTACATTTCCCTAGAAGTGGTGACACATCCTTAATCTACTTTGTACAAACAAATGGCACTTCTAAACACATAGAAACTTGCGTGTGATCAGTATTAAGCTACCGTTTCTCACTAACATTGTTCCATCCTCAGCCGTGACAAAGTTGTTCCTCTATCTTATCTTTCTTTTCTCTCTCTTATGGCACAGACATGTTCTCCCATAATCAGTCTGTTCCTCCTTCACACTGCCTTATCTGTAATCATAATATCAGTAGTATTTGGAGATATGTGAACTCTGTTTGTTTCTTCTGGTGCTCTAGAACTAGTTTCTTGGACTGAAACTTCTTAATGCCAGTACTCAGACATCCTGACCACGTTTAAAGCAGAATCACATCTGGTCTGTTAAGTTAATCAGAACAAAGAACTGTCAATTGTGAAATAAAATAAAATAAAATAAAATAAAATAAAATAAAATAAAATAAAATAAAATAAAATAAAATAAAATAAAATAAAATAAAATAAAATAAAATAAAATAAAATAAAATAAAATAAAATAAAATAAAATAAAATAAAATAAAATAAAATGAAATAAAATAAAATAAAATAAAGAAGAAAAACTTAAAAAGGAGAAATGTTGCCTTGGCAACTAACTAGAAAAATAAGTTTAAGTTGCATATTCAAATTGTTAAAACTATTACTGAAATAAAAATAAATTAAAGATAATTACAAAATGTTTTAATAATAATAAAAATTACAAAGGCAAAGGCACATAAAAATAAATTTAAAAGCTAATTCAAAGTATTAATACATACTATATCAGTACATAAATAATACTAAAATAACACTGAATGCAGATTTCAAGTTATGTCATCATGATATTACTATTATTTATTTGATCAAACCTCTAATTTATGAACATGCTCCGGACATGAATGTTGACTCAAATACAGTGGCTTGTTGGGCAAAAGGGCGTAATATTACTTTTCTAAGCAGCCTCACTTATGTACTCCTACTACAATACCCTAGCAAACAAATAAAGCATAACCATTAAGCAACACTCTGGCAACCATTCACAACGACACCCCCGTATGTTGTATTAAGAAAATGTACAAATTAAGAGGTAGCTTTGATTTACATATAGCAAGTGCTAAATACTTGTTTTAGATAAAGTTCCCCTCTTCATTGTTCCTTACCACACTTCCTCTTTCTGTGTAAAATTGGTTTAGTTTGCCATTTATAGACACAAGAAGACATTATAATGCCATATACTCTCCCTTACTCTCTCTTGCAAAGGCTTACAAAGCTTTAAATGCCTCTTAGGTAACAGATGGTTCCTTGGAGAAGCACTTCTGTGCTAGAACACACTAGACAAACTCGCACTCAATCATATCCAATTAAAACACAGTCAGCCTGTGTTGTTCTATTAAAGGGGCAGATTTACAACCTCTAATCCCAATGGAAGAGAAGAGAAGAGAAGAGAAGAGAAGAGAAGAGAAGAGAAGAGAAGAGAAGAGAAGAGAAGAGAAGAGAAGAGAAGAGAAGAGAAGAGAAGAGAAGAGAAGAGAAGAGAAGAGAAGAGAAGAGAAGAGAAGAGAAGAGAAGAGAAGAGAAGGAGGAGGCCTGGATACAAAAATAATTAATGTTATAAACAATTTATTATATATACTGTATATATTTATACATATAAATGTGAAAACTCCTTGTAGTTTTAGATGAAGCTTATGGTTAATTTACAGAGCAGGCAGCATTAATTAACTATATTGACTGTATTAGAGAGCTTCTTTATCCCTCAGACGGCCAGATTAGCATTACAGCACTTTGCCTGGATTAGAGAACACTCTGAAACAAAGGCCTTATTCCACAATCTTCCCAGCCTCACTTAATCAGACCTCAGAGGGCCCAATAACATAATTTTTTATGAAAATATATAGACTATTTAAAAACTATATATATATACTTTTATTTCATAGCCTATTTTATTCTGCTACTATTGCAAGTACTATTGAAACAAACAAATAAACAAGGAAAAAACAAAGAGTGTCCTAAAGACCCTGTTTTGTTTAGAGCTACTTTATTATGTCCATATGATCTGAAATTGCTAGATCAGAAGATTTGTCCAAGATCACCTTAGAACTAACAACAACACTGCAAAATTCTGACATTGCTTTTATACAACAGTTCAATAAACAAGAAGTAAATATCGAATAACTTACATTTTAGATACAATCTTGCTTTTCATGAACAAAAAAAAAAAGTCCCGAACAAAGCCACAGCAGAACTTTAGCAGCACACTTTAGTGGTGTTTGCTTAGGTAATGAATGATTCAGTGTTTTTTAACGAATCGGCTTAGCAAATGATTCAATGACTCATTCATATACAGTCACTTATTTAGTTCCCTAATGAATCAGCTTTTTTGAACAAAATTATTAAACATGTCAATTATTAAAATGGCAGTAATTTATGCAATAAATTATGTTATCAAATTCTGTAAATAATATATATTGGGCCATAACAGCCTCAGCAGAACATCAGTAAACCTCCATCAGTAATATGATACGCATGATGATTATGGATTACTGAAGATATAAGCAAGATAAATATAAATACTGTCTCTCTCATACACATGCGTTGTCATTTTCCTCACATTTGCCATCTTGTCATCTATCTGCCATCCTGACATTCTCTCTTTAACTTGCTCTCTGTCTTTGACAGGTCCCCCGGTAGGACACAGCTGGACTTGGTGCCAGACAGAAAGGCAGGACATACCCACAGGCTATTCCTCTACTACAGAACATCACACACACACACACACTCACTCACACACACACACACACACACACACACACACACACACACACACACACACACACACACACACACACACACACACACACACACACACACACACACACTCACAAATACACACACACACACACACACACACACACACACACACACACACACACACACACACACACACACACACACACACACACACATTAGGACTTACTTTATTAGAAACACAAAAAAGCCCAGAGGCAAACATGTGATGCCGTATATATACACAGATTATGTTTAACTAGGCCTTGACATAATGGTAATTTGTAATTTCGTAACTTGAAATTTGAGTGGAATTTATTAAATAAACGTATCAGTCTGTGATCAGTGAGTATCGAATTAAGACTCTAATCGTAATTAGAGTCATCACAATCAGAGCTGCAAGACAAAAGCGCATATCCTGAACGAAATATGTTATTTGATAGCCTTTTTCTGTGCTAGATGCTAAAATAAAGGATGTGATGAAGCAAATCCCCAGGACTGCTCATTTACAACCAAGTGTGTGTGCGTGAATGAACACTGGAGAGTCTCAAAGTCATGTCTGACTGTGTGTGACACAGTGACTCACCACAGACTAACCCTCACACCACACAAAATGCCTAAATTAAACAGAGACATTAGAAACACAGTACATAAAATAAACTCTTTTTAAAATTGTGTTTTATGATAGAATAACAAATAAACTTTTTCTCTATTCTTTTTAAAGAGTGTTGAATGCCTTTCATACTTTTCATGCACAAAAAATCCTGTAGGTTTAGGCCTACTTAATTTTTACATTTACAATTTTACTATTAGGCAATAATGGATATTGAATAAAAGGGGAATAATCCAAGAATAAATTATTGCTATTGCTTGTTTCATTAAATGTAACCTACAATTTTATAATGTGAATCATTCAGTTACTTATTCAAAATGAGTCTGTTTCCCACTGACCACAAATGTGACCAATGACTTATTTCCATGTGATCATGTTTTATGTGAAAAAGAGCGATCTTTAAAGAAAAAAATACTACTAATAATAGACCCTTTCAATACAAGCTACATTTAATCTAAAACAGTCGTGTTGGCCTGCCGCATGGTTTACGAAGCTTTATCAGAGGAACGACGAGGTCATGTGACTTTAAATAGCCATAAAAATGTTGAAATGAAATCAACACACTGCACTTTAATTTATAGTTGACAACTCTTTAAAATGCTTCAGCGCCAGCGGCTAGTTTTCACAGTCTTAAAAGTAGCCTACATTCTGGACGCAAATGGTGCCTATGTGAGTTAGCTAAGGACAACGCTGATATATCATGCCTATAAGTGCTGTAGTGTCTAGGTTGTTAGATAACTAAGTTTTGAATCTCGACACTATTATTTCATTTATGCCGCTTCAAAACCGGATAGTCTGCGAAAACTATTCTGTGCCCAAAGTCTTCCACGGAATCATTCAAATGTGCCTCACGTTTTCGACAGGCAAAAGTTTTGTCTTTTACAAAAGAAAACAACATAATAAAAAACTAAATGGAAATGTTCGAGTTTTTTCAGCACTCGAGACTGTCCATGGTCCTTAAAACAAAAACATATCCACGGCGCAAGTCAAAATAACACCAGTGGGTTAGTCAAAATAAAATTGCTATCACCTGTAGAAATAGCTATCTTTTCAAATATAGACTATAGCCTACTTATTGTAGCTATATCTAAAATAAACCCGTCAGCACACAAAAACACGCTGGCTTACCTGAGGTCGAGATTAATATTAATAGGAAGAGTTGACGCGTCCGTAACATGGTTCTCTACTTAAGTGACGTTCATACAAATAAAATAGATAATAATAGGCTTATAAAAAAATAAATAAAATAAAATCTAATTCCCCAGAAGAATTCCTCCGTGGCAAGGGCTTTATAAAGTCCGTTAACTCGGTGTCTTTCGGAGGTTTATTTCCGTTGGAGGACAGATCCGCTACAGGTGGCTTCAGAGAGCCCAGCCAGTTAAATACGCCTGCAGGGGGAGGATACTTAGGCTACAACCTAGATTGCGAAACTGGACTCTTAAAATCAGTGTGGCTTAGGCTATTCTTCCCCCCAGATAGATTACGTAGCACATGGTTTTGGTTTAACGTCATAGGTCTGTTGAGAAAGTGTCGTTTAACTGGGCTCCTTTATTAAAAATCAATGGTTAACTTCCTACTTTTAAATGTTTAGACCTGCAATAGGTCTCTATTGGTGCTGCTTTATTTGCATTCGTTAGGAAGATTTGCATCAATGTGCAGTTTATGCGAAATAGCATGAGTGGTTTGAGTGAGGTCAGAAAATCCATTAGGACTCATGAAAACTTCTCAAAATGTAGATTAATTTTCATAGAGAATCAAGTGGGAAATTTATCTTAAATATGTCTGGTTTAGGGTCAGTTGTGGAAGGTTGCTGAAAGAAAGTAAGGTGTAGGCTACTTTTAACAAACAGTTCATTCAATAGCAAACAATGCAAGATACATATTTCAAATCAGCCCTATTGCTTAAATAATTACAGTAACAGGCTCTCTCTCTCTCTCTCTCTCTCTCTCTCTCTCTCTCTCTCTCTCTCTCTCTCTCTCTCTCTCTCTCTCTCTCACACACACACACACACACACACACACATACACACATGCACACACACTTTGAACACAGTGGTTAACGTCTAAGACAAATCGCTCATACTGTAAAAAGATTATTATTGCTTATAATGTAAAAAAACAAAACATACATTTAGTTATCTGTATCAGATGATTCATTGATTAACCATTAAAATTAATACATTTAGTAATCCATATCAGAAATTGCAAACAAGTTCTATAGAAATATATCTGAATCTATATAGAAATCTATAGATGTACCAAAATTCAATCAGTTGAATTAAACAAATGTATTAAACTGAATGAGAGGAGATGCTGATCAAAAGTTTGATAGTAAGAGCTTTATGAAAGGCAGTTACTGAATAAAATGTTTATATAGATGAAACACTGATTTTGTATACTGAAAACTTTGTGAAGATACTTTGTGATGGTGTATATTGTACTAACAATTGGAAATATGCTGAAATGTGTGATAAAAGTCCACTTTTGATGGTCTGTTGTAAAAGTGGCAAAGCAATACATAATATACAATAGGCTACATAATAAATAAAAGTATGCCACATTATGTTTGAAACACTTAATTCAGATCATCAATCCAATTTATATTTAGAAGCAGGAGGTGTTATAACCTTTCAGCCTATATCGTCATATTGGTCATATACTGACGCACATATGGAGTTGATCAGTTAGACCACACCTCATCGTGAAACATATTCTTTTTCATAAAAATAACGCAAGCCTTGTGATGTATTTTATGAGGCTAAAAATTATCCTGCTTTGACCGTAGGCTATATCATATCTGAGAATGTCAACATTAAAGATATGTTTGATGTTTGCAGATGCCATGATGAAGCACAAGTAAACCCTATTAACAAATATGAAAATGTAAAACCTCGGAGAGGAAAAAAAGAGTCTGAAGTCAAAGTTTTATTCCTCTGATTCATTCCAAAACTCATTAAGTGCGTCACAATAAGGGTGGGGAGCACTCATATCTGCAATGGAAACGGTCTGTTCGATACTGTTTTAAAGAAGAATGTCTTGACATTTAGTGCTCAAACTCCTTCACTTTGTATCAAGCTACAGACACTCCCTTCCTTCTTATCATTTTGGAAAATGTGTGGATTGCCAAGGACAGGATGGCAACATAAGCCTTTTGTTTAACCAGCAATGATAAAAAGAAAGACTGTGAACACTCCAAGTCTCAACAGATAAAACTTAGCCATGCCAAGACTCGGTGTCAACTAGCATGCAAAATGTAGCAAAACAAAACAGCTTGACCAGAATTTGTTCTCGTCACATTTATGCATTTCTAATTAGCATAAACCTTTTTTATTTTCTCCTCAAAGCACTTATGTATAATCAACAAATAAAAATAATAGTTTTACAAGAGGGATATTGTATCTCCTATAGAGGATTCATGATCAGAACATCATGTAATGAGAATATATTGGGTCCTCCAGGTCTAATCTCTAATCTTCTGAATGTTCTCACACTTTATTCAAACATTATCAAAAGCTTCCACTTATGTGTCATTTACTGTGTTGATAGAAGAGGGCAAAAGTTCTAGAGCTGTATAGCCTACTGTATTGTTAACATTTCGAAATGGTCATAAAGACAAATGGGGTCTGTGTAATGAAGAGGGCTTGAACTCTAATCTGTAGGAATGCAAAGTCATTCAGTGTTGAGATTATCAGTATAGTCAGTAGCAATGGCACTGACAGGGATATACCACACATTTTTCCGTGTTGTTTTTACTGACAGAGCACCTAAGGCATAGTATTTTTAAATGTTTTATTACAAACTTTCTTCTGCTTTTAAATGTTTGGCATTTTCAAATAAGTTTTATTTTTATTTTTTTTTATTTAAATTACTAGTAAACAAAATTATTAGATTGAAATTTTATAAAAAACTAAGGGTAGGCCTACGTTTACACAACAATCATCTGCTAAAAATATAAACGTTTTCCTTTGTGTTATTCGCCTACAGATGAAAATGTCACAATCATATCATATCAAACTTTTATTACAGACTCAAAGTCCAATTTAAAAAAAAGAAAAAAGACATTGAACAACATACAACCCATACAATCCATCACAACCCATAAAATTTTGTAAACATAGAGTTACAAAATACACCAGTACCAGTGTCTCCACAGCTTTGACTGATACCGTGTAGTACTAACCCTTATATTTGATAAACTCACAATAATTTCATTTTCAGAAGCATTAAGTCGGCAGATAAATCTATACATAAAATTACGTAACAGTGCTTTAAAAGTGATTACTTGTACACTCACAAACATTTCACTTGCACTATGCCATCTAGGTCTCCTTAGTAGGATTCTCATAGCATCGTTATAAGCTACTTGCAGCTTCTGTAAACTAGATGTTCTATAGTTACACCACAAATGAGCAGTATAAAATGTTGTACAATATGCTTTAAAAAGTGACACCTTCACCTCGTCTGAACAGAAACTAAACTTACGCAACAGCATATTTGCCCGCATATACATCAGGCGGCGTTGCCTTTCAATATCATCATCATCTGTCATGTGCTCGTTGATAATATGTCCAAGGTATTTTACTTTCTCGCACACCGTGAGGTTCTTGTTAGACAACTTAAAAACTGGAAAATGTATACTTTTATCCTCCTTAGTTCTGCAAGTCATAACCATACTCTTATCAGGATTATATACAATATCATGTTCAAGACCATAATCAGAACACACATTTAAAAGCTGTTGAAGACCAGCACTGCTTGGACTAAACACCACAAGATCATCTGCATACATAATATGATTAACCAGAGTATTCCCAATCATACACCCAGTTTTACAAACATTCAAACGTTCAGACAGCTCATCCATGTAAAGATTAAACAAAATTGGGGACAAAATCCCTCCTTGTCTCACACCGTTACTGACCCCAAAAGGGGCAGAGACCTTATTGCCCCATTTAACTTGCATCAACTGGTGGGCATACCAATAGGCCAAGATTCTCACAATGTATTCTGGTACCCCTCTTTGTCTCATTTTAAAAAATAGCTTAGCATGGTTAACCCGGTCAAAAGCTTTAGATGCATCAATGAAACACATAAAAACTGTTGAATTTTTTTCTCTATACTTATTTACAATTTCCTTTAATGCATAGATGCAAAGATCATCTATGATGCAAAGATCACAATGATGCCCGTTTACACGGATCCGCGAAAACGACTAAAAACGCTGTATTATGCTGCCAGGCCGGTAGTTGGCGATGTAACGAAACACTACGGACCTATAGACTGAACGTGTAATCGTAATACGCATGCATGTGACCTCACAGTTTTCACAAATTCGCACTTTTATAGTTTACACGGAGACGATAACAGTATAATTTTCAAAAACTTGCACGCTGAAACCCTGTTTTCAAAAGTTTGCGTTTTCAAGCCCCCAAAATGCTGCTGTTGTTGGCCTAAATGAAAGGCCAAAACGCATTTAAAACGTTTAGCATTTTTAGTTGAAAACTGTGTTGTGTAGGCCTAAATGCTAAAAAATTATTGTTGGACATGCTGTTCAGAAGCTATTTGAAAAAAGTAAACTATAGGCTAATGTATTCACAATTATTGATGAGAATTGGAACAACATTTTATAGTAATTCAAACAAGCTTTTAGAGCAAACTTAAAATTAAGATTCGGAATTACTTTTGTTGGACTCACAGGTTAGTAGGTTAATTCAATGCTGGTTATATTGGATTAAGGAAGCAGATTAAATTCAGGTTTTACGGCTTTATTGACCTTTTACTGACTTAAAATGCTAGAATTTTAGGTTAAGCGTGATGATTACCGGTATACACAAGTAGTATACAGAAGCTCATTTTGCCCTAGCCTGTATGTTTCGAGATAACTCCATTATGGACTTATGAAAATGTGAGGGAATGATTTCAAACAAGTATTATGATAAGCAAGCAAATCATCATGAGAGGAAGGCAGATAGCTGGCCACCATCGTTCCAAGAATGGTAACAGAACATGGGAAGTTCACAGCATATGAAAATGTTTTATTGTCTAGTTAAAATAATAGATGAGGAAAGGGTAGATTTAATAGTAGGTACTGAAGCATGACCTTTCGGCGAGTCTCAATGACAAAAGCATTTTTTTTTGGAGGACATTTTCAAACGACCTGTTTATTTGAGCAAAACATGTAATCATTTGGCACATGTGTGAGTTTTATCATATAAAATATAATATAAATTAAATAATTGTTTTTTAAAGAATCCTTTATTTAATTAACATTTTGTACAGATTGTTCTCTTTGTCATCCATCATTTGAGATTAATGGCATATAGTACCAGTGACTGTAGTAAGAAGTTGACAACTTCCAAACATGAAAGCTTTACTAATTAAGTAACAAATTACTTCCTACCCACTGCATGTATTTACGAACCATGTGGGAGTCCGTTGTTACTGGTTATTGCATATAACAAGAAGTAAAATGTGGAAATAGGAACTAAAATAATATAGCCTATTAAATGCGTATAAAGCAGTAAATGGAAGTTCCCTGAAATGTATCACATACCAGCACTGTCATTATTATTTTATGGTGCTTATAGTCTCATATCTCTAACTCAAATGCTCTCAATAGACAGTGTGACCAACATCTGAGGCATTGTTTTGATAATAATAATAATAACTGGTGTTCTAAACCATCAGTAAACGTGAGAGTGGTAGTTCTGCAAGATTACCATGTTTCAATATGCTGCTTGTTCCTAAGAGACATGGGACAGAAGTTTTATGTGTGGCCAGTAATTCATCAAAAGGACAGGGCAACTGCAGTAAATCTTTGGACCTTTAATTAAGGCAAAAAAAAGTTTTAAGGTTATGGTAAACTTGACATGCTTACAGCTGCAATATTGATTAAAATTTGGACACCCTACAAGGACCTAAATCAAGGACGATTTTAGTACAATAAGTTATTTTCTCTTTTATACGATGTATAGTCCCACAAACCAGGTCAAATAGCTCTGGTTTCATGTTCTAAATGGAATATGTTATATTAGTATGGTAATTCCTGAGTAATAGGGGAAGTAGTACAAAGTAAAATAAATAAATAAAATATAAAATAAAATGTGATATGATAAATGTAAATCAAAATTAAGCTTAATTTATTTTTAAGCTTTTGGGGTGAAGCTGAAGGTTATTTTTGAATATAAAGTAATAAAAGAAAAACAACTTCCCTTTGTCAATATGCATTGTGAGTTCAGATCCAGTGGGAAGTCTGTTCCAGGACAGGGGAACCAGAAAGAGTAATTACTGTATTTTTACAGTAAAAATATCACTTCTTCCTTACTACTCTGTTTTGAATGGAAGCGTGGAATCAGAATAACAATCAAGCAGCCTATCAACACTTTTCTTTAAATATAACGTCGATTTAGAAACATTGTTTTAAAGCATCCTCATACAGTTGAAAGAGACTGTATCCCGTCTCTGTGATGCCAAACTAAGGGTGCAATATCTTAAACACCACGATGAGTTAAAAGTGTTGACTTCATTTCTGTTGAGATATTCTGTTATTAAAAAGACTGAAATGCTGAAATGAAATAAAAGCACAAGGAAGTTGAGTATGAGCAGCCCTGTCATATGACTCAATACAGTCAAGCAAAAGCCTCAAAGTAGACTAGGGATTTGCTCCAAATTACATCAAAACTATCACAAAATGGGAAAGTGTGGATAAAAACGAATGGATCAAATGAATTTGAACTCTCACATCACACCACCTAAACCACAACGTAGACTTGCAGGCTCATAGTCAGTAGATGCTTGGCTGAAATTCATGATGGTTCCCTCCGACCAGAACAACTCTCTGTTTGATCAGGTGTGCTCAGCACAGAATACACCTTTATGGCTTTATGACATGCAGGTTGCCATGGTGATAAAGGCCACTTGGTCCTTCACTGTAAATCATCTTAGAAAGCTGCTCATTGGGCCTCTTTGCTTATTGGGACTGCTGTGAATTTAGAAACTTACAACTTGCCTGATAAGATGAGAGTGCTTAAGTAATTTTTACGAGTTCATTTTAATAGCGAAGTTACAGTGGCCTATCTAATGTGTGACGTGAATGACTGCAAGCAAACAGTGCTTGGACTTTAAACCTTATGAGTGATTGCACAATGTGTCTAATGTGTCATTACTAGGGCTGTCAAGCGATTGCATTTTTTAAATCGAATTAATTACACGATGTGCTGATTAATTGATCGAAATAATCACAAATTAATCACATTAAATTGGCTGACATCAAGGGCCATGATTTTTGATTTCTTTTTCAAAAGCTACATCTTAATTGGCATTTAGATATATTTACAGACCAAAACAGTTTGGTTACCAACATTCTTCAAAATATTATTTTATATACCGCAAAAGAAAGAACGTCATACAGTTTTGAAACGACATGAGGGTGAGTAAATGTAAATAAACAGAATTACATTTTTGGCCAAACCATCCCCAAAATTTGATTTAAAAAAAATATGAAGTGGTTCTCTAAATAAGAAACTAAAATTTCCAGTAGGTGGTGGTAAATGTATAATGGAGTCATTCATCAATTCGATTAGTTCAAATGTCTGCTTCATACAGGAATTAAGTAAATGTATCTCTTTATGAATGGGCCATTGAATCATTGGTTCACCTAATTGATTGATTCGCTCAAAACGCAGATTCATTCAGAAACTAAACACTGATGTGTGTTGCTCAGATCTGCACTGGCTTTACAGGAAATATTGTTGTCGGCAAAATTGAGACAAATAACAAAACAGACCGTATTGTGTCTAAAATATAACAATATTAATTTCTATTTTGAACAGTAAAATCATCATCACATTCACACTCCTGCTATCAGGATAAATACAGATATAAATATGAGACTTTAAGGTCATTTTGACTGCATTATATATGCTGCATCACATAGAGCACTGTCCTGCTTCATGTTCGTCACCAATCAGTTGAATGAAATAGAAGATGAATTTCATCTGGGGCGTTAAATTGGCAGCCCTAGTTATAATAACACTAAATGGGACAATATCAGTTCTCAAATCATTAGGCCTACAGATTCATAGACATTAAGACATGGATATTTGAAAATGAGTATTATTATGCCTGACGAAATGTAAAACAATAAAATAAAAGGTAAAAACCTATCCAAGCCTAACATTTTTCATAAATTCAAACATGGGAAGTCAAGCATATTTTTCATACATTCAAATGTCTTCACTACTCAAACAAAATGAACAAAGCATCTATTGATTATGAAGCTGAATTTATTACCCTGAAACAAACAGGGTCATACATATTTCCGTTGACTCTAATTGTATCAAAACTTCCTTGATGTTGTGAGATATGAGTTAATGGTTAAACTTGAAATGTTTGATCACTATTTAGCTCCCCACAAAAAAAGCCAAAATCTACAAAAATGTGAAACGATAGTGATCGAATGTTTCATCAACTCTTTTAAAATCATGTAATGCTATATGACACAATTTATAAAGGTATTCCCATTAAGATGGAAACTCTAATTTCTTATCAAGCAAATAGTGATATCAAAAACCTAAAAATAACTTGATTTGTCCATTTAATTTCAAGGACGGGTCGCTATCTGGAAATAGTTAAATAGGAAATAGTTAACCTCAATGCACGTCATATATATATATATAGGCACAGAAAGCATCATCATACAGTGCTGGGCAAAAAGCTATAAAAAGACCTGAAACGCACTGTCCACACTCCACCCTAATACAAACATTACCTCATAGTGCAAGCGATGAGATACCAAGGGTAAAAAAAAAAAAGATACTTTTAGCATTTATTGCTTGATTACAGAAAGTAAATACTTTAAGTTATTAGAGGCTACTTTCTGCGATTGTCACTCTGGTAAGTACCTTGCTTTATGGTCAACATGATGAAAGAACAAGACTCAAGATTAGATTCAAATTCACCTCTACTTTTGCATCAGCAAAAAGCCCACTTACGCAAGTCCTTCAACTCTGTCTGTTGAGCTAATAAAATACGCGTTTATCACACAAGATACGGTGTGTAAAATGTCCATGTATGACACGTCACAATATAAATAAATCCATACGTCCAAACACACTGATATCAGCATTTTTATTGTTTTTCCTAATCAATAATAAAGTCAAAATGGACAGGTATAGCCCTGTGTATCAGATCACAAGAATCTGTAATAAAATAAGACAGGAGAGTAAAAGATAATTAGCTACAAATTTGGCATGGTGACAAAAAGGGGGCGAAAAAAAATTCAAAAATGTACATGCAAAAAAAAAACAACATCAAGGGAGAGGAAAATAATGTAGTGTTATTAACTGTGTGTAAACAAAATAAATATTTTCAGGAATATACAGCAAGGAGCCCCCCCCCCCCCCCCAAAAAAAAAGTGTCAAGAGAACTTTATGGTGGCAACCACTGACAGATTGATGGCTGGCATATGATCTCAATCGAGGCTTAACAGTGTCTGAGGGGGCTTTACACATTGAACCAGAAATCATCAAACTTCAACTGTGCTCCACAGCAAATCATAAAACAAAATAATGAACATTACTGCAGGGCATGGGATGAGTTCAAAACACAAGTAGGCTGATAGGCTGTGCACAATCTGCATGTGATGCATAAACTTTGATTTGAATTCATAGCATCTTTGGATCTCCTGTCCTTACAGTTATTGAAACAATACAAAGTGAGCAACTTCAAGAACCTTTTGTGTTAAGAATTACACTGTACGCACGCTCCAGACATCAGTGCCTTTGCCATTAGGCTTTGTTTTCAGAAAATTGTCTCCCACGAGGAAAAAAGCAATTCCGGAATGAAAACAAAAAATGATGGTGAGGGGACTATTTGAGGCGTTTCTTAGCGGTAGCCACGTCAGTCATGCTACATAAAGTCAATCTTTGATATCCCTGCTTCGGTCACCAGTGATAAGAGGTATAAAATCATCAGCTTTAATGATTTCATTTTAGTCAAGTCATCACACTCATCAATGATATTATTACTACAATGTGAACGGAGTACCTCAACATTTCTAAATAAGTCCTAGTGGTCTGTTTGTGTTCCCCAAGAGACGGGCGCCTGTCAAACAATCTTCCATGTGGTTCTGTCCTTTTAGGTATTGGTAGGTACAAAAGGAGTAAAACACATGAAAGGAAGAACAACATTAGATGACAGTAATTCAAGGACAGTGTAACAGCAGCCAACAGCGCTGATGGAAGACACGATTATTGATCGTAAAAAAAAAAATACAATAATACTTGTACAGTACAAAATCAAATGTATAAAAATGTAGTTCAAGGTAATACTTTGCCCTGCATGCACACTGCAATAAGTTGGCTGAATTCCTTTTGGACTGTAAGTCAGTATATTTAGGACCTATGCTATATAAATTACTAAGAGCAGGACATTTTACAAGTTGCCTCTGGTAAAAGGCCTGAGAAAAAAAAAAAAAACGGTAATCGGTACAACAGGGGCCATTTCAACACATAGCACATTTTCAAAACCAATACTTTTGAAATAAAAAAGAAAACAAAATGGACAAAAAAAACAAAACAAAAAATCCCCCTCTATAACCTGCCCTACATCCATGAGAATCTGGGAATAAAAGACAAAAAAAAGACACCCTATGCTCCCACCCCGAGGAAAGCCCACCCTTAATTCCAGCAAACACGTCCCATTGAAACTAAAGTTTTCCATCAGAAAGACCTTATCACTGGTCTTTTTGACATAACCTACACTTACTAAAATAACAGCCGCCCCTTTTCTGTCTACTGCCCCCTTTTAAAAACAGCATGTCAGTTGCACAGCTCACATACTGTGTGATCATCAGCCTGGGTAGTTTCATTCACCATGTAAAATAAACAGGTTAAAAAAGTGCTAGATGGGATTCTTTCTGACAAAGAAGGTAAAGCAGGAGGGGACAGAGGGAGAAAGGGATGAGCAAGCCAGACAGGCACAGAAAAATCCCATGATCTGGCCTGTGCCAAGAGGCACTTACACGCTCGCATGCAGCGCCCTCTAGTGTATAGCCCTTGGCTTCGCAATCCAAGGGAAAAAAGAGGGACAGAATGAAGGGGCTGTTGTGTGCTGTCAGTCACAGGCCTCCCTTCACATACTCAATCCCTCTTTATCTCCCTCCAAGTCACCTGACAGTCTCAAGAAAGAGTATATGTTATTTTACATACAGATATTCTTATAAATATATATTCATATATATATGGCCCTTACTGAAAGAGAATGTGAGCATTTCACATTGAGAAAAGTACCATAATCTCTATACAGCTAAGTGGAAAGTGGTGTCAGTGTAATTTAGCAGGCAGCGCTTCTGTCTTCTACTTGTCGCACTCATTCAGAAGAATAAAAATAAAAAAAGCTCCTGAAAAAGCTCTGTATTTGCAAAACGTCTGCCTCTTCAATGAATGCTTGCTACCCCCTCTTATAGATTTGCCGTCCACACATTTTCCTGAGTAATACTTGAATCATTGTAACAGACGATTTCAGTTCTGGGTGACTCCCTGCCATTGCAATTTCGTAGTTATTTTTACATGCTTGTGAAGTCAATTACTAAAATGTGAGTGACTTTTGGAAAAAGTAAACAACTATTTTCACTTTTTTTTTCCATCTATTGATTAACAGACTAGAACTAAAAGTATGCTGAGAATAAAAAAAAAAGCGGGGGGGAGACAATGGTGAAAAATGCATCACAGGCCAAAGGAGAGAGAAATTTCATATGAACATAATGGCAGTAAGAAAAACATTACTTAAAAGCATTACAATTTCATTAAAGTAGGAGAACTAAATAACAATAACAATATTAATAATAACAATAATAATAACAACAACAACAACAACAACAATAATAATACAAAATAAAGACAGCATGACAAAATAAAAATAGGGAACCTCCATCTGAGCATCTAGGCACAGGAGCCCATTCACCTGTAGCTTTGGCTTGTTGGGGTTTTGGAGCCACTGCTGACTGGGTCGCTGGCATCAGCCAAGAGACTGCTATACCCTGAGAATTCGGAGACTGATGTCTGTAAGCGGTGATTTACCTCTCCCCCCGAGTCACTGCTGAAGGCCAGGGGCACTCGGCCCCCTTTAAACTGTGCCCCAAAAGCCTGGGCAAAGTTTTCAATCTGATAAGAAGCCTTGGCTGGGTCCAGGGTGGCCAGGTCCTGGGAAGAAGCCAGAGTGAATCCTCCAGTGGTGGCTGCGGCTCCATTTTTCGGCCCTTGCGGTTCTTTTGGACCGCCCTGGTCGGGAGGCTGAGGTGCGATCTGGTAGGCGTTGGGGGTGTGTGGAGGCGGCGGAGGGGGGGTGTGCTGCTTGTCCAGCTGTTCGGTGAGCTCCTGGGAAGGTGTGAGCTGCTGGGTGTGCGCAGACTGCTCCAGGCTGCTCATGTGGAAGCCCGTTGGAGGAGATGATCCCTCTAGGAGACCAAAGTGAGACTTTGGCACAGACGAAAGGGAGGGCGAAGATGAGACTGGTTGTGAGAACGAGTACTCGAGAGGTGAGGAAGTATACACATGCTTGTCTGACAAAAGTGGGCTAGGCCCAGGAAATGATCCTGTGGTAGTCACGGCAGAACCATGACTGGGACCCAATGGGAAGTTTAAGTTGTGACTGGTTCGCTCTAGTGCCTGAAGAAGAAAACGCGAGTACTCGTGCATGATTACGGCTTTGTCGCCACTGTTGGGACTTGACGGGGAGCCCTCAGGTCCCAATGGGTCTGCGGCATCCGTGCCGGCTGGCTGGAGCTCCACGTGATGGGGATCGGTGATATCAAAAGTCATGTCATGCTTGTGAGCATAGTGGTCCAACAAGCTCTGGAGAACCTCATCTGGGATTCCAGACTTGTCCTGCTTTATATCTCCCAGAGGGGACGAGTCCAGAAGGCCTAGCGTGACGTCACCATCTAGAACCCCAGAAACGACACCCTGAATGACCGTCGGTTGCGACTGCAGATGACTGATGCCTACGTCATACTCTGAAGCTCCAGAACCCGCACTGCCATTGTTTGTCACATTGAGGTATCGCCTCTTCTTCAAAAACTGCATGGCATCGTCATAGTTACTGCTGCTGTGACCAACTTTGGCCCCTGGACCTGGAAGAAGTCCAAGGCCTTCCAAGCCTCCTCCCGTAGGCAACTCCATGCCTCCTGGTTTGGATTGATCCATGTGGTGAGCATTCTTCTCCAGGGACTTCCTATTCCCCTTCTTGAAGGCCATCTTGGGAGCCCGGCCATGTTCGCCATGCATACTGGGGCCCGGCTGGACTGAAGATGACGTTGTTGAGACCCCGTGGTTCACAGCTGAGCTGAAGTCATGCACCCCGTAACCATCCGCCCCCTGTCTATGCGTCACCCCCAAAGGCCCGGATGACTTCTTACGTTTGCGTTCACTCCCCTCACCAGCGTTTTTTGACTTGCCCCGTTTGCGGCCAGGCGTGGCCACATTTCCCTGAGAGATTCCGTAGCTGC